>NC_073631.1:121749531-122350000 GCF_029407905.1 Bubalus kerabau | reverse complement strand
GCCCAGTCCACCCGAGACTGCTGCTCCTTGGCTCCTCCGCGGCGCTGAGATATCTGCGGGATGATGGCCCAGAAGACGTGCTGCAGCGGAGTCAGTCCCAGAGCCAGGGTGGGAGGGGGTGCAGAATAGTTAGCAAGTGGTCTCCTGGGACTGCAGGGACCACAGGACTTCCTGGTGAAGGCACAGCACTCACTTACCGGTCCAGTCGTCCAGACTCCCTGTGAAGGAAGCAGGCCCGGCCTCGGGGCGCACGCAGGAAGCAAGTGGGTGAGCACACAGGAGTCGGATCTCGACCCTGACCTTGTGGGAAGCAGCCCTCGCAGACGTCTCCCCAGACGAGGACCAGCTTCCTTCTCTGCAGCCGTGGCCACGGCCCCGTCCTTGGGCGGAGCAGGACTGGCCTCGCCTGACCTCCCCTCATGTGTCAGAGTCACGGGCCTGAGGGGAGGGCGGCTCCAGGTGCCGAGCTGACACCACAGCATCTCGGAGCGGGCAGGCGGGGGTCGAGGTGGGGCAGCAGGCACAGGCAGGTGGACCCGTCCACGCTGTGGTCTTGGGGAGCGCCCAGTGTCCAGGACTAGGCTCCCTGTGGTCCAGTCTGTGGGGGCGGGGCTCTGGGACTGAGCCCTCGTGCTGGCGTCCAAATGGAAGGTCCACGGTTGTCAGAAGCAGGCTGGAAGTCAGGGGCCTTGGGCTCCAGGTAAGGGGCCAGTGTGTTGGCAACAGGGGAGGTAAGAGCTGGGTGGGCAGCAGCCCGTCCAGTTGGGCCTGGCGGGGGCACAGGAACAGGAAGCCCGGGGGCATCTCGGGGGCTGGGGGGTGTGGTGCAGGGCAGCCCCGACCCCACCTGGCCAGACGTGCATGTGGTGGGCTCCCCCCAGCACCCCAGGGCTGGACCCAGGCTGCCAAGGACTCTCGGGTTCTGTGGAAGTCCGGATTGTGAGGTGGTGGGTAGCCGGGTGAGGAGGAGGGGAGATGTGGTGTGAAGCGGGGAAGAATTTAGAAGCCGGGAAGAAGAGGCGGGCAGGCAGCCCTGTGGCCAGAAGGGCCTCCCTCACACTGGCTTTTCGGCTCCATCTGAGCCTCCTGTAGAAACCAGAATGACAGAGAAGGTTAAGGCTGGGAGCACGTGGCCCTTCCGGGGGCTCACTGGGCGCTGGGCACAGGAAAGGGGCAGCGACGCCTCCCACCCCCCCGGCTGCCTTCCCCCTCCCCGGCCACCAGCGGGGGAGCCGGCAGGACGCAGCTGGCGGAGTTTGCTGAGTGCACTTGTCCCATCCTCAAGCCGACGGTCAGCCTGGCGGTGGGCCGTGTCTCACCCCGTCCAGCCCGGGACACATCGCAGGCAGGACAGCGCAGTCCTCGTGTGTGTGTGTGCATGCGTGCATGCGTGTACACGAGTGCAGGCATGCGTTTGCAGGAACTTTAACCCTGTGACATCCTCACTCCCTAGGAAACCTTCCCTCGGTAAATAACAGAGGAGCTGAGGACTTAGTAGCCGTGAGCGGTGGGCAGGGCCTGCAGGTGAAGTGGGGCTGCTGGCCATGGGCTGGAGCAGACACTCCGGGCGCCTCCCGGCCGAGCGCCCCGGGGCCCCCAGAGGTGGTACTCACTGTCAGGAGTGCTGACTCAGGACGCTCACATCCACCCCGGGCCTGGGGTTCAGGGGTCGGGGCCGGGCCCCCGGGAGTGTGCTCCTCGAAAGGCTGAAGTTCAGGAAGCAGCGCTCCCCAGGGGCCCAGGTCTCCGCAGGCGAGGCGAGAGGGGCATCGGGCCCCTAACAGTGACCCTCAGGGCCTAGGAAGCCCAGCTTTCTCCCGAGGCGCTGTGTGAGCTTGCTGTGCCGTGGCAGGTGGCATGTAAGAGCCCCCACCCCACTCCATTCACGCTGGGAGGGCCCGGGTGGGGGACGTTCTGGGCACCATGGAGCCCAGGTGAGCTGTCCCCATCAGGTGACCTCTGCAGCCCTCCTGGGCGTCCGCGGGCCGCCTCGGTGCCCAGCAGGCCCACAAAGCGCTCATTCTGGCCCTGGCAAACCGGAGGCCCTGGAAGCATCTGTAGAGATAACCGATGTTTCAGTAAAACATCTGAATGTTTGGGCATCGAGGTGGGACTCACCGCGCTGACCTCTTTACTCTCGTCCTGAAGCTCTCATCCTGCGTGTGGTGTGACTTTGAGGGTGCAGGGAAGTCCGTGACCTTGACTTCAGAGCCGTTGTGAATCCTGAGTCCGTCCCCCCAGAGCATGGCCTGAAAGCAGCCAGGTGGTGGCGAGCCTGGTGGCCAGGCCTCCCCTCGACGTCCCAGAACCCGGGGGCTGTGGACCCCCAGCCGCCCCCTGGCCACAGGGGCAGGAAGTGGGGGGACGGCCCTGGACAGGCCACCATCTGGTGGACCAGCTCTGTGCTCTGCCCACGGGGGTGGCCCGTCTGTCTCCCGGGCCACGGTGGCCAGCCCTCAGCTCCGTCCCAGCAGCTCCCAGCTGTTGTCCCAGCTGGTCCCAGGAGCCGGTAGCCTTGACGGGCTTGGACTCTGCCCCCTCGGAGACTGGCCGCCAGTCAGCTCCGGCCCTCACGGCCCTTGGCTCTGGGCCACTGAGCTTCACACTGAGACATGTACAGCGCGGGGCCCAGGCATGAAGAGGGGGACGGGGCTCCCGGGGGTCTGGGCAGTGCACAGGCCTGGCCAGCCTTTCCTCCGCTTGTCTCTGAGGTCCACTAAGGCTCATGGACGGGAATCCGTCCAGCCTTCTGGCCCCGGCATCAGGCTCCAGTTTAAACTCTGCTGCTGCTGCTGCTGCTGCTGCTGCGTCGCTTCAGTCATGTCCGACTCTGTGCGACCCCATAGACGGAAGCCCACCAGGCTCCCCCGTCTCTGGGATTCTCCACGCAAGAACACTGGAGTGGGTTGCCATTTCCTTCTCCAATGCATGAAAGTGAAAAGTGAAAGTGAAGTCGCTCAGTCGTGTCCGACTCTTTACGACCCCATGGACTGCAGCCCACCAGGCTCCTCCGTTCATGGGAGTTTCCAGGCAAAAGTACTGGAGTGGGGTGCCATTGCCTTCTCCAAGTTTAAACTCTAGTCTCGGTTTATCCATCCACCCTGAGGACAGTCCAGCTGTCCCTCTGCATCTGAACAGCGCACATTCCACATGCCAGCTGTGTAGATTCTTCTTACACAGCATCTTATGTTGGATAAGAGGCCCTGGGTGTGTGTTTGTGTGTATTAAAGGTTCCTTGTTTCATTCCATAAGCACTTTGTTAACCTCAGGGTCCACACTCAGCTCTGGAACCACACACTCCGGAGGCTTCATTCTCAAGGCTTTCCAAGGCTTTCCAATTTCTGTGCTGAAATAGAGGTGAATTTAAAGATGAAAAGTCACAGATCCTGCCCACCATTGCCTTATAATCTAGTGGGAGAAATGTGAAGACGAGTCAGCAGTGTGTGATGAATTAGCATATGGAAATAAACGAGAAACTCCTTGTATTCAGAAGAGACTCTGGTGGCCAAAGGCTCCAGTCCCCGGGTTACGTGGGACAAGAAGGGCTTAGGCTGCTGTGGACGTCCAGTCCCGTCCAGGGCCCCGAACGGCCCCTTGTTTGGAGCCAGGATGGCTCCGTGTCACTGCTTTAGTTGAGATGAGGCCTTGCGGGGGCAGATGGGCCCTTCACCCCATGCCCCTTAGAGAGGGGGCAGCATGGGACAGAGCAGAGGCCGCAGCAGGGCTGGGCGCCGAAGGCAAGGCACCCGTCCGCGGAGACCTGGGTGGGGTCCCCCACACCCTGACCTCAGGCCTCGGCCTCCAGACTCTGGGAGACTAAGTGTCTGCTGTTGTGGGCGCTCAGGGTATGGTGACAAGTTCTGGCCATCTAGGGGGCTCGGACAGCTGGACATCCATACAATGCAAGGTGTCTGGGCAGAGACCGGGCGGGCAGCAGCCGGGGCTTGGAGAGGACGAGGTCTCGGGGGCTGGTGGGGAGGCCAGTCAGGAGCCACGTGCTGGTCTGGTGGGGAGGCGGGGTCGGGCTGCTCTGATGGGGTGGTGCCGGGCTGGATGCACGCGGGTAGAGAGGCTGGGTCCCCACGGCCACCAGCGTATCCGCGCCGCGCCAGGCAGGGTGCTGGGCTCCTGGCTGCCTGCGGACCCCCCACCACACCAGATGGCATCCAGACCGTAGGCTAGTTTTACACATTTCCCACTTAACACAGGAACAGCACTCGGGCCTCCCAGGGACGAACTGTCCACCAGGAAAACCGCCTGCTTCCCGTGGCGGCTGCTCTCGGGCCCCTTTAAGAGAGAAGAGATGCCCCCTCCGCCTCCAGGCTCCCTCGAAGGAGCCGCGTTTCATTTATCCTGCTCTTGATTTTTAATTAACTTTAGGCTGGTCCAGCTGTGCCTGTTCTGGACTCCAATTTTGACAACTATTGACTGAATTGCCTGGTCAGTCCCATGAAAAAATAAAAATAAAAATGAACCCAGCCAGCCAGTTGCTGATTGAATCGACCGTGCGATCAAACGGTTTCTCAAGTCGCCCGCTTTAGACGGGTCTCCAAATGCATTCAGTTGTTTTATTTAAAGCTAGTGCATTTATATAAATGTAAGGGATGGTCTCCTCTCTGCCCACTGAGTAATTGTCTGGCTCTATCACTTAATTATCTCCACACAGTTAGTGACCAAGATATTAGAACAGAAGATTAGATATTAAAAGCATGGTTAAAACACAGAAATGAGATTTGCATAGATGTCTAATTCCAAACCAGAAATTTGCTGGGGATGCAGTTAGATACTGAGCCCTGTCCTGGAAAATCCACACAGGAGAACAAATGAAAATTCATGACTGCATCCAAAAGATTGAACTCTGCCATTTAAAAAAATTTTTTATTCTTTTATTTTTATTTTCTTAAGACTGTTGTACAACCTTTGTCATAAATTTTGTACTAAAATAGGGACAAACCAGAAAATGTCTGCCACACAGGGGTTGGCTGGTTATGTGGTGAAATATTTCAAAAGAACTGAAGGGCTGTATGGACCCGTGTTCACAGCATCCAGATGGATGGACGGACGGATGGATTGGAGGCTTCCCAGAAAATATTTGCAGATAAAATGAACCTTCAGAGCAAAGGAGACATTTGGAGATATTTCTCTTTCTGTGTGAGACCTTTTAGGATTTGAAATAGCTCAGTGAAAGTGCTGCACTCAATATGCCAGCAAATTTGGAAAACTCAGCAGTGGCCACAGGACTGGAAAAGGTCAGTTTTCATTCCAATCCCAAAGAAAGGCAATGCCAAAGAATGCTCAAACTACTGCACAATTGCACTCATCTCACATGCTAGCAAAGTAATGCTCAAAATTCTTCAAGCTAGGCTCCAACAGTATGTGAACCAAGAACTTCCAGATGTTCAAGCTGGATTTAGAAAAGGCGGAAGAACCAGATATCAAATTGCTAACATCCATTGGATCACAGAAAAAGCAACAGAATTTAAGAAAACATCTACTTCTGCTTCACTAACTATGTTAAAGCCTTTGAGATGGGAATACTAGACCACCTTATCTGCCTCCTGAGAAATCTGTATGCAGGTCAAGAAGTAACAGTTAGAACCAGACATGGAACAACTGACTGGTTCCAAATTGAGAAGGAGTACATCAAGTCTGTATATTGTCACCTTGCTTATTTAACTTATGTGCAGAGTACATCATGCAAAATGCCAGGCTGGCTGAAGCACAAGCTGGAATGAGGATTGCTGGGAGAAATCTCAATAACCTTAGATGCACAGATGACACCACCCTTATGGCAGAAAGTGAAGAACTAAAGAGCCTCTTGATGAAAGTGAAAGAGGAGAGTGAAAAAGCTGGCTTATAATTCAACATTCAAAAAACAAAGATCATGGCATCTGGTCCCATCACTTCATGGCAAATAGTTGGGGAAACAGTGGGAACAGTGAGAAACTTTATTTTCTTGGGCTCCAAAATCACTGCAGATGGTGACTGCAGCCATGAAATTAAAACACACTTGCTCCTTGGAAAAAAAGCTATGAACCAACTCAAATAGCATATTAAAAAGCAGAAACATTACTGTGCCAACAAAGGTCCATCTAGTCAAAGCTATGGTTTTTCCAGTAGTCATGGATGGATGTGAGAGTTGGACCATAAAGAAGGCTGAGTGCTGAAGAATTGATGCTTTTGAACAGTGGTGTTGGAGAAGACTCTTGAGAGTCCCTTGGACTGCAAGTAGAGCAAACTAGTCAATCCTAAAGGAAATCAATCCTGAATATTCTTTGGAAGGACTGATGTTGAAGCTGAAGCTTCAATACTTTGGCCACCTGATATGAAGAGCCAACTCATTTGAAAAGACTCTGAAGCTGGGAAAGATTGAAGGCGGGAGGAGAAGGGGGCAACAGAGGTGAAATTGTTGGGTGGCATCACCTATTCAGTGGACATGAGTTTGAGTAAACTCCAGGAGTTGGTGATGGACAGGGAGGCCTGGTGTGCTGCCGTCCATGGGGTCGCAGAGAGTCGGACACGACTGAGCGACTGAACTGAATAGCTGAATAGTATGAGACCTTACAGCTTCAAGAGCCATTGGAACAAGGATCAAAATAATACACGGTTAGTATCAGACCTTCAGATGTCTTTAGGACAAGGTATAAATCCAATCTTACAAAAAATAATGAAGCCTAGTCTATAGAGTTGCAAAGAGTCAGACATGACTGAGCAACTGAACTGATGCAACCATATGTTTGAAACTGGTTATCACTGAAGTATATTTGAGAGCAAAATGATCTTTATGTGATCATGTAATATAGGGAGTTACTTTTAAATGCTGTTTATTTCATCTTTTTCTCATGCTTTAAAAGTTAGTTCATAGATGCTCTACAGAATACGGCTTCCCAGGTGTTCCTAGTGGTAAAGAACCCGCCTGCCAATGCAAGTAGACGTAAGAGACCCAGGTTCAATCCCTGGGTCCGGAGATCCCCTGGAGAAGGAAATGGCAACCCTCTCTAGTATTCTTGCCTGGAGTCCCAGGCACAGAAGGGCCTGACGGGCTGCAGTCCATAGGATCGCGCAGAGTCGGAGACGACCGAAGCGACTCAGCACACACTACAGAATCCCCTGTGTATCAGGACAGTGGTGGACAGATACATTGCCATGAATCAATGACTGCCGGCAGGCACCCAAAAGCTACAGAACAAGGACATTTTGGAGCCATTTTTTTCTCATTCATGTCTGTATCTGTGCTGTTTCTCCCAAAACACTGATCTTTGTGATCCTGATCTCCAACTTAGGTCCCCGAGGACAAAGCTCAGCCTCCTGCTGCGCTCCCGCCGGCCAGTCCCTCTGGCCGAGCACCCAAGCCAGGCGCCCTCTCTCCTCAGCGTGGCCCTAGGGGCCATCTGCATGGCGTCTTGCGTCCCCAGCAGGGCCTCTCCTGTCCCCCGGGCTGGGGCGGCCACACTTAGACCCTGGACAGACCATATCCCTCAGTCCACGTAGAGGGGCTTCGGGTCAAGCGCACGTGCACAGCAGAGCCCTGGCCCCAGGCCCACGGCGCAGACCTGGGAGCGGCCAGGTCAGACCCCAGAGCCTGGCCAGGACCTGCCCGCCTGCCCTCGGGCGCTGGCTGTCCTGGCGGCAGCCTGGGAGACCCTCCGTGCTCCCGCAGGGCCCGAGGCTCAGGAGAACCCCCAGCCCCGCCCTCCTGCAGCGCCCTAGGCTCAGGAGACCCTCCGTGCTCCTGCAGGGCCCAAGCTCAGGAGACCCTCCATGTTCCCACAGGGCCTGAGGCTCAGGAGAACCACCCCCCACCCCACCCTCTGCCCTCCCGCAGGGCCCGAGGCTCGGGACACAGAGCAGGAGCGTGGCTGTGGCCGTGGTCTGGCTGAGGCGGGCATGGGGCACGGGTTCCCAGTTCTCTCCAGCTCAGACGTGTGTCTCGCATCCGGACGCTAGAGCCCCGATCCAGGTGCCTGCAGGCCGGGTCCTCCTAAGGCCCGTCTCCTCAGGTGTAGATGCTGTGGTCCCCCCGAGTCCTCACACGGTCGTCCCCGTGTGCGTGTCTGTGTCCTGATCCCTTCTTACAGGACACAGTCCTATGGGGTCAGGGTTAGGGTCACCCCCTTGCCTCTACAGACCTGCCCCAGGTGCCTGCTGGGGACCTGGGGTTGGCACTCGGCTCGTGAGTTGGGAGCACAGCTCAGCCCTAACCTGCAGGAAGCAGTGTCTCCTCTCCAAGCCCGACTTCCTGCACACACCAGAGGATGGAACCCTCTCCCTGTCGATGGAAACGCCCGCTGGTCCCCTCGGGAAGAACTTCCTGGCAGAGGTCCGGCTCCGCCTCCTCTGTCTGATCTTCCAGGCCTTTCTGCTGAGGCGTCGCCAAGGAGACGCAGCCACGACAAAGGGCCGCCTGCCCCCTGGGAGGAAGGGCTTAGGGTGTTGACCGCGAGGATTTCCACTTCACATTTACACAGAGTCAGACACAAAGGAGCTGAGCGAGGTGCCGGGTGGAGGGGCACAGACAAAGCACCGGCCCTGGATTAGGGGGTCCCCGCGCCCCTGCCTTCCTCACGGATCTTAAAGAAAACGCGCCTCCTTCCCGCCCGTGCTCGGCACCGGGGCCGCTGGGCCCGGGTCTGCGCCCACCCTGCCGCTCGCTCCCTGGGGAATTAATTACCCGCAGGAGAGCCGGGCTCCCTTCCCCGGTCAGCCCTCATCTCGATCTTTTGGACAAGCCCCTCTGGGAGAGGCCGGCAGGTGGGCAACGGGCCATGGGTGGACCCTGGGCAGGAAGCCTGCTGCCCCCAGGAGGCCCCCAACCAGGGGGACCCCTTCCTTCCAACGTAAGTGCCCTTCCCGTGGCCGGGACAGTGAGTGCCCGCCAGAATTGTGGGCTAGTGGGAGCCACTCTGAGCCTCACGCTCAGATGGTTTGCTGGGTCAATAACAACATCCACGTCCCTCCCCAAGATCTGAAAAATCCGCTCGTCCTTTGTGAGCTCTGACCGCCCGCCCCCCACAGGCAGACCACATTTTCTAAGATGAAGTTTTTTAGGCACCTAACTTTAAAACACGGAGAAGGCAATGGCACCCCACTCCAGTACTCTTGCCTGGAAAATCCCATGGATGGTGGAGCCTGGTGGGCTACAGTCCATGGGGTCGCTGAGAGTTGGACACGACTGAACGACATCACTTTCACTTTTCACTCTTATGCATTGGAGAAGGAAATGGCAACCCACTCCAGTGTTCTTGCCTTGAGAATCCCAGGGACGGGGGAGCCTGGTGGGCTGCCGTCTATGGGGTTGCACAGAGTCGGACATGACTGAAGCGACTTAGCAGCAGCAGCAGCAACTTTAAAACAACCATCTTGGCGGGCAGGCGGCCTGGTGTGGCAGCCATAGATTAACGTGTCTTGTTGTGGCCTCGTCATCTGGACGTTGTTAAGAAATTTATCTCGGTGTTAGCGGACCTCCCTGCACTTTGTAATGAGTTGCTTAATACTTGTTTTCCTAATTGTTTTGAACAGAGATGTGCAAATTAACTTTTTAAAGAAAGACATTGGTGTCTCTTAATGAAAGCATGTTTAATTGGGCAAAGAGTGTGCTAACATTTGAACTTTTAAAACAAAATAATCTCAAGAGAAATAGTTTTCCTTGGTTCTGTCACTGTGACCCTGGATTGTTTCTAGCATATTTAGAAAATCTAGATACAAAGGTGGGCGTCATTTTAAGCAAACTTGACCCTGAAGCCTGGCAGCACTGTGGCATCGTTTTTAGGAGAAAAAACTCTGCGCGGAGGTGACGGTTCTTGTCGTGTTGTCCTGTTTGTCTTTACCAGGTGGGGAAGCGCCACGTGTAGAATGGAATCCTGACTGTGTGTGCACTTCCAGTCTCGGGGGATGTGTGCTGCGGCTGAGGCCGTGGGCAGGTGTGAGTTGTCTCGAGCGAGTCGGGGCAGGTGTGTGCTGCATGAGCACCTGGAGAGAAGACTTTGCTCAAACACACACACAGGCCATGGGGCTTGCACACACATGTCGTGCTTCGTGTATGAAAGAGAACCACGTGTGTCAGAGGATCTGAGGACACGGGTGCTTCCTGAGAGGGCCCGGCATCCCCAGGGCCTGACTGCCCCCCACTTCTGGTCTGGTCCTTGTGGAGAGTGGCTGTGATGGCCGGCACCCTGGCTTGCAGGGTGGCAGCTCCCGCTGCCCACAGTGGGCAGGAAGGTGCTGCTGCCCGGTGTGACCCCGTGGGCCAGCCTGGCCTCAGGACGGGCTCGTGTGCTTGGCCCAGCCTGGCCGGAGCGACTCTGGATGGGAAGCCCCTGGACAGAGGAACTAGAAGAGCTGCTCTCAGGACCAGAGCTGAGGATGCCCAGAGCAGGGTGTCACGGAACTCCTGTTCGTGCAGATCTGTCCTTAGAAACAGAAGCACATGGACCCGGACACTGGGAAGGACTGAGGGCAGGAGGAGACAGGGACGACAGAAGGGGAGATGGCTGGGTGGCATCACCGACTCCATGGACCTGAGTCTGAGTGAACTCTGGGAGTTGGTGAAGGACAGGGAGGCCTGGCGTGCTGCAGTCCGTGGGGTCGCAAAGAGTTGAACACAACAACTGAGCCAGTGAACAACAACGGCAAGGGCGTTTGAGTAGAAGCCAGTATAAACTAAAACAGCAGAGTTTAGACGTGTCAGTTCCTGGAGGGCAGTCCGAGGTGCAGGTGGAGTGTGTGTCCACCGCACAGTCTACCCTCCCCCCGTGACAGACCCTGGGCTCATCCCAGCCCAGCACCACGGCCGCAGGCACGCACCCCTGCCTCGCGGGCCTGCACAGGCTCCACCTTCGCCAGCAGGCCGGTGGCCTGGGGGTGGCCGTAAGAGAGGGGACTGCAGGGGGACCCAAGAAATGCCACCTCCTGCCGTTTGGAGCTCCTGGAGGGTCAGGGCCATCTCCTCACCTGGATGTGGGTGGTCGGGTCTCACTCTCGGGGCGGGGCCCCGGTCACTGAAGTAACAGGAGACCCTGTGAACATCCCATCAGGGTGCTGATCTGTGGTGTCATGATGGTGACCATCTCGGCAGTGCTGGGCCCAGGCTGGCTCCTGCATCTCACTGATCAGGGGTGGGGCTCCCCCACTGTTGGGGCCCCACCTGCTCGCCCTGCCACCAGGGGGAGCCGAGGGCCTTGTGTCTTGGGAGCCCCCTGCTCTCTGCCCCTCAGCTTTCTCTTCGATGCCCCCAGACTGCCCTCTGCGCCCCTCCGAAGGAGACACGGGTGTTTAGGGTCCATAAGAACCCAGCTGTCCTCACGGTCAAATGGAGCGGCTCTCAGTTTCAGGGTCAGTTTCCTGGTTTGTGTGTCTGTCTGGCTGGCTGGCTGTGCCAGGGCTTGGTGTGGCACACGGGATCCTTCTGTGCAGCGTGCCGGCTCTAGCTGTGCGTGGGCCAGAGCGCCAGCCCGGTGGTTGCAGCAATGCATGGGATCTTAGTTCTCCGACCAGGGATCAAACCTGCGCCCCCTGCATTGCAAGGCGATCCTTAACCCCTCAGTTCAGTCACCGTCGTGTCCAACTCTTTGCGACCCATGGACTACAACAGGTCAGCCTTCCCTGTCCATCATCAGCTCCTGGAGTTTGCTCAGACTCATGTCCATTGAGTCAGTGATGCCATCCAACTATCTCACCCTGTCGTCCCCTTCTTCTCCCACCTTCAGTCTTTCCCAGCATCAGGGTCTTTTCCAATGAGTCAGTTCTTTGCATCAGGTAGCCATAGCTTCAACATCAGTCCTTCCAATGAACACCCAGGACTGATCTCCTTTAGAATGGACTGGTTGGATCTCCTTGCAGTCCAAGGGACTCTCCAGAGTCTTCTCCAACACTACAGTTCAAAAGCATCAATTCTTCGGCGCTCAGCTTTCTTTATAGTCCAGCTCTCTTAACCCCTGGACAAGCAGGAGGTCCCTGGGTCGGCGTCCACTTTCCTAATTTCCTCGGATGTCACAGCTGGGAGCTTCTAAAGACCCAATTCTGTGATTTCCGCCTTGTCTTCTGAAAACACCAGCAGCTCCTCCTCTACAGGCCCTCGCTGCCCAGGCACAGGTGGCAGGACTGCCCACTCTGCCTTGGCACCTCAGGTTTCCAGCCACCCTGTCCCTGCTGACCAGCAAGTCCCAAGAGGCCCAGAAAACTCTCCTTTGAGTCTGACCACATTTTCTCCTCTTTCCCTTGGTGATTCGCACCCCCGTGCATTCAGAGTGGGGTTTGGATATTTTCCTTCGAAGCGTTTACAGTTCCGTGTCTGTCTACCCAGGGCTGGCTCTCACGTGTTGAGGAACACGGGTCCAGCCGAGCCTCCTTCCTCCCCGAGTGGCCTGGTGCCACCGCAGCATCCTCGCGTGTCTGGGGCCCTCCTCTGCCCCTCCCCTAGGTGCCCACGTGGGGTCCTGTTGCTGGACACCGAGTCCCCGGGCAGTAGGGCGGGCCCCCGCCTCAGCCACCAGGCTGTCTCTGTGTCCGTGGCCTGTGACTGAGAGCACACGTGTCGCACGGCTGCAAGTGTGTGGGGAGAGAAGCCTCAGAGACAGGGGCTTCAGCAGCGTCCGTACCAGATCGGCCGTCTGCGGGGTGTGGGCCGTGGGAGCCGCAGGCCGGGCCCGCGCGTCTGCCTCCTTACCCTGCCGGCCAAGCAGCCTCTCCAGGTGGACCAGTGTCCGCTTGTGAAAGCGGAGAGAGAATCTCTTGGTCCTTCTCTGTCTTTCTTGATGGAGATGCCCTGGGGTCCGGGCCCCGCCTCTCGCCTGTCTGTCTGATCCCGTGGGCTCCCCAGCCTGGGGGCCTGAGCTCAGCATCTGCACGTGGGGATCAAGGCCCTCCCTTCACCCCCCACTCCCTCCCTCCACCCTTTGGCTGGCAGACCTGCCAACGGCATCAAAGGGACCCAACGCAGAGACGCTGTGACCTGGGTCTGTGGGTGCTGCACTGCCTCCCCGGCGCCTCCCCTCCTCATCTGAAAACCCACGTCGCGTCCGCGTGCAGACCTAGCAGTGGGTGAGCAGCACAGAGGCAGGAAGTGAGGAGCTGGGTGCGAACCTGTCGGACGCATTTAGGGACAAGCCTGAGGGCTCCCACTGCGTTAATACTCACCCAGCGACCAGCCTCCGACACCTCGCTGTTCTCGCCCGGCCTCTCCCGCCCGCGGGCACTCAGCCTCCAGTGCCCGGGGAAGGTGGTGTTGCAGGAAGGTGACCCAGGTAGAGGCAGGTGGGCACAAACCCAGGAGGCGGTGCGTGAACCGGAGCGGCACACCGACCCCTGGGGACGATTAATTCATTAGCGCCCGAGCCAGCCTGGATTGTTTCCTTGTAATTACACCCACCTCACACACTTGCTTTTGAAGACATTAATTGCATGATTAGTTTTATGATTTCTTCTGATTACCAATTAAGTTACCTTTTTTTTGTATTTCATACATGCCATTAGGGTTTATAGTGCAGCTTTTTTAATTTCTCACCTAGCGGGGGATCTCACACGTTGGAAGGCTACATTATCCACTCAATAAACAGGGAGAGTTTAATTTTCTGTACAAAGTATTGGTGTGGACTTGGAAAGGTGGTGTTTCGGGCATTGCGCTGTCGGGAGTGACATTTAATTTTTCAGGGGAGAAACCTTGCTTTTCACTGTCACAGCGATGTCCACAGAGCGTGATTCAGGGCCGTGCGGGGACCCAGCGTGAAGCCCCACGTCTGCCACCGCGCCCCTTCCCTGACCGAGGCCGCGGTCACTGTTCCCCTGCCTCCTGCACCCGCAGGCTAGCTCCGCTGCTCCCAAAGGCCCTGGAGCCACGTGGTGGGCCGCCCCTGTCAGCACTGGGTGCCCAACCCGCACCAGGCAGGTCCAGGGGGCCACACCAGACAGGGACCCGCAGAGGCACCCACGAGCCTGTTCCCACGACGTCAAGGAGAAAGCAGACAGGCCAGGCTCCTGCAGCTGCTCACAAGGTGGCCTTCGACCGTCCATTCCGCTCCAAACTCTCCCCCTTCCCACAGGAAAATAAGTGCAAATAGATCTGTAATCAACAGCCAGTCACGGAAAGAGCCGCCTAATTGGACGCACTGAAATGACTCCGCGAGCGGGCGTGCGGGAGGGAGCCCAGCCCTGTGATTGAGCAGCATCGATTCACAGCCCAGCACAAAGGGCCGATGAATCCCGCCCTTTACAATACCCTGTGTGGGCTGGGGGCCAGCGCGATGGAGAGTGTCTGTGTGGTTCCCGCCTCTGACAGCCAGGCCGCCCGGCAGGGAGGCTGCTGGAGGTCCAGGGACTTTTAATTGGATGTGGCTGCAGAGAGAGAAAGTTCCAATTTTGATGTTGATCCTTGAAGCATTAGCTGACAAAGCCCTGCACCGAGGTGGGGGAAGGGAGGGACCCCCACCCAGGGCCTCAAGCCCGCCAAGAGAGTGCAGGATGGAAGACGCCCGGCGGAAAGGGAGGCACCCGGGCCCCCAGGCTGCAGTCCTCCAATGTAGGGGAAATAGCACGATTTCTTGAGTAACATTTATTTACTTCCCGCTTCCCTTTTAAACCAAACTTTCTCTCTTTTGAACGCCAGCTTCATGTACGGTCCTGAATAATGTATGAGCCAGGCTTGGTCAGCCCCGAGCCACAGAGGTCCCCTGGGGGCGGGGTTCACGGCGCATGCCCCTCCCCAGGGGCTCCCCCTGTATCTCCGAGTCTCTCTCTAAGGCTAATTCGGGATTTCTTTAGGGCTTGAAGAAGCCTCCATGTGGAGCCTTCCCCCAGGTTTCACTGAAACACAAATACAATATTACATTACACAGTTATATACAGAATTATAAGTCAAAGAAAACCTATCAGGAAACAGGACCGTCCTGTCGGCTGGCCATGAGTGGGGCCATGTCCTGTGGTGGCACCTGCCTGGGCTTTGTCCTGAGTGGGCAGCTGTCTGCCCAGCTCCCCCAGGCCATGGGGAGCGTGGGAAGGGTGAACGTGGCAGATAAAAATGGTCCAGGCCAGTTCATTGCATCAGGACGGGGCTCGTAGGCAGCTTTCCACCTTTTCAAAGACAGGAAATGCATATGCTCGTTAAAACACTTGGTTTATTTTATTAACTACTTGATGACTACTTCTCTTGTAGCTCAGTCAGTAAAGAATCTGCCTGCAACGCAGGAGACCTGGGTTCAATTCCTGGGTTGGGAAGATTCCCTGGACAAGGAAATGGCAACCCGCTCCAGTATTCTTGCCTGAAGAATCCCATGGACAGAGGAGACTGGCGGGCTACAGTCCATGGAGATGCAAGAGTCAGACACGACTTAGCAACTAAACCACCACCACCACTTGATGGAAAACTTAAAAAATGCAATTTGTTGTTCAGTTGCTCAGTCATGTCCAACGCTTTGTGACCCCATGGACTTCAGCACGACAGGCTTCACTGTCCTTCACTATCTCCCAGAGTTTGCTCAAACTCATATCCCTTGAGTCGGTGATGCCATCCACCATTTCATCCTCTGTCGTCCCCTTCTCCTCCTGCCTTCAATCCCTCCCAGCATCAGAGTCTTTTCCAATGAGTCAGCTCTTCGCATCAGATGGCCAAATTATTGAAGCTTCAGCTTCAGCATTGGTCCTTCCAATGAATATTCAGGACTGATTTCCTTTAGGATTGACTCTTCTGATCTTCTTGCAGTCCAAGGGACTCTCAAGACTCTTCTCCAGCGCCACGATTCAAAAGCATCAGTTCTTCAGCGCTCAGCCTTCTTTATGGTCCAACTCTCGCGTCCATCCATGAGTACTGGAAAAACCATAGCTTTTACTAGACGGACCTTTGTTGGCAAAGTAATGTCTCTGCTTTTTAATATGCTATCTAGGTTGGTCATAGATTTTCTTCCAAGGAGCAAGCATCTTTTAATTTCATGGCTGCAGTCAGCATCTGCAGTGATTTTGGAGCCCAAGAAAATAAAGTCTGTCACTGTTTCCATTGTTTCCCCATCTATTTGCCATGAAGTGATGGGACCGGATGCCATGATCCTAGTTTTCTGAATGTTGAGATTTAAGCCAACCTTTTCACTCTCCTCTTTCACTTTCATCAAGAGGCTCTTCAGTTCCTCTTTGCTTTCTGCCATAAGGGTGGTATCATCTGCATATCTGAGGTTATTGATATTTCTCCTGGCAATCTTGATTCCAGCTTGTGAGTCATCCAGCCTGGCATTTTGCATGATGTACTCTGCATATAAGTTAAATAAGCAGGGTGACAATATACAGTCTTGACAAACTCCTTTCCCAATTTTGAACCAGAAAATGCAATAAAACAATAAAATCACTAGTAATTCTGCCACTCAAATGTTCTCATCCATTGGTATTGCTTTTAGAGTATGTGCACGGCACACACTATATAGACCACGTAAATAATGCACAGTTCACAGAGATTTATCTAGCTTTTTACTTTGTGTGATTGGCCTTGCCAGACGGTCTTTAGAATATTACTCTATTGTGGTTTGTTTTTCAATCGCTGAGTCGCATCTGACTCTTTGTGACCCCATGGGCTGCAGCACCCCAGGCTTCCCTGTCCTTTACCATCTCCTGGAAGTTTGCTCAGATTCATGTCCATTGAGTTGGGGGTGCTATCTAACCATCTTATCCTCCATTGTCCCCTTGTCTTCCTGCCCTCAATCTTTCCCAGAATTAAGGTATTTTCCAATGAGGCTCTTTGCATCTGGTGTTACTTTAAGGAACCATAATTTGCTGTTATTAAATAACCAGTCTGCTAGTGCTGAACATTTAGGCTGTTCCAAGGTCTTCACTTTTACAAATCGTGCTGCAATTAATGTCCATATATGTGGGTTTGGTCTTTGTGACTTTCTTCTCTAGGACACATCCCTAGAAGTATAACTCCTATGTCAAAAGGTGCAGACTCTTCTTGGTCTCTTGGTTCTTATTACCCAGTGGAGCCACTGACTCCCCTGATCCCAGAAGGTTCGGGAAGCAGGGGGGGCGTCTGACAGGCTCTTGGCAACAAGGAGATGTCCGCCCGGCTTATATTTCAGCGTTCTTTTTAAATATGCAGTTGTATTAATTTAGTTATGGCTGTGCTGGGTCTCCCTTGCTGTGCGGGCTTGCTCTGGGTGTGGGGAGCAGGGGCTACTCTCCAGCTGAGGGGCACGGGCTTCTGGCTGCGGTGGCGTCCGTCTCTGTGGACCACGGGCCCTGGAGCACGCAGACTCCGCAGCTGTGGCTCCTGGGCTCCAGGGCACAGGCTCAGTAACTGTGACCCGGGAGCTTAGTCGCCCTTGGCATGTGGGATCCTCCCAGACCAGGGATTGAACCCCTGCCCCCTCTTTGGCAGGCAAGCTCTTTACCCCCGAGCCACCAGGGAAGCCCTCTTTGGGGCATTCTTTAAGGCCAATTATGGCATCTTTTCATCGCATCACTCTGTGGGTTTGAAGTCTCATAGAGCGGAGGTAGTCTCTGGGCATGGTCGTGAGTCCTCTGCTTCTGGGCGCGCCCTGCTCAGGAACTTTTGCCGTCTCTCTTCCCGGTCTCTCGTCTCCCGTCCTGCAGTCTCTGCACCGCAGCGTCTCTGCCAGAAGAGTTTGAACTCCAGGGTGTATGTGGTGCGTCAAGCACATTGTCACCTCCCTTCAGATTTCACCAGCTGCTCTCACGCTCAGAGGACCCCTGATCATTCTGTGGTCAGTTCAGTAGCAGCTTTCCTCTTTAGCTCTTCTTTGGTTCACACTGTCCCACTTACTCTTTCAGTTTATCCGGATCATTCTGGGCCACCGTCGTCCCATGCTGTGTGTGCAGTGAGGCAGAGCGTGGGCGCCCCAGGCAACGCCCTTGTTTGTTGGCTGCCATGGGCAGTGGCTCCCTCAGCCCCGAGGCTGCACGTGGACAGACCTGCATCAACTCCCCCTGAGAGTCCTGATCCTCACCCCAGTGTCCTCGCAGTCCCTCAGGCTCTTCCTCAAGTGCGAGTCTGCTCTTGTTCCCACCGGCGACCCTGGCCGCCCCTCTGGTCACGTCCAGGGGGAAGTCCCCAGCTTCCAAGGCAGGTCTGATCAGCTTTCCTGGGTGTGATTTACTTACGATAAAACCCACCAGCCTGATGAGTTCTGACAGCAGAACCTCCCCCAGCCCCTCCAGACTCTCTCCCCCACCCCTGGGCCCTCCTGGCCCCTCACCCTGTCCCCCACTCCCCAGGCTCTCCCCAGCCTCCCCATAAGCCTGGGCCCATCCCGCCCTACCCCCCTCACCCCAACTCTGGCCAACACCCATTTGCTTTCTTTCACTCTGGCCCCGCCTGTTCTGGAATTTCGTAAAGACAGGAGAGTGCGGGTCCTATCTTTGTTTCTGGGGCTTTGCACGGGGCAGGTGCTGGCCGCTCTCCTATGACAGAGGCATGGGCCCAGCAGGGAGGCCCGGGCCCTCCCCTCCATGCTCTTCCAGCAAGGAGGAGGGGGTGAGGGGGCAGGGCCACCCACCCGGGTCCTCCGAGAGCAGGCCCCTCTCCCCGTCGGGCCAACTGACCCGCTCCCGGGCTGGGCTTCCGAGTCTAGGCCAGAGGAACATGCAGGAACCTCCCCCGAGCCCGGCTTCCACACAACACCCAAGGCCCCAGCTCCCCCAGCCCAGGGAGATGCGACCCTGAATCCCCAGGGGCCAGCCAGCCCTTGGCTGGGGGGCGGCCAGCGAGGTCACGAGGCCATATCTACACAGGACTCAGTGTCAGCGCCCCTCCTGGGCTGTTAACCAGGTTTGTGACGTGTTTACAAGTCGCCCTGGATCAGGAGGACCGGCTGGGCTCGTCTCAGCAGCTCTTTCCTCCCAGACCGGTCCTCGCCGTCAGTGAGGGTCTCGTCTGCAGCTTCAACCCCGTCCCTCCACACCTGCCTGCCCACAGGGGGCTCAGCGCGGGCCCGGCCCACCGTCAGTCCAGCACCCAACCGGCGTGCGCGTGGAGGACCGGGAGGCCGAGGCCCCGGGCGGGAGCAGACCTCCGCCACTAGGACTCCGGGTGGGGCGGCCGCGTCCACGTCCACATCCCAGGCGTCCCAGGGACAGCGACAGGGGGACCCGCCGTCCACCCGCGGCCCCAGCATGGCTCGTGATGGCCCACTGCTTGATGGGGCAACTTGATGGCGACTCGTAGTCCTGCCGTTTCCTTAGGGAAGAGTTTGACCGGGAAAATGCAAAGTGCTGCTTTCTCTCTGGAAGGAGGCCCGGGTGGGTCAGCTGAGAGTGCCCGCGGCTGGCGGGCTTCAGCCTGCACCCGGATCCCGGGCACCGCCACGTCCAGGCCTCAGGACAGCGTCTCCGTCCGCCTTCCTCCTCGGGACTCTGGGAGCACTTCGGTAAATTTGCTCGCTGCCACGTCCGGATTCAACACTGCTCTCCTTGGTTGCTTTCACCAGAAGAAGGAGGGGAGAGGCTGGAGGAGCAGAAATACTGGGCCGGGCCTCCAGCGATGGAAGAGCCTCCTAAACAGCCCGTATTCCTGCTCAGGACACGCCTCTGAAAACTGCCGGAGACGGCACATGCTTCCTTCTGCCCACTCCGTCCTCCAGGCTGTTCCTCTCCTTCGTGTTTGGAGGCTTCTTTGTTCCTTTTTCGGTGATGACTTGTGCCGTCGGGAAACAAGCACAGGGATCTCTGGGTCTTGGGGGAGCTTGGGTGCATCCACCCTCCGGGCACAGTTCAGGATCAGACTGATGCGGGGCATGTCTGTCCCCTCAGCTGAGCCGCTGAACTGTCCTGCCTCCCACCTGCTCCTCAGATTCATATTTAAAACAAAAGCAACAGTCTCCCATCTCCAGTTTACACAGACGCAGCCATCCTTAACAGCCCAAATGGGTTAGAGCCGCTGCCTCTGCGGAGCCCACTTAGCAAAGTGTGAGACAGTCACCGCACAAGGTAATTTGCAAAAGGCAGTCGCCTCTGATCAATCTGAAATAATCCTCCTGTTTATAAAACAGAACATAGGATGCGGCACTGAGCCCAACGCCAATTACACTGGAAACGCGGTTTTCAAGTTGCGCCCGAGCCGGGGCGCCTGGGGGCCGGCCAGGCACTGTGTCGCCTGGCAGCCTAGGCTGTTCGCTTTCTGGGGTGACTGGAGCGTTAATCCCGTAGCAGTGGGAGCGGTTTCCATGCTCAGGAATTAACTGCAGCACCAGACACTGCGCGCCACTGACGTCCTGCCGGCCCACGAGGCCCCCACAGACGGGAGCAGGATGGGGAACTTCTGCCCCTTGTCAGCAGGCTCAGCCGTCCAGAGGGCACACATCCACACCCCTTCAGGGCTTCGTGGCATCGAACCTCCAACCCGTGCTGTATTTCAGGTTCGATGCCCGCTCTGCAAAGGGCTCCCTTCAAGGAGCGTCAGCAGCTGCCTCGTGGGACACCTGTGTGGGAACACTAGCCCAGGGGCCGCCCGCGAGCCTTCCCGGTCTCTGTCCCAGCCCTGAAGCCCAGAGGAACTCAGGAGAGCACGTCTGTGCGGTGGCTTCCGGAGGGCCACATGTCCTCCCATGTTTGGCTGGCGATGGCGGCTCTGACCCTCCGGGCCCCAGGAAGAGGCTGGGCCTGCAGAGAAGGCCGGATCAGGAGGCAGGGGCTCCGAGGCAGGGGGATCCAGCCGTCCTCCCCGTGGTGGCTTCGATCCCAAGCTTGTCCCCGTGGTCATAGGATGCAAGTCCGTGCCCGGCACCTCCTCTCCCCACAGCCAAGCTCGTGGCAGAAAGGAGACTTTCTTCATGTTTCTCTTCTTATTTTCTTTTGCAAATTTCAAACTTGCAAGTAAGCTGGAAGAACAGTCAACACCCACAACCTTTCATCTGGATTCAGCAGCGGTCAGCGGTGTCCCTTGTCACTCATCCACCACCTGATGGAGCTGTTGAAAGTAAGCTGCAGACATGAAACTCCACGTGAAGTGTGTTTTTAAACGTGTGTGTTCTCTGACACCATCCCCCGAGCACAGCTTGGACGTCATTTATCACAACTTGTGCTCAGATTTCCCCCTCGTCCCAGTAACGCTCTTCACAGCTGCTATTTCATTTTTGATCCAGACTGCAGTCAGGGAGCACTGCTGATCTTGTGGTCACGTCTCCTTAACTGTCTTTATGCTGGAACGCTCTTCCTGTCTTTTGACTCTGTTTTATCATTGGCCTTTCCTAATATCGCGGTTTTTAAAGACACTGGGCCAGTCGTCCCATGGAGTACGTCTCGATCTAGGTTTGTCTGTTGTTCCCACGACGTCGGGTTCAGACGAAAGGTTTGGCGAGGGATGCCACACATGTGGGTCTGTGTACCTCCCGGGCGTCATGTCAGGAGCTGGACGATGCCTGCTGAGGGTGAGGCCCCCTGCTGAGGGTGAGGCCCCCTGCTGAGAGTGGGGCCCAGCTCGTGACTCCTCTAGGAAGGGACCCTCTCTCCTGGCTGTTGTTCAGTCACTCAGTCGTGTCCGACTCTTTGTGACCCCATGGACTGCAGCATGCCAGGCCTCCCTGTCCATCACCATCTCCCAGAGTTTTCTCACACTCATGGCCATGGAGCCGGTGATGCCCTCCAGCCATCTCATCCTCTGTCTCCCTCTTCTCCTCTTGCCTTCAACCTTTCCCAGGGTCTTTCCAACGAGTGTGCTCTTCGCATCAGCTGGCCAAAGTACTGGAGCTTCAGCATCAGTCCTTCCAATGGATATTCAGGCCTGATTTCCTTCAGGATGGACTGGTTTGATCTCCTTGCAGTCCAAGGGACTCTCAACAGTCTTCAACACCACAGTTCAAAAGCATCAGTTCTTCGGCACTCAGCCTTCTTTATGGTCCAACTCTCACATCCATCCATGACTACTGGAAAAACCATAGCTTTGACTAGACGGACCTTTGTCAGCAAAGTAACGTCTGCTTTTTAATACGTTCTCTAGGTTGGTCATAGCTTTTCTTCCAAGGAGCAAGTCTCTTTTAATTTCATGGCTGCAATCACCCTCTGCAACGATTTTGGAGCCCAAGAAAATAAGTCTGTCACTGTTTCCACTGTTTCCCCATCTATTTGCCATGAAGTAATGGGACCTGATGCCATGATCTTAGTTTTTTAATGTTGAGTTTTAAGCCAACTTTTCCACTCTTCTTTTTCACCTTCATCCACCTTTCCTGGGCAGTTAACCAATAATCTGGGACATACTTTGAGATGGTGAGACACCCTGATCACCTGAAGAGCTACCTTCCCCAGGCGCCCCTTGTTTCAGGCCGAGTGTGGGAGCCGGGTGGGTCTTTACCTGGGGAGGAGCCTCTTGCCCACCTGCATGGCCCCGAGGCTCTCAGCGGCACCCCGCAGCCATGCAGACAGTGATATAGCACCTTGTCCCGTCTCATCGCGGTGGGAGCTCATCCTGGGGCCAGGAGGCAGATGGTGCGGGACCAGCTCGGGAGACGGGGAAGAGGGGAGCATGCTGTGCAGACGGGGATCTGGGGGTTGGGAGGCCCGAGGTTTGGAGCCAGAGGACGGAGAATGTCCCTGAGACAGGCTGTCCCCCAGAGTGAGAGCCCGCTGGTGTCTCGGGAGAGGAGGCAGCTCTGAAGGGCAGAGGGGACGGTCTTGCTGCGGAAGGGGATGCTGCCCGCCCAGGGCTGGGTGTGGGCCCCCGAGTCTGTATCTATGGCCAGGCACTCGGGGAGGACCACACCCCCCAGGGGAACCCTCGAGATGGACAGTCCCCACACCATCCCTCGGGGCCTGGGCACAGCCGCACAGCCTCCCTGGAGCGGTGGCCATCTAGACACAGTGCAGCTCAGAGCTGCGGTCCTTCTCGCGGTTTTGAATGCGGCCTCTGCACACTTCCCAGCCGAGTTCCCCTCGGTCCTGCAGGAGCCTGGGAACAGTGGAGCTGCCCTGCCATTTGACAGACCTCCTGTGGGGACGCCCCTGGGGGGCACAGCTGCACCAGCAGGTGGCCCTCGCACCCGGGTCACGTGAGGTCTACACAGGCACAGGTGGTCACGTGTGGCCTTAGAGCAGGGCGACCCCAGAAGGGCCCCAGATCATGGCCCGGTTGGTGCGGAAAAGCTGCTTGTCGTTTCTACAGACGTCTGCTAACCAGCCGACTTTGCAAATCGCCGTAAGATCGGGTATCTCTGTAGTGTGCCCACGAGTTTGGCGTGTGGGTAGCGCCTGTCCGGACAGTTGCTTTGGGAACAAGGCTTTGGATGTCTGCCTTTGACTTTAAATAGTTTCTCTTTAGAGACGGCAGTTTAAAATGCACTTGGAAGGTGACGAATTTAGCCATCCTCTCTAAAAATGTATTGCATTATTTCAAAACTAAGCAGCTCCCTGGGATGCCGGGCGTGGTTGCACCTCACGCATCAGCAGAGCGTGAGAGGAAGTGCTCCGAACGCGTGCGAAATTAAAATAGTGTTTACTTTTAAGGTGGGGACATAATCAGTTTTCCTTAGAAAATTACGGAAACTGAGATGCAGAGAGAAGCATGGTTTGAAGAAACAGTGACACCGTCTTGTTTGATTTCACGAGTCCGGACACCTGCCCCAGAAATGATGTTCACAGCGGCCGCAGGAGCCGCGTCCAGCCGCGGGTGCTCTTCCAGCTGCCGTCCACCCTTCGGCCGTGTCAGAGACCCGGGAGCGTCCCCCACCCCTGCCAGCTGTTCTGCAGGAAGCAGCACTGGCCGTCGATTGGAGTTTGCCTGGTTTTCTTTGAGTTCCTGTCGGCACACTGTTGACTTAGGTTTCAAGTGTGCAGTGACCAGAGGCCCTGTCCAGCCTCCCCCGACTGGCCCGTGTCTGCCCACTTCCCTCCATTCTACCCTCTGGACGCTGCCAGGGCTGCCAGGTTGGGTGCAGCAGGCATAGACATCTCCTACCCAATGGCTCCCTCGCTTCACACACCAGCTCCTTGATCGGCTCGACCACTGATGTGCAGCACTGAAACACGGATTGTGTCCACATTCAGAGGCAGCCCAAGGCAGAGAGAAGACCCCCAGGATCCAGACAGGTCGGGAAGGGAGGCTGGCGTGGGGAGGGGTCTGTTAAGAGGCCTCAGCCCGGGGGAGTCAGCACTGGGGTCCAGGGAAGCGGCGGTGGTGCCCACAGTCCATCCAGGGTTCACGGCATGTTCCCTAGACGGCAGCTGCCCGGGTCAGGGCCCAGCTGCCTGGTCTGCACAGGGGGCCCTGAGATCAGAGCTTGAAGTGCGGCTGAGGAAGGAGAGCGAGGAAGGCGGATGCAGTGGCCCTTCACAATGGCTTTGTGTGCAGGGAAGCCATAAACAGGTTATCGACTTGTCCAAAGGTACACCGTCGGCCCCGACGCCGTGGGGAGCAGCATGTCTTATGGGTCCTCGTCCTGCCTTCCCTCTGCTGGGATTCTCCACGACTTCCCACCGCAGAGCCGGCTGTTGGCACTGCTCAGGATCCGGACGTCTGGCTGATGGTTCAGGAAACTCACCAAAATCCTTTGGATGAGGCAGCTGACCCCTGATCCTCCACCTCCGTCTCTGACACCAAGGTCTCTGGCTCCGACCAGCTGCTGCTGCTCTCCGAGGAGCTCGCCCCGGGGGGACCCTTGGCAGCACTGGAGTAGACAGTGAGATCCGTGAGCCTGTGCCCGTCTCTCGGACGTGGAGCCCGGGACTTAGAGAAGCCGGCTGCCACTCCAGGTCCCTCAGTAGGGGAACGCTTCCACCACCTTCACCCAGGGGTTCCTAGTGGCAGGAGCAGACCAGATCTGGTTTTCTTCGTCTGGATTACACCCCTGTGAGCCTGGCCCGTCTCTCCCATCAGCTCTGAGTGAGGCTGCAGGACCGCGTCCAGGGTGGGAGGCCCCTTCTCTCCTCCGCCCCACAATCTCGCTGGGGCTGGCGCTGAGCAGCACCGCACCGAGAAGGACGGCCATCGCCTCGGTCTGTGTGAGACGCTGTGGTTAGCTGCTAAGTTTTTTTCTGACTCCGAAAACCAGGCTGGTCCCAGCTCTTGTCTGAATCTGGGGGAAATTAACCCAGAGAAGGAGGGACACCAGCCCCATGTGCTTGGAGGGGGCACCTGGCTGCGAGGAATTGCCCAGTCTGATTTTACTTCCATGGTGGTTTCTTTTCCTGCTTTCTCTTTGAATAATGCGAATAGGGTCCCGATATGGTCCCAAATCTTACCTGAAATGGGCTCAGCAGGAGAAGAAGCAGGTGGCGGGAAACACCCGAGGAGCACGGAACCTGGAGGAAGCACTGGCCTCCTAGATGCTTCTAGATGCTTCCTGGCCCAAAGAGTGACTGTCAGCTCAACCCAGAAGGTCTCCGCCGGGTTCCTCCCAGGGTGTCTTACCACATTTCTTATCCCTGGGGCTGTTGGCATCACGCTAAGTGGGTTCCTGAGCCATCCGAGCATGGGGTGTCTCCCCCAGGGCCGTCTGAACGTGGGGTATCTCCCCCAGGGCCGTCTGAACGTGGGGTTCTTCTGAAGTCATCCTGAGGAAGCAGTTACCCAGACCACAGTGGCAGGATGTGTGGCCGTGGCCTGGGTCCCACGTGTCAGGAGGAAGACCAGTGAAAGTGAGACGCTTTGCTGTCCCATGGACTGTAGCCCACCAGGCTCCTCTGTGCATGGAATTCTCCAGGCAGGAATACTGGAGTGGGTTGCCTTGCCCTCCTCCAGGGCAATCTCCCTGACCCAGGGATTGAACCCACATCTCCTGCATTGCAGGCAGATTCTTTACCAGCTGAGCCCCCATGTCAGGGGGCAGTCCTTGGGAAAGTTGCTCTGGGATGCAGCATCATTCCCGCCCTACGAGTCCCAGGACAACCTGACCTCTGTGGGGAAGGACTCAACCCCAGGCCTTGTCGGAGCCCCAGGCCCACCCTGTGCTCAGCCCAGATCTGAGCTCCTTCCTGGTCCTGTGGAAAGTGAGCCCGGTTTCTCCTGCTTCATCTGTGGGGAGGCCCAGTCCCTCGACACTGGAAGGCAGAATCAGGTTTAGGCAAGCACACAGAGGGCATTCCTGACAGTCTCCTGGGAAAGGTGATTCCAGAAACCTGTGGGCTCCCTGAGCGCTGCTGAGGGGAGGGGGGTTTTATATTTTAGAAACGGTACAGGGTTGTTGTTTACAGATGAAAACTCACAGCCAGCCTGCCTGCTCAGACGGCACCCTCAGACTGAGGGCAGCACCGCTTTCAGACCATGCCGTCCATCTGGGGAGATGCCCGTTGGCAGAATCACTGAGACACGCACGTCTCTCTCAGACACTTGAGGGTCCCATGCTCAGAGCTGCCTGGGGGTAACGCAGGTTCTAGAACAGGTGCAGTGACCCGTCTGCAGGGCGTCAGGGCTGCCAGGCTCCCTAAACACTGGCCTTTGCTCCGCAGTCCCACCACATCCAGGGGTGCTCCCACCGGGCTGGATACCCCATCACTGCCAGGCCGAGATCAGGCTCTGTCCCCATGGCTCCTGGCTCCCCGCAGGGCCTTCCGCCTGGGGTCCTCACTTGGAAAAGGGGACAAGCAAGGCCTCCCCATGTGGAAGGTGCCCGGCTCCAGACTCGTCACACTCACCTGCCAGGGTGTCCTCGCCCCTACCCTGTGCCCCCGAGGCAGCACCACGCACACCCTCGAACACACAGGCGAGAAGTGGAAAATGGACAGCAAGGGGCACTGAGCTCCTCCAGAGGAGGCTGTGGGCCGAGTGCCCGGACGAGCCCCCAGCGCCCGCTGTCCACCCCTGCCCAGCGCTCGGCCGGGAGCTCTGCCCGGAAGCCCCTCTTGCACTCAGGGAGCAGGAGGGGCAGAAGGACCAGGGCACAGCTTTGCCTCCCCAGGCCCTGCCCCGGGGTCTCCCCACGGCCTGGGCCCCAGCTGTACACTGAGCTGCAGGGGCACGTGGGGGCCCGGGGTGCTGTCTGCCTGCCCTCGCAGCCTTCCCTTGGCCTCCCAGGCTGGATGTGAGCCTCCCTCATCCAGAAGTGTGATTCAGAGGCTGACTTGGTGTTCTCATGCGTTTGAGGGGATAATCCGTTTACTGGCAAACGCATGTGCATTACTCAGGATTAGTGTGACTGACTGTGACAGAAAAGCCAACATAATAGCAGCTTAAACAACTAGAAATTTATTTTCATTTCTTGGAGAAGAAAAGTCCAGAGTCAGGCAATCCAGGAACCACCTGACACCTGAGGCGGCAGAGGCCCTTCCCCTTGTGTGGCTCCCACACCCTCAGCACAGGGCTCCCTCCTCACGGCCCAAGGTGGCTGCCCAGCTCCTACCATCAGCCCACATCCCAGCATCAGGGACGGCAGAAAGCACGCACCAGGGACACCACCTGCAGGAAGCACTGGCCTCACCGCGGGAGTGGCCGGCAGGCAGAAGCTTTATTCTGGCAGTCGTGGGTCCAGCTTTAAAGGCCAGAGGTTCCAGGAAATCAAGGAGGAGTAGCAGGCATAGCATGAAAATCTGGCTTCATGAATGAAAGGTGACCCCGCCCAGGCCCCCCTCCAGGCCCCGGGCTCTGCGAAGCCCCCGCCCTTATCTACCTCCAGGCCCCGCCCTGGAGGAGCTGAGGCGCACAGCGGGCAGCCAAACCCACTGGGAGCCACGCCCACCAGGTTTCTGAGTTCTTGCGGCATCTTCATCCTCCACGAAGAGCTTGACATGATGGGAATCAAGCCGCAGGACCTGAGCTCGGCCGTTTAAGGGGGACTGGACAGGAGGGCCCTGAACAGTTCACAGGAAGCCCGCCAGTGAGTGAAAGGAAACCTGACCACCCACCCGGTGACCTTGGATGACGACGCCTCGGAGACCCAGCTTCCAAACGGTGTCCCGGAGGATGGAGACACCAGGGTGCCGGGGGTCCAGCTCCAGACGGGTCTCCTGTCAGGAGCAAAGGTGGGTGCAGCCCCTGGCACAAGGGAGCGCCTGACCTGTAGCAGGGGCTGGCGGGCCCAGCACCGGAACCCGTGCTCCATGTCAGGAGCCTAGACTGCGCCTGAGACGGGGAGTCTCTCAAGACCGATGATAACCTTGTAAATGTTAATTAAGAGTTCTCCATTTCATTCTGCTAATAATTTATTTTTCCAGGCTTCTATATTCTAAGTAGTCATAATATTTTAGGTTTTATTAAGTATTTTATATAAATATTAAAAAGCAGTGACATTACTTCGCTGACAAAGGTCCATATAGTCAAAGCTATGATTTTTCCAGTAGTCATGTATGGATGTGAGAGTTGGACTATAAAGAAAGCTGAGCGCCAAAAAACTGATGCTTTCGAACTGTGGTGCTGGAGAAGGTTCTTGACAGTCCCGTGGACAGCAAGGAGATCCAACCAGTCCATCCTAAAAGAAATTAGTCCTAAATATTCATTGGAAGGACAGATGCTGAAGCTGAAGCTCCAATCCTTTGGCCGCCTGATGTGAAGAGCCGACTCATTTGAAAAGACCCTGATGCTGGGAAAGATTGAAGGCAGGAGGAAAAGGGGATGACAGAGGATGAGATGGTTGGATGGCATCACCGACTCGATGAACATGAATCTGAATAAGCTCCGGGACTTGATGATGGACTGGAAAGGATGAGATGGTCGGATGGCATCACCAACTCAATGAACATGAATCTGAATAAGCTCCGGGACTTGATGATGGACGGGAAAGGCTGGCGTGCTGCAGTCCATGGAGTCGCAGAGTCAGACACAACTGAGCGACTGAACTGATACAGATATTAGCTCTCTTTTGTGCAACATGTGTTCACAGTAGTTCAGAGGTGTGCATGCATGGGAAGGTGGATGGAGGGAAGGACGGATGGAAGGACAGATGGATGCTGGGTGGATGATGGACAGATGGACGGATGAAGAGGTCCATAGATAACTAGGTTGGTGGGTGCATGAAATAGAGGGGATGAGGGTCCCTGGTGTGGCTTTCCCGAGTAGAAAGAAAGGACAGAAGGACAAGCGGGAAGGGGCGAGGTATGCAGCGGAGGAGGGGCGTCAGGGGCTGGAATCTACCCCGGCAGCTGCAGCCCTGGAAGGAGGTGGCGGCCGTGTGGGCAGCTGACCCCCTGGAGCGCATGGTGGGTGGGGGAGCCTCACGGTGAGCAGGGTCGTGAAAGAACACGTGTGTGTCATACATGTGCACGTTGGCAATGCCGCCTCCCGTGTGTCACACCGTGTCCCCTGGCGTGGCCATCTCTCTCCAGACTCCCTCGTAACAAGGACTCTCATGACACTGGATGAGGGCCCCCCAGGCCAGCCCGTCGTGACCCCATCGTCTGCAGAGGCCCCCCTTCCCACAGTCACTGAGGTCACAGTCACCGCGGGTTATAACAGCCACGTCTCTCGAAGGGACACGGTTGAACCCACGACACCCACCGGTGATGGCCTCTGCACCCTGCTGACAGTTTTTCTCCAGGTTGTTCCACGAACACTAAGACAGCAATGGCGCCATCGGGCTGTGCCCTTCGATTTCCACAGACGGAGCTCACGTCCCTGCCCAAGTCACAGCGGGTGATGGGCCAGGAAAACGCGGCCTGAGGGAGGAAAGGGCCGGGCCTGGACCCACCCGGCATCCAGGACCTCAGAGCCCAGCCTCGCCCTGAACACACCTGTGGGCGACCTCAGAGCAGAGGGGCTGGGGGTGAAACCAGGCTGCCAGACGCAAAGGGGCCAGAGCCTGGGGTCTCCTCTCCACCTTCCAAATCAGGAAGAGGGGCTCACCGCCCCCTCCAGTTCTCCAGGCCTGAGGGCACGCCAAGTGTAGATGCTAATAGTGAGGATTCGCGTGTGATCATTGATTTGCATGTGAACATTCGGCCGAGTGAAAGGGATGTTTAAAGTTCAGGAGGGAGCTTTCTTCCTGCCAGTTCTGCTGGGAGCTAAGTGCCGACTCTTGCTCTGTTTCATGACCCAAAGGCAGTTCAAAGACTGAAAGATGTTTGCACTCTTCTCATTCCTCAGTTTTTCAATAATGGAATTCCTGCTGGTGTGGGGCTGGGGGTCCTGGGGTGACGATGGTGATGGAGGCAGGGCCGCTGGAGCAAGACCTGGACTCGGTCCGAGCCCCTGACCCTCCCCTCCCTGCCAGGGTCCCGTCTGCACCGTCACCCCTCTGTCCTCCGGTCAGACCTCAGGGTTACCACAGTGTGTCCTGTGAGCTTGGTGTTAATTCAGGGCCATCAGCACCCCGACTTCTTCCCTTGGACGAATACAGTCTGAGCTGCATCAGGAGTCGCTCTGGGAGTGAGCAGAGGGCGAGGGGAGGAACAGAGTTCGGCTGGAAGGCGGGGAAGCCTGGGGTGGGGTTCCTGAGAAGGTCACCGGGGCAGCTCTCCAGCCATAGCTTCGGGGGCTGAGCCAACCCTGGGGGCCCGCCGGCTGTGTGCAGGGCCTCGCCTGGGGACACAGGTGCGGCTGGCGGTCAGCCCCCCTCGCCAGGCAGGACAGAGGAGCGGCCTCTGGACGCTGCGGTCCACGGCAGTGCATCCCCGGAGAAGCGGGAACCTGGGAAATGCTGAGTGTCAGGCCCACGCCAGACCCAGGGACTCAGCACCTCTGAGGGCAGGAGCGGGGCAAGTCTCCAGTGATCCTCACTCGTGATCAGGTTTGAAAACCACCGGACGAAGGGATGTAGACAGCCACCCGGGAGGCAGCTCCGGGGCAGGGGGTGGCCAGCAGGGAGTGCGGGAGGGGCTGGAGGGGACTGTAAGGCGCTGAGCCCCGGGTGGCCCTGAGGACTGGCCCCCCTGCGAGGGAGCTGGTGCCCCCCCCACCTGCCGCCCAGGTGCCCCCCACTTCCTCCAGCCCCCTCAGCGGTCCTGCCCCCAGGAGCCACTTCTGTGGAGTCGCCCGGCTCAGCCTCCAGCCCCCGGGTGGTTTCACTGTCACTGCGGGTGTGGCAGGAACGCCCTTGGCTCTGCGCAGGGTCAGTTCTCTCCCTCGAAGGGGAGCCGGGCCTGAGCCACATGCTCTGCACCCTGAGTGTGTGATGTCACACCCACAGCCCCGAGGCGCGTCCCCACCCCGGCTCCCTGCGTGCCTGGAGACCACGGCCTGGCCCAGAGCCTGGCCACGGGGCCCCTCGCACCTCGATTCTGAGCTTGGCTCCTTGCTGCACTGTCCCTTCTTCACTGGAGTGAACGGGGCTTTGCTTTTGTAGCCGTCGGTCGGTGCTGAGCTCGCTATGGGGTTCCTCTCTTTGCAAATGAACGTAGTGGACTTGTCCCACAGAGCGAGGATCAGCGCCTTTTAAAGCTGAGTCTGATTTGCAGGCCGCTGATTTGCACGTGTTGATTGTAATTGCTCCAGAGTTGCTACCGGAAGCTCTGCTCTCCACACTCCCAGGACGGAGGGGCCCCTGGAAATTCAGAGACGTTTGGTTGGAATTTTCACAAGACTGCTTAGTATTTACTCAGGTGCTGTTCCCAGCCCATCCCAAAGCGCCTGCTGCTCTGGCCTGATGGTCTCGGGTTCCCACCGCCTGTTGTCACAGCTCGCTCGGCGGCGCCCGGGGGACAGACAGCATGCGGCCTGTGCGGTGTGGGCGGAGGGGATGGGCCGAGCCACGGGCACCGTCGCACGCGAGGGGCACCTCAGAGAAAGGCCGTGTGGTCCTCAGGTGAGAGCAGAGCCCCTGAGCCCCGCGCTGACGTGCGGTGGGTCCGGAGCCCATCCGCTTTGTCCCAGCCGGTGTTCGGGGCCCCTGAGTGGGCTCCCTGATGGGAAGCCGCCGTCTCCAGGCTCTACAGAGAATGGCCTGCAGAGGCTGCTTGCCCAGGCTGAGCTTTTCCCAAAGAAGGAAATAAAACAGACATCCGTGCAGGAGTGCCAGGTGAGATGTGCTGAGCTGACCACTCCCGGGGGGCCCCAAAGCCAGTGCTGAGATGGGGTGCAGCCACATGGAGAATGCGGACCCCTCGTCCACCTCCTCACTTCTGGGCGCCCTACCTGCCCCACCTGCCCCCGCCTGCACCCCACCTGCCCCCCCGCCAGGGCTGCGATCTAACCATGTCTGGCCAGTAAGTAATGCAGGATCCTCATGGGATGTTCAGAAAGTCCTGCGGGCCACAGAGAACAAGGAAAGTCCCCTGTCCCCTGCCTCTTTCCTGGGGCATCTCGCTGGGCTTTTTTCCTACAAGATTGAGCTTCCTTTTGTGCAGAAGTGGGACCGGCAGGTTTTGTGTCTGAACCCTTAGATGTAGCAGACCGTTCCCACGTCCCGAGCTGTTACACGGACCTGCTCTCAGACCCTCAGATTGTCCCCTCTGCTGGGCCCAGGCCCCGCTTCCTTCCAGCCAGTGAGAGCCCAGGACGCATCCTGCACTGTGGGAGACCCCTGGGGACCACAGCATGTGTCCACAGGGTTGTTGCCTAGCGGGAGGGTTCCTATCCCGTACATTATCTACATTATATGTGTGTGTCACACATGCGTGTGTGTGTGTGTAGATCATGTATGTGGCGTGTCACCCATGTCAACAAGGACCTCGGCACGTGCCCGGCACACGGTGGTGCCGGAGATGCTGCTGAAATTCCTCACGTCCCTTTCGGGCTCCAGTTCTCTCTGAAACCACAGACGCCTGTTTAGAGGCGAGCCAGAGGAGGCTGGGACGTGAACAGGAAGGTGCGACTCCTGAGCAAGAGATAAAGGTCTGCTGGATAGGGGGTGGGGGCAGGTCTTCCACATCTTGCTGCCAGTTTGCACATATTGGTCCCTGACTGGCATCTCAGCACAGGGAGACGATGACAGTAAAGCCTTGGGTCCCTTCTCCACGAACTCAATCTCTGTTCCCACGGACCCCTGTCTTGCTCCGGTTGTAGGTCAGATGGATGAGATTACAGGCCTCTCTGGCTATAAATTAATTGGAAATTGGCTGAATACCTGGTCACCATGGGGTGACCGTGGAGGACTGCAGGCATCTCTCATCTCTTCTTGGGCCAGTTTCCCAGAAGCACACAGCCCATGTGCTCTGGCCGTTTCTCCTCTTAGAATTGGGAAGACGCCCTTCATTTCCGTCGGCCGAGCGTCAGTGCCATGTGCGCAAGCGCGAGGAAGGCACTCTTCCCGCTGCTCGGGGTGCGCGAGGCCCCTGGACCAGGGCTCCTGTCTTGCTGGCATCTGCTCCCCCTACACGGCTGCCTTGTGTGTAAGGACCCCTGGGGGCGCGTGCTGCTCCTCCAGGAGCCGGGGGAGGTGCCGGGGTCTTCCTCCTTCACAGAGAGGTGTAGTGAGGCCGCCTGGCGTCTGCCAGGGGTCGGGGACGGGAGATGTTGGGGGGAATGTCCGTTCACATCCTTCAGCACAGACCCCCACGTGCCCGCCTCCCGTGCCTGGGCCTCCCCGGGCCCCCATCCAGGCTCCGCTCCCACATCTGGGGGCCCACGGCCCCGCCCACCTGGGCTCTTGAACAAAGCGCAGGCTCGGCTCTGACAAGTGCTGCACCCAGGGCACCTGGCGAGCCAGGCCCCTCTGGATGCCCAAGGGCACCGCGGCCAGCAGACCCTCTAGATGAACTGCTGTTGAAAATCCCCGCCGCTTCGGGCTGTAGAATCGCAGCCCTGGAGACCCTGCCCGCCCCAGGCGTGGGCGCTTCTGAACACAGGGGCCAAGCTTAGCCAGACGTGCATGTCCGCTGGCAAAGAAGCTCTGTTCCCAGCAAACTGAGGGGAAGGACAGCCCACCTGTCAGGGTCCCAGAGCAGTGTGGGGATGGAGGGCACGGGTCTCCATGGTGACCGGGAGCCACCCCTGCTTCCCTGGCTCTGTGATGGGACCTGGATGAGCGGAGGGAGGGTCTGGGGACCAAGATCGGGGGACGGGCTGGGCCAGCAGCAGAGGCTCAGCCAGGCTGACCCTGAGACATGGGTCAGCATCCACAGGGATCTGGTGTCCAGGCAGAGAGCCGGCCAGGAGGCCCGGGGACAGGCCGACGAGGAGACAGAGCCCCGAGGGGAAGAGCAGGCTCTGAGACCCGAGACCCAGGGTCTGAGGGTGCTGAAGCCTGGGTGGAGGGTGGGGGACGAGGTCTTAGGACGGGACTGCTGGCGCCTGATGAGGGTGGTTCTCTGAGTCTGCACTCGACAGGGTAACGATAGCATTGCCTTAGCATCCTGTCCCCACGCCATCCTTCTGGGCCTGTGTCCTGATCACCTCCTCTTATAAGGACACAGGTTACACGGCCCACCCTCTACCTCATCTTACCCTAATCACCTCTTCAAAGACCCACCTCCGAGTGCAGTCACGTTCTGGGATCGCCGCTCACCATCGCTGTTTCCCTTTTCGTTCCATTGCTCCTGTTCCATTTTGCAAAATATGGTTCTTTTACTAAAGTTACATTGTCAAGCTAATTAATTAAGATTTTCTTCTTCCTTAAATATTAGCCAAGTCCTGCCCTGGCCCCTGCCCCGTGAGTGAGGCCAGGAGCCATCCGTTGACCATGTCAATCGTGTGTTGGATGCACATCGCCTGCCTCCGATTTTCCTTCCTGCTGCCCATTGAAATTCTTCACATGTTTTAAAATCTTATTTCTTCTTTTCCTGTCTCCCGGAATTTTACACTCGGCTAATTTATAAGAAAAATGTGCTTTGAACTTTTAACTAGGATGTTGGAGCAGAAGTCAGCTTTCCTTCTTAATAAGCTGACGTCCTTTCCCTTCTCTTTAAGCCTTCAATTGCTGCTATTTTATATATTTTCTCTCCCTTTCTCAAGAAAACAACTAGTCTTTAAAAGATCATCCACAAGTGAGAAGGAAGTTAATCATCATCATTAGAGGAGAGAGCTGGTCCTGAATCCTTGCTGGGATTGGCAGTTTCTGGTTTTCTGGAGAAGGCGTCCGAGCGTATCAGCGCGCTGGGGACGGGAGCCTGTGGTTTTGTGGTTGTTTTCAAGAGTTGAAGGGGGGTCTTTGTCGACAGCGCTGCACAAGCCGCCTGCACTGCGGTAAAAGTGAGGACAGACCGCACGAACCACGGTCACAGCAGGAGGAGGACACAAGCCCCCGCCTGGGCGAGGCGCCCACGTGGGGCTGCAGGTGTGACTGGGAGGGAAGTGACTTCAGAGCTCTTGACAAAATCACCACCACGAGGGGTCAGGTCTCAGGTTCTGTCTGGAGGACGGGCTGGTGGTCTCTTTAATCACCTGCTGGTGACCTGCTAGGGTCAGGAGGGCCAGAGGGAGGCAGAGGCAGGGGTGTGTGTGTGTGTGTGTGTGTGTGTGTGCTTGTGTACACGCCTGGGTTCTCACCTGTACGTGCCGTGGTCCCGTCAAGAGCTGTTTAGCTGGAAACAAAGCCTCTCTCAGAGCAACTCCCAAGCGAGTCAGCTTGTTTCGTGAACTAGGAAATTCATCTTCCCAGCCTGGGTAGCCGGGCACGACCAAGCTATGACATCGCAGCACCTTCCAGGGGAGCCATTCCGTGCCTGAGGGAGATCTCAAGACGGAGGGCTTGAGCCTGCTTCTTAGGGAATCCTGGGTGGTGCGATTTCTAAATTCCGCAGAATGAGGTCTTTTATTTCAACTCTTGGCCAGTTAAGGGTCCATCACTATTACCCACTCTTCACTATTTATTCCAGATGTTTTCAGTAGCTCCTCTGAAGGGGCTCTTAGAAAATGTTTACTTCATCGTCAAAGGAAAATGTGAGCTGGCAATGAAAAAATTATACCAAACGGAGCAGTTGGCAGGCTGTGCTGCCATGATAAACCTGCCCAGAGGCAATCAAAGATCCTGCAGCAGCCCCTGGTCTCGGAACACATTGCAGAGCTCTGGCCGTTTGAACGGTGTAGCTCCAGAACAGACCCATAGGTCAACAGGCCATGAGATCACAAGACACCTGCTCCTTGGAAAGAAAACTATGACAAACCTAGACAGTGTGTTCAAAAAGCAGAGCCATTACTTTGCCAACAGAGGCCCATCTAGTCAAAGCTACGGTTTTTCCAGCGGTCATGTATGGATGTGAGAGTTGGATTATAAAGAAAGCTGAGCGCCAAAGAATCGATGCTTTTGAACTGTGGTTTGGAGAAGACCCTTGAGAGTCCCTTAGGCTGCAAGGAGAGCAAACCAGTCAATCCTAAAGGAAATCAATCCTGAATATTCATTGGAAGGACTGATGCTGAAGCTGAAGCTCCAATACTTTGGCCACCTGATGCGGAGAGCTGACTCATTTGAAAATACCCTGATGCTGGGAAAGATTGAAGGCAGGAGGAGAAGGGGGCCACAGAGGATGAGGTGGTTGGATGGCATCACCGACTCGATGGACATGAATTTGAGCAAATTCTGGGAGATAGTGGAGGACAGGGAGGCCTGGCGTGCTGCAGTCCACGGGGTCACAAAGAGTCGGACACAGCTGAGCGACTGAACAACAACAACTGCCTGGGTCAGTGGGACAGAATAGAGAGTCTGACAGTGAACCCACGTGTGCACGGGCGGCTCAGCTGCTACAAGATCGTAAGAAGGCACTATGGGGAAAGGACAGTCTCTTCAAGAAATGCTGTTGGGAAAACTGGACAATCACATGTGAAAGAATGAACCTGGACCTTCATACCACACATGAACATCAACTCCAGACAGGCTAAAGATTTCAGAGTAAGACATGAAACTGCGAAACTCCTAGAAGAAAGCAGAGAAGAGCTTCATGACATTTGGGTTGACAGTGATGTCCTGGATATGACACAGAAAGCTCAAGAAACAAAAGCAAAAGTAGATGGGACCGCATCAAACTAAAACTTCTGCATAGCAAAGGAACGGTCAGCAGAGCAAAAAGGCAACCTGCTGAGTGGGAGAAAACAGTATTTGCTTGATAAGCGGTTAATATCCAAATATGTGAGGAACTCCTATAATTCAATAGCAAAATAGTAACATTAATCTGATTCTGAGATGAGCAAAGGACTTGAATAGATATTTCTCGAAAGAAAACATAGAAATAGCCAACAGGTATGTGAAAAGATGCTCAACATTACTAATCATTAGGAAATGCAAATTAAAATCACAATGAGGTATCCCCTCACACCTATTAGGGTGGCTGTCTTCAAAATGACAAGAGATGACAAGTGTTGGCAAGAATACAGAGGAACTGGAACTCTTGTGCACTGTAGGTGGGAATGCAAAATGCTGTAAAATGTTGCAAAATGTGTAGCTTCCTCAAAAAGCTAAAAAAGAGAATTGCCATAAGATGTGGAGAAGGCAATGGCAACTCACTCCAGTCCTCTTGCCTGGAAAATCCCATGGACAGAGGAGCCTGGTGGGCTGCAGTTCATGGGGTCGCTGGGAGTCGGACACGACTGAGCGACTTCACTTTCACTTTTCACTTTCATGCATTGGAGACGGAAATGGCAACCCACTCCAGTGTTCTTGTGTGGAGAATCCCAGGGATGGGGCAGCCTGGTGGGCTGCCATCTATGGGGTCGCACAGAGACGGACACGACAGAAGTGACTTAGCAGTAGCAGCAGCTGTACGATAGAGGAGTCCCACGTCTGGATATTTATCCAGGAATTAAAATCTGGATCTTGTAGAGACATCTGCACCCCATTGCAGCATTGTTCACAAAAGCCCAACTGTGGGAACAATCCCAGTGACCATCGCAGATGAGCAGGAAGGGGAGCCTGGTTTGCCCTCAGTGCTTCAGCCTCCACAAGCAGGCCGTCCTGGGATGGGCAGACCTGGCGGGCGAGATGCTGAGTGAGAGAGGCAGTCGCGGGACAGATACTGCTGATCCGCTTCGTGAAAAACCCGAGCGGGCCAGACTCGCCGGAGCAGAGGGCGGACTGGCCAGGCTGGATCCGCAGTTCCCGGTCTGTGCCGTGAAGCCTCAGTTGTGGAGACCCGCCCTCCCACCTGCACCTGTGGCCAGGGGCCCTTGAGAGGTGCCAAGTGGGCAGAGGCCAGCCTCTGTGCCCTCTCTGCCCTGGAGAGGTGCCGGAAGGGGGCAGAGTCGCAGGACAGCCAGCTGCTGGCTTTGAGGGGCCGAGGGGCAGGGAACGCAGAAACTGAGACGGTGAGACCAGCCCTCGATCCCAACCCCACGGAGCCATTTGGGACATCTGGCCTCCAAAGCACGTGAGGGCAGGGAGTGAGAAAGCGTGCGAGTTTCCCAGAGGGCTGGGGGCTTTGGGGGAGACCGTGGAGCCGAGGATGAGGCTGCAGCCTCTGTGCCTTTCCTGTCTGGGTGACAGTCACGGCCCTGCCCCAGGGCATCGCCAGCCCATCCCCCCCGCGCACCTTCCTCGGAAGACCGCCTGGCAGTAACAGCGCCATGCCCCCGTCCTCCCTGGAGCACCCTCGGAGCACTGGCTCCTTCCTTCTTCCAAGATAATATTTGCTTTCAAGCAGACTGAAAACTAGGCGTTTTTTATGCCACCCTGTCACCACAGCCTTCTCAGCCCGGTGGGGCAGAAATGGGCATCGGTGCTGCCGTGAAAGCCTGGTGCGACTGCCCCCCACCACCGCCCCGCCCCAGGAGGCTGGCCTCGCCGTCCGGCGGATTCAGGAGTCACGCTCTGGACCCGCTCATCCCAGGAGCCTGATGAGTGAGTGGCCGCGGCCAGCAGCGCTGACCCAGTGGCGGCGTTTATTCTGATTTACTGTTGTTGGTCCAAATGGAGGGCCCGGGAGGCTGATGCCGGGAGCGTTATGGGGGCGGGCGGTGCTGGCAGAACCGCGATGCTCCGGGCCCCCTTCAGGTCCTGGTTCGGAGTCACCGCCGCCTGCACCAGACGCTATGCACAAAACCCACCGAGAGCCCAGCACGGTTCAGGGTGAACTGTGAGTTGGATAGTCACATTTTAAAGTTTTCACAGCTCCTCTTTTTAACAACGCCTCGATTCAATTGCAAGTGAGCCCAGGGAAGCAGGGACACGGTTCTGCTTCAGTGAGGACCATGCTGCCCGCCGGGCACCAGCACCTTCGAGGGTCTGCGGGGACACACCTGGAGAGGCCGCCATGCCCTGGAGCCCAGGTTCTAAACCAGCAGGCGCACGGGGTTATCTCAGATGACGAGAGATTCGAAAAAGACAGACAAGGGAGGAGACCCTGAGCGGGGTGATGAGAAGCAGCCCCCGGTTCCAAAGGAGAGCGAGGATGGGACGTGCGGAGACCACGTGCCTCTGACCGGACATAGTGGGGACCCGGAAGGCAGGCAGCCCGGGGGGACGGGCAACTACAGTCTCCAGGCTTGCCCAGCACCAACAGGCATCCTGGTTGGGCTCTGTCCCAACAGGGCGAGAGCCAGGAGGTGGTCAGTTAGCACAGGGACGTGGTTTAAATCTTACAGTTTCAAAAGGTCGGTGTGATTCCCCCTTGGGGACAGAATGTAGGGCATGCAGGGTCGCGGGCTGTGGCCCTGTGACCAGCCTGGAGGGCGGGGGCGGCGCGGCGGGTGGGCCGGGCGACCACGCAGCAGGAGGGAGCGGCAGTGAGCGTCTCGGAGGCCGGCACTGCAGTGGAAAGGTACTCACGGGGCCGTGTGGAGCCCGGGCCCCCCGCCACCCCCTCACTGGGCCTGTAAGAGCCAAGCAGAGAAGTGCCTGTCGTACCTCACAGCCTCAGGTTCTTCAGATCAACAGGCAGAGAAGAGGTAATTAATAAAATGAACACGAAGTCCTGATTACAGGGTGTAAATCTCTCTCATCACCATCATTAAGACGAGAGACGGGCTTGTGATAAGTAGGCGAAGGAAGTGACTTATTCGAGGGGTGGAAAGGGGGCAGAGCCCCTCAAACGGAATTGATGAGCGTGTGTGCGTCTGTGTGTGCACACATGTGCATGTGTGAGTGTACGTGTGTGCAGGAGATACCACAAGGCCCGCACAGGCACATGGAAGCTGCAGCTGCCCTGAACCCCGTGGGGACGGGGGACCCAGCCCAGTGGTGAGACAGCCAGGCTGGGGGACGAAAGGAAGCCACCCTGGCAGCTCGGGAGGTGACAGTCCCCGTGTCTGTCTCAGAGGCCCTGTCCCACCCAGGAGGCAAGGTCGCTCTTGAGCAAGGCACGGGGCAGACTTCGGGCCCCGCACTGTGGACGCCGAGGCGGCCCTGAAGGTCTGGCTGGTCTCAGAGCCGTGGCCTAAACAGGAAAGCACATAGGACGTCAGTGCAGCGGGGAGCAAGCGGCACCGCAGAGAGACGCGGGTATGGTAGAAAGTTCTGGGCAGGCTTGCTGAGCCAGGCTGGTCAGCGCAGCCCCTCGGCCATGGTCTCAGCAGCCGGAACACAGCCAAGTCCTCAGGCCTCCAGGCTTGGGCATTTGGGATGCAGTGTCGTTGAAACCCAGGCCTTTCCGCTCACGTGTCGGCCCCCAACACCGGCTCCGGCGCTGTCGGTCGGGCACGTCTACCTGAACCAGGAGGTGGGCCCACTTTGGGTCCCGTCTTCCTGTCATCAGTCTCTGGAGCCGGGTAGGTGGGCCCCTTCCTCCTGCCCAAGAGCCCTGCAGAGATGCCCCAGCACCCATTTCTTGTGGAAACTCCTCTCAGCTGGGCACCATGTAGGAGGAGCTGGGAGGTGAGCCCCGGGTGCCAGCTGGGCAATGGTGCAGGGGGAGCTGGGGCCATGCGGCTTAGGAGAAGGGGGGACCGCGTCCAGCCCCGGCCCCTGGATGGTCTCCGCGCAGTTTGCAGGGAACCTGGCCCCGCCTGATGGGGGCCTGGGCAGCCAGGGGCAGCCCGCTGAGTCTCAGCGCCTCGGTCAAGGACGCGCTGGCGTGTCCGGCTGCAGAGCTTCAGGGAGACGGTGGGCCTGGGTCTTGGCAGGACAGCGACTGGACAGGCAGCGCCAGCAAGTGCTGGTGAGGCGGGCTCTGTGCGCGTCGTCTCAGAGGGCTTTTGGTGGGAAGGCTCCTGGGAAGAAAGCAGGCGCTCTCAGCCTGCGAGGGGCCCGCACACTCTCAGCGGGCGAGCTTCAGGTTTCCTGGGCTCCTTTGCAGGAAATGGTAATAAAAGATGCAGAAATGCATCCGGGGCCAGTCTCTCCTTTTCTGGTTTCCCTGTGGGTTCACAAGAATACCAGCAATGGAGAAATGGAATCCCAGCACGTGGACGGAGCAGAGACAGCTGGGCAAGGGTCCTGTGGTAACCACCCCCCGCCCCGTCCCTCATGGGGTGGGCGGGGGGAGGGGGCCCTGTGCTCCTTATCACCCAGAGGCAGGGCAGCTCCACGGGGACACAGCTCACCCCACTGACGCCTTGTGACTGGGCCCCTGGGGCCCAGGCCAGAAGGGGAGGGGTCTGAGAGCAGGGTGGTCCAAGCTGCTTTCGTCACGGGACCCAGGATCCAGAACCCAGGACGGTCCTGAGACGCTGCCCGAGCTGCCCACAGCCAAGTCCTGGCCCCGAGTGCGGCAGAGCTGCACCCGTGAGCCTGTTGCAGCCTGTGCCCCCCCTCCCTGGTTCCATGCAGCAAGGGCGTGGCTGAGGGACCAATGGAAGCAGGCCAGCTGTCCCCTCTGCGGTGGGGGCGGGTGGCCTGCGTCCTCCCCCAGCAGGGAGGGGAGGGGAGACGAGGGACTGGAACCCCTCCCCCCACGGCAGGGGCTTCACGGTGGTGCCCTCTGCCCTCCCTGCCGCTCTGCAAATAGGTCTTGCCAACCTCAGATCCAGGTGAGGACGCCCAGGGCCCAGAGATTATGTAGGTTTCTAAAGATTAAACGGGGGGAATGTGCCGACACCAGGTCTGTCCGACCCCGATGTCAGCCGCCAGCCCCTCTGCCCAAGGCCTTTGTGGGCCTTCAGGGACCAAGCCGTTCCCAAAGCCCTGCCCTCCATAGCCCAGCTCGGTGGACAGGGCAGCACACTCATCCCTGCCCCTCATGATGCTCCTGGCCCACTGGGGCCCTTCAGGGGTCCGGAATGAACAACACGCGAATTCACAAAGAGCGCGGAGGAGCCAGCAGGGCTGAGCACGCCCGGCACAGGACAGTGGGCAAGGGCGCCTGGGGTCCTGTGTCCTCAGACACCTGGATGGGCTCAGGCGTCCCACGGAGGCCGCCTCGTGGGGAGGTGGGTGTCTGGCCTCCACAGGAAGCCTCAGTGGGAGGCCCACCTGCCGGCCAGGACAAAGCATCAGACACACCAGTGGGCTCAGACGCCAGGGCCTTGCAACCCCTTGGTGTGGGCATGTCCTCCAGGCTGGGGCGGCTGACGGCACATGTCGCCCCTCGGGAGCCCCAGTTCAGGCTCTGAGCGGGACAGCAGTCCCTTGCTCCTTTCAGCTGGGCGGGGGAACTCGAGGTGGACCCAACTCCACATGCATCCCTCATCCCCCTCAAGAAACAGGACACTGAGGTGTCAGACTGGACTCCAAGCCCTCCCTGCCCCAGTTCCTGTGATTTTGTGATAGTCACCCATTTTGTGATTTGGTGATAGTCTGAACAATTCAAGCATGAAATTCTACCCCTGGACACACAAGTGTCTGCAGGGCCAGTGCCACGGGGAGCCCCCACGTTAGAGCTTCACCCCATCGCCTCTAAGTGGACGCCGAGGTCTGTAATGTCACATAAAGCACCAATTAAACGTCTCCAGCAAGCCTTGCGTTTTATTAATGTGTGACATTCACTTTCAGTAAACACAGCGCTTTGCTAGTGCAAATGTAACGGCAGGCGTGCAGCTGGGCGCCGACCCCCGCCCTGGAGGACGCTCCCGGGCACCCCACCCCACCCTCGCAGCACACAGGAGCTCCATGAATTTGGGCAAAAGAAACCCTGCAAGATATATAGAAAATTCATCTCGTTTATTTAAGCTCATCACTGTTGATTAATCCCAAACCGAAGTCCCGAGGCTCCGCTTTAGAGAGAAGCAATGGGCTTTAAACCCGAGTCGGTGTCCGCGCGAGCATAACAGAGAAATTGATCCGCCCGGCGAGCTGTGCGGTCAAAGCGGAGTGCGCATTGATTTCTCGTGTTAAATCACCAGCGCCGCTTTCAAATGTAAAGCCCACGGATAAGAAGTGCCCAAGTTCCTGCAGTCCCTGAGAAGCGCGGGCTCCCCAGGCCCCGGCCCGGCCCCGGGTGAGAGTCTGACCCCTGCTCCCCACATCCTGGGAGGTCGCACCCCACCCGGGGCCCGCGCATCGGAAGCCTCACATCCCTGGGCCGGAACAGCAAGGGCGCCTGGTGACCCGGCGGGCAGAGGAGCGGGTTCTCTGTTCACTGAAGCCCGGCTCTGCGAGCACCTGGCATTCCTGGGTCCTCCCAGCGGGCCGGGGGGTCCAGAGGAGCTCAGTGACTGCACAGACCCTCTGCATGTGCTGGGCACCGTGCCCCGGCCAGACACTTCTCCAGACCCCGGAAACCCTGGGCTGAAGTTCAGACCTGCCGGGCACCGGGCTTGAGGTCTGCTCCTGGTCAGCCTGCAGCCCTCTGTCCCTCTCCACCCACAGACACCCAGTAGAGGGGACAGTCTATAGGAGAGGTCAGGAGACACCTTTAAAATAGGTCAGGGGACAGTCTATAGGGAGGTCAGGGGACACTCAGGGGGTCAGGGGACACTCTAGGAGGTCAGGGGACAGTCTATAGGGGAGGTCAGGGGACAGTCTATAGGGAGGTCAGGGGACAGTCTATAGGAGGTCAGGGGACACTATAGGGAGGTCAGGGGACAGTCTATGGGGAGGTCAGGGGACACTATGGGGAGGTCAGGGGACACTATAGGGACGTCAGGGGACAGTCTATAGGGAGTCAGGGGACAGTCTATGGGAAGGTCAGGGGACACTAGGGAGGTCAGGGGACAATCTATAGGGGACACTATAGGGAGGTCAGGGGACAGTCTATAGGGAGGTCAGGGGACACTATAGGGAGGTCAGGGGACAGTCTAGGGAGGTCAGGGGACACTATAGGGAGGTCAGGGAACACTATAGGGAGGTCAGGGGACAGTCTATAGGGAGGTCAGGGGACACTATAGGGAGGTCAGGGGACACTATAGGGAGGTCAGGGGACAGTCTATGGGGAGGTCAGGGGACAGTCTATGGGGAGGTCAGGGGACTGGCTGGGGGCTGGCCTGGGACGGCGACCCAGTCCCCCTGCGAAGTACCCTGGAGCCTTTCACTCCAAGCGTGTGCTCTGCAGTGAACCTCGGGAAAACAGCGGATGTGGGTCTTCTCCTGGTTGTTGTGGAGGCAGATGGGAGGGGCCGTGGCGCCGGGCGGGGTTGGGGGCTGGGGCTGGGGCTGGGGCATCGGGCGGGTGGCCTGCAGGAGCCCCTCCCGCTGGAACCTGGTGCGGGGGCGGCCGGGAGCACTTGCCTGCTTAAACCTTAGAGTATGGAGTGAGGCCGGGGTGGGGGGTGGGGGTGCGGTGGGGCGGCCGGGGAGGGGGACTCGGGGGCCCAGTCTGTTTCAAAGGTCAGGTCTCTGGGAGAGACAACCTGGCCACAGCAATCTCCGAGACTAACAATCTGGGTGTTCAGCAAAAGCAGGGATCCTTGAGGTTCTGAGCAGGGATACAGCTGGGCCTCTGTTGCCAAATTAACCTAAAAGCCAGAAGGTCTTGGCTGAAAGACTGCTGTAGGAAAGTAAATAAAGCCCGGAGGCTGTGAGCTGGGGCCGGTTTGAGACTCAGGTTTGGAGGGAGGAGAAAGCGGTGTCCATGGAGACTCAGGCCCTGAGCCCAGGTGGACGCCTGGGACCCAAGGGCAGGTCTGTCCCACGACGGACCCAGCGCGCTATTGGAGCCAGCCCCGCAGGCCACCGTGTCCGTCCACGTGAAGCCTGGCCTCAAAGCCACGCTCGGTGCCACCTGGGGTCTTCCGTGAAGATGGGCTGTGTTTCTGCACACATTGCCACAGAACGACCTGCCATCAACACTGTCCCGGCCATCCATTTGCCTGGGCTGGGCGGGCAGTCGTCCTTGTAGGCTTTTCCCTCACCCAAAAAATACCAAAAAGCACAAGTGCAGGAGAAAACGAACACAGCCTCCAGCCGCCTCAGTGTCACGTCCGAGTAGTGTGTGAGCACAGAGGGTCTCAGCTCATACCCCGCCCACCATAGCCCCCAGAAACGAGCCCCGTGAGGAGCCTGGGTTCCCCCAGGCACACGCAGGCTAGGGTCATTGTTTCTTGTTAGCTTTTTATTGTTTTATTTTCAAAAGTAAAATTGGATGTTGGCTATTGTTCCATGATTTGCTTCAAACACGTAACAGCAAACTATGGATATCTTTCCCAGGCAGAACCTAGAGGCACATTCTTTTTAAAAACGAAATAGTTAAAGAGCCTCGCTGATGGCTCGTCTCCTATTTGTTTATTTGCTATTGCAGGCGATGCTGGAGTTACTGTTCTTGTACAAGTATATGCATTTATGCTATAATTTTTGTAAATCAGATTACAAGAAATGGGATTTTTTTTGCTCATAGAGTATGTGCATTTTTATTGCCAAATTACCCTCCAAAAGGGCTTTACCAATTTATACGTATAATAGAAGCATACGGGGAAAAGACACTATCAAGCTTTCTAACTTTTGCCAGTGCAATAGGCAAAACATGGTTTAGTTTTTATTTTGTAATCATTACAAAGGTGAACATCCCCTTCGTGTCCTCTGCAGCTTACCTGATCATAGTCTATGCTTGTTTTCTTCTCAGTGTTTTCTATCCTGGTTCATAGGAGCCATTTATACATTAGAAATATTAATCTTTTAAGATGCACGGATTTTTAAAAACAGCTTAGGGTTTGTGACAATCGAGTATCTTACACTTTGTTTCTAATTGCTTTGTAGTTGTGTTTTTTTTAATGTGTGGATTTAAGCCATCTAATCTTCCGTGTGGAATGTGGTAGGGATCTCATGTGATGTTCTTACAAACGGGTGTATTTCTTGGATAGCAACTTCGTTGCCCTTGGTGTGAAATGCTACTTTCATCACTAGACTCCCAGGTGTCACCTGCTCTGCTTCCAGACGATCCATTTTATTCCAGATGCCGGTTCCCATGCCGGCACGATGCCTCCTCGGTGTTTGATGATGTATCTTAATGTCTGCAGAGCCAGCTGTTTATTCTCTGCCCCGGTTTCTTGGCTGCTCCTGGCCATTTATTCTTCTGGGACGTGAATCCCAGTGACCTTCAGAGCCAGGTCATCAAGTCACACTCAACCCGCGAGACTCACCTGGTTGGAGTTCTCATCAGGAATGTGTGCACATCACACGTTACTTTGTAAGGACTGGCTCCTCACCTCTGAGAGCCTCGCCATCCAGAAGCGTAATTAATTTCTCCATTTCTGAAGGACTTGCTTCAAGTGTTTGGACCGCACTCTGTCTCCTCCACAGACCCCCCCACCTCTGCGGTCGAGCGCGCTCGCGGCCGTCACTGCTCCGAGGCCTTTCTGCGGCTCGGTTTCCTGCAGAGCAGAGCAGAGATGCTCTGGACTGCACATCCCCCTGCGCGCCTGCCCTTCCGGTTCCTGTCAGCACTGGCGTGGCTGGCGGGGCCTCTGGGGCTCCCTGGTTGCACAGTGGGGCTCCCCTGGTGGATCCGTGGTGGAGAATCCGCCTGCAAAGTAGGAGATGCACAGGAGATGCAGGTTCCTTCCCTGGGTCAGGAACATCCCCTGGAGGAGGAACTGGCAACGCACTCCAGTATTCTTGCCTGGGGCGCACAGTCTCCCCAGATAGTCACTTAGCCTTCGATGTTGGCGTGTCGCCACACAGCAGGGGCCTGACGCGTGAGGGGCCCGGTCCTGCTGGCCCCCAGGTCTCCGCTTCACTCTGTCATCCGAGAGTCGGGTCCCGGATTCTGCCACCAGTGCGCCAGCCGTCCTGATGGCAGAAGGCAGCCCAGCTGGCACGGTCGCCTCGTCCAGCCTCCTTGGGCCGAGGCGGGGGCCAGAGAAGCAGACCCTCCTGCCTCAGCGCCGTCCACCGGCCTCCCTCCCCCTGCCAGCGGAGCCTGGTGGCCGTGGGCTTGGGGGACTTTGGTGGCTCCTCTCCCAGGAGAGCAGCCGTGCCTGGAGCTGTGGACAGCTTGGCCTGGTGGCCGCTCCTGTCATCGTAAAGGGGTCATTTGGAGGTGATAACATTAGTCCCGGGACATCTGACTTCATGATGTCACCAAAGAGGATCAGTTAGCCAGAAAATGGTGGGGTTTTCCCCCCTCATCAAATGTCAGAATTATTAGAAGATGCTGACCTAGAATTTTTATCACATTCGGCAGGTTCAACAGTTTCCCTAAATCCCACGATTTCCACACACGTGTTGGCTCTTGCCATGACTCCTTTGGGTGAGAAAGCTGGGGAAACGTGGGAATGCAGCGGGCCTCACCTGACATGGGTCGCGGTCGGCTGTGCATCTCTGAGAAGGGAGGGGGTTCTTCTCTTGTGAGTGAGGGCAGGCACAGCAGCAGCCCCCGTGCGACTGTGTGCAGACACCCGACAGGCCCAGCAAGCCTTCAGCCTTGCCCTCCACCCGGAGGGGCCTGTGTGCCACTGGCCGGGCTTCCTGCGTTGACACTGTGCTGGGGTATCCTCCTGGCTGCAGCTACTTGAGCTCCATGGCGGGACCTTCAGAGCCTCAGCAGCTCCGGGACCAAGCCCGCTAGGCTCCTTTCTGAACCAGAGCCGGTTCTGGAGGATGGAGTGGACGGAGCCTTCATCCAGGCCGGGTGCTGGGAGGTTACAGTGCCAGCCTGCCTCTGCGTCTCCTTTCTGCTCCTGCCTGAACTCGGTTTGCATTTGGAGACTGAGATGTGGCAGAGAGGAAGGGGCTCGGGGCGCCCACGGCAGTCCCGTCCCCAGGCCCATCAGAGAAACCTGGACACCTCCTGTGTCCACCGCCGGGACAGGCAGGGGCTGCCCCCAGGGCTGCAGGACCCCAGCGCAGCTCCTTCAGGCTGCTGTTGGCGACGGGCCACCAGAGAGATGAGTCTCCCTGGGGGGTGCTGCCCTCTCCGCCCCTGCTGTGGGGCCAGAAGGGTTGACAGTCAGGTCAGGGTTCAGGGCACAAGGGGTCAGGAGGTAATTCAAAACTGGCGGTGAGGAAGAGCCGTGTCACGACTCGGCCGGATTTCGGATCCATCAGATGCCTGCATGCAGAGGAAATGGTTCCGGCGCTGGAGGCGGGGCTGAGATGTGGGGGCGGCAGGGGGCGTGGATGCGGCTGGCCTCACAGCTTCTGACCGGGGTTGTGTGTGCAGAGTCGCTCTAACAACACGGAACCGGGGCCGTTCCTGGTGCCAAGGTGTTCCCCTGCGCTTGGGTCGTGCTCTGAGGTGGCCAGCCTCATCCCGACAGGGCCCCCACAGCAGTGTCCCTGCACACCAGCGTCCCCCCACGCCAGCCCCCGAGTGCTGGTATCTCTGGGCCGTGGGTTGCATCCTGCCGTCTCACCCGGCCTCGCCCGTCAGGCCCTCCCGGGGCTCCGGTCGTGGCCTCGCGGGCTGGAGCCGGGCCTGAGGGAGGGAGGTGAGCCCCAGGGGCCGCGCCCACTGACCACAGGGTCTGGAGCCAGACGCGGCCCTGCCCCGAGCCCAGACCGCGCCCCGCGACCTGCTGTCTGAGCCGCTCACGGTCCCGCTTCCCTTCCTCGGGTGGTCGGGGTGCTGGGTCCCGGCCCACGCCCGCCTCCCGGGTGCGCGGTTTGGCTCCCGGAAGAGAAGCAGCCCCTCACGTGGGGTCACCACTGTCCCCAGAGCTCTCCCACCCTAGTAGAGCTTCCTTATTAAAGTTATATTGTCCTATTAAAAACAACAAAACGAAACCCAGTGGGCACCTGGGCGTGTATCTCTTAGGCTCCGAGGAAGGAGAGGGTTCTCTCATGTCTGGACCTGCCCCCCAACCCCAGACCCGGGGGCTGCTCCGTCCACACCTCCCGGGAAGCCGGCCTCACGCCAGGCCAGCCGCAGGACGCCTCTCTCATCCATGACAATGTGGAGGATTCTCTTCACCTCCAGAGGCAGGACTCCCCCACGGAGGCGCTGAGGCTCTGCCTCTGCTCGGGAAGGGCCCCCACACGCCGAGGATGTGCCTGGGGCAGGGAGGGAGGGACGGCGCGCCTGCAGCTCAGCCCGACGGCTGCTCCGTGCGAGCCTGAACACCCTGCTGTCCCCTCGAGACTCATGAAAGGACCCAGCGGCACCGGCAGGGACCCCAGCGGGCTGCTGGATGGGGCAGCCCACACGTCAGGGGCCGGGCGTCCGGGAGTGACACCGCGTCCCCCAGCCCCACACAGTGGACGGCAGACGGCGGGCAGGACGCGGCAGCCACCTCAGCTCCTCGGGGGAGCTGACGGCAGTTCCCAGGGAAACCGGTGGCCCCTCCGGCCCTCAGGTTAGCCATCACCCCAGGGTGATGTTCCCCTTTAATAATGAGCGTCAGGGCCGTCAGGGGAGCGTCAGGGGACTAGGGCAGGCACTAACTGTGGGGGGTGGGCGCTGTCATGAGTGGGGTGCCGGTGAGGCGGGGGGCCCGGAGAGCGATGGAGCAGCCGCCCCAGCTGCTTGACCGCATGCCTGCCCGCGGCCCCTCCGGGAGACGCTTCTCTCCTCGCCTCCCGTTCTTGCTCTGGGCCCGGAGTCAGGATGAGATGTCAACAGACCCCAACGACCATCGTCCGAAAGCGGAACCTCCCAGGGTCGTCCAGGAACTGCGGGAAAGCTGGTCCAGGTGGGAGGCGGGGTGGAAGCCGTGGTCTGAGCCACACATGCAGAGTGAGCGTCGGGCCGCGAAGCCGTCCTGCTTGTCCTGGAATCTCACTGAGGACAGTGGCTCGTCACAGGTCGGGCCAGTCGGCTCCAGGTGGACCTGGTGGATTCCGAAATCTGAATGAGTGCAGTTCCTGCTCACAAGACTACTCTATTAAATGAACATGGTGAGGTATTCAGAGTTGAAACACCCAGCTTGGAGGCACGTGGCCATCCTTCTCGTGGAGGGTACTGGGAGGGTTTCCCAGGTCTTGGGAGCTCCCATCGCAGCTCGTCATAGCAACCTGTTCAGGGAACCACACGCTCCCACGGCCCCATTGCAGGCGGACAGCGCTGGACGCAGAGCCATCCCTCAGGGCTGGAGTCGGCCGGTTCCCCAACTCGATGCCTCTTCTCTTTAAGGACAGGAGACAAGCCTCTGTCATCCGCTCTCCTGATTCCTTGCTCTGCACAGGACACGTGCGTGCTGGACGCTGAGGGGAAGTTCTGTGGCCATCATTGTCCAGATCATCTTCAAGGGCACACGATGGTCTTCCTCTGGGAGGGACCCTGGAGCAGGGGGGCCTTGCACACACACAAGTGTGTAGCTGGTCTTTGCTGCTTCTGTCGAGACCGCAGACAACAGCCCTGGACGGGGCGGTCCCAGCAGACCCACGCGTGAATGACCACGTTCCCACAGAGCACATCAGCCGTGGATGGGGCGGCCCCGGCAGACCCGCGCGTGGATGACCGCATTCCCACAGAGCACGTGCTGCGGCTGTTTCCGCTTCCTCCTGATTCACTCCGTCTTTCCCAGTCCAGGCTCCAGACGTGCCCAGGGGTGCGTCCTGTGCTCAGCAGCTCACCAATGAGCCTACAAACCCGGCTCCCCGCGGGCATCATGAGCCGCTGGCCTCTGACGCACACGGCAGCCAAAGAACAACTTTGTCCCTTGAAAGCTACCATTAGGCGTGATATTGATCATTTTAATTAATAATAATTTCAGCAAAGCTGCTCTTCACTTATCACCCGGCCTCCCTCTGTTCTCAGCGGGCAAGAGGCGCAGTGACTATTAATAGCATTTGCCTGAGGACAATTTCTGGGACTAGGGAACCCAGATCGGTCTGCTCCATCTGCCCCACGCCTATCCTCTCACTGCAAAGCTCAGGAAGCAGATGCAGAGCCCAGCCCCTGACTCAGCACCCACAGCCACCGCGGCTGTTGGGGCCCAGAGTGACTGGAGCCGGGCCCCGCATCACCTGGGCGCACACTCCTGCTCCCGCCCCCAGGCCCTTCGCTGGGGCGGGTCAGAGAGACCACGTCAGGGGGCGTACCAGTGACCTTCAAGAGCCTCGCTTAAGAGACACACTGCTGACTTCTAGCAACCAGAGAATTAGAGCATCAGGTTAATGACCCACAGGCTGGTCCATCTCAGACGTGCATTCAGGTGGCCCAGTGGCTCGGACGGTGCGGCCGAGGCCGTCATCTGCTGCGACCCAGGAAATACTGCGTGTCGGGACCGCTTATGGTGCCCTGCGGTCAAGACATACACCTGGCCAGCTTCCTGACCCCCAGCTCCTCCTGTTCAGTGTCGAGAGCTCGTCTTTGGACCTTGAGACCCAGGCGCGGAGCTGGGAACATGTGAGGGCTGTTGGAGGAGCAGGCTTCCGGACAGTCTCCTGCCCACCCCACCTGCCGCCGGACCTGGGGAAGCAGACCCCCAGGACAGTCTTATGCCCCCCACCCCCTGGGCCTGAGGGAACAGACCCCCGGGATGTCTTGTGCCCCCCACCTCAGCCTAATGGCAGGGAAGACGGGTCCTCGTCAGGGTGGTTCCCCTTCCTGGTGGGAGGGGGACGTGCCAGGGCACGTGGCGGGGACGTGAGGAGGGTTGTTCGGGCAGCCTGCAGGCCCCCAAGGACAGCCAGCCCCCTGGGCTGGTCCAATGAGGACCAGTGCTCCGTGCGGACACTAAGGCTGCCCCCGTGGGGCACGGACCTGCTGAATGCCCCGCAGGCCCTGGTCAGCAGGTGCCAGGCCCCAGGGCTCAGCTCCCTGCATCACCAACCCCCTGAGAGCAGTGTTCTGGCATTTTCGACGTAGCGCTGCCACCTAAACTCGAGAGGTGTCCTGCTCAAGCTGGAGCCATGCTTATATTTAAGGCTTGCGTCCTGGTGACCGGGAAGAGTGTTCAATTCAAGTGCCATTTGCTTGAGGGGCCCCAGGCCCACGGAGGGATCGTCCGAGGCCCCAGCAAGGCCGATGGAGGTTTTCCTTGAGCATCGCTTGAGCCAGTGCTTTGCGAGAGCAATTCTGTCTGTTTCTGGCAAGGCGGACGTTGTGTGGAGCAGGCTGAATGGAAGCTGGTCCAGTGGTTGCTTTCGTGATGATGGTTTAGAGACAGGCAACAGTAGAAGGGTGCAGGCCTGAGCGCTGGCTCCGGGGGGCGTCTGAGCCTGAGTGCTGGTTCCCAGGGGCGTCTGAGCCCATGTTCCAGCCCAGGATGCAGGCCTGAGCGCTGGTTCCCAGGGGCGTCTGAGCCTGAGGGCTGGCTCTGGGGGGCGTCTGAGCCCATGTTCCAGCCCAGGATGCAGGCCTGAGCGCTGGCTCCGGAGGCCGTCTGAGCCCCTTCCAGCCCAGGATGCAGGCCTGAGCGCTGGCTCCGGGGGCCTTCTGAGCCCCTTCCAGCCCAGGATGCACGCCTGAGCACTGGTTCCAGAGGGCGTCTGAGCCCATGTTCCAGCCCAGGATGCAGGTCTGAGCGCTGGTTCCAGGGGGTGTCTGAGCCCCTTCCAGCCCAGGATGCATGCCTGAGCGCTGGTTCCCAGGGGCGTCTGAGCCTGAGTGCTGGTTCCCAGGGGCATCTGAGCCCATGTTCCAGCCCAGGATGCAGGCCTGAGCGCTGGCTCTGGGGGGCATCTGAGCCCATGTTCCAGCCCAGGATGCAGGCCTGAGCGCTGGTTCCAGCGGGTGTCTGAGCCCCTTCCAGGCCAGGATGCAGGCCTGAGCGCTGGTTCCCAGGGGCGTCTGAGCCCCTTCCAGCCCAGGTCCTGACTGCCATCCTTGAGCCGCATCCTCCACAGGGTCCTCAGGACATGGCCACCCCTGGACGCTCCGGTTTTCACCAGAGACTGCTCTGTTCACTTTAAGCTTCTGTTCTGTGACGTAATGCCTTTGGGAGTTCTTGTCTGAGCTGATTTTTACTCTACTTTGCTTTGAATTTGGGCATTTTGTCTTGTGCTGATTCGTCTAAAGGTGCTTTAACACTGTCAACAATCGTGTATCAATATTATCGATCAAAGCATTTTCCTTGGTGGTTGAAAAGAACTGACTCTCAGGTAGACGTTTTGTCCTGTTTTTCCTTTACATCTGTGGTTAAAGGGAAAGTAAAGAACGATAAGCGTATTTCCACGTGTGTTTCAAGGTCTGATTCTGGGTGTCGTGCCCAGATTATCAGAGATTGCTGTCCCTTGTACGTGAGGCTGCGTCCACACTGGCTGCAAAGCTCAGGCGGTCGTGTCCTGGGAAGAGAGAGACTCGCCACTCGCCGGGCGGGAACGTAGGTCAGGATGCTGTTTTCAGTCCGGAGGTGTGGGCCGTGGCCTGGTCACTGAGGGAGGCACCTGCCAGGCTTCCTAAGGGACAGGGCCAGCTGGGCGCCCAGCCTCACTGCCCCGAAGCGTCTGTTTGCGGTGTGACTTCTCTGAGAGCCCTGAGAAGGAAACCCCAGGCTCCCTGTGTGTCTGTGATGCACTGTCTCCAGCAAGGACCCGTGTATCTGTTTGCTCCTGGAAGAAGGCAGACGGCGGTCCTCCAGGCGCCAGGAGGGAGGTCGCCCTCGCACTTCCAGGAGCAAACTGTCAGGTCCCCAGGGAGCCGTGCACCCCCCGCCCCCGCTTCCGCCCTGGGCCTGAGAGTGCCCTCAAAGTCCCACCACACAGCCGCTCTCTCCCCTTTCTCTTGAACGTTTTTGGTGATAAGGAAACACGCAGGCAAACCCTAGTGACTGTTCTCACAGGACAGTGTATGGAGACTTTCCTAAGTGCCCTGGGGCAGAGGGCAGAGGTGGGGTGGGGGTCCTAAGCCCCTTCCAGCTTCATTTCCATAGGACAAGAAGGACCAGCTCAGGAAGCTCATAGAAAGTTCTAGAAGCAGGAGAGTGAAGACTCCAAATGATCGCTAACAATCTTCACAAACATCCCTGAAGTGGTCCCCCTCCATGCGGGGGGATGTATGTGTGTGTAAAAAGGAAAAAAAAAAAAAACCTAGAAAGAAATACACAAAAATATCCACAGTGATCAGTTTATTTTCCTTCTATCTTTCTGTATTTTTTCAGTTTTTCTTTTTCAATCAGAAAGAAAGAGCTGATTTTTAGAGCCGTGTTCAGTTCTCCCTTCCTTGTGTGCGGATCCCAGCGGCTGGGGTGGACCACCCTGCCCCTGAGGGCATGCGGCTGGAACCCGTGTTGGGCCTGGGCTCAGCGCTCGGCCCTGCGAGCGTGCGCGCAGACCCATCTGCCGATTGCAGGACCAGGACACGCACGGGAAGCTTCTCGACCGTCAGTCCCGCGACCCGGGTTGCGGAGCCCGAGAGCCCAAGGTCCCAGGCAGACGTGCCCCAGTGAGTGCCCAGCGGGCGGCTGAGCGCAGGTCCACATGCTGAGCCCTTGGGCGGGTCCTCCCACATCCCGCCTCCTCCCCTCGCGGTTGCCCCTTCCTGGGAAAGCGCTGCCTTTGTTCAGGCTCTTCCAGCAAAACCGTCCCCAGGCCCTCCGTCCCTCCACACGCCAGCAAGGTCAGCACTCGGCTGGTGGAGAGGCGTCTGTGCTCACACACTGCGGGAGCCTCGGGCTGAGCAAATGTGCAAGCTTACACGCTCTAGGCGTTGACCAGGTCGGTCCCGTGTCCTGAAGGGGCCGAGACGGGCAGGAGCTGCCGCTGAGATGCTCAGGGGTGGCTGCTAAATGGTAGCTGCTCCAGCGACCTAGACGGGGAAGGACGTCCGTGGTGAGAAGTGAAGGAAATGGGCTTTGTCGGAAATAAAGTTCGAGCCAAACTACGCGGAGGCCTGCTTGCCTGTGACCCCGATCTGGTGGGTCTCCCACACCGCCCCCCACTCAGCTCTGAGACCTCCACCCGCCACCACTACACACGGGTCTGTCTCCAGCTACACGTGGGAGGCTGGGCCCTCTCGGGGTGGGAGATGCCCAGGAAGACAGGTCGCTGTGTGGCCCGCAAGCCCAGGCTGCCCCCCACCACCAGGAGCTGCTCTGCCAACAGTCCCGGAGGCTCCCTCGTGGGCCTGGAGAAGTAGCAATAAGACGGACCCCCTACCCCCCTTGCTTGTAATCAGTGCCCTCCAGCGCACAGTGTGCAGAGGGCAGGGGTGCTGGTGGTGGTGGCGGGCATCCTTGGTGACGCTGGAGAAGCACCTAGATCAGGGCGGAGCCGTGGGGGGCGCGCAATTTGGGGGTGCGGCCAGCCTCCTGCCTGCTGACCTGCACTTAGATCCTGGGAGGCAGGCGGCCTCTGTCTCATTTCAGTAAAGGGAGCTGATGCCAGGAGACTCAGAATTCTGGGCCACAAGGCTGTCCTGGTGCAGGACCCTGTGTGCAGAGGGGCCCTGCTCAGGGGCCGGGTCCCAGGGGGCTCAGAGACGCGGCATTTCATCGCCCCCCTTGCCCCCGCTCCCATGGAGGGTGTGCTGGGGACGGGGCCGTGCCAGATAGACCAGGCGGCCTGGCCTCCGGGGCTCCCTCCCGGGCAGTGCGGGGCCAGCAGGCTGGACACTGCATGCCAGGGGGCCATTTCCCAGAGCACTTCAGGAGCGAGCCTCGACTCTGGGCAGACTCTGCAAAAGCAGGGCTTGTGCTCCGAAACCGTGACCCTCCCCGACCACCGTCCCCACTTCTGTCTGCCTTCTTCTGTGGGGAGTTTTTGTGAGCATGCAGTTTAAATGTGAGGAGGGTCTCCCACGGCTAGCATCACACTGCCCTGACCTGCCGACCCTGACAGAAAGGCCCTCTCAGTCCTCTCGAAGCCCTACAAGCAGGCTCCGCTGACCACAGCGCCTCCCGACTGAGGCCGCGGGGACAGTGTCCTGAGACGGCAGGGCCTTGGGCGGAAAGGGCTGTCTTGGGATAGGAGATGGGGGTCCCACAGGGGAGCCCAGAGCAAGAGGGGCCTCAGTCCCTCTCTGCAGAGAGGGGGCCGGGCCCAGGAAACACCCACCAAGAACACCAGCCTCTCTTCATTGTAGAAAAGTCTGTTTAGTCCGAAGAGCAGGCTCCGCTGCAGATGAGACCCGGGATTGGAGACCTGGCGCTGGTGCTTCTGTTGCTCAGTCGTGTGTGTCTCTTTGCGACCCCGTGGACTGCAGCCCGCCAGGCTCCTCTGACCATGGGATTCTCCAGGCAAGAACCCTGGAGTGGGTAGCCATTTCCTTCTCCAGGGGATCTTCCCGACCTGGGCATCGAACCCGGGTCTCCTGCATTACAGGCAGACTCGTTACTGACTGAGCTGAGGGAAGCCCTTCGTTGCAGACTAGGCCTGGAATTGGAAACCTAGCTGTCGGCTAAGGAAGCAGAACAAACCTTTGTTAAGGACCACAGTGGCAGGAGAGGGGTGGGGAGGTGGGCAGTGGCCGCCCCACCTGACAGCTGGGCGCTCAGGTCCAAGGCTTGGCCCAGGCGGACTCTCAGGGCACCAGGCTCTGTGTCCCCGGGACCCACCCCGACCTTTGGTTTCACCCCTGAGAAGTGGCATTGACATTCTCCCCTGCAACTCCTTTCTGCAGGCAAGGATGAGCTGGGCCCTGGTGGCCACGGGGGACGGGCCCTGTGGGAAGACCGGAGGCCTCACGTGGCCCATGTTCCGGCCGGTGGAAGAGACATCCCCCCACTGACAGCCACGCAGGGGCGAGTCCTGATGGCTGTCCCTGGGGGGGGCGGGTTTGGGGGTTCGGGACTGCAGAGAGAATCCGGCCTCAGCCTCCCCAGCCGTCAGGTCCGTGAGAATTCTGCTTAAACGCAGGGAGGCATTGCCACCCTCGGGTGGAGCAGAGGGCGCCCGGGCTGGCCTCTGGGGAGCCTTCCTCTGGGGTCATGTCCTGGCGTTGGGTCCCCTTCAGTCCACAGCTCGGCCGCCCTGTCGAGGGCAGGGAACCAGGAAGCCACCCGTCCATGGCCGTGGTCTTGGCCCCCGGCCTCACTGCCCCAGGCGCCCCAGCCCCTGCGCCTCTGGAGTTCATCGGGGCGGTCACCTCGCCTCCGCGGGGCAGGCCATGGAGGGCAGCAGCCGCGACAGCTTATAGACTGGAGCCGCTCGGACATCCGGACGTGCAACTCAGCGGCCTCGGGCCGGCCCGGGAGCGGAGTGCCACGGGGAAGCACAGCCTGAGGGCCGGTGCGCTGGCCAGGGACCTGTGGGAGGGACAGCAGGCCCCCCGGCCAGCCCAGGACCACAGCCTGTGTTCCCTGCTGCGGAGGTGGGGGCTGGCGGTCAGCCAGGAGCAATACCAGGCCGCCGTCCACTGGTCTCAGATCCTCCCCAGGGGGCCTGGGCTTCCCCCCAAAACGGTGGAAAGGGCCCCCGGGGACAGGCCTGAAGCCCGGGCGGGGAGGCCAGACACTGGGGTGTCACTGCTGCCCCGTCTGCTGGAGCCACGGGTGCAGGGCCGCTGGGGGTACACAGAGGCCTCTCTGCCGGGTCGGGTGTCAAAGTTCGGGCCACCTTCGTCCCCCAGCGAGTGCCGCGGCTGTGCCCGGACTGAGGTGGCCCAGCACCTGTGCCCTGAGGAGTAGCTCGGCGTACGAGTGTCTGGGAGAACATAGGGGGCTCTCTTGGGTCCACCCCACCCCCGCCTCCCACCCCCACAGCAGCAGAGCATTCCTGGAGCACCCCCGCCCCGGGAGCAAGCACCTGGGAAGGCGCACAGACCCCCGAAGGGAAGGGAACGCAACCAGCCTGGTGGCCACGGGGGCCCTGCATGAAGCGTGAAGACAGGAAGGCCCCTCCGCCTCCCGCACGGAAGTGCCTCATTGAAAACGCGGTTCCTCTCCAGGCCCTGTTAAGAATACTTGATTAGCGTCATCATGAAGCAGGGTCATGAAGCAGGATGACATCACGGGCTCTGTGACAGACGCGTTTAAACCAGTTACGCTCTGTCTCCATGAACCCTGCTCTGGAGCTGAGCTCCATTCTGATGCGTTGCGGAAATTAAATTACTGGATTAAAGAGCACAAGTGAGGGCACCAGGGTTTTGTGCCTGATGCGCACCTCGTGCGGGGACGCTAACGAGAGGCCTCATTCCTGGGTGACTGCGCCCGCCCCCAGATGGAGCCGTGCGCTGCATGGCACCGTCGGTGGCAGCAGGGTCTTCGCTGGGGAGCTCCGAGGGGAGCCAGGCTCTGGTCGGGGTCAGCACGCGAGCCTCCCCCCAGCCGTCCTGGCGTCTCATCTCCTTGGCGTTTTTTGAGGGACCTTCAGAATCAACCTACAGAGCTTGCCTGTGTCACCAACGACGGCCTTGGCCATAGAACCACCTCTCCTGGGGCGGCAGGGGGCGGGGGTGTCCTTGCAGACGCTGCAGAGCACAGGGCTGACTCTATACAGTCTCGCTCTGGCCTCTGAGAAACTCCGAGGTCAAGTCCGTGGCTCAGAGTGGGCGTGCTGCCTGCAGGCCTGATACCCAGCCTCACCCCAGGATTTGCTCTTTTCTTATTTCTGTCAGTGTTTGCCCTGGACCTGATTTCTTTCTTTAATGTTTATTTATTTATTGGGCAGCACGGGGTCCTAGTTGGCACGTGAAGTCTTAGTTGCAGCAAGTGGGATCTAGTTCCCTGAGCAGGGATGGAGCCCAGCCCCTTGCTTCAGAAGCGTGGGGTCTGACATGCTGGACCACCAAATTGTTTTTATTCACGTATTTTCCATTTTATTGTATGTATTTTTGTCTTTTGTGGAATAAGGAGAGATATAAATAAATTTTAGTGCACAAATAGATAAATAAGTAAAAATATAAAATGTTGGTATATTAGATACACATTTTAGTGAAGTCAAAATCATTCAGTCACGTCTGACTCTTTTTGACCCCGTGGACTATACAGTCCATGGAATTCTCCAGGCCACAATACTGGAGTGGGGAGCCTTTCCCTTCTCCAGGGGATCTTCCCAACCCAGGGATCGAACCCAGGTCTCCCACATTGCAGGTGGATTCTTTACCAGCTGAGCCACAAGGGAAGCCCAAGAACACTGGAGTAGGTTAGCCTATCGCTTTGCTAGAGGATCTTCCCCACCTAGGAATCAAACCGGGGTCTCCTGCATTGCAGGCGGATTCTTTACCAACTGAGCTATGAGGGAAGCCCAGATACACATTATACCTTTAATATTCTGTTATGCGGAGGTGAAATGAATGCCGTGTGCAGAGCATACTTTCTGCTTACTCATTCAACAAATAATTACTGTGTGACGGTGGCCTGGTCCCAGCTCAGCATCTAGCGGAGGGGACAGTCTTCACTGTGGGACCAGGTGCCCCCACCTAGACGCATGGAGAGCAGGGGTGTAACGAGGGATGGGGAGGGGGCACGGGGCGGGGAGATGGCAGATGCCTGGCGGAGGGACACAAGCCCTTCCCCGGTGCAGGGCCAGACACCATGGGGAGCGGAGCCACGAGGGTCCTCAAAGGCCCAGTGTGGACTCTGGAGGGCATGAGGAGGAGTCGGGGTCTGCAGCTATAAGCAGCGGTCAACCTCTGAAAGCTTAAGCCAGAGGGACGGGCAGTGCAATCTGGGGTGGGTTGTGGGAAGAACAGACTGGGGTGGAAGGAGGGCTGTGGGGGTCCCCGCAGGGCAGCTGGGTTGTCCAGGGGCTCCGTGTTTAGGACATGGTCAGCAAGCCCCGGGGGGGCTGGCGGGGGGGAGGGTTGGGAGGGGCTGGCGTTGGGGGCACTGGGAGATCCTGGTGGGGGCCCCACGTGGAGGCCACTCTCAGCTCCGCTCTGCTGGTCGGAATCTGAGGCCCATGTGGAGTGCCAGGGTAAGCACTCAGACCCCAGGGACCCCAGGACGCAGCGAGCCCAAGTCCTCGACGCCCAGGGTCAGGCAGGGACCCCCTGCCGCCTGCGGGGGCGCGGCCCCCAGGCGTGTGCCGCTGGCTCTGGGTGGCCGGAGCGCCCAGCTCCGCAGCCTCCGTGGTTGTCCACCTGGAGGCCGAGCGCTCAGGGCGCACAGGGGCGGGGGCCGCGGGCCGCCAGCAGCTCGTTAGCACGCCCCCCTCAGATTAGCAGTAATTAAACTGTGAAATCAGCCCCGGCCGCGAGCCCAGACACCATGCCAGGCTGTCAAGAGCGGCCGCGGGAATAAATCAGCGGCGCGCGCCGCGTCCCCCGGCACGGGCGGGGCGGCGTAATGAGGACATTGAGCGGCTCCCCTCGAGTGGACGCCGCGCGGGACTCGCCAGGCGTTGCCATGACGATGGCCGCGGCGCTCTCAGGGCCTGGGGGAGCGGCCGGGCCGTCCGGCCAGCAGGGCCGCTGCACCCACGGCCCCCGGACCCCGGGGAGGGGCTAAGCACCCTCCCTCCCAGAGCCCGCCTTCTTCTCAGACCCTCCCGTCGTGGCCTTGGCCTCCGAAAACGCCTCTAATTACTTTCCGTTGTTTACGAAAGAAAAGGCAGAGTGATTAAAGCGAAAACTGCTCCCCTCAGCAGAACCCAGGAGGCCAAGATAAATTAAAATGTTTTGAAAATTTTTTTAAGGAAATAAGTATTATTTTCAAACTACTTTTCCTGTGGGGTGATGTTGTTTTTTTGTTTTTTATTAAACTGCTTTTCTCTGGACGTCAGCCTTTGGGCTGGACTGCTGCAGGCTGGGGCAGCGATACCACCCTCCATCCTCACCCCCACCAACCGGCCATTCTCTGCCCCGGGCGGGGGTCGCTTCCTGCCCTGCACTGCCGGGCCTCCTGGACGGGCTCAAAGGGCACAAACGTGCCACTGAGCCCCTGAGAGGAGCGGCTGGTCATTCACCCACTGTGAGGTGGGCCTGCAGGACGGTGCTCTGAGCGTCTCCTGGGGGGACCGGAAGTCCTGCCCGTGTAGGGATTTCCCAGGGTGGGGGGCTGGCGTCTGCTGTGGGAGTATCTGGGGGCCCCCAGGGGTGGTGGGGGAGCGTCTGCTGTGGGAGTATCTGGGGGCCCCCAGGGGAGGCGTCTGCTGTGGGAGTGTCTGGGGGCACAGTGCCCGGCCGGCACTGGCATATGTGATTCCAGGGAGCTCCTCTCCGTCCACAGCTCACCTTCAGCGGCGGGGCTGGAGGGAGGCCAGGCTCCCGTCACGGCCTCCTAGGGTCCTAGATGTCCCAGCCAAGCCCCCTTGGGTCCTCCTCCTCTCCTCCTGCGGCCCTCGCTGCATCTGGCAGTGCCAAGTCCTGAGTGCTGGTCGCTTCCCGGCCGTGTTTATAAACGTGTGAAAACCGCCATCGACTCCAGGGCTGCACATCTGGCCTGGGTGCCATGGACAGTCAGGCTAACGATCACAAAGAGAACTCCAGCGAGAGGGCGGGGCCGCTCCCTGCTTGCTCTGCCCTCGGCGTCCCTGTGGTGGGTGTGAAGTCAGAGGGTGCGCGTGTGGCAGCGACGTGTAAGCTGACGGTGGGGATGCTCGCCGCGCCACCTCGGGCTGCTGGCCTTGGAACAGCCAAGCAGGCGGAGCCCCGCGTCCCTGTCCTGTAGACAAGGGAGGTGCACCCTGGACCTGAAGCGCCTCGTCTCCCGGGGAAGCGGGGCTCTCCCCACCCCTGTCGCCCTGCGCTTCACTGCGTCCCCCAGAACCACAGGTCTGCACTCAGGTCGGGGCTGCCACTCAGGGGAGCCCCGAGAACCCGGGGGAGGGGCTCTCATGATGCGAAGCCTGAGCGGATTGAGAGGAGAGTCGGCGGCCCAGACTGACTGCTGCACCACTGTGGCGACCGGGGAGGCCCTTGCTGAAGAGACGGAGGAGGTTGGGGGGTCCGGGGGTGTTGGGAGCGGGCCCCCAGTGGCCAAATGCCGTGCGTCACTGAGCCCCGAGCACGCAGGGCTCAGCTCCGCCCGCCCGTGGACTGGGGCGTGAGCAGAGCAGGGTCTCAGCGAGGGGCCCCGGGTGCCCAGGGTGCCCTCGAGACAGAGCCCGGCACTCAAGTTCCAGGGAACAGCAAGTCCCCAGAGCAGATGCTCCCCTGGGCACAGGCTTTGTTCTGCTCTCATATGTGTGGTGGATGTTTGCTGACTGGATGGATGGGCAGGTGGACCGACAGAAGGGTACACGGAGGCTAAGTAACCCCTCTGTGCCAAATGGTGCTGCCTCTCCGGGGCGTTGCCCGGCAGCCTGGACTGCAGACCCGCAGCCTGGGGTGGGCTTTCTGAGCCCAGGAGCATGTAGACAGCCTCCCCCTCCTACACTGGTTCAGAACAGCCTACCTTCTCCCCCTTGGCTAAGGGAACCCTGGGGGCCTGTGTCCACTCCTTGGTGAGGAGGGGGCTGTCCGGACCCTGTTCTGAGAGCAGGGAGGCCCAGGGGCAGCCTGAGCCCCAGGGAGGGCAGGGGGCCAGGGCCGCCAGACCAGACTGCCCACGCACAGCACCAGGAGGCCCCAGGGCTGGGCCGGCCGGGTGCCCTGGCGCCACTCCTGGGTGCTCTGGGCCCCACGAGGCTGACCCAGCCGTGATCCCGGGTGCGGCCCCTGTCCCAGCCCCCGTCTGTGAGGCTGGCTCCTCCGGGGGCGCTCGCAGCCGTGGGGTCACACGGGTCTCATCCTTTGGTGCCCGCCCCCCAACTCAGCATGACACCCTCAGGGTCCACCCACAGTGTAGCTGTGTCAGGGTTTCCTTCCTTGGAAGGCTGGATCACGGCCGGACCACGTTTTGTTTGTCCGTTTATCCATCAGGGGACGTTGGGATCGTGTCGGCCTCCTTCTTGGGAATAACGTTGCTAAGGACGTGGGTGCTCACAGACCTCCGAGCCCCTGATTTCAGTTCTCCCGGATAAACACCTGCAGGGCGTTGCTGGGTCGCACGCAGCTCTGATCTGAGCTGTCTGAGGACGCTCCTCAGCATTCTCCCCAGTGGCTGCTCCACTTTCCACGCCCACCCAGAGGCACAAGTACTCCTCCTCCACGTCCCCGCCGACACCTATTTCCCGGTTGGTTTGTTTTTTAATTGCACCTTCCTGGTGGGCGAGCACCCAGCCTCTCGACCTGCGCTGCGTCTTCTCGGGGTAGTGACTCAGGCCGGCCCGGGCTCAGGGCACCTGGGAGGTCCGCTGAGTGTGACGGAGCACGGGGGCGGGGGCCGCAGCTCGGGTGGGACGGCAGGAGTTGTGGTTTCTCCGAGTCGGGATGCTGGCGTGAGCCGGGCTACACCAGGTGCAATCAGCCCCGGCGAGCAGCCGGGGAGAGAGACCCCCAACACAGCAGGGAGACGGGGTGCAGCCCGCCCTGGCCCCCCACAGCCCCCCACTACCCAGCGCCTCTGTCCTGCCCCAAGGAGACGCGAACACCCGCCGGGGCTGGCCGCTGGGGCCAAGTCCCTCCCCGGCGGGCAATGTGTCCCGACGCCAGTCTGTCTGTCCCCGGGGGCTCCCCACCTCCCTGCCCTGCGCGGCTCCGTGTGTCAGGAGAGGACGCGCCACCAGCCAGCGCCATCCGAGTGAGAAATTAATGCCTGATGAGGGAGGAATCAGCGGTGAAGCGCTCAGCCCTGAAGTGGGCTTTGATCTGCGGCACAGCGCCTTCACGGAGGGGCGGGCGCTGGTCTGAGGGCCAGGCCGCGGGGGCCACTGCCCGCACTCAGGGCAGCCTGCCAGTCCTGCAGGGAGGCCTGGGGCCGCGGGAAAGGCTGCCACCCAGGCCGCCAGCCCAGCCAACCCATGCGCTTCAGGGTCACCGCTGTGAGGACTGGCCCCTGGCCACCTCCTCTCCAGCCATGAGAGCCCAACTCCGGGTGTCACAGTGGTTCTGTGCCCATGGTGGGTGCCCCTTTATTGGGAAACAGGAGGGAGGGACGGATGAGGAAAAGCAGGACCCCCAGCTCCACCCCTGACACCCCGTCCACTGTGCCCCATGCCCGTGGGCCCCGAGGAGGGGCAGGCACCCACCCACTGTGTCCCGTGCCCTGGGCCCCGAGGAGGGCTGGCCCCAGAGCAGCAGGACAGCATGGGGTCCCCCCTTCAGAGGGGCTCCGCCCTGTCCCTTCTGTCCACTTCCTGGCCCTCACCCCTCACTTTGGCTCTTAAGTTTTTCCCCAGTTTCAGACGCCTTGATAAATGGCTGGTATCCCAGGACACCCTGGGGCCAGACTGCCCGTCAGAGCAGCCATGGGGGGAGGCCGGCCAGTGTCTGAGGAGGACGGGGCAGGCCACTCACTCGTTCTTCCCCTTCGCAGTTGTATCACGAGTCTGCCCGGGGCCGGACGATGGTCAGTTCAGAGCCAGCCTTGCGGTGACTTTATCTGCATCCTGAGCATTTGGGAAGTTTGGGGTCATGTGTGTTGAGCAGGATGTGAGGCCCAGGGATCGGAGCTGGTAAGGCCACCCTCTGGCCGTGCAGAGTCTGTTCCATGCAGGCACTGACCACCTGCTCCGTGTGGGCCAGGCAGGGGCACCCTGTGTGGGAAGGCCCCCAGCGCCCAGGGCTGTGCTGTGGTTCTCGCCAGCATCATGAGTCGGCTCCCTGCGTCAGGCAGGCGCAGCCAGGTTTGGGGGTCTGTTGTGTCTGGGCTGCTTTCTTAAAGGACTGGAATCGGGTCTCCACCAAGAGCTGAATGTGTCCACTGACGAAAGAGACAGCTGCAGAAGGCAGTCTCCTCTGACCCAGAACAGGCGCTGCCCCGGGCTCTGAGAGGCGGACAGGAGCGTGCAGGCCGCGCCGAAGTGCAGCAGGGAACATGTAGTGTCCACACCCGGCCCGGAACCCCGTCTACTCCAGAGGTTCTCAAAGGCTTCCGGGTGCCGGATTTGTTCAGACCCAAGGGGGATGTCAAAATCAGTCCAGGTGTGACTTGGGTAACTTTGAACGTGCGACGTGAATTCTAAGTGCAGAAATTCCAGAACAATTCCTTCCTTCACTTTCTCCACCAGGACCTCCCTCTGTGAGTCAGGGGAGCCTGGAGGGAAGCAAGAAGCTCAGGGCCGCCGGCTGGAGCAGAAACGCTGACCAGCCGTCAGGGACCAGGCGGGGCAGGCAGCTGCTGCGGCCCAGGGGTCTCGAGCCCCTGCGGGTCCATGGGGCAGGCGGCCAGCGGGAAGCGCTGGAGGCTGGGCTGGCCCTGGCCTCCTCTCCCTGTCTGACCTGAGGACAGTGAGAGTGAGGCGGGCGTCCTGGAGAGGCGGGGCTCGGCGGGCTGACGGAGGGTCTCTGCTCTGTGTCTGGGGCCAGGCTGCCTGTCCGTGCCCTCTCTTTGAGGGTCTCTGCTCTGTGTCTGGGGCAAGGCTGCCTGTCCGTGCCCTCTCTTTGAGGGTCTCTGCAGCAGTCTGTTCTTAGAGCAGAGGGGTCTTTGGGCAACTATTCCTCAAAATATGTTTTGCAAGTTTAGCTTTTTTTCAGTTCAGTTCAGTCACTCAGTCGTGTCCCATGAACTGCAGCACACCAGGCTTCCCTGTCCATCACCAACTCCGGAGCTTACTCAAACTCATGTCCCGATTTTTTTATATATAACATAATATAGAGATGAGGGAGGTTCTTTAAAAAAGAAAACACACGAGCAAACATGTATTTAGAAAACAGTCTAATGAGTGAGTGAAATACCCGGCGTCTGGACTTTCCTTAGTGGACAAACGCAGGCTAAGTCACTTGGTCGTGCCCGACTCCTTGTGACCCCGTGGACCGTAGTCCACTAGGCTCCTTCATGGGCTTCCCCAGGCAAGAATGCTGGAGTGGCTTGCCATTTCCTCCTCCAGGGGACCTTCCCGTCCCAGGGATGGAACCCTCATTTCTTACATCTCCTGCATTGGCAGGCGGGTTCTTCACACTAACTAGTGGACAAATGAAACTAGCTTAATAAGGCATGGACGACACCTGCCCTGAAGCAGGATGGGTCCCACACCCAGCCAGCACCCAGAAGTCGCAGCTGCGTGTCTGCCCATCCTGCTCCCGGTTGCCAGTTGGCCTGGAGCTTGTGGGGAGCTCAGCCTGCCCCCTGCCGGCCTGACCCTCATTGATGCCAGCGGTCACTGGGGACGCCGAGCGCTCCTGCCTGGGGCCTGGGGGGAGTGGGGGTCCCTCGTAGCAAGGCTGCTTCTGCTGTGGGTGCCCGCATGGCCCGAGCGGGGTGGGGGGGAAGCTTGCATCTAGCCGCCCTTGGGGTCTCTTGCCTGCTCTCCACTGGCATCTCCCCATTTCCCTCTGGGAGCCCATGGCCTGCCTGCCTGCTGGGGCCCTGCCCTGTCCCGCCCGGGACCGTCTGACGGCCTTAGAGCAGCGTTGCCCACGCGGGCTCCCAGGCCTCTCAGAGGCTGCCTCCTCCTTCTGGATTATCGACTGGCGGCTCAATCCATTCCGCATTGGCAGGAGAATAATGGAGTGGAAAAGCTATTTCTCCTTTCTCTTGAGCGGGTTCTCATCTGTCAGGAGCAGGCTGGTCTCCCTCCCTTCTCCTGACCCCCTCCCCGAGCCTGCTGTAAACTGAGCGGGGCCGGCTGTGCTCGCCGCTTCCCGGGCTCTTCTGGCCTCATTGCTGAGGGGGCTTTGCAGTCCTCGTGTGACAGTGATGTTCTCACTGTTCCTGCCTCCCCCACAAATGGGACAGAACCAAGAAGACCCCAACCAGAGCCCAGCCAGCCACCAAGGCCAACATTGTACCCGTCGACAGAAACTCCTTTCTGGAAATACCACTTTTCCAGGGAATTCCACCTCCACACATGCACACACATACATGCACATGCACACACACACACACGAAACCACATATAGAAACACATGTGCACATACATATACACACATGTATACACATGCATGCACGTGCATATACCCGCACACAAACATGAACACACGTGCACACAGAGACACACACATACACAAAACCCCACCTATATGCACACACATACACACGTATATAAACACACACATACATATATACACATATATGGTGCATATACACGCACACAAACACACAACACACATACACACACACCCAAAAAACCACATACACACACACACATACACACACATACACAGAGACACACATACACAAAAAATACATACACACATGCAGATCAGATCAGATCAGTTGCTCAGTCGTGTCTGACTCTTTACGACCCCATGAATCGCAGCATGCCAGGCCTCCCTGTCCATCACCAACTCCCGGAGTTCACTCAAACTCATGTCCATCGAGTCAGTGATGCCATCCAGCCATCTCATCCTCTGTCATCCCCTTCTCCTCCTGCCCCCAATCCCTCCCAGCATCAGAGTCTTTTCCAGTGAGTCAACTCTTTGCATGAGGTGGCCAAAGTACTGGAGTTTCAGCTTTAGCATCATTCCTTCCAAAGAAATCCCAGGGCTGATCTTCAGAATGGACTGGTTGGATCTCCTTGCAGTCCAAGGGACTCTCAAGAGTCTTCTCCAACACCACAGTTCAAAAGCATCAATTCTTCGGCGCTCAGCCTTCTTCACAGTCCAACTCTCACATCCATACATGACCACAGGAAAAAACCATAGCCTTGACTAGACGAACCTTTGTTGGCAAACATGCTATCTAGGTTGGTCATAACTTTCCTTCTAAGGAGTAAGCGTCTTTTAATTTCATGGCTGCAGTCACCATCTGCAGTGATTTTGGAGCCCAGAAAAATAAAGTCTGCCACTGTTTCCACTGTTTCCCCATCTATTTCCCATGAAGTGATGGGACCAGACACCTGCATGTACACGCACACAAACACACAACACACATACACGCACACACATCCACACACATACACCAAAAACACATACACACACATACACACATATACACACGCACACATATACAAACACAAACACACGTGGATACATATAGACAGGCATATATACACGCATACATGTACTTACGCACACACGCACACAACATAACGCACATCCATGCACACACACATATACACACGCACATGCCTGCATGCACACGTGCACGCACACACACACACACACACACTACTTTATGATTACGACCTAGCCTGTCACTGCGTTTCATACCGTTTTCCACGTGTATCTCGCTCGGAACTGTCCTGCGGCACAAACCCTGCCCGTAAACCGTCAGAACAGTCAGCCACCAAGTGCCGCTCGGCTTCTGCCCGTGATGTTCACGCCTGTACTGCCCTGGGGTCCAGGACACCTATGGGAAGAACATTTGACAATAGAAAATTGTCCCATTTTTTACGCCAAATGGAGATGACTCAACTGTACAAAACTCACCCACGAACCCAAAGACATAAATACCAGGCTCTCAAGTTTGGTGAACTTCTGAAAGAAATATCCTCTGTAATTCCCGTGGGCACCCTAGTACCACGTGGTCATTTAGAAATAACAAAATTCATTAGAAGCACATACTTTAAATTACAGTGTCTCTGGTTTTCTCAACATTTGGAAGATACACATTTCCTGGGTGTCTTTCCAGCTTGCTTAATCTAAAGTTTCCATGTTTGTGTTTTCCACCAAGAGTGATTTAAAGTAAAACATATTAAAGCTTATCTGCACCAAAGCGGCCCATGCCACAGCCTTTCCATCACAGACCTTAATTTCAGCGCAGCCCCAGTGTTTCCTCATTTTTCTCTGCGGTGGTCCATGTTGTGTGGCTGTTTCCCCCCTCCCACAACCCGGGTAGGGGTCCTCAGGCAGATGGCAGCGGCGTGTCCAGGATAGGCCTGAGCTCGAGGGGCTGCAGAACAGGCTGCCCACCAGGCTCCGCTCTTCCCTCCTGGAGGGTGTTAGCCGTGTGGGTCTCTATGGTCCTCCCCATCTGCCCGACCCCCGGATGTCAGCTCCTCACGGCATAGCCATCATCCCCTCACCCAGCACCCACTCACAGACGTGGCGGGCGTGGGGCCTGCAGGACAGGACTTTCCGAGGGTTGGGGTTGACCGGTGATGAACCCTCGGGTGGGGGCCCAGCTGGCTGGAGCAAGTGCTCGGCCACAGTGGACATGTGAGTGCGGGGGGCCCAGTCAAGGCCTGACCGCTGGCTGGGGCCGTTCCCAGCCTCCAAGGAGCTGATGGTGTGAGCAGGGAGTGAGCAGAGGTGAACATCCACGTCAGCAAGTGGAAATCAGTGAAGCAGGAGGGGGCAGCCGAGAGGTGGACACTCCCCACGGCAGGGATGGGGCGGCCGGGGAGGGCAGAGCCACGTGCCCACAGGTGGCATCCACCTGACTTCTGGTGGAGCAGGGTGAGCTGGGGCGCTGGCCACGTCTGCAGGGGCGTCTTCTGGGGCCATGAGCTGATGGCCCGGCGGGACGCGGGCAGAGAAACAAACAGCTGTGCAGTGAGCAGTGTTTCACGGTCATCTGCGGGAGCGTCCCTGAGCACAGGGCCTCTGAAGACGCGTCTGCAGCGCTTTTACCACAAGGGTCCACGCAGCGTCAGCTCACTTGAGGGTTGTGGCCGCAGCTCCCGGGGTGGTGCCCCAGGGAGCCGGTGCCCCGAGGGCCCCGCGTGTCCCCGCCGGCCTGGCCGGGCCTCCGTGGGGCTAGGGTCAGCCTCGGCCTGATCAGCCCGTCTCCTCGTGGAACCAGAGAACCACACCGCAGCTGGCACCCTGCCTGGGCCGCCTCTGTTTCCAAACCCGCCAACCCCTCGGAAGCCGTCTGGGACCATGTCCCCAGCTGGACTTCCTCCACAATGATCAGGCCTGAGTGATGGCCGGCCCTCTCGCCAGCCGGGCCTGGAGGGGCAGGAACGGCTGGGCTGCAGGGTTACATGTGCTGGAGCAGGGCCCAGGGTCCCTCCAGCACCGCCCCCTCGCTGGGGACACCCAGCCTCTCCTTGTCCCTCTGGACCCGCCGCTTTGGGGTGTCTGCCCCAGAAATGAGGTGGCCTCGCAGAGCAGGTGCTTCATGGAAGCCGTGCAGAGACCCAGGCTCTGAGGCTCAGGCCCCAGAAGCCGGATGTGGTCCCAGCACCTCTGGCCCTCGAGGGTCAGGAAACCTCCCAGGCCACATTCTCCAAGGCAGGTTCAGGCCCCGTGGCTGCCCAGGCTGAGGCCGTCCACGTCAAGAAGCAGAGGCATGGGGGCGGGGGTGCTCCCTTCACCTGGACCCCCAGCCCCTCCTCCCTGCTCCTTTTGGTTCTCTTTCCCTCCCCCTCCTCCTGCCTCCTTCAGGGGCAGGAAGCTGTTAGAGGGGCGTCTTCCCCACAGGAAAGGGTCCCCTCGTTTTTTGGGGGGTTCAGAGAACAGAGGGTCATCATCGTGAGACTCAGCTCCACCCTCTTTGACGGCTGTGCCCCCCAGGGCGGTGGGACAGAAGGAGGGCAGGGCTCTCCAGACCCGGCCTCACCTGTTCCAGTGGCTGCAGCCCCTCTGCACCCTGGCAGAGACCTTCCCCTGAAAGGAGATGGAAAGCTCGCCCCCACCTGAGATCTCAGAGAGGGCGCGAGAGGAGGCGCGGCAATTAACCACTCAGGAGAGCTGTCGGCCTGCACACGCCCGCGGCCGGTGATGCCTCCCTGCGAAATTATATCTGACATTTAATTTAAATGCACGGAGCTCTCATTCAGAAGTAAAGCCCGCTGCCGAAGGCAGGCTGCTCCTGGGATGGATTCCTTTCTCTCCGCCGCTCTCCTCGCTGACCCGGCCTCACTGTGTCGGGCGTGCACAATGCATTCAGCAGTCTCTCGACTCTGGACGTGGCCCCTGGGCCCCCGGGCCCCCACACCCCCGGGCTTCCCTTCGCCTGGCAGGATGTCTCCATTTGCAATTTGTAACCGAGAAAGAAATCAGTTCCCCAGATGGCCCCTGCGTGTAACCCCCGGGCCATTAGTGGGTGTTTGGAAGGCCGTCCCCCTCGCACCTTCACGATTAGACGGCCGCAGCCAGAGTGACACAGGAGGGGATGGGCGCTCACGGGTGAGTCGTGTCTGCAGGGAGATCCGGCCCAGTAACCCTCTCCATGCAGACGCTGAGGTCCAGGGCACTCCTGCCCAGCAGGACGAGCCGATGCCCACAGCCCCAGAGCCCACGCCCCAGCCACCGGCAGAGTCCCGCAGGTCAGCTCCTGCTCGGTCTGGTCATCTCAGGATCCCGGCATCCTGGCTGCTTCTAAGCTGACTGAGGAACCCACCCCCCGCACCCCAGCACAGTTACATAGGCCCCTCTTAGCAGGTGGGGAGGGTCTCAGCCACGGAGCCTGGGAGGGCACATGCTAGAAGCCAGAGATGTTTGTTTGGCTGCCAAGACCTGTTTTCAAAAGAACTGGAGACACGCTGCAATCATTGCCGGGGAGAGGATGGGCCCCAGGGCCTGCCCCTGCTTCCTCTTGGCCCCTCGCCCTCCCCTTGCTGGGGGGGGAGGGGCAGGGCTCGAGGAGACAGTGGTCAGCAGCTGTGAGGTGCCTGCACCCGGGAGCTGGGCTCCTGAGGCAGGCCCAGGATTTCCTGGACAAGAGGCTGGGGGCGGCGTGGCTCACGGTGTGTCCTTGGGGACCAGACGTATGGGGAGTCCTCACAGGGATGGTGTGGCCTGAGTGGGGGCGGGGCTCAGCCAGGCTCATCCCAGGACCCTGCCCCTGAGTCCGTGCAGGCCAGGCCGGCCCGCTGGCCGCCGCATATCCTCTCTCCTGGACCATGTTCTCGGGTGCTTCACACATCGGAACATGCAGAGAGCAGATGTCAGTATTCCCTGAGGTTCAAAAGCAGAGCAGCCTCGTATCGTAACTGAGGCGGCTGCAGTATCACAGGCCTACTTGTTTTAAATAGAGAGTGCCTTGTAACCTTTAATACTAAGTGGGATTCTGGGCGTGTTTCCAGAAGAGCCGTTCACTATCCCTGGGGTGGGCCGTACGCTGCTATGGCCCCCCCCCAGGGCCTGGGTGCGAAGAGTGGGGGTCAGGTGCTGTGAAACACCAGACCAGGGGCCCCGTCGCCTGCATTTAGGTGGCCGTTCCAATGCCTTCCATTTCTTTGAATTCTAAACTCTTTAATTCAACTCGGTGTCGAGGAATCCCCGTGCTGGGGGGGTCATGAGCCCCCACGCCAGGGGACGCCCCGCCCCACCCTCCGTCACCTCGCCCTGGCTGCCCCCTCCGCCCGGACCCTCCGTCTCCCCGGCGTTCGTGGGCGCTTCTCCCTTCACCACAGGTTCTAACACGCGGCAGCTGTGCAGCAAACACGTGTTGAATTAAAGACTCTGCACAAAACAGAAGGTATCCGGACAGTGCCAGATACCAGCTCTCCCAGCGGTCGAGTCGTAGCACAGAAAACGGCCCAGCGGCGCCGCTGCCTGACTTGCTGATCGATGGTCCTCCAGGGACACGTGGACACACAGTGTGGCCTGAGCTCACGGTCCCCGTGGGTGCAGCAAGGTGGGTTAGCACCTCCGTAGCATCCTTGGCAGAGCCTTGCTGGAAACTCACCTGGCGGACCAGGAAACAGTCATTTCGTCTCAGCGTGAGAAGGGCAGGCGATGGAGGCAGAGCAGTGGGGACCGTCCCCTCCTGAGCCCCTGGGGGTGGGAGGCACGGGGCTCCATCAGCCTCTCCAGAGACAGCACCTCCTCAGCAGAACAGAATGCGGGTGAGATTTGGGTTGACTTGCATTTTTCATTTTACCTGGGCGTTCCTAACCACCCCCTACTTGGTGGCCACGGGGCAGATTGCTGGGCTGAGATCCCCACCGTGTTGTGGGCAGCGCCCCACGACAGGACGTCACTGGGAACCCTGCAGTCTCTGGCTGGAGTCCTCCGGCGGGCACCCCTCCCCCGTGGGCACCACCCCACACCCGGGTGCAGAGACGGGCCGTGTGTGTGAACGCGCTCAGACCCCATGTCCACACCTCTGAGCTGCCCACTGCCATCCAGCGACACAGAGCTCAGCGCACAGAGTCCTGTGGTGCCTCTGGGGAGGGCCAGCAGAGAGGCTGGAGTGAGCCTCCTTGCTGTTCGCCGTCAGACTCGACGGCGGCCATGTGGGTGGGCACGCGGAGGAGAGGCCGCGCCAGCCGAGGCCTGGGGTGTGCACTGAGCCCGCTGCGGCGACGGTGGGATGCGGAGGGGCCGTCACAGCGTTGAATGTGCCCCGAAGCTTCCAGCCGCTGGAGTCTCCCCCTCTACGGAGAGAGGGGGCAGGGTGCAGGCCCCCTGGGGTAACGTGAGGACCACCCTCCCCAATGAAGGACTCGGCGTGGACCTGATCCCAGAGGCCTCCAGGGCTCGGGAGGCAGGAACTCCGGACAGGCCAGGAGGTGACTAGCCTCGGACGCGGCCGCTCCCTGTCGGTCAGGGTGCGTGACTGTAACACGCGGCGTCTGAGTCACGAGCGGGTTTCTCCAGACTTTGCAGCAGGCGACGCAGGGCCCGTGTGCTCTGTCCTGCAGACTGCGGGCAGTCCTTCAGCCAGGACGCTGCACCTAAAGAGGAGCACTCTGGCCTTGCTGGGGAGGCACTGGCTTCTTCCCGCCAGCTCTGACCCGGGGCCACGGAACCCGAATGGGAGCACCGACCCTGGGGGAGACCAGGGGCCCTGGGACCTCCCCTTGGGGCTCCTGCTTCACAGGAGCTGACGGCCCAGGGCCCCTGGAGCCAGAGCCTTTCGGGGACAGGGCCTGGGGTCTAGAGCATCCTCCATGGGCAGGTGCCGGGGCATGCGTGCTGAGTGCAGGAGCAGTGGCCACCGGCTCACAGGCTGATCCCGTGGGGACCCTGGCCCAGCTGCAGTTGGGAGAAGCCTTTTCCAGCATCTGGTGAAGGGCAGACAGGCCACAGTGAAACTGCGAGCCGCTTCAGAGTATGCCAAGGCTGCCCGAGGTACCTGTGCAGTTACCCTGTAACGAGAGTGGTTCACACACATCTGGACCTGGGCCCCGGCCACGCGTGTGGCTCCACGTGCCTGTGGGCATCCTCTGGGCTCCCCCTCACGAGGACACGCGTCCCCCAGGGGATCCGGCACCTCTGGAAAGGGCAGCCAAAGCTGGAGCAAATTTATTCTCCCCTTTAGAAATGTCACACACACACACCCCGCCAGCATGGAGCAGGCTGTTTGCAGAGGGCAGAGCTGCCCCTCAGCTCCAAGGCCAGGATGTGTCCAGCCTGACCGGGAGGAACTGTGTCCTTTTTGATCTTTGTCTCTCAAAGTGGCGGCAGCTGCACAGACGCTGGGCGAATGGCGCGCCCTGTGCAAACGCGGGAGACGGGGGGTGCTGCGCGGCGAGGCTCTGGTGGCCCCCGGGGACATGCCGGACGCCCGTTCCACCCGGAGACGGGCCCTGCCTTCCCAGCACTGCCCAAGGCCTCGCGCCCTTGGTCTGCGTCAGCCTGGGCTGCCAAGTACCGACTACCACAACGTGGGCCGTCTTGCAGTCCTAAGGCTGGATGTCTCGGATCCAGGGGTGCGCTCCTTGTATTCAAGCACCCGCTGCTCCTGCGCTTTGAGCTCACTTCCGAGGGGCGGATTCGAACTTCTTCTCAGAGCCAGTCCACAGGCCCCGTGCCTTGGACTCCTGCTCAGGTGGGAGGGGCCCAGGTAAGAGGCAGGTCGACGGCAAAGGTGGACTTCTCCGACGCCCGAGGCCCTGGACCAGCAGCACGAGGAGCCTGCCTGCCCTCCACTGAATGGCCAAAGGGATGCTCTTACCCACCGACTCGGCCGCCCAGTAGCCGCAGCTCCAGGGGGCCTCCGCCAAACCAACTCAAGGCTTGTCCAGCTCATCTGTTTGGTCAAAGCTGCCCATCCAGGTGTGTGGGTGAATGCGATTGGCGAGAAAGTCTGTAATATGGAAATGCGCGTTCCACGGAGGCCCCTGCAAAGTGCTGCAGCCCAGGTGCCCGTCACAGCTCAGCGGCCACCAGCGGCCCCCATGCCCCGGGCCGCTGCTGTGCACACAGCTCCATCCCAGCCCAGTGAGGAGGACTCACCTGAGACACGGCGGGCCCGCCCACAGAGTGTCCGGACCACTGCTGATCGGGGGACAGCAGCCCCCACAGTGGCTGTCAGTGGCCGATCCAAGGGTCTCACAGGCACCTCTCCTGAGAGCGTCCGGAGCGGCCGCCATGGAGGCAGCCCTGGTCAGAGCCCTGGGGGCCTTGTGTGACTTTGCCTCGCCCTGGCCGACCCCACCTCCTGCATCTCCATCCGTGACGTGTGGGTGGGACTGAGTGACTGGCGGGGGTGGCCCTGGTGGTTCCCAGCGATGATGACGCTCCGCCGTGTCATTGCCAAGCTACGTGAGAGCGGCCGTGTCCCAGGTGTAAGCCCGGTGATGGTGGGGGGATGGTGCAGAGAACAGAGAGCTGTTGACTCAGGCCGCGTTGGCTGAGTCACGGTTCAGTCGTCGGATGTTGCTGAAATATTTGCACGTCTCTGGGCCTGGAGGATGCCGAAATGTCATCTCTGCCTCCTTCTTTGCTGCAAGCCCGAGGAGCCGAGAGTCACTGCAAAGGGAACCACTCTCCCTGCAGCACCTGTTTCCGGCCGTGGATCCTCGTTAAGGACTGTGCTGTGTTTGCCTGGAACAAACGTTTACGGCGCGCTCCCCGTACACCCGCGGCATGCCGCGCTGAGTGCCTGAGACACAGAGGTGAGCGGCAGCGCCCCTGTGCCCAAGGAGCTGACTCGCTGCTCCCCAAGGGTCTTCCCGAGCTTCTGTTCCGGGCCGGATGCCGCCCGGCAGCTGCACGGCTCACAGTGCGGACAAGCCTGGGGGTCCAACCTGGGCGTGTCGGGCCGGCACCCCACTCTGGGCAGCGCTGGCTTCCAGGTGGGGTTGAGCACACACACTCGGACTCAGAGACCCCGATCACGTCCCCACCCCACAGGGGCGCACCATTCACCCTGGAGTGACCGCGGCGTCTCAGAGAAGGCGGCGAGGGGCTGAAGCCCCAGGAAGGCGATCACTGTGGGTGGGCGGGGTGTCTTCAGTGTTCCCAGCTCGTGGCCTAGGTGTCCCCAGGACACAATGTGGCTTTGGCCAGGCTCAACCTGGCCGGGTCACGCTCACCACGTGTGGCCAGTTCAGCTCACCATCCGCGACAGTCATCACAGTTCACGGGAGCTGTCCCGAGCTGGGTCTGTGAGAGGCGGTCAGCCCTGCTGCAGTGACGATGTGGGTGACTGGGCCCCGGGGTGAGGCCTCCGCAGGGGGAGGCAGGCAGGCAGGCAGGGTGCAGGGTGGGACTCAGGCCGGAGGAGGTTGTAGACAAGGACTCAGGCCTGCCGGACGCTGCCCCTGCCTGGCAGGGGTGCCGTGTGCACTGAGCACTCCCTGCACGCTGGGGCCTCTCTGGCTTGTCATGTGAAAATAACCTGAAAGGCAAAGGGAGAGAGATGGAGACAGGGAGGAGGGAGCCTAGGACCCCTGAGCCCTCAGCCCTCCTGGCACATCCCCCGGGGCCCCCGGACCCCCTGTGGGGCCGGCTGAGCTCGGGGAGGGCCTGGCCGCCCTCCTGGGGCGGTCCCACCCCCCTGTCGCAGCCCACGGGCCGAAGGCGCCACGTCCATCTTCACCCATCGTGGTCCCTGGGGACCTGGGTGACAAGGTCGCGTCTGCTCTCGTGTCTCCCACATCCGCCCTTTAAGCCAACAGTAGTGTTCACACAAGTTTCAGCAGCAGAAACCTTTCTAGGAATTCCAGTACACGACAGACCTCAAGGTGGAGCGAGGGTCCAGGCGGGCGTCCAGCCGCCGAGCCCTGGGCTGGGTGCAGTCTGCAGCCCTGGATCCAGAAGCCAGTGCACCTAAACCAGTCTGCACCAGCAGCCTCGCACCTTCAGCTTCTCCTTCCTGCAATGCATGGAAGTTCGAAGATGGATACAGGGAAAGATGAAAAATACAATACTCTATATTATGGATCTGAAGTTGGAACAATGACTTTTTATACTACTTTTAAATCATTTTGGTAGTACAAGTAAATTAGGAACCCATTCTACTTAAAACTCATTAGAAAAGACTCTGATGCTGGGAGGGATTGGGGGCAGGAGGAGAAGGGGACGACAGAGGATGAGATGGCTGGATGGCATCACCGACTTGATGGATATGAGTTTGAGCAAGCTCCAGGAGATGGTGAAGCACAGGGAAGCCTGGAGTGCTGCAATCCATGGGGTCGCAAAGAGTCGGACATGACTGAGAACTGAACAACAACAAATACTGTATTTAGTGAAGCTTCCTCCGAAAGCCGCGTGAATCCAAGTGATTACTGACCTCCCACCTTTGAAGCCTCCTCCTCATTGTTTATTTTCATTTCCCAGCATTGACGCCTGGCTCTCCAAGGCTGGGGACCGCGCAGACTCTACGCCCGTGCGCCGGGGCAGCCTCCGGGCGCGGCGCCCGCGTTAGGGCCCCGACCCCAGTGGCGGCCGTGCTGGGTGCCCAGCCCCCGCCAGGCCTAGCCGACCTCCTGAGGACGTCCCCGGGGCAGAGCAGCAACCCAGACACCAGCGCTCCCGGCTCCATGGGAAGGAGGTCTCTGGGCTGGGGTCCCGGGCTTTGGGAATTCATCCCCCTTTGTTCGCATTTCATTAACCACATATGAGAAGCAGGTGAAAGCAATTTATGCAAATCCTCTTTTCAATAGTGTCAGACTTTTTACCTTTTGATAACAGGCAGCCTGCCCGGGGGGGCCGCAGACCAGCACATTTTGAGGCCAAGTTTAATATTTGAGCTCCCTCCCCCCACCACTTCTTCAAAGGCTTCTCTGAGGATAAGATAAGAGTGTAATCCCTTGGTTTGGTACAAATGTTTAAGACTCTGTGTTTCTAAAATCCAATTTGCGTTAGCCTCGAACTTTAAAGCCCTTTCGTCGGCTGAACCGAGAGACACCTTGTGGCATGTTTAACGGACAGCACAGCGCGGCCCCTGTCCCCCGCTGACCCCGCCAGGATGCGGGGAAGACGGGCCAGAGGCAGGCATCATGACTCCAGAAAGCGGCAGCCCCGTCTCTTTTCAGCAGAGACTTGGCTAAGCTCCCTCCCTGGGGCTTGAGGACCCTGACAACATCAGAGCCGCCTGGCTCTCAGACACGCCTGGCCTGACCTTGGCATCGTCAGAAGGTCACTGGACATAGGCGGGTGCAACCTGCACCCTTGCTTCTTGGGGAGGTTGGCTCAGCCCGTCCTCGCCTGGGCCCCAGGGGCCCCAGCCACCCGCGCCTCACAGGACTTCACCACGGTTCACTCCCTGGGCGCCCGCGGGGTCCCAGGCACCTCAAGGGAGCCAGTGTGAGGCTCAGGCGTAGACAGTGAGGCCCACAGGGCAGGACAGGCCAGAGCTCTGCTGGGCAGAGGCCCCAGCACCGGCAGGAAGACGGCCCGGCAGGCACAGCCGCTCCCAGAGACCCAGGACGCAGCCCCGAGGTGCGGGGCCTGACCCAGGGCTTTGCCGGACGGAACGAGGCAGAGGCCGGGCACTGAGCCTGCCCTGGGGGCCCCAGCCCAGCACCCCAGCTTCACTCTTGTTCGCCCGCCTCTCGAGACATCGTCAGGAGCGTAGCATTCCTAGCAGCTCTGTGGGTTAGATTTTGTTCCCCACCATCATGTCCTTTTTGTCTAAATTACAATGAAATATACACAGCCTAAAGTTTACCATTTTCACCATCTTCAGCTACAGCTCAGGGGTGTCAAGTACATTCTCACTGCTGGGCCAGCATCACGTCCAGAATTCTCCACCTTGCAGAACTGTAGCTCTGTCCCATGCATCACTACTCTCCGTGACCTCCCCAGCCCCTGGCCCCCACCCTCCCAAAGCTCCTCTATGAGTAGAATCATTCAATATTTGTCCTTTTGTGACGGGCTCATTTCACTGAGCATGATGTCCTCAATGTTCATCCATGGTGTGGCGGGTGACAGAATTTCCTTTATTTTTAAGACTCAGTAGTATTCCATGGAGCTGACTCATTGGAAGAGACCCTGATGCTGGGAAAGATTGAAGGCAAAAGGAGAAGAGGGCAGCAGAGGATGAGGTGGTTGGATGGCATCACTGACTCGGTGGACATGAATCTGAGCAAACTCCAAGAGATGGTGAAGGACAGGGAAGCCTAGCGTGCTGCAGGCCACGGGGTCAGATGCAGGCAGACACGACCTTATGACTGAGCCGCAGTAGAAACGCACGCCCCATGGCCTGCACGTATCCACGCTCTGTAGACGGCCCCTAGACCCGCTTCCGTCTTCCCGCTGCTGTGGGCACTGTCTGGGCCCTGGTTTTCAGTTGTCCACGGTATATAATGAGGGTGGGATCGCTGGAGGGCTTCCCTGGTGGCTTAGATGGTAAAGAATCTGCCTGCAATACAGGAGACTCGGTTTCGATCCCTGGGTCGGGATGGTCCCCTGGAGAAGGGAATGGCTACCCACTCCAGTATTGTTGCCTGGAGAATCCCATGGACAGAGGAGCCTGGCGGGCCACAGTCCGCGGGGCTGCATAGAGTCGGGCATGACGAGCAACTGACACACACACACGGTAACCCCGTGTTTGGCTTTCTGGAGAATCAACAAACTTTTCCACAGTGGTTGCGCCAGTTTGCGTTTTGACTAGTACTGCGTGGAGATTCTGATTTCTGCACATCCTCCCTGCGTTTTACCATTTTCTGTTTTGCTTCTAGTAGCCCTTCTGACCGGTGAGACGGTGTCTCCATGTGGCTTGGGTTTGCGTTTTCCTGAGGATCACTGACCGAGAGCATCTGTGCGCGTGCTCGTTGGCCATCTGCGTGTCTTTCTGGAGAAGGGCCTCTTCAGCGCTGTCTACTCAGGAATGCGGTTGTTTATTTTACGTTGTAGTTCTTCTTTCTGGACACTAACCCCTGTTAGACGCCCGTTCCCTGGGGTGTCTTCACTTTTGTAAGGGTGTTCTTTGAAGCACTAAAGTTTTTGTTTGATGAAGTCAGATTTATCTGTTTTTATCCTTGGTTGCCTCGGCTTTTGGTGTCATAGGCAGGAGATCCAGTGTCATGAAGACTCTTCCTCAGGTTTTCTTCTGTTTATAGTTTTTCCTCTTACCTTAGTTAACGTTTGTATCTGGTACAACATGAGGGTCCAGCCTGGTTCTTCTGCATGTAGGTGTCCAGCTTTCCAACACAATTTCTAGAGAAGACTATTTTTACCCTCAAAGGATTTTAATGGAGAAGGAAATGGCAACCTACTCCAGTACTGTTGCCGGGAAAGTCCCATGGACCAAGGAGCCTGGCAGGCTACAGTCTGTGGGGTCACAAAGAGTTGGACATGACTGAGCGACTAAACAACAGAAACAGCAATAAAACCTTATTTTCTTTGGAATCGTAACTCTGTAATTGGGCTTTCCTGGTAGCTCACTGGTAAAGCATCTGACTGCAATGCCGGAGACTCGGCTCGATCCCTGGGTCAGGAAGATCTCCTGGAGAAGGAAATGGCAACCCACACCAGTATTATTGCCTGGGAAATCCCATGGACAGAGGAGACTGGCAGGCTACAACCCATGAGGTCACAAAGAGTCATACATCAGTTACTGACGAAACAGCAATAAAACCTTCTTTTCTTTGGAATCCTAAAAAAAAAAAAAAAAAAAAGATTTTTTAAAAAGTCAGTTTGTTTCTGTATAATATATGGGAAAAGAGGCAACTGTTCAGGTAAAAGAGTTTGTTACAGCTCAGGTTGGTGTCTCAGTTCAGTTCAGTTCAGTCGCTCAGTCGTGTCCGACTCTTTGCGACCCCATGAATCGCAGCACGCCAGGCCTCCCTGTCCATCACTAACTCCTGGAGTTCACTCAAACTCATGTCCATCAGGTCAGTGATGCCATCCAGTCATCTCATCCTCTGTCGTCCCCTTCTCCTCCTGCCCCCAATCCCTCCCAGCATCAGAGTCTTTTCCAATGAGTCAACTCTTCGCATGAAGTGGCCAAAGTACTCGAGTTTCAGCTTCAGCATCATTCCTTCCAAAGAAATCCCAGGGCTGATCTCCTTCAGAATGGACTGGTTGGATCTCCTTGCAGTCCAAGGGACTCTCAAGAGTCTTCTCCAACACCACAGTTCAAAAGCATCAATTCTTCAGCGCTCAGCCTTCTTCACAGTCCAACTCTCACATCCATACATGACCACAGGAAAAACCATAGCCTTGACTAGACGAACCCTTGTTGGCAAACATGCTATCTAGGTTGGTCATAACTTTCCTTCCAAGGAGTAAGCGTCTTTTAATTTCATGGCTGCAGTCACCATCTGCAGTGATTTTGGAGCCCAGAAAAATAAAGTCTGCCACTGTTTCCACTGTTTCCCCATCTATTTCTCATGAAGTGATGGGACTGGATGCCATGATCTTCGTTTTCTGAATGTTGAGCTTGAAGCCAACTTTTTCAGTCTCCACTTTCACTTTCATCAAGAGGCTTTTTAGTTCCTCTTCACTTTCTGCCATAAGGGTGGTGTCATCTGCACATCTGAGGTTATTGATATTTCTCCCGGCAATTTTGATTCCAGCTTGTGTTTCTTCCAGTCCAGCATTTCTCATGGTGTACTCTGCACAGAAGTTAAATAAGCAGGGTGACAATATACAGCCTTGACGTACTCCTTGTCCTATTTGGAACCAGTCTGTTGTTCCATGTCCAGTTCTAACTGTTGCTTCCTGACTTGCATACAAATTTTTCAAGAGGCAGATCAGGTGGTCTGGTATTCCCATCTCTTTCAGAATTTTCCACAGTTTATTGTGATCCACACAGTCAAAGGCTTTGGCATAGTCAATAAAGCAGAAATAGATGTTTTTTCTGGAACTCTCTTGCTTTTTCCATGATCCAGCAGATATTGGCAATTTGATCTCTGGTTCCTCTGCCTTTTCTAAAACCAGCTTGAACATCAGGAAGTCCACGGTTCACATATTGCTGAAGCCTGGCTTGGAGAATTTTGAGCATTACTTTACTAGCATGTGAGATGAGTGCAATTGTGCGGTAGTTTGAGCATTCTTTGGGATTGGAATGAAAACTGACCTTTTCCAGTCCAGTTTGTGAAAGTAAACTTAACAATAATATATCATGCTTAGTTTGGGAACCAAATACACATTTAAAATGTAAGTTAAAATTTAAATAGGTGTTATGATGATAATAGACCAAAAAAAATGCTTTAATGACCAGACATTTGAACATTCTTTTTCAATTAAAAATGGTTTATTTTTATAATTTCAGTTTTTAAAATGAAATTTCAGGCCACTAATTCGTACACAAGCCTCTGTAAATAAACACATTTCTGTTGTGAGTGGTCTAAATTATTTCCAGGTTGGACACCCTCCCCGGGAGCTTCAGCTCTGACCTTGACTCTGGAGTGCGGGGTACGACAGGAGAGAGACCTTGGGAGCTGGCCACCCCCAGCTGGCGACTCCCCAGGCCCGCCCTCGGCCAGCCCTGCAGGCCCCTCAGTAGCAAGCTGGAAGTTTAGAGCAGGCACCACGTGGACCTTCCACACTGCTGCAGCGGTCAAGGCCAAGATGGGCTGTCTGAGCCAGGATGCCTGGGGCAGGGTGGTGTCTGCTGGGGCCTGAGCCAGAGAGCCGGGCAGCAGCACCAGAGGGACGGAGGGTTTGGGCACGTGAGGGGCAGGATGGATGCAGATTGGGAGGGCAGAGTCAGGGTGCCGTCAGCACTCATGCCACAGACCCAAAGGGTCTGGGTGGGGGCGCCTGAGCTCCGTGGGGCCAGGCCCAGGACTCCAGGGCAGACCGAGGCCAGAGCTGGAGGCAGAGCTCCGGGCGCTCAGGCGCTGGAGGTCAGGGACGGAGCCCGGGGTCTGCCCGCTAATGGGGGCCCAGTCTAGGCACCGCGTGGCGACCCCTCCCCAGCTGGATCCAGTGAGCCCTCCGTCAGGGAGGGTTCCTGAGCCCTGCCCACTCCCTCTTGAACTTCTCCCCCCGTTAACCATGACTCAGGGACTGTCTGCCTCACAGAGAAGCTCGAGGCAGCTCTCCCTGCAGTGTAGACAGTGTCTGGCAATGCGGCTGACAGGTGGGATATGGATAGCGTGCATGTTTGTGGCTGCTTCCTGAGTGCTGGCCCCGCACAGGAGCCCCTGCCCACTGCCTGTTCCTGCCTCTCCTCGTGGGACAAGCCCACGGACTCCCGGGGGTGGGGGGACCCCCAGCAGAAACAGCCAACCCCAAAGGCCCCCTCACAGGGTCACAGGCATACGTCCTGCAAAAAGCCCGGACCCGGTAACCCGCACAACCGGCGATGGGGCAGACCTGCCCCCGGGGTCCCCTCTCAGCCCCCGGGGTCCCCTCTCAGCCCTCAGCGTCCCCTCTCAGCCCCCAGCATCCCCCCTCAGCCCCCGGGGTCCCCTCTCAGCCCCCAGCGTCCCCTCTCAGCCCCCGGGGTCCCCTCTCAGCCCCCAGCATTCCCTCTCAGCCCCCGGGGTCCCCTCTCAGCCCCCGGCGTCCCCTCTCAGCCCCCGGGGTCCCCTCTCAGCCCCCGGCGTCCCCTCTCAGCCCCCGGGGTCCCCTCTCAGCCCCCGGCGTCCCCTCTCAGCCCCCGGCGTCCCCTCTCAGCCCCTCGTGTCCCCTCTCAGCCCCCAGCATTCCCTCTCAGCCCCCGGGGTCCCCTCTCAGCCCCCGGCATCCCCTCTCAGCCCCCGGGGGTCCCCCTGCGCCCCCTCCCGCAGAGCCAGTGTCCGTGTCTCTGCTCCCACGTCTCATCCATTCTGACCCATCCCTTCCCATGGCTGTGTCCTGAGCCCCCAGATGCCAGCGGCCAGGGGGCTCCACACTCTAGCTCCCCAGACCCCACTGGTGACCCCACTGAGGGCCCAGCTGGAGGTCACTCTGAGCTCAGAGGCCACAGCCACTGCCCGTCTCAGCCTCCTCAAGGACCCCGCACTGGCAGCCCCCCAAGGACAGGCAGAGCAGGGCCCTGGTGCCCAGAGCCACTCACCTCACGACCTCCCTGAGCTGAACCTCCCTGGACTTCGGGAAGAAGGGGCTTGGTGTGCCCTCGTGTGACCCAGGAGGAGTGGCCGCAGGCGGGTCTTCTGGGACCGACGAGCCCGCGAGCAGGACAGTGCCCTCCGCGGTGGGAGCGAAGCTGAGGACGGGGCTGACCCTGCGGTGGGGGGCCTCCTGCCCGGGGTCTCCCTCTGGTCTTGGGGCTCAGCTGTGCTACATGTGTGGACCTGATGGGGGTGAGGGTCCCCAGAGACCTCCCTGTGGCCGTGGGGCCCGAGATGCTCGTCCGGGGGCTGTGGCCAGTGGAGACCAGCTCAGGGGGGGCCCTGATGGGCATGGGGGGGCCTGTGACACAAGCCCCCAGCATGGGCCGGCCTCTCGAGAGACACCAGGGCCGCGGGGCCAGCCCAGCCTCACGGTGCAGCTGGCTGCGGTCCTGGGCATCTGCTCCAGAAGGCTTGTCCTCGCCTGGGACGTGGCCCCTGGGGGGGCGCCCGGGTGGGACCCAGACCCCAGCAGATGACTGTGCCCCGAGGGCCTCCGGGGGTCCTGGCACATCGCCCCGTGAAGCCCCCATGCTCTCTGACCCCAGCATCTTGCCCCGAGGGCCACACTGGGTTCGTGCCCTGTGAGTCACAGGAGCTAATGTTCTGAAAAATGTCCAGCAGAATAGTTCCTGGTTTTGGTCACCTTTTCTTACTTAATTTTCTTCTGTGGGCTTTTCAAACCAAGGACACTTCTTGGGGTGAGAGGGAGTTTCATATTAGAAGGTTTAAATTTTAAATGACTAAGTAAACCATTTTCATTTAGGAATCCCAGCACTAACGTCCCTTTAGGAATTCCGGCTGACTCTGACTGGATTTTCAGCTGGCTGTGTGCATCACAAAATCACTCAGTAAACAGCCACGTGCTGCAGAGGTTTCTTTCTCTGCCTGTTTCCCAGAGATCCTGTAACGACGTGCACAGACCGGGTGGCTTAAACAAAAGCGGAGCCTGCTTCTCTCACGGTCCTGGGGGCGGTTTGCAGGGCAGGTGTCAGCCGGGCCGGGCTCGCTCTGAAAGCTCTAGAAGATGACCATCTGGGGCTGTTTGTTTTCGTGGTGAGAACGCGTTAAGGCCTACTCTCTTGGCAAATTTCAGGTTTTTAATACAGTGTTATTAACGTTTCCATGCTGTACGTCAGATCTCAGAACTCAATCAGCTGGCAACTCAAATTCATCCCTATCGACAGGCAGGTGCCACTCCTCACCCCCACCCTCAACAGCCTCCGTACTCTGTTTCTCTGAGGGTTTTCTTTTTTAGATTCTGCATATAAAAGCGATCCTATGGTAGCTGTCTTTGACTTATTTCACTTCCGATAATGCCCTCAAAGTCCATCTGTGTTGTTGCAAATGGCATTGTTTCATTCTTTTTCATGGCTGAATAATATTCCATTGTGTACGTATATATGCATCTTCTGGACCCACTGCTCTGCAGCCGGACACTTCAGTTGCCTCCATATCCTGGCTATGGTGAACACTGCTGCAGTGAACATAGGGATGCGTGTGTGCGTGTGTGTGTGTGTGTGTGTGCGCGCGTGTGTGTGCGTGCGTGTGTGTGCGCACGCGTGTGTGTGTGTGCGTGCGTGTGTGCGCGTGTGTGCGTGTGTGTGTGTGTGCATGTGTGTGTGTGCACGTGTGCGTGTGTGTGTGTGTGTGCACGCACGTGCGTGCACGCTCAGTCCCTTCAGTCGTGCCCGACTTGTGACCCTATGGACCATAGTCCTCCGGGCTCCTCTGTCCATGGGATTCTCCAGGCAAGACTACTGGAGTGGGTTCTCATGCCCTCCTTCAGGGGATCTTCCTGACCCAGAGATGGAACGTGCCTCTCCTGTATTGCAGGCACTTTCTTTACCGCTGAGCCCTCAGGGAAGCCCAGGGATGTGTGTGTATCTTTTCAAATTAGTTTTTTTTGTTTTCCTTGGTTGTGTACCCAGGAGTGGAATTGCTGGCTCATATGTGGCCCTATTTCTTGCTCTTTAAGGAATCTGTCCTGTCCTCCACAGAGGCTGCGCCTCCTCACGTCCCCACAACAGTGCAGGAGGCGCCCCTTTCTCCACATCCTGGCTGGCGCTTGCTACTTCATATCATTACTTGCTACTTCACATCATTAGGATAGCAGCCATTCTGGCAAGTGGAGGCACTTCCTCGTGGCGGCTTGACCTGCATTTCCCTGGTGACTGGCGGTGGTGAGCACCCCGTGGGCCATCTGTGCATCTCCTTTGCAGCCGTGTCTGTTCAGCAGGCTCCTCCCTCATCCCTCTGGCTTTAGGTGCCCCTGACCATCCTTGGTGCTCCCCTCCGTCCTCTGCCTCCGTCAACACTGTCTGTCTTCAAACAGTGCACCTTCTTGTAAGAACAGCAGTCGTATTGGATTAGGGCCACCCTTTGACCTGACCCTAACTGGGTACATTTGCAACAATCTCATTTCCCAAAAGGCCACATTCTGAGGCGCTGGTAGGTCTTGGTCCATCCAGGTTGCTGCAGCAACAACGAGAGCAAAACAGACCACGTGGTTTAAACACCACACGTTGGTTTCTCACAGTTCTGGAGGCCGGAAGTCTGAGAGCTAGTTGCTAGCAGATTGATGTCTGATCGGGGCCAGCTTCCTGGTTCACAGCCGGCTGTCTTCTCGCCGTGTCTTCCGGGGGTCGGGGGGAGAGTGAGGGAACTCTCGGGGGTCTCCTCCTTCAGAGCACTGACCCCATCGCCTCCCAAAGGCACCACCTCCAAACACCTTCACAGAGGTGGAGATTTCACCAGACGCGTCCGGGGGGACACAGACTCAGCCCATAACTGGGGGCTGGGGTGCCAGCATTTCTTGTTCTGGAGGCGACAGAGCTGAGCCCTGACTCTGCCTGGGGTGCCGTGTGCTTCCTCAAGAGACAGACCTTCACTCGTACACGCTGATATTTGTGCATTGTTAGACGGATGGGAAGGGGAGCTGCCAGCCGCTCACCAGCCCTGCCCTCCCCACACCCCGAACCTCACTCTGGACCAAGGACACCCAGCTGGGAGGTAGCCAAGGACACAGGAAGGTGAAGTGCGTGGCCCACTGGGTGGTGGCCGCGTCTGGAGCCGGTCATGACAGGAAAGGCCCCTGCGGCCGTGAGGGGCTGGTGAGGAAGCGGTCCTGGGAATGAATCTGAGCCCAGGCACCATGCTCGCCTCTAAGCCCCGGGAGCCCAGTTCACCTGTTACATCGCTGCGTGCGTGCGTGTTCCACTTGCTGCAGCCATTCGTGTGGACGGCTGCCTGCCTGCTTCCCTTAAAAAGGGAACCACGTCTCTCGTGTTCACAGCCCCGCGGCTCGACGGAGCACGCTGGACTCAAAGACACAAAAACACTTGATGAACAGACACCAGTGAGTTAATTGGCTGACGTGCGACCTCCTTAGTAGTAGGTCTAATGTATCTCTTGGTCCAGTTAGACAGTAGATTAGCGAGGTCTCTGAGACGTGGGGGATGGATGGGAGATTCCAGGCGGCAAGAGGTTGAAGAAGAATCCCTTGGGAGAGGAGGCTCTGGAGCAGGCTCCCCGGCTCCCTGCCCACACCACCAACGCGTGAAGCCCCATCAGCAGAGGAGCCGCGAGGAGGCTGCCTCCCATGTCAGCACACACTCACACCTCGGCGCGTTTGCCTCTCAGACTAGAGGAGAGGCTCGTGCCGGTGGTCCCACCGCTGTCCAGCATGACAGAGAGGGACAAAAATAGAGAATAAGCCTGAATAGTTGATGAGCGTCCTGAATTCTCATTCTGAAGACGCCCTCGCTAACCCTCCAGGAGCTCTGCTGGCCCTGGTCCCACGCAGACAGCCAGCTCCGTCTGTGCCCAGCCCGGCCTGTGGTCTCACCCTGCTCTCCTGGGGGAGACTCATCCCTGCAGCCCCCAGGCCGTCTGTGTGCTCTGGGTTCCGCATCATTTCCGTGACTCTCCCCAACACTGAGAAGCCCATGGGAAGGGAGCTCTGAGCCCACATCCGAGGCCAGGGCAGGTCGGCGCCCGGGGGCTTCCAGGGGGTGGTCAGGGCGTGGGGGCTGCGGGAGACAGGGAAGCCCCTTTCCGGGGCCCGGGGGGGAGGGCCCGGCATTTTCCTTCCACTCCACTGGCGAGGCTCCCCGTCCACAAACCTAAAGGGGGCTCTGAGGTCCCCGGGAGGGCCTGCCCCGCAGGCTGGAGTGGAGACTGGGGGACACAGCCCTGCAGAGAATTGGCCTGGACCGCCCAGAGCCGGTGGGCAAGGAGTCAGAGCACTCCCACGACCCCAGGGCACCCAGGACCCAGATCTAATGGGGTCCACTTGGTGGAGGGGGTTCCTGCTTGAGGGGCACCTCCATCAGAAAGGATTCAGGGCTTGGACTTGGCTGCAGAACCAAGTGGGTGGGTGGAGAGGTGGACAGCCATCAGGGGAGAGAAGACACATAAGCACCCTGGGGACCCCTCCTTGGGACCCTGAGAGTCAGGACATCCCACGGGAGGTCCAGGGAGCTCTACCAGGGCTCAGAGCCAGCAGAGGAAAGAGGGGTGCCTGCCTGGAGGAGGAAGTTGGAGGGCTGGGTGGGCATGGAGAGCACACGTCGGGGACCGCTGACCACACTGAGACAGGACAGACCGCGTCTCACTGGCCCCGAGGACTGTGGAGGTGTGCCACCCAGGAGGCGCCCAGAACGGAGCAACAGAGCCCCCGAGGAGGCCCCGAGACGTGGGGAAAGCAACAGAGCCCCCAAGGAGGCCCCGAGGCACGGGGAAAGCTCGCACCCTGCACAGTGCCTTGGCTGACTGTGTGGTTTCCGGCTGGCCTGTCCCCTCGCCCAGGGAGGTCAGCGCAGGAGGCGTGCTCTCAGCCCCGCTGTCCACAGCGCATGTGAAGGCAGAGATGCCAAGTTGTTTGTAAAAATAGCCTCCTTTACTCATGAGCTGATAGTTCAAAACCCTATGGTTGTTTGCTGCGTTCATTCAGATTATCCTGATCTTCGCCGTCCGCCCCACACCCCGTGTTTATTGCAGGTCTGTTTTCTCTTTGCTGCTGGTCCTTCTGCGCAACGGCTCGGGGGCGATTGCAGAAGTCGTTTATTAGGAGTTAAGAAAGAGCGGTCACCCCACAAGTGTCGGGCAGGGAGGCTTCTCACCAGAGGCGGGTGTGGGTGTGGGGAGGCGAGTGAGGACGGGGAGATGGAAGGGCCTGGCATGTGTGTCTCGGTCGCCGATGGCTGCGTCACGTCAGCTCCTTGAAGCCACACGAGAGTCAGAGCCCCCGGTTCTCCTCCACCCACTTTGGCTCTGGGGGGCTCCTTGCCGGCGTCACACGAGAGATATGGGTGAGGGTGAGGGGCCAGGGTGGTGCCCACAGGAAGGCCAGGCTGCTCTGAGCATATGGAGTGAGTGGGTCCTCCAGGGCTGAGCCGAGAGGGCGAGGTGCCAGTCCCCAAGGACACTCACGGCCAAGGACCCGGAACAGGCCACCCCAGCTCCGCGGCCCCCAAGGCCAGAACGGGGGTGCAGGCTATGCCCACGCAGGTGACTCCCCAGGAGCAGCTCAGCACTGCAGACGGGCGGGGACCCTGACGGCTGTGCTCCCACACACACAGACACACACACGTGCACACACAAATACACATCTACGCGTGCACTTGCGCACACATGTCATTTCTGCCGACGCCGAGGAGGACCTGGGCTCCAGCTGGGTGGGTGAGTGGTGTTCAGAGCTGGGCGGGGTGGCCCACGCCTCCTCCATCAAGTGCTTTCTCGTGAGGGATCTCAGGGTACCCCCTCGGGGTCTCTGCCAGTCACCCCAGCCCATGGGCTCCACCTTAGGTTGTGGTCTTTGTCCCTCATCTTGTGGACAGCTGGGGTCTCAGATAGGTTTGGATTGAACCAAAAAAAAACTTAGCTAACCTGAGACTTGACCCCAGAATCCTCAGAGCCTCTGCATGTCACTGTGCTTCACTCGCAGCTTCACCCATGGGGGTCCCTACACACAGCCCCCTTGGTCCAGGAGCTGCTGCGAGGGTAGGGCCCCCCGCCCAGGACGGCGCGCCTTCCAAGCCCACGCTCCCCTTGGCGGTTCTAGCTCCTGGTGGATTTCCTGGGAGTCTCTGTTGTCAGTGTCCTGGGCTGATGGTTCCTGGAGTGGCTGAAAGTCAGGGGGGCCAAGAGGAAGTGTGGGTCATCGTTCAGGCCACAGGCGGGGCCAGCAGAGCCCAGAACCAACAAGAAGAAGGCTGTACGTCCCTGAATCCTGGGCCCCCGCCCCATCCCTTCTCCCGTCCTGACCCCTCCTCGGCCCGTCTGGGGCCACCGCAGGAGGAGGACTCGTGTCCCGAGGGCCTCGAGGCCCATCTGGGTGCCCCTGTCCTTACCAGGCTCCAGCCCTGACCCACCCCAGCGCCCACGGGCGTCCACGTCCCCACGGGCCCGCCGCCCCGCCCCTGGCATCACCAGGTGTGTCTCCCGACCTGCGGGGACGGCTCTTGGCAGAGACTCTCATGAGCATACTCACTCGTCAGGACAAAGGCAACACAAAAGGCCTCGGACGCGCATTTGGAAGTGGGAGCTGTGGCGTTTCCCGGGCTGGGTGACGTGTTCCCACGGGACGTGGGTTCCATGTCTCACCCCCAACCGCCTGATCCCATGACAGCCAACGCTGGCGCTCCTGAGGCGTCAGCATGCTGATGTTCTGAGGAAGACGTTAGTTAGAACACTGTACGCGGTAGCACTCAGTCAGTTCAGTTCAGTCATGTCCAACTCTTTGTGACCCCATGGACTGAATTCTTAATTTTTCCAGCGTTATGTGTCCCTTGTGAAATGACAGGGGCAACCGAGCTCACCTAAGACCAGCCACCACCTGCTGGTCAAGAATGAAGCACGGGAGGGGCACCCGAGAGCAGACTACACAGCCTTCAGTTCAGGTCAGCCGCTCAGGCGTGGCCGACTCTTTGTGACCCCATGAACCGCAGCACGCCAGGCCTCCCTGTCCATCACCAACTCCCGGAGTTCACCCAAACCCATGTCCATCAAGTCAGTGATGCCATCCAGCCATCTCATCCTCTGTCGTCCCCTTTTCCTCCTGACCTCAATCTTTCCCAGCATCAGTCTTTTCAAATGAGTCAGCTCTTCACATCAGGTGGCCAAAGTATTGGAGTTTCAGCTTCAACATCAGTCCTTCCAATGAACACCCAGGACTGATCTCCTTTAGGATGGACTGGTTGGATCTCCTTGAAGTCCAAGGGACTCTCAAGAGTCTTCAACACCACAGTTCAAAAGCATCAATTCTTCGGTGCTCAGCTTTCTTTATAGTCCAACCCTCACATCCATACATGACCACTGGAAAAACCATAGCCTTGACTAGACAGACCTTTGCTGGTAAAGTAATGACTCTGCTTTTTAATATGCTGTCTAGGTTGGTCATAATCACTCATGGAATCTTCTCGCTAAGACACAGGCACCACACTGGTAGCCAGGGGTGACGATGCATCTTCGCAGTGATGAGTGCAGGGCACCTCCTTCACGGGGACAGAGCCCCCGTGGCCTGGGGGACTCGCCCTGTCCATCCTGGTCTGCATCTCACTGAGCGAGTCCTGTCTCAGGGATCAGAGGCAGCTGGGTCAGGCCCCGAGTCGGTCGTGACAGGGCCGCAGGGAGCAGGGCTGGCGGGTGGCAGAATCCAGTGAGTGGTCACTGAGGACTCAGGGCAGGCTCAGGAACACTGGCCAAGGTGCCCACCTTGGTCGTGTAAAATCCTGGACCTACCGCGAACAGGTGGCTCCTGGCACTTCAGGGGGTCAGGCGTTGCTGGTCTCTTCCTTGAAGGTGTCTCCCTGGGGAGTCAAGGAACTGCTACTGACCAAGAATATAGATGCCAGCAATTTCTTTTATACAGAATCTTCAAAAGCAAACCTAGGGAAGTAGATGAAGGCGCCTTCAGATAAATATCTCGCTGAGTAAACCAGACTCTTCTCATAGGCTGTTGGGTAAACAACCAGCCAGGAGAGCTGGACACACAAGAGGGGCCCCCTTGGGCGGGCCGTGCGGGGTGTCACCTGAGCTCCGTCCAGCAGCTTTGTCTGGAGCCTAGCTAAAGGACATCTGTGCGTGCGTGCTCTGTCACTCAGGCGTGTCCAACTCTCTGCGGCCCCATGGACTGTAGCCCGCCCACCAGACTCCTCTGTCCATGGGATTCTCCAGGCAAGAAGACTGGAGTGGGCTGCCCTGCCCTCCTCCAGGGAATCTTCCCGACCCAGGGATCAAACCCACATCTCTTGCGTCTCCTGCACTGGCAGGCAGGCTCTTTACCGCTGCCCCACCTGGGAAGCCTGATGATGTCCAGTTGGGTTTATTAAAGGTGTGAATGACCCGGGCCAGGAAGGCAGTAGGAACAAAGAAGGTGAGTGGGAGTCGGTCTCACGCTGGAACCTGAGGTGGGGACCCCCTCTCTCCAGCGAGCCGGGAGCACCTCCCTTCCCGCTGTGCAGCCAAAACTGCCCCCACACGCTGCAGATGCCACGGCCCTGGACGGAGGTGCGTGAATCACACACGCGATCACATGTGCACACACGACCCACAGCTTGGCCTGTGCTGGCTTGAGAGGACCCAGCCTGCCCAGGGAAGTCCAGCACTGGGATCCAGATGAAAGGACTCGGGGACCCAGGGGTCACGCCGGGCCGTGTTCGGACCCCAGGCCCTGCCCGCGACGTGGCCTCACCAGGGTGTCCGTCCCAGGGCACCCGCCTTTCACTGGACGGAGGCAAACGGGACGCGCTCGGTGCCGCCACTGCTGAGTGTGCCCAAGACACCTGGGCGTTCTTCTCGCCCGAGACAAATGCTGAAGAAAGTGTCAGCGCACAGCTCGGACTCAACAGCGGGCAGAGCAGCGTAGAGTACCTCGGGTCTGCCTGCTGGGGACCGTGGTCGGACCGCCTCACTGCTCCTGAAGCAGGCTTCGCCTTGAGATCCATCTCGCCAGCTGCTGAGATGCCACAGATCCATCTCTGCCATCTCATCATGCTGTTGGAAATGGGAGCCCCTTCCTGCCCTGCTCTCAGAAATGGGCCTCCTCCCTGCCCCCAGGATAAGTTCAGCCGCAGGGCAGGGCTTGGTTCCCCTAGAGGGGTCAGCAGCCGTCTCCTCTTTGCTGGGAACCTGACTTCCCAGCGGCTTGGGCATGTCTGCTGGAGGCTCAGGCTCTGGGCCTGACTGGGCCTGACGTGGGCTCCTCCCAGGGCTGGACTCCGTGCTCATCGCCAGGCCTCCTCCTCATGTGTTTGTGTGTCTTCTGCCCAGTCTATCTTCCCCTCCTCTCGGGCCCCCTAGACCGCACACCTCCCAGGCTCCATGACCCACCTCTCATGGAGGAAGTGACCTTCCCAACTGCCGTGCGTGTGTGTGCGTGTGTGTGTGTGTGCGTGTGTGTGCGTGTGTGTGCATGTGCGTGTGTGTGTTAGTCGCTCAGTCATGTCCGACTTTTTTCGACTCCATGGACCATAGTCCGCCAGGCTCCTCTCTGTCCATGGGATTCTCCAGGCCAGAATACTGCAGTAGGTGGCCATTCCCTCCTCCAGGGGATCTTCCCCACCCAGGGATCAAACTTGGGTCTTCCACACTGCAGGCAGATTCTTTACCATCTGAGCCATCAGGGAAGCCCCAAAGAAATGAGCGTGCTGTCCCATGATGGACCCCAAAGGTCTCCTCATGGTTTGGCCAGCGGCTAGAAAGGGACTGGAGGAGGATACTGAGGCCCCGTGCGGCTGTGGAGTCAAGAAACTGAAGGAAGCCTCCTGAGGGCGTGGCCGTGCAGGCAGGGACACCCCACCACCTTCGTGCCCCTGAGACCGCTGGGAGGAAGCGAATCTTCCTGGGCCGAGTGCAGAGGCCCGACGTTGCTGCCCAGCTCATCTCCTTACACTAGTGTCTCTCTCAAACTAGAAACTGGAAACGTCTCGCCTCTTACATGTCATTTCTATAACAGGTCTACTGGGTGCCTAAATCTGTTTCTTCTCTTCCTCACTGTCCCTTTTGCCACTGCCTTAATTCAGGTGCTCATAATCTGGCATCAGAATTTTTGGGAAAAGTAAGTTTTGATGAGCACATAACCATGTCTTCACATTTGAAAGGCCAGACAGGGAGAGACGGGGGTTACGTTTGTTCCGAACGTTCCAGAAAGCACGGCTAGAACTGATGGCTGGGGAGGTCGAGGGGAGGGCTCCTCACCCAGCCTCCTTTCGCCAGGGGTTCAGCCTGGACTCCCCGCTGGAGAGGTCACCTGGAGCCCTGGCCCGTGGCCTCGCCTCCTGGTGAGCGGGCCCCACTGGGCATCTTTCTGTTCATTTCACGTGGTTATCTCTCCTGGGTTTTCGTGGCCCCTGCTTGAACGCTTAACTCCCAGGAGGCCCCCACCTAATCAGGGGCCCGCCTGTGTTCTGCCACCTGAGACCTCTGGAGCCCGAGCAGTCAGGGGGCATCTGAGCAGAGGAGGTGCTGCTTAGCTCTGGGAGCAGGTTGTGAACCCCTAAGCTCTGTATCCTTGCAGCTGCCCTGCCGTGGATGAGACCCCCGAAGAGGCAGAGGCTGGACGCTGGGAGAAAGACAGCCTCTCTGGAGGGTCCAGGCCTCCTGCCCCCATGTCTCCTAGACCTAGGAAATCCAGCTGTCGAGTCTGTGCGAGGGTTTTCACACACAGCACACTTGCCTTCCACGCCTCACATGTGCTTTCAGTTCCTTGAAGAAGGGAGGAGCCAAAACAATAGTCAGAGGTCAAAACTATCGCCGTCATCTTATGGGAAATAAAATTCAGCAGCTCCGTCCAGACCTGAGGGGTTAGGAGCTTCTGTGCAGAACCTGTGCTTTTGTACAGATGTGTGCCCACTTCTCCCACGCAGAGCCCCGGGTCGCGTCGGGCAGCCCCACAAACAGGCCTGGCTCTGTCCGCAGCGGGACTCTGCCCTGGGCAGCGTCTCCCTGAGGCCCGTGGCCTCCCTCCGCCGGAGGACGGGGGGCTGCAGGGACCCTCCCAGGCTCACTCAGCACCGGCCCCGGGCAGCCTCTCTTCCCCCCGGAGGCAGTGCCCACTCTGCTCAGGACCCTGTGCGAGAGCCAGACTCGGCAGAGAAAGTTAACGGAAGAACGTTTCCAGCTCTTCGTGATAATTTCTATTGAGCCCCACTTGATTTGTTATTAAACTGTGCCTATGACCCATAGTATGTCTGAGACAAAGGATAAACGTATTATGTACCTCTGGGTGATTACATCGCACTCGTTGGTTTATGAACCTCTCAGTCCCATGGAGAGAATTCCCCATCACAAGGCACCTTCGCGGCTAACGTGAAGCGTCAAGTGGGACATGGCTATAGGGCTTGCTCAGGCAGGGCGCTCACTTCTGGCCATGCTGCCGAGGTCTCGCGGGCGAGGCCCCCCGAGGACTGAAGCAGAAACAGCGACTGTCTGGGCCCCGCCGGGAGCGCCTTCCAGGGCTCAAGGGCCGGCCCTGATGAGCTGTCCTGATGACCCTCGTGGGCAGACGGAAGGGACACGGCGAGCGTGGACAGGCGCTCAGCACCTAGACGGCGTTCTCAACGGGAAGGGCAGGGAGTCCCGCAGGATGCAGAAAGGAGGCGTGAGGGAAGGGAAGCCACGGCGATGACAGAGCACGGCGCCGCGGAGGAAGGCCTGGCTCTCGGGGACGAGCGCGCGTGGACGACCGCGGTCCCCCGCCCAGCCGCAGAGCCCCAGGACCGGTCACCCGGCTTTCCCCTCGGCGTCTACAGTGTGAACGTCTGAGCGCCCGGGACTGTGAAACCCCCGCGGTTTTGGCGCTGTTTGCTGAAACTGGATAACCACGGGGATTTTCCTTGGAGGATGAAAACCGGAAGCAGCAGATCGCTCAGGGCCCTCTGGTCCTGAAGTTGCGTGACTAGCGCTGGGTCGCATGATGTCGGAAGGAAGACCCCTGCGGCCTTCACCGACACGGGGCGGGGGGTTGGGGGGAGGCCTGGGCGCCTCGGGGATTCTGTTCAACCAGGCTGTTAACCATCATCGCTGCCACCGCAGGAGGCCCAGCAGGGCGGGTCAGACGTGCTCCCGCCGTGACCTGCCTTGGGCCTGCAGCCCAGCCCGGATCTGGGCAGACCCGAGTTCCTGCTCAAGGTCCTGCCTCCAGACCCCGAGGAGCCCCACCCTCCCTCTGACGGCCCTTGGGAGAAGCTGCAGGCCAGGGGTGCAGGGAGCAGGGAGCGGAACTGGGGGCCTGCTCTCAGGCGCGCGGGGCCTCCCGCCTCCGTCGCGGACACCCCTTCCTCTCTGCACTCCTGCTGCTGAGCTGCGTCACCTTAAATCACAGCGTCAGCGTTTGTCTGCACTCAGGACCGCCATGTGCCTCAGTGGAAATGATGGCGGTGCCCACAGGCGGAGAAAACGCTAACAAAGGGCAGCAAGAGTCCCCAGCACGGACTTCCACCCTGCTCCAAGGCCAGTGCTCTGTTGTGACCCTTCCAACACGCCCTCTGGGCCACCCTCCTCAACTCCGTTTCCAGAGGCACCAAGAACTGGAGCTCCTCACTCAGGCCAGAGCCAGGAAGGGGCAGCAGTTGGGTGGGAGTCTTTTCTCTAAACCACCTCACTGGGTTGCCTGTGTGTGGGTGTGCTAAGTCACCTCAGTCCTGTCTGACTTTCTTCAACCCCATAGAGGTAACCCTCCAGGCTCCTCTGTCCATAGGGTTCTCCAGGCGAGAATACTGGAATGGGTTGCCATTGCCTTCTTCAAAGGATCTTCCTGACCCAGGGATCAAACCTGGGTCTTCCACATTGCAGGCAGATTCTTTACCGGCTGAGTTACCAGGGCAGCCCAAAGAAAGGAGATCAGGCTCCGAAAGTGGGAAGAAGATCCGCAGTTTCCTACCAGGCATCTCCATGATTGTCTTTGTCTGTTTGACTTTAGGGTTGTCTTCCCAACCCAGGGCTTGAACCTGGGTCTCTTAAGTCTCCTGCATTGGCAGGTGGATTCTTTACCCCTAGCACCACCTGGGAAGTCTGGGTGGCCCCTGGGCCCCCCAGTAATGTGAGCAGAGCGGGAGTTTCTCAGCAGGCGCCTTAATCCCAAGCAGGAAGTCTGATTGGAAAGTAACCGCAGCTATTTAGCTGGACACCAGGTGAGAACTTCAGAGGAACCTGCCCCGTCGTGATGCTGCGTAGGAAACAGTGGCTCCACTCGGCAGTACCGATATTACAGAGTTTAGGAGGCGATGCGTGTCATATGGGAGGCCACGTGTGCACATGCATGTCAGAGGGGTGTACACGTGTGACATGGCTGGTGCATGTTCTACATGGTGTGTGACCTGGTGAGGAGGTACGTGTGCCTGTAGGTGAGTGACGTGTGCACATTATGTGAGAGGGTTGTACACATGTGACATGGCTGATGCATGTTGTAGGTGGTGTGTGACCTGGTGAGGAGGTATGTGTGCCTGTAGCTTGGATGGTGGGAGGAGAGGGTCCCATGACCTGGGCATGAGCTGGCACAGGTCACAGCAAGAAGGGAAGGGGTCAGATGGAGGGGTGGACCCTGAGGGCTGAGGGCAGTGCCCCTGCAGACACGGGACGTGGCCGACCTGTGCTGGCTCAGGCAGGGACCACAGTAGGAGGTCAGAGCCCACCGTGGTCTGCAGGAAGGGACACACCTGACCGCAAGGGGACGGAGGATGAGAAAGCCTCAAGCCTCACCCTCAGGAGGACGTTGAGGACAGAGAGGCCGTTGTCATGGAAACCAGGACACCCACCAGAAGAGAAGGAACCGCATCTGCTCTGACCACACTGAGCCCACAGGGGCCTCACCCCGGAAGCCCCACGCCCCAGCACACCACATTTGGGCACTGCCCATGTAAATGGCCTTTTAAAAAGTATTCTTAACGGTCGAAAGTAATCTTTCTTTAAAGGTTTATTTTATTTTTAAAAATACTCAAGAAGCCATTTGGCAATAAGGACAGTGAACTAGACAGCCATCAGGGTAAATAATAGCATCTTCGGGGAATGAGAAATCCAAAATGTGTAGAAAACATAAAACCAGATTCCGAGTTTTGTTTGAGCACATCCCCAGGTAATTCTGAACGAGAATTTCAAATGTGACGGAGAAAGGTCGAAGGAAGTGTGTAATTTCCTAAAGGGTTGGAATCGAAAGATCTCAGGGGATCGTATGTATGTGCGTACATGGGGTGGTGTCTCGGTCCACCACAGCGCCCTGTGTGCGGAGCACGCTGGTTGCATGCTGCTTGACTGTGTCCCCGACTCCCTAAGTGCGAACGTGCATGGTGCTGCATCCACAGAGAAGACCCCACTGTTCTTTATTCACTCGGCTACTTGGCAGCTACTGGTGAATTCGTTCAGAATCCTGAAGGGCCATTACTGGATTTCTCAGAGTGACAGCTAACCCTGAGTTCTCTGGGACTGCTCCATGCGGTGTCAGATGACACGCCGCTGGCTGCTTCCAGGAGCTCTGTGCCCATTAGATCGCAACACTTCTACACGTTTGCGACATAAAACCAGAAAAGACCACTTTATACTGAGTGCTCTTCTGCGGACTCCAGGTACTAAGCCTGCTGTCAGGCTGTGATGGTTTTACAGTTAACATGATCACACAAAAGCAGCATCTCCATACACCCGGCCGTGTTTTCCTAAAAAAGTGTATGTGGACAGTAGGAAGCTGAAATGCATAATTATGAAGTAAACACTGACGTGAGTTATTGTTCTTCTAATTCCCAAGCAATTTCAGGAAAAAAATAAACTATTTGCAAACAACTGTAGTGGGCGTGCATATGTAATGTTCGTGTGACATGTATGGCAAAGCGTGTGGACGCGCTTCCAGCCTCGAAGGAGAGAGAAGCCAGAGTCTTCACAGCACTTCTGAACCTAATGGCCTGATGCACACATTCTCAACAAAGTCAGGTGCTCGGTCGATGGTAATGAGTCTTTCTTGCCAGTATTCGCCACACTTCACAGAATTTCAGGTCAGTTTTGTGAAGAATAAAATCTAGTATGAACATACAGTATATTTACTATACTGGATGTCAGTTATCAAATATGTATTTTACAGCATTGTTTTGTAAATAATAAAGATCTTTACAAAGAGGTAAATTGAAAATAATATATCTTCTAGGCTAGCATCTAGAGAATAAAAACCAGATCAACCTGTAGCGAGACTGCTGTTTGTAAACCTCTGTCCCTAGGAAGTTTTCAGAATGCTACTTTTAATGGACAGACTAATAATAACAATAGTCAGGCTTCAAAACTTTTCCTGTCCTTACAGGAACTGTGATTTCAACGTTTGAAAAAGTCTAAAATTCCTACATATTTGTTAATCAACCCTTCAAGCACAGACTCTAGCTGAAATTCATTTTTTGGTTTTAATATGATGCTTTTGTGTGATCATGTTAAGCCATTGGAGGGAATTGAAACTCTGTTTCATAACAGAGTTCCTATTTTTGGATTTCAAAAATTCTAGATCAATCTGTGTGTGTGTGTGCCCATGTGCATGCAGTCATATCTGACTCTTGGCAACTCCGTGGACTGTAGCTCGCCAGGCCCCTCTGTCCATGGAATTCTCCAGGCAAGAGCACTGCAGTTGCTTTCCATTTTCTCCTCCAGGGGATCTTCCCGACCCAGGGATCAAACCCTGGTCTCCTGCTTGGCAGGCAGGTTCTTTACCACTGAGCCCCCAGGGAAGCTCTAGATCAATCTGAACATGAGCCAAATGAGAACTAATAATAAAAGCTGAATTATGTTGGTAATTTTTTAAAAACCAAAAGACTTTCTTTAAGTAAAGAATTTACATTTTTCTTGAAATAAAGTAAAATATCTGAACCAACAATTTTATTATTTTTCCATTCCTCTCAGTTTTAAAGGTTTTGCAGCAACGTGTTAAAGTTGCTAAAGAATCGCCCCTGTTTGTAAATCTGATAGTCCTTCTCTGGTGTGCAAGGGAGACTTGTGAGAACTGTACTCAGACATGCAAGAGACTTGTCCTCTGTCTCCACCAGGAAGGACTTGACAATAGTGTCTAAAGCTCTTCCAAATGTTGCCCTTGAAAATACTGCCATTTACAACTAATGCCGTTCAATTTTGAGTCATCTATACTGACCTGTACAAGCATCCTTTTTAGAAAATTATCTGTGCCAGTTACTGTTTCACTAGGAGGCTGACCAGTTAAAGCATCCTACTTCCCAAAGTTCATTCGCTGATATAAAATGTTACGTTATTTAACATTACATATGTATGAAAATACAACATATACATAGCTACAATAGTCAAAAGGATCAAATTTCATTTTTATAATTTAAAGTCATCTGTATGGATTTACAAATCAAAAGCATTTTAAATATAATTCATGTGCCATTATTCTATATTTTTAACAAAACTGAGTCAGATTTTGTGAAATCAGGCAAGTATTTCAGAGGGTGTTTTTGCCATTTTCTATCTTATCATAATATTGAAATTTTCTGAAATAGGTATTGTTTTGCTTTAAAATAATGTTTCCCATGATTGTCTTTCTCTATATTGTTTTAAAATACATTTTCTTTGATAATTTAGTTCATTGGAACTTTATTCTAATCAGTTAAGTATGCGATCTATAACAGTTTGGTGTTCCCTAAATTGAAAATGAGATTTTTAACACAGAACATTAGGTTTTACACATAACAAATGTGAACTTCACTTTAAAAGAAGTCTTAGCAAAATCAACATGTCATTTTAAACTATTTATATTGTTCAGATACTTTGTAGAATTTCACATATGCTATTCTTTTTATTCATCAACCAGACAATCCTAACTTTTATATGAATAATACACTCATCATATATAAATAACGTCAGTCAACATGCCTCTCAGAAACACTCTGCATCATGTTTAAAGCCTTTCTCTGAAAATGTCATTGAAATCGTAAATTGGAATTTATTATTAAATGAAGTCTAAGCTCTCAGGACAAAAACCAAAATCCTAACATTCTCCAAGTTATAAGCTGAACCTGGTCTTACATTATTGTCAAAACACTTTCCTACTAAAGTATTTTCAAGAATTAAAAGATAGATACATTTTCCCTTGCCCTGGATATAAGAAAGGATTTTAAAATAAAGGGAAATAGAATGAAAATCTGGTGGATTAATTTATCAGTTTCTGAAAAGGATCAGAACCTAAAATACAAATACCTTCTTTAATGAATTCCCTAGGCAATCCGTTTATCTTTAAGCTCTGAGAGGGAGTGTTGGAGTCCGGGTGGTGTCCTGGGGTGGGGTTGGGGGTGTCGGAGAGGAAGGGGTAGGGGAACTTGGCAAGTCAGGACCCCACAAAGAACATACCATGTGGTGTGGGGTGAGAGAAGACTTTTCTGCTTATGAAAACCGCATTCAGAGTTTAAGGCCCCTCTAACTCTACACTAAAGTGACCCCGAGCAAACCTACTGTGCCTCCACGGCGCCTCCCACCCTTTCTGAAAGCACTAGAAAGACGCGTCTTTCAATTCAGACGAAACCCGGAACGTGCGGCTTTGATGTCGGAACTGAAACCCTTTGGGACAATGGGAGAACTAGAAGAATAAAATGGATGTATCGAGCACTGTTTACTTAATTAACATGTCCTGTGGTGTCTGTGGAAAGCAGGACAGTATCTGGCTCTGAGCTGCACGTCCCCTCTGGGGTCGCCGACCCTCTGACCCCCACCCCAGGGGCTCTAGATCACGCGGCCGCGGTCCTGCTCGCGCAGCCGTAGGGCCGGGAGGCGCATGGGGGCCGCGCCACCTTGGTGACCGAGGCAAGGGACCGGGCCACTCCCCAGCCCGCCCGAGGGGGTCCTCACACCTGGTGGTGGCTCCCGGCCATCGAGTGGAGCGCGAGGAAAGCCAGAGGGATGTACCGCGGCGCCGGCGGGGAGGTGCAGCTGAGCCCCTCGCGCGTCGCTGGGGGCCCGGGCAGGGTCCCCTCCGTGCGCTTCCCGGCCACGCGAGCCCCGCCGCCCCGCGCGCCGACCGCAGGTGCGCGCGGCGGACCCCGCGCGGGCCGGGAGGCAGGCGCGGCTACCGCGGCCGCGGGGCCTCCGCCCTCCCCGCCGCACCGCGCTGGGTCTAGGTGAAGACCACCGCCCGCGCTCAGCCCGCCAAGCCCCAGGCCCCCGTGACCAAGGCAGGCGGCCGAACAGCCGGGGCCGGGCGCCTCGGTGCCCCTACGGCCCAGTGCGGGGCCCGGGCTCATCCCCCCTGCTTGGCCGGTGCCTGCCGCCGCGTGCCCAGATCCCAGAGTCCCCAGCACCTCCGAAAAGGCCGGCCCCCCTGTTCCGGAGAGAACTTCCCAGTCCCCCGCCCCCAGGGCTCGAGATCCCCCCACCCGGGCCAAGGAGGCCCGCGAGCCCACTCCTCCGCACACAAACGAGCGCGCACACAGACATGCGCGCGCGCGCACGGGCGGTTGCTATGGAGAGGCCGGTTCCCAGCCAGGCTGAGGGCCGCAGGTCCCCTCCCGCAGGCCTCCCCGGCTCTCGGGGGCCCTCCCGCCTCCTCCCTTTCACCTCCTCTTTCCAGGAGGTACCTGGGCCCCGCGGAGGGCGGCCGGGAGGGGGTCTGCACCCTGTACCCCCGCGCGGGGACGCGGGGTTCGGGGTGGCCCCCTCCTGTCCTGCCGGCTGTGTGGGGCTGGGGTGCGCAGCTGGAGAGGAGCCTGGTTCCCCTTTGCCCCCCACCCCAGAACCGAGTTTCCGCTCGCGCTTCTGGCAGCCGGGCATAGCGGCCCGCAGACCTCCAGCCCCCACGAGCTCGGGCCCTCCCGGGCCTAGCTAGCCCGGGCTCGCTGAAGCACTCCACTCGCGGCCCCTCAAGTGTTAGTCGCTCAGTCCTGTCCGACGCTCTGCGACCCCATGGACTGTAGCCCACCAGGCTCCTCTGTTCACAAAACTCTCCAGGCGCGAATACTGGAGCGGGTTGCTATTCCGGTTCTCCAGGGGATCTTCCCGACCCAGGGGTCGAACCCGGATCTCCTGCACTGCGGGCAGATTTTTCACCGACTAAGCCATCAGGGAAGCACCAAACACAGGTAGTTCTCTGCTTAGGTCAGAGGAAGGAGTCCTTGGGACACTTTAGTCGGAGACGAGCCCTTCGCAGGCCCTCGTGCCCTGAGCACCGGGCGGAGGGTTTAGGCATTTCTGTGGCCCTAAGGAGGCCTCGGCGCGCGGCTGGTCTTGGGGCAGCGAGCCAGGGGTCTGGGGTGGGCTGGGGGGGCTGGCCAGCGAGGAGCGTAGTGGCTTCGGCCGGGCCGCCGGGAGCGGGCAGGAGGGGCGTCGGTGAGGAGGGGCCGCCCTGCTGGCGCGGGCCGCCGTCTCCAGCTGTCCTGAGCGCGGGAACAATGGGGAGGCGGCGGGAGAGGGGGCCGAGGAGGAGGGCGCCGGGGTCTCCAGAAAAGGAGGCACGAAAGAGCCCTTCGCAGACTGTCATCGCCTGTGACAGGGTCTCCCCCTCCTCCCTGCCTTTCTTCCCCCTGTGCCTGCAGCTGTGGGCCCGAGAGCGCATTGTACACACAGATGTTGGGTTTCTTCTCTCGCTCCCGGCTGCTCGGCGGGGGCGCCGCGCACCGGGCGGCCCCGACCTGTGGCTGCGACCACGCGTCCACGGCGCAGGGGCGGAGTATGTGGGAGAGAGGTCTGGGGAGCCCTGGAGAGGCCGCTCGCGGGCCCCAACGGGTCTGGCCGCCCCCCGGCCCCTGTTTGACCTGGGGCGCCGACGGTCTGGCTGACTCGCGCCCTGAGCCGTGCGACCGCTCTGCCCTTCCCGCAGGCCGGTGGGCCAGGCCGAGCCTGCGACCTGGGCGGCTCGACGCCTTCGTCTCCCCGTCATCTCAGTCCGACGTCTTGGACAGACGGCCCCGCGACCAGCCTGGACCAAACGATGGCAAAAGTTCTCGGTAGTTCCTGCGTCCGCCCAAGCGAAGGCGGGAGTCGACGGTGGGGGCGGGGGCGGTATTTACGCGCCGATTGGCAGGTGGTCCTGAGCCTGCTTCTATTCGGAAAGGGAGTGGAAGGCCCCCAGGGCAAAAGTGTTCAAACTACCTCGGAAGAAAGATTTGTCCTGAGATTTTCTCCTGCCAAGAGTTTGGACGCCCGCCCCCTCCCCTCCCCCCACCCCCCAATAGCTGAGGTCACAGTAGAGACGCGCAGGTTGACATTTCTTGCCGAGTGCCCTCTCCCCCGGGTGCCACCCTGAACTTGCCCAGTCTGAAGTGCAACTCGGCCGATGAAAGGGAGAAAGGCTGAAAAGAAAGAAAAGGCGAGGGGCCGGGCTGCCGCGCTGTACAAATGACTGACAAAGCCGATGTCCATTCATAGTCTCGGGCGGGAGAGGGTGCGCGGAGAGCCGCGGCCCCTTAGCCAATTGCTGTCAGCAACATGTGGGGGGTGGGGGGGACATCGCTATAGCAACCGGTGGCTGGGCCGCGAGCCGCGCCGCCGCCGGCCGGGTGCGCGCCGGGCCGGATATAAAGCGGGGCGCGGCGGCCGCGCTGGATGGAGCTGCGCGCGCGGCCGGGGGCCCTGCGGGGACCGTCCCGCGCCCAACCGGGCGCCCGCCCTCGCCGGACCCTGACCCGAGCGCCTTGCCCCGGGCCCGGGCCCTGGCGGAGCCCACAGAGCCCGGCTGAGCGACAGAGCGGAGCGGCGGGCTCCCGCGGGCTCCGAGCTGGTACCGCCGCCGCCGCGGCCGGGGGAGCTGCGGCGCGCGGCACCTTTGTCTCCGCCGGCTGCCCGAGAAGTTTGTGGTCAGGAGCAGGATGGCCCCGCTTGTCTGTGGCTCCGGCGCCGGGAAAAGGCTGGCAGTGGTGATGGCGCCGCCGCTGTCCGCGGCCGCCGCACCCCGAGGCTGTTTGGCCGGGCACACGTCCCCTTTCTCCTCCGGCTTGGGCACCCGCGCCCGCCCCGCTGCAGGTAACCAGGGACGCCGGGCCGGGGCGTGGGCACTGGTGGGGCCATCGGAGAAAGGACAGGGGCTGGGTCGGGGGCGGGAGGGAGCGGACGAGTCCCACTGAAGGAGGCACCTGCCAGGCATGTAGGTGGCGCGGAGAGGAACCCGAGCCGGGGAAGGATGGAGGCTGCACGCGGCGGGGGAGGAGGGGGTCGGGGGGCGACCCGAGCTTTGGAGAGAGCCCAGTCCAGGGGCTAGCTCTGACTCGCAGCAGGCGGCCTGCCAAAGGCTCTGTTTGGCTTAGGAGGTCTGCGTCTGAGGTCATCCTCCTAGTGGGTCAGGGGTGGACATCCCCTGGTGACCCGGCTGGTGGCAGCTCGTCCTGAGCGCGAAGACTGAGAGGTGGTGGCCGCCGTCCCGCCGCACGGCACCGGCGGAGACCCCCGGGCCAGGCTGTGGCCACTGCCTCTTGGACTCTCCCTTCGCAAGGCCAGCCCCTCCGGGCAGTTCCGACCCGCAGCAGAGCGGGGGGCGCGGGGCGCAGACAGGCCGGGTGGTGGGAAAAGGTGAAGGACATGATGAGCAGCCAGGGTGGAAGGAACCAGCGTGGGGACATTTTCCTCCCAGCCCATTTTGGGGGCGCTCTTCGCCCTCCTCATTGGGGCCGGAGCGTGCCTCTGAGCCGTCCAGAGCCGGAGAGGAGAGCGCGGGGGCCAGGGGGGGCGGCCTGAGAGAGGGCAGGGGCTCCTGGACCTCCCGGCCCGGTGGAGAAACGCCTCTGCGCGGCCGCCTCCCCTCCCCCGAAAGGAACCTGCGCCTTCTCGGCCCCCTCCCCGGCGGGGCGGGCGCGCGCTTGCCAGAGAAACTTCTGACGCGGAGCTGTTTGAATGAGGAACTTGATTTCCTTCCTTCAGCACTCCCTGCGTGGTTCTGAGCTGAGACTTGCTTCGGGTTTTCCAGCAGCCTTGCTCGGGGCCGTCGGGCAGACCCCGATCTAGGGGTGGGAACCTCAGCCGAAGAGGCCTTTTAGAGCCGGACATGGACTCCCGCCCTTTGGCGCTATCGGTGCTCGGAGGCTGCTCCGCGTTGGACGGCTGTGGCTGTCGTCTCCGTCACCTCTGCCCATCCACCCCCCAAACACACAGCCGGAGGGTGAGGGGCCGGGAGCCGCCGCCGCTTGGGCCGCAGTGCTCACCGCGCTCCGGCCGGCTGCCCAGCGTCACGGGCCGGCCCTGGCCCCGCGCGCTCCCGCCCTGCGGCCCGGTGGCTGAGCGAAGTGCGCAGACAGCGGCCCCAGGCCTGCACCGGGGAGCCTCCCCGCCTGGGGTCAAGCGCGCTGCAAGGCAAACCCACCTTCTCTGAATTTAACTCGAACCGAAGTGTGAGAAGGTGGAAGCCTGTGTGCAGGAAGCATCGGAACCCCCGTCTCTTTATCACCCCCTCGCACCCCACGAGCCCCATGCTTGGCTCTCTCGAGAGGGGTGGCGAGGCGAGACGGGGGGACTGCCGGGCTCCTCCCTCCCCGGGCCCTGGGGTGGGCATCGATCCGTGCTCCGCGGCCCGCGCGCTTTGTGGCAGGGGAGGTTATGCTCCCCCCCCCGCCCCCCATTGTCCCCGGGAAACGAGCTGAGGCCGCCTGGGAACCCCTCGGTGCCGTGAATACCGGCGGCGCCCAGGAACCCTGAACCCTTTGTGTCCGGCGCTGCGGTCTGATCTTTCTGACCTCGGTGCGGATCGCGTAAATAGGAAGGGGGGAGGGACTGGGAAGGAGGAGGGAGAAAGACCGGGCCTGTCGAAAGGGGAGGGGCCGAAAACGGCCGTGCGCCCCCGGGAACCCCGCTCCGAACGGCGCCGCAGCCGGGGCCTCACTCGCGCGATTCCAGGCGATTCCAGGCGGCGGCTTCTCAGACTCCGCGAAGGAGACGAAGCGGAAAGTTCAGAGCTGAGAAGGGCTGGGTCCTTGCCGAGGGAAAGCTCCTTGGAAAGCAGGGGCGAGCCAGTGGACCGCTGACCCTGGGGGCGCGCCCGGGTCCAGGCAGGCCGCCGACAGACGGTGCGCGCCGGCCGCGCTCCGAGTCGATTGGCGGAGCCCGAGTTCGGGTGCAGTAAACCTGCCGCGGAGTCTGAGAGATGGCCCGGCCGAGGCGCGCCCGCCCCTTCGCGGAGCGCCGCCGTCCATGCGCCTCCTCCCCGGACCCCACTCCGCCCCCCCCCCCAAGACAATTTGGTGCTTATGAAGCTCTGCTAAAAATTAGTTCACAGGGGAGTGTTTTTCCCACTTTAAACATAAATGTCGTAAATCTTCCCTGACACCTGAAAACAGAGTGTCTCCCCAAAACTGATCTTCCAGGAGTGCTTAAAGATGCAAATAGAGAGTTCATCACCTTTTATGTATTTATTTTTATGCCCATGCCTGGAAAACACCTCACAAATAGCCTATTTTAAAACAGCGTATCCCCATTTTATTTCCATTAAAGTTTATATTTAACAATAATTGTTTCTTGGAGATTGTTTTCTTTTGCCCTTATAGGCCTTTTTTTTTTTTTTTTTTTTTTTGGCTACTTGAATGGCAGATTTGCAAGTACAATTTCATCTGCACAGACGAACAATAGCCTTCAGCTGCACAAAGGATTTCTCCCACCCTGAATTCAGACCGCAATGCCTCTTGCTCTGATAATAGCTTCTGAAAAGATTTTGTAATGCAGAGAATTAATACATGATTATTTCCGCCTGACTTCTCTCATTTATTAGAATTCTGTGGCAGGGTCCAAATTAAAAATAGTTCAGTTAACAGCTTTTAAAAATACTTTTAAAATATTTTAAGACACCTCCCCCACTATATGTTTAAGTTTGGTCATTCCCATGGCCTGAAAAATGTTAAAATTTTTTGATCAGCTTTAAGGTGATAGTTACTGTATCTTAGCAAATATATTTTAGTAAATTTAGCATGAAATTCCCAAGTACTTCTAAGATGATTCATCTGGGAAACCAAAGACAGACTTGTTTTAGCAGCTCATTAGTAGTCCCTAAAATTAATTTTTAAATTTTACAGAGAAAAGTATCTTTACCATTATAGTAACATCCACAGTATAAGAAAACATCCACCGTATAAGAACTTTAGTATCAATGAAATTGCTACATGACAGTGCCCATATAAGTTTTTGGGTGCAAGTGTGTTTTAAAACTGAAGTCAATGACTTAGGTAATGAATTACTCTTGCTAACTGGTTACATAGCACAGTCTTAGAAAAATATTAAATTTTTCTGTCAACAAATATTTTTACCATAAAGTTTTATATTTGTGTGGCTGCCTCAATTCTCAGTCAAGCTTGGGTATAGAGTGTTCTTTTTTCTCCTCTCTTCTTTTATTTTAAGATTACCACATGGACTGCTAAAAAAAACGTTCTGAAGATATTTTGCCAGAAATGGCTCAGAAGATAACAGAAAGGAAGCCCCATGCACCTCCACTTGTAAGCACAGATCAAAATAGTCTAACTAGGTCAGGACAAAGTCTGTGGGTCCTAAGGGCAGTTCCACTGATTGCCTCTGTGGTCACACGTGTATTTCAAACCACAGCTTCTGAAATATTTTATATTATAAATTCAAGGAGCTGCAGGTGGAGATGGTTGAGTGGGAAAAATATGAACTACTGTACTTCAGTTACTCTCAAGATGCATCTCACCTGATATAAAGTTGACTTAACTCTTCCTGAACTATTTTTAAAAAGCACACTTTTCCCACTTCTGAAACTCAGTCATGGGTGCCAGTTGTATATGTGCCCCCTACGTCCTAGGGTACACGACACCCTCCCTGCTCCCTGTGTGCCCAGGCTGCTGGGACTGCTTCCTCCAACCCCCCTCCTTCCTGCTCCAAACTTTCCGGAGGGAAGCGAGCTGCCACTATACAGAAGGAGGCGGTCCGCTTTTAAAAGACGCCTGACTGTAAATGTCAAAGTCATAAATATTTAAGCATTATTTTCTTTCAATTTCAAGTCAAGACTGACAAGATGCCTCTAATTAGTGGAGGGCTCTCTGCAGGGCTCAGCCCCAGGTTGCGATGGCAGGAAAGCACCTGTGTGGCAGGCGCTCCGCAGGGGGACCCGGGGCCCCAGTTACACCGGAAGGACGGAGGGTCAGACTCGCCTTTAAGCGAAAGCACGCGTGTCCTTCTCTCACCTCTCCTGGTTAGCAGGGATCCTGAGATTTTTTTTAACTCTACAAAAAAGAAAGGAGATAAAAATAATCCTAAATTATTTCAACACAATCACTGTAACAAGGAGGGAGTTTATGCTCTTTAATTTTAAAAAAATGAAAATAAATTTTTGTTTCTTCCAAGATTCCTAAGACCGGACTTGCAGTCGACAGTCCCCGCCTCCGCACCCTCCCGGCGGCACTCTGTAGCCTCGGAGTCACTGAGGGGCTCGCCAGGAGCGGGACTTGTCAGGGTCCTGCTGAGGTGCCCCGGCGCCAGCGGGAGGCAGGCCGCCCAGCCGGCCGCTAAGCTCCTGCGGCCTCACACCACAGTGGTCAGAACCGGGTCTCCGGCCTCTCCGAGCCCCGCATCCCTGCAGCCGCGTCAGATCCTTCCTCTCCCCACCTGCTCCAGCCGCCCCGCCCGCCATCCTCAGCCTCGCCACACCTCTCCCAGTCCGCCCAGCCTGCCGACCCCGGCCATCCCTTCCCTGGGGGGCAGCTCCGGCCCGGGGAAGCGGGGAGCCGGGCAGGAGCGTAGAAGAGGGGGCTCCGTGGGCGTGGGTCCAGTCCTATACCCTCCGGAGGCACCTGGAACCCCGCGGGGACTGGGCAGCGGGCCCGGGAGGAGGGGCCCGCAGTCCCGCTCCTGGACGCTCTTCTTTGACCTCTGAGCCAATTCTAAACGCGGCGCCAGGGGCAGCAGGCAGGCTCCTTTCCGCTCCCCAGGCCAAGTACACTGCTGGTCACGGCATCCGTTGGGTTCTGGCATCAAGGACGCTGAGGCCGCCTGGCCTCCCCTGGAAGAGCCTCCGGGGTGGGGGTGCGCGCCCCGCCGGGACCTCTCCTGCCGCCCCAGGCCTGGGCCGGGGTAACATGTAGGCCGCGGCCGGCCTCCTCCGGGGGCTCCTGCGCGCTCACGCTCCCGGCCTCCCGCCTGGAACCGAAGGGCCAGCGGGCGGCGTTTGTGCCCCTCACGTCCGGCGTTTGTGCCCCTCACGTCCGGCCGCCAGGCGTGCACCGCCCGGGAGGAGCCCCGTGCAGGCCTCTGTCCCCAGCGCGCTGCGACCGCCCGTCGGTGCGCACTGAGCTGTGGGCCACCCACCGAGGCGCCGCGCGTCCCCTCGGAGCCAGGCTGGTCACCGCGCGCGTGTGCGCGCCCTGTCGCGGGCCGAGAAGCTTCTGGAAGCCTCCGTTCTGGGGCGCGGTCAGTCACGTGGGCGCGGGGTCTTCCCGAGGCCCGGGCGGGACCCCCTAGGTGGGGCGCGGGGACCGCCTGTCGTCTGTGCCTGGGCGGGGTGGGGATGCCGTGATGGCCGGGAACGCCGAGGCGGGGGCAGCGGGACGCCCCTCCGCCAGCCGCGCCCCCTTTGTTGCTGTCCCGGCTGGTCTGCGAAGACTCGGAGCGGGTGTGGAGGACCTGGGCCTCTCCGGGAGCAGGGGGGCGGCGGCCGAGCGGGAACCCGCGCTGCCGAGCCCCGCCGGCCTCTCGGAGGAGCGTCCCAGGCCGGAGCGCGTGGAGAGGGGCGTGCCTCCCAGTTAACCGGCCGCGGCCCGACGGGCGCCAACCACGGGCACCGCGTGCGGGCGAGGAACTGGGAGCAGGGTGGGAGGCGCAGGGGTGTCGAGCGCCCTCCGGGCCAGCCCGGGGGTCCGGCACCGCGGATGGGACTCCCCCCAACCCGGGTCTGTTTCTGGGCGCGGGGCGGGGGGAGCGGGGTAGGGAGCCAGCGGCCTCGGGGGTGACTGTTCTGGAAGCAGCAGGGTGGGCCGGGGGAGGAGCGAGGGGAGGGGCGGGAGGGGCGGGGAGGGTCTCCCCCCCCTGCGCTCGGTCCACCCGGAGGGCCCGGCTGGCCGGCAGCCCCGGCCGGGGGCCCCACGCTGGCTCCCCGCGCCGCCCCGCGCCCGGGTCCCTCCCCCGACCCCTCCCTCCGCGCCTCCCCCACCCCCACCCCCCGCGTACCCGCGCCTCCGTCCCTCCGTCCTCCTCGGATCCGAGCATCCAGGCAAGAAAATCCGGCGTCTTTTCTCATTTCGCCCGCGTTTCCATTAACCCAGTCCTGGCATCAACTAATCCGCCGCACGGAAGGCAAAGGAGGCTAATTAATGACCAGCTTTTCCAGTCAAGACCGGCGATAATTGCTTTGGTGGCCTTTATGATTACAAGATAAAAACGGCCCGGCCTGACATAAGAGGCCCTGTGTACATTGGGAGCCGGAGGAAGTGAGGAGCTGGAGGCCGAACGCGGCGCAGAAAATCACTAATAGAAGGGAGATAATGAATAGGCCGGCCAGGCATTCATGGGGAAAAATCCATTTTGTTACCACGCGAAATTAGGTGGTGGAAAGGAGTTTGCTAATTGTGCTCATCCCGTAGCGACCCGCACTGAGGCGGGCGCGTCTCTATTCATTTCCCGGGTAATTGTGGACGGCGTGCTGGCCGGAGCCGGTCCATCGTCCCCCTGGCGTTTTTTAATTGTTGCTAATATTCCTTATAATGAAGCTAATGAGGGCGAGCACTGTGCAGCTTTGGGCACACGGAGACAGTGAGACGCACCGAAAGGGTGTTCTGACCCCCACCCCCCACCCCCATCAAGCCTGAGAAGCTGATGGACCTGGGCTCTCTTACCTCTCACCCACCGAGAAGTGAACTCCTGGACTATCGCGATGAAAAGACCCTCTGACCTGTCTTGCAGCTGCTTTCAAGGAAAAGTGCCCCAGTGCGTGATGTGGGGGTCTGCGTGGGTGCAAGCGCCCCCCCCCACCACGCCGTCGGAGGTCTGTACGGCGTGGGGGGCGGGGTGCGCCTCCGAAGGAGAGCAGAAGGGCTTCTGAACTGGCCTCCCCCTGCAGCGTAGCCAGGAGTAGTCGCCTGCCTTTGCAGCTCAGCCCCTGGTCCGACCTGTGCTGCGGCTTCTACCCCCCCACCCCACCGGTCTCTCCACCCCAGATGTCTCGGTGGTGGCCCTAAATGCCCCTCTTACCCGTTGAGAAGGGTGAAAGGCTTTGTTTTACTTAAGGCAGTGAGTTAGGGCTCAGATACTTCCTGTCGTTGAGTTGAGCGATGCAGCTGCTGACGTTCCTGGTGAAAGCCCTGCTGACCCAGGCGCGCTATGTCCAGAGGACCCTGGCCCTGGGCTGGGGGCTGCACGGCTGGACGCCCTTGGGTCGGTCCAGTGCCAGCCCAGAGCTTTACACTTGTGGGTGTCTTTGGAAAGGACTGTCTTCAGGAGCTGGGTACTCACCTCTCACTGCCCCCTCTCCTGTTTGCAGAGAAGCAGAATCAAGCTTCTGCCTCACCAGGCAGCGCGGGAGGACTCCACCAAGTTCGTGGTGCTCACCCTGGTCTCCATCGTGGTCATCGTGGGGGTCTTGCTGGCGTCCGGCGTCATCTATTGCCTGCGACACAGCTCTCACTACAGGCTGAAGGAGAAGCTCTCCGGACTGGTGGGTGACCCGGGCCCAGATGCCACCGACGCCTACCAGGTAAAGAGACACTTTTCTCGGTGCCATGGTCATTCCGTTCACCCTTAGAACAGGCCTCCCCCATGCCCGGCAGTTGTTCGTAGTTTGGGTTCTTGTGTGATGACAATTTGAAACTTCTCATTAGCATTCATGTAAATACCTTGCAACCCCCGTTTTCCTTCTCTAAATTAATCTTACGCTGTTCTGGGATGGTCTCACGTTAGCTGTGAAAGCAGGCTGCTAATTAGAAATGTGGAGAATGTACAATACATGAATTATGTATTATCTGTTATCTTTCTTAGTTTGGCCACTAGTAATAAAAAAAAAAAAACAACACCAGAGTTGCAAGATAAATTGGTTGTATAGATGTATAAAGATGTCTCTTAAATCATTGACTTCCTCGGGGTCTTAGATGAAAAGACCCTCTGACCCTGTCTTTTGCCACCTTTGCTGTGTCTTGGATGACGTGGAATCTCAGGCTGATGGCTGGAAAGCAAACCAAGGTGTCTTTAGGAGAGCCACGGTGGGGGGGCGTGTGTGGGGAGGGGGTTACGGGAACAGTCCCAACATACCTGGAAACAAATGGGGACCAATGAGAGTGAGGGGAGGAAGCTTCAGACCAAATTGGACTGGAAAAAAATTCACAGAGTGTTTGGGGGTTCTGGAGCACACTCCAGATTTAATAGTGCTCTGTAAGGAAAACACTCCTCCAATTTTAACAGCCGTGGAAGCCCAGAATATATGCCAGTCAGGGCATTTGATTGCTTTTAACAGAAAATATAATGTAACTCTAAGTGTATTTTCCACCTGGGAAAGTAATTTACTCAATCATCTTCTTTAAAATTCAGTCGTCTATTTTGTAAAAGACTCTCTCCCATTGGATTGGAGCGGAGTCTTTGTTTTCTCGGGTCACGTGGCTGTGGTATGGCGTATGTCATGTAAATAATGCATCCTGTTTCACAGTCACATCTATAAATATTACCATTCTGTCATCACGGTTGCGCTGTTGGAGGCTGCTCAAGCCCTTTCCAGAGCCACCCGCCCCCGGGAGCTTGTCTGAGAGACACCCTGACCCTATCTCGCATAAGCCACTGGGATGAGTTTATAAAACCACTCTGCTCAAAAGAGACCAGAAGACAGCCTTCTTCCCCGTTTCAAAACTCTTGGTGTTGTTGAATGAAGAGAACCTCTGGTTTTCTGGAGGGGGTCAGAAGCCTGGTCGGTACAGTCTTTTCTTATTAAAGAAACAGCAACTTCAGATGTGTGGGAGATGGCATTTCAAGAGCAGGGCTAGCTTTGCTTCAAAGCAAAAGAAAAAGCACGTTTGAAGGAGAAGCTTGGGGAAAAATGTCACACCAACTAGTAAGACTTTATCCAGAAATTCTATTGAGCAAGGCCAGTGTAGGCAGCTGGGTCTGCTGGGCCAGGCCTGTGCCAGGACATAAATAAATTATCACACCGGTTCTGTTCCGTGTGTGAGAGACGGGAGATCACACGGGCGGAGGGTTTTAGAAAGCATGGCATCCTTTGATACGCTTTGAAATTCGAATATGAAATATTGATAGAATGGAAAGGTTGGGCTTGCATGCAGAAGCGACTCGTTCTGAAAAAAGTGCAGGTTGCGAATGCGTACTTAGGACCGAGTTTGTGATAATTAACAGGAAAAAAAAGCATCCCAGTGACAGCCCTAATTAATAGTATCTGTAATTAAAATCATGCCCTTCCAGCAGGAAAATTGTTTGAATTTCTTGGAGTGACCTTTATGTGGTTCCTCCTGGGGGCATGGTGGTTAAGTTGATATTGATTTTATAATGAGCTCTGGTTTGTTTAATAAGAATCTGTAATCCAGACAATAAATGAAATGTGTGCTTTTCTTCAATCCAGATTAATAAAAAAAAAAAAAAAAAAGGAAAGAACACAGAAAAAAACTTTAGAAATAGGGTCTAGGAAAATTTGGAAATGAAAGTATTGTAGAGATTTTCTGGTGGGCTTGGTTTTGAGATTACTACAGAACACCCTTGTGGGAGCTACTTTGATTAAATGTGGAGGTTTGCTCCCCCGAAATGGACTGCTCACTGCTCAGAACATGCTGGCACTGGGCTGTCGTCTTGTTTGGGCTTGTTTTTAGCAGAGCACACTCAGCAAATGGGGTAAGGCTGTCCTGATTCTTAGCTCTGCATTTGCTGAGTCATGTATTAAGGGCTGGTGGGGGTGCAGTTGCATACAGAGGAGTTTGCATCTGTAAACAGGGCAGGTATTCATCCATTCATGGATCCATACTTCATTAGGGTTTTCTATAACTGCCGTGGAGACCCCTTCGAGTTTAAAAATCTGCCTGAAAAAGTTTTTTTAAAGTATTTCGAACCCCAAACAGTCATTTGCAGACGGTATCTTGCTGGCTTCCGTGCTTCGTTTTCAAATCACTGGACTTCTGCACTTTGCCAATTCTACCCTGTGCTCGAGGTTACGGGTACCATCTGGTTAGTAACCCTCATCCCGGGGTTACAAGGAAGATGGAATGACTTAATATGGAGCTTTCTTTCATGGGGCATCTGGGAATGTCCCATTCATTTTATGAAGTTTCTGAAGGAGAAGATAGATGAGCACTCTGCACGTTTGGGGAGGAGCAAGTGGCCCGGGAGTGGTAGGTGGCAGTGTCGTGGCTTTACTGACCTCAGAGTAGGAGGAGGTCAGCCTTTAAAGGAGAGAGGCCTTGGGGGCGGGCAGTGGAGGCTCGAGGCTGGTGGTCTGCAGGCGCCTGGTGCACCTGGGCGTCCGCCTCCTCCCCAAGCGGAGAGCCCACGAAGAGCAGTGGCGCGCCGCCAGCCTCTTCCAGCGGGACGGCCCTCGGGTGGTCGACCCTTCATGCAGACCTGGACTTCCTCTGCTAAAATCCGTCCCTGGTCCTCTGGGCCAGCCCCCGCCTGCTCGTCGTAATCCATGGTTTGGGGTTCGGGGTTCCTGTGGGCTCACGGAGTGTCCGTGAGTTCTCGGCGGATTTTTTTTTAAAACTTGTTTCCAAACAGCGAGTAATTTGCATTATTAGCTTCCAGTGCAAATACGTTTAAACATTTTTCTCTCTTGTCCCTTAAAATAGAACTATTTTATAGACAAGAGTCAGCATTTTAAAGACTCTTACGTATGTGTGAGAGTGTGGTATTTTCATTTGCTTTTCCTATTGGAAAAATCACATCTTTCTCAATAGACTCATATTTTAACACGTAACAAGATATCAATTTCACCAGGTAATCTATTGAAGTTTAATTTGCTTGGACTTGAAAGAACTGGGTGTATTAACTTTTAGAAGAACTGAAATCCATCTTTAAAGGTCATGTTTTAATGGGATTCTGCAATTAAACTTTCTCCATTGTTTTAGTAAATGTTATTTTTGTTCTCTAAGTAGATAAGCATAAGATACTTCGATTAAATCGGTATTTTGGTCTAAAAGGCCAATTTCTTTGCCTTTATTCCTATTTTCCCCCCAGTTGGCACACCACGTGACACGCACATATGTGCATACGTGAGCGTGTATTTACACACGCGTGCTCGCTGAGGGCAACCCTGGGGCTGCGGGACGAAGTCACAGCCCATAAGTGAGTTTTGTCACGTCAGTGCCCTACTTCCGTGGAAGAGGATTGGGCAAGACTGGGCAGAAACAAGCCCCTGGATGCTCAGAGGTGTCCCCGCCTATCCCCCGCCCCCGCCCCGAGTTTCTTTGAACGCTGCTCTGTTTCCAGGCTTTGATCATCTCAGAGCAGCGGCCGCTCCCGTTCCCTTGCCAGGGTGCAGCTCTGCAGAATCTCGGCGAGGAGGCCTCCTCTGATGGTCTGCCTCCCGGAGTGTTTGGGGCCTTTGGAGCCAGACCCAGAGGAGAGGGCGGGGTTGGGCTGGGGGTGCCCATGAACCGCCGTCCCAGGAGCCCAGAGGCCCCCCGACCTCCCCGCTGGGGCGAGGAGAGCCTGGCTCAGGGGGAGGGAGGCCCCAGGCTGGCTCTGCCCCTGGCCTGACTCAGGGGCCTTCTCCTCGGTGGCTCTCCTCTTCTCACTCGCTGTGGCTCTCAACACAGAAACCCTGCCCCCTTGACGTGGAAAGCAGGGAATTCCTGGGGTTTACCTGATCCAGGTTCTAAACTAGCCCTTCCCACCTCAGTCCACTGCAAATCTTTTAGCAGCTTGGCGTGGCTTTATGTTTAAATTCTCAGGTTGAAATAACTCTGTGTGCAAATTCCAATAAGCAAAATCTATCCTGCTTCAAAACTGGAAGGGTGCCCTGAAATACTATTAAAGAACATTTCTTTCTGTGATGACCTAGTCAGGCCTGAGGACTGGAGTCTTTCGGGTTTTGCCTCTGCAGAAGTGGCCGTCAGTACCAACCACCGCAGGCAGAATTCCCTCGAAACTTCCCGAATTCTGGTCATGTGGCAGGGGTGTGGGCTGCCGGGCAGCAGGAGGCTGCTGAGGGCACAGCCTGGTGACCCCTGGGCAGGCCTGGGCCCCCTGTGAGTCAGTTCAGCTTCCCTGCCTGCAGCCTTGTGAGAACCCCAGGAAAACGTGCTCACTTTCTGGGTGGTGAGAGTAAGGGGGCCTGTTTGCGGGACCTGCTTTTTGCCTGTGTTTTCCGTGTCAGGGGACCCAGCTCAGGGCCGACGGGCTCTGACCTGCATGCTCAGTCAGACCTTCCCGATACCTCTCCACTCCGGGTCTGAACGTGTCTCTGGAAACCTGAAGTGGTAGCATGTTTTTCTCATAAATCTTAAATTTTCAAACGTGCCGTTTCCAAAAGCAGCGGCTGCATGCGCGTTCCCTGGTTTCTGTGCGTTCTCTCGGAAATAGCCCCTGAGATCGGGAAACGTCTTCTAGGGGAGGCTGGAGTCTAGAAAGATGGCCAAAGAGACATCTATGCATGCTCAGAAAACATGCTGCCTTCCCGATAGAGCAGCCGCTGCCCCGATCAGACAGTGACAGTCAGACCAGACTTATTAAACACCGAAGACCCCTCAGTGAGGTGTCTGGGAAGTGAGCGATTGAGACGTCTAACACGAAGGACGCTGGGGCCTGACCTCTGCGGCTCCCCGGGATCCCACGTTACGTGCTGTGGTCAGCTCTCCTCTGGGCGATGTGTCCATGGATCTGGGCTTTACCCCAGGCGGGCCCAGGGCATGGGGGCTGGAGGGGGCTCACCTGCCTTCTCCGGGTCAGGCTGCTTTCCCAGGTCTCGTGTTGTCCCGTGACAGCCGAGGGCAGAAAGTGTACCTGAGAGGAAGGTCCAGGCGGCACGGTTTGGGGCAGGCAGGGAGGGAAGGTGCGTCACTTGAATTGACTCTGATTCTGGTGGGGGTGAGTGGAATGTTCGCGTCCGCCTGCCCCTCTCTGTTAACATGGGCGTCCACTTCCACCTCCCTGAGGCCCAAGCAGCGCGCCATAGGAGCCCGGGGCCTGGAAGACCCTCCGAGAGCCCCACCTCTGCCCCCAGCCTCCGGCTCCCATGAGCGGTGCCCGTAGACATGCTGGGAAAGCCTGCTCTGGCCCTGGTCCATGCCGCGGGGCCACTCCGGGCGGCAGGGCCTGTCATACACGAGCAGGAAGCAGGCATGGGGTGGGCATGACTTGTCCCAGGCCCCAGGTGGCAGGCAGCAGAGCTGAACTGGCCACGGGACAGGCAGGCGGCAGGATGCTCGCTGGACAGGGTTCCCTGCCCCAGGTCTGATGGCCCCTGTGCCACCTTCCTCCTAGAGGGGAGGGGAGCCAGGGAGACACTGGAGAGGCGGACGTCGTGCCCTGCCGGCTAGGGCCTCCTCGCAGACACAGCGTCGGCTGTAAACCCACCCCAGGCCTGGGCACCGCACCACCCAGATGACCAAGGGGTCGTTGGCCCGATGGGCACCTCCCGCACTGAGCCACAGGAGGGGCACAGAGCCCACTGGAGGGCGGGGCGGCGTGCTGGAGCCTGAGTGTGGACCCTTCGGCGGATGTGCAGGCAGGAGGATGCGCCGAGGCGCCGTGTCCCCTGCGCTGTGGAGCAGGGATGGGGTCCAGGGCCACGGGGCCAGTGACCCTCCCTACCCTCGAGCGAGGGCCGTGCTGCCTCTGCGGGTAGCTGGCTTCTCCTGCATGAGGGCGACTGTGGGCCAGGCTCGTCACCCCGTCCAGCTGGTCTTCTTGCCCTCTTGTCTTCCCACTGCACTTTCCAGTCTCTCTCCATTCCTTTCCCTCCATCCCAGTGTTTGATCTCGTGGACGGCCCTGTCCCACCTCCTGGCGGTAGCAACCGGCCATGTCCCTGGGCCCCACGCTCCTCACCCACAGGACGGGAAGGGAAGCGCATCAGGCTGGTCCCTGGGCTCTAGAAGGTCCTAGAAGGTCACGGAGGCGCCCGGCACCTCGCCTCTATGTGCTGTTCAGGGAGCGGCTGTGTGTGCTGACCCTGGCGTGTGTGCTGACCGTGGCATGTGTGCTGACGGTGGCGTGTGTGTGTGTGCTGACCGTGGTGTGTGTGCTGACCGTGGTGTGTGTGCTGACCATGGCACTCGGGTGTTGGTGGGTGTGGGTTCCTCTGGAGGTGCAGCTCGGGCGCTCCCAGCTCAGGTGAACGCCTCTGACTTCTTGCCCTGCGAGGGCTGTTCTCTCTGCTTTAGACCCTGATCCAGAGATGCGGGCACGTTTCCTGGACCGCAGCTTAGCACATACGTTCTGCAAGGATAGCAGTGTGCTCCTGGGGAAAGCCAGAGAAACCCGAGGCCTGAGTGTCCTGGGGAGTCCAGGACGTTGTGGGGAGGGCGCTGATCGAGGCAGGCTGTGGGGACGGTGGCCGTGGTGTCCATGGGGCGCTGCTCCACGTCTGTCCGTGGAGGTCAGTCCCACCGTCCTCCACCGTCTGGAGGAAGGTGGACTCGTGTGTGTGTGTCCAGGGCCTCCTGAGTCCAGCGGGTCTGCTCCCCTCGCCCAGCCGCGGGCGCCCCTCAGCAGGCGGCGGAGCCCGTGTGCGGCCCGGTTTCCTGGGAGACCCCCTGTGGGCTTCTCAGCGATGCTGAAAGGTGGGCGCTGGGAGGAGAAGCCTGCGAGAGCGCAAGGAAGTGTGAAAATGGATTCAACAGGGATTTAGACCCAGATGGCAGGAGGGCGGGAGGGAATGCTAAAAAGCAGGTAATCAGAGGCCGGGGTCCCCTGAGTGAGCCAGGCGGTCCCGCGAAGCCCAGCAACAGGGCCACAACCCGCCTCCCCTTCCGGGGTCTGCCTCCCGCTCCCCAGCTCCTGCTGGCCCGGCCCCGGGGGGCGCGCGTCCCCGTGAAGGTGTGGGGGCTCCACAGGGGCCTGTGCCCGCAGAGCCCGCTGTCTGTCCACCAGGCCTCCAGGATGGGCCTGGCGCGGGTGGCCGTGGGCAGAGCCCCGCAGCGCTGCCCGGCCTGCTCCTGAGTCCCTCCTGGCCCGATGGCACCTGTGCCCCTGGGGACCCCCCGTGCCATGCGCAGTGACGTGCACCCGCCCATCAAAGGCGGCCAAGCCCAGCTCTTAACTCGACACGGGCCTGGCACAACAGAGGGCAGAGCTCACTGAGGGGAAAGCTGAGGGCTGTTGGCTCCGACCGTCGGAGGCCACAGAAGTGTGTGTTTACGAGGGGAGAACGCTTCGGAAAGAGCAGCTGCACAGCCCAACCCAGGGGAGTCAGGCAGGGCACAGCGGTTTCCAAACGTCAGAGGGGACCATGCGGGGACGTGGCGCGGGGGACGGCCTGCAAGCCCCCGACGCAGGGCGGCGCGCTGACCCGCCCGGGCAGGCCCAGCGTCCACACCACTGTCTCCTGAGGCCCGTTTGGCGTGGAATCTGTGTGCCTCAGTCCCCACCCCTGGCCAGCAGCAGCACGGCCTGTGTGTCTGGGTCCCTGCTGGCCTGCAGCTCACCCTGGGGGAGGGACGCCTTGGGGAGCCTCGGGAAGACCACGTGCCTTGAGAGAAGTACGCCTCTTCCAGAAAGTCTTTTCCAGAACCCACTTCTTCCAGTGATGACATCATGGTTTCTAAAGCGGCAGGGGTGGAAGAGAACTCTGTTTCAAAGCAGTTTACAGGGAGGACCGGTTCACGCTGGGTTAGGCACGTGCCTGAGACGATGAGCTCTGAGAGGGGCCCCTGGGAGCCTGGGGTGGTCAGGGAGGACTTCCCAGAGGAGGTGAGCGAGGGGGCTCAGACGGAGAGACAAGAGGCAAGGTGCCCGGGAGAGGAGGGGGCCGGAGTCTGGGCCGTGGACAGAGGCGTCTCCTAGGAGCTGACGCTTACACTGAGGAGAGAGAGGCCTTTGGAGGCGGTCAAGCCCAGATCCGAGAGCGTCTTGGACAGATGGAGGTGGGAGTTCCGGGAGCCGGGGGGCGTGTCTGTGCTGCACGCGAGTCACTTCTTCGGGAGACGTCACCGGAGGGATGCCTGTGACGGGGGAGAAGCTCCGTAACAGTGTTTCTCTTCTCCATCTAATCAACTGCTCTTAAACTTTGTGGCTCAAAACATTTGAGTCTCCGTTGGGGTTTTCTGTTTTGGAAGTGAAAGTTGCTCAGTTGTGTCTGACTCTTTGCGACCCGTGAATGGAATTCTCCAGGCCAGAATACTGGAGTGGGTAGCCTTTCCCTTCTCCAGGGGATCCCAGGGGTCGAACCTAGGTCTCCTGCATTGCAGGAGGATTCTTTACCAGCTGAGCCACCAGGGAAGCCCAAGAATACTGGAGTGGGTAATCTATCCCTTCTCCAGCGGATCTTCCTGACCCAGGAATTGAACCAGGGTCTTCTGCATTGTAGGCAGATTCTTTACCAACTGAGCTATGAGGGAAGCCCGCCAAAGCACTCCTGCTTTGAAAGACTTGCTGATAATTAAGAATGGAATTGTGGTGGGTTATTTATTAGCAAGGACAAGGTATTCATACAGGTGACTTCCCATTAGGAAGGCGATAGTCGTGAAAAAATAGTGTTTTAAGGTTCTTTAATGTAAAAAATAATGCAACCAGCAAAGTTAGGTATCTGGGTGTGTGTTTGCATGCGTCTGTGACTATTTGGAGAATGAAAAAAGGAAGGCTCACAAATGATTGTATCCGCAGGAAAGGCCGGATGCTTTAAGATACTCGGCTGTGTAAGGTGTGTGAGGGTTACGGACAGGAAGCACAGGTTAGTGATGTTTCATCGCAAACGAGCTGGAAGAGTCCGTGAAGACGCTGGGCTCTAACGCTGCCCAGGGTGCTAGTGTCAGTACGGAACCAGATGTACATCCTCTAAAGTTAGGAGTTTGGATTTGTTTTATACGTAAGCATTTTATCATTTTCATGTTTTATAGACAGGGAAGCAGAAGAATAACAAGTGAGAGGAATGTTCTTTAGATTACATCCTTCGTAATCCCGAGCACCACGCCCTTTGAGTCGAGTCCCCGGCGGTTGTGGGCGGGAGGACAGCGTTGCTTGTGCAGCGGCCGTCAGCTGGGAGGGCGGTTTCAGCTGGTTTACCTGCCCCCAGTCATCCCCACCCCAGCTTCCCCTTCCTCTCCCACATCCAGGGAGAAGGGAAGTACTGAGTTCAGCGACCACAGAACTTGACATTGAAACGCGAAAGGGAAAACCAAGGGGAGAAAAACCTCAGTTCCCGTGATGTTTGCTTTCGAACTTTCTTTTCTGACTTCAGACCCTGTGTTTCCCAAATGGTGGTCGTTAAGTGGTGCGTTTTAACTCTGGTCCCCCATCCTGTGGCCCCCCGCTTCCTGAGACAGATTCCTGGGGCACGTCTTGGGTGCACAGACCTCACGCTGGCTCCAGCAACCGGCGACTCACAGCCCCGGGCCCTGGCTAGCAGTGCCCCACGTGTCTGCTTGCTCAAGGGGCCTCTCCTGGGAGGCCCCTTCTGGGGCTTTCCTCCAGGGCCGCGGCCAGCTTGGACCTGCTGTGGAAGCTGGGCACCTGTGCCTTCCAGGCGGTGACAGCCTGTGACGTTCCTGCTGGCCTCAGAGGTCAGCACCCTCATCTCACAGCTGGGAGAACCGAGATCAAACGGACTGACGGTGACTTGCCCCCATCACCCTGCGCGTCAGCGTTGGGGGGCCGCATCGCCATTCACAGCAGCTTCGGCGGCGTAACTGGTCCCCGAAGGATGCTGTGAGTTTGTCTCTGAGGCAGAGGCAGCTGCCTCCCCGCCCGTGTCCCCCGCGGCCCTGCCCTCTGCCTTAACGAGGCTGCAGGCGGGATGGGGAGCTGGGAAGCCCTTTTGTGCCCCTGCCTGGCTCTGTATTGGCCTTGGACCCTCCCTTGAGCTCCTCTGTCCTGGAACCTTTGTGCAGGCTGCAGCCCTCACTCGGAAAGCCGTCCCCCAGCTCTACCCCCCCGAGCGTCCCATCTGTCCCCGGGCCGGACCCCACACCTGCCACCCGCCCAGCGTGGCCCCTCCTGAGGGACCCCTCCCGGCACCTTGGAACGCCCTTCACTTCTGGAGGGGCTTTCGCCCCGGGCTGAGCCAGACCAGAACTTGGCTTGTTCCTTCCCCGACGTGTCCTCTGAAAAGAAGGTGAGGATCTGTGGAATGAACGCTCAGCCCCAGCAGGGACCGCTCAGAGCCCGGGAAAGCCTGGTTGGCAGGTGGGTCTAAGGTAGCGTCGTGAGAGGAGCCGGTCGGGGGGCATGTTTAGAACTCTCGTGAAGACATCACCCTTGACCTCCAGCGTTGAGAGCAGCGCCCAGCACACGGCACGGGGTGCGTGTTGAGCTCCACGCGTGGATGAATGTGACGACGGTGATGACAGACCTTGGGGCTTCAGTATCTGCTGAGCAAGGAGAAAATTAGGAAGGCGCAAACGTTTCTGGTAGGAGACGGCTGCTCGTCCACGTCCACGTCAGGACCAGGGCTCCCTGAAGAGGTGCGCAGTTTGTTTCCACTTGACGTGGCTGTTTTTTATTGTCTGAATATGAAATATGAACCCGAAACGCCCATGCACACAGGTGGAGCCGCTCCACACCGCCTTTGCTGTCAGAGGCCGAGTCGAATGTGGGCCACGAGGCACCTCTGACGTTTAGGACCCAGTGAGTTGTCAGCTGCAGGAGTCCGGGAAGTTCGGGCTTTGTGTTTGCTGTTTTATTTGTCTTAACGACGGTGGCCCCGCTGGGGGCTTCTAGCTGGACGGGAACCCTCCAGCTGGACTGGAACCCTCCTGTGAGGGCTTCTGGGTCTTGCCGAGGTTGTGGGTCAGACACACTCTGTCCTGCATCTCCATGAATTCCGGCTTTCAGCTGAAGCATCAGAGATCGTTGCGGAAACCATGGTAACTGTGGGTTAGAAGAGAAGATGTTCGTGGAGTTACGTGTTTCCTTCCTGTGTTCTCCTCGTCACAGCTCTCCCCCGGTTTCACCCTGATGGTGATCAGAAACAGAGCCGACGGCGTGTGTCCCAGGTCTGAAAGGACACTCAGGCTCGGGGCGGGGCCTTGTGGATGTGGACGAGTCAGACACACCAGGGAGGAACTTAGTAACGTGTCTTCTGGGCCCATCTTTAGGCAGCAGGCCAGCCGTAATTTGGTGATTTCATCTCTTGCACTAGAGAGCTATGGAAAATGAGACCGGTCTCGAGCTGTCAACCTGTGGCTCACCAGCGATGTCCCAGCCCCTGAGTCTTGAGGACCTGAGTCCAGCCCCCAGGCAGCCCCACCGCCTGCAGCCTCTCGTGGGGGCGGCCCTTCCCCCAGCGTCTCGGCCACTGCCCAGCGTGGGGGGCCTGGGCCCTAGGGGCTGCTGACTGCAGGCGGTACCCACTGATGAGCGGGCATCGGGAGAGCCTCATTGATCTGTGCTGGACACCGAGGGGGACAGAGAACAGGAAGGTGACCTCTGCCCTCGGTTTGGCAGGCGAGGACCGTCCACGTGGCGGTAACTGGACAGCAGGCAGGGTCACTGTCGCGGCCGCGCATCTCTGACCGTGGACTGCTCCAGACGGAGAAGCAAGCGGGACGCCCTTCTCACCTCTGTCAGCAGAGATGTGTCTGTGTCCTTATCTCTCATTTAGAGAAAGCGTTTACAAAGCGGGAGCCGTGACTCACTGTTGCTCCGTAAACACTGCTGCCCGGGGGCTGTCCTCACAGTTGACTGGTGCCACGGGAGCTGGCACTGAAGGCGGCTGCGGTCTGGCCAGAGGAGCCCAGGTCTGCAGCCACAGCTGTTCTTAGGGTGTTGGGGTGCTGGTACGGCACAGGTTAAAGGTCAGAATGAGCACTGGCTTGTGGAGACTCTCAGGCCAGCTCAGGATTCACTCTGGAGACGAGCTTCTCCCCTGCATGGGCACATGCGTGGATGTGTGTGTGCATGTGCGTGCATTCATGCGTGTACACACACATGCATTCACGTGTGCATGCATGTGTGTGTACACGTGTGTGTGGTGTGTGTTCGTGTGTGCACATACACGCATTTGTGTGTGCGTGGCATGTGTGCACACGTGTGCATGGTGTGTGCGCTGTGCATGTGTGCGTGCATGTGTGTGTACATGCATGCACATGGTCTGTGCATGGGTGAGCATGCTGTTCTGCCAGGGGAATGTAAACATGATCTGGGCATCACTGAGCAGCTGGTGGATGCAGCAAAGAGGGTCCAGGATGAGTGGTGGGGACCCCGTGACACACGCCAGGGCTGGAGAGACAGGCTGAGCGCCGGCTCTCGTCCAGAGAGCAGAATGCGGCCTGGATCGGGGACCCCGCCCACTGCCCCTGCTGTGCCTCTAACCCCCACCCCGGGGTCCTCTGCTTCCTACCCAGAAACAGCCGGGGCACCCGATCCCTTAGGAGGCCGTGGGGAGAGCTGTCCTGGTGTGCACAGAGCACACGCCTGTGTCCACGTCCCAGGGCAACACCGAGCGGATGAGCTGCTTTCAGTGGGAGGGGCCCCGTGAAACCCCACCCTCACCCAGCGTGAGTCTGTGCTCGCAGCCTGCTCGCGGCTGTTCCTCCCTGTCACGCTTGTCACGTGTCACAGTTGCTGGGGGCGAGCCCGGCTCACCAGGCGAGGCTCCACTTTTCTTCCTGTGCTTTTTCTTGATGGACATTCCTGGACCCAGAGTGTCCGGGTCAGACGTTTCACTCGTTCATTCATTTTGAAGGTAGAAGTTGCCGTGTGTTGGACGTACCTCGTGTGGGGTTTTATTGGGAAAGTGAAGCCTGATCAGTCAACTGCAAACAGCAAACTAAGCGGGAAGAGAAGACGTGCCTGGGCCTCACCCTGCGGGCCCGACCCAGGGCTCCCCTGCTGCCCGCAGGCCGTTTGCCATGGCACTCGTGGTCACGCCACCTCCGAGCATGTTCGTGGCGCCCTCTGTCATGGCGTCTGCGTGGCCTCTTGCATGTGACCCCCCGAACGCCACTCTGGGGTCGCCTGTGCCCCTTGCTCTCACCATGTTGTGGGGTCCACAGTGCCTTTGGAGCTGGGCTGAGGCCTCCCAGGGCAGCCGCTCCTTTTCAGCATTTTTATCCGCCTGGAGAGTAATTGCCTCCCACCCCCACCCCCACCAGTCACGTAATGACCCCTTCGCTCTCTCCCGGCTTTGCGCGCCCCTCCCCGGCTTTGCGCGTCCCCGCTCCCCCGGCTCGCTCTCTCCCGGCTTTGCGCGCCTCCCCCTCGGCTTTGCGCGCCCCACCCCCGGCTTTGCGCTGCTGCACTAAGCACGACCCCAAGTAGCCCCACAGCCCGGGGCCTTTGTGCGCACACTCGGCGTCCGCCGCTCTGTTCCCGCTGCTCCGTGAAAGGTGCCAAGAGGCTGTTCTGAAGCCTGGGGAGTCCTGTCTTTCCTCGGGTGCAGTCTGGGGACGGCAGGCCTTTTCTCTCAGAGCAAGCCCCGCTCGGTCCAGGTTCCCTGTCAGATAAGATTCCACGTGTGAGGGTGGCCTTCTGCCACCAGAGTCCTGTTCGACTCACTTTGCAGATTGTGCCACAGCGCAGGCACGGTGGACACTGCAGACGCATCCCAGGGCCGCGGCCGTAGGCAGCGGGGGAAGCAGGTGGCTTCACAGACAACGATCCACACACACTGTGCACGCCTGGCTCCTGAGCCCACATCCCTGCACCCCTCCTGCCCCCTGCCCGCCCGCACCCCCGCACCCTGAGGACCCCTGGAGTGGGAGGCTTCAGAGCTTCAGCAGATGCTGTGCTGACTGTTCTCTGGACCTGCCCGCTTGGGTGGCTGGCGGGGCTGGATGGACTGAGGGGGCGCCCTGCACGGTGCCAGGAGCGGGGCCCCGCGTCGGCTTCATGGGAGGTTCACGCCCCGTCTCACCTCTCTTCACCAACGAGGACGCGTTCAGGACATGTGTGTCACGTGTTTGATGATTCTGTGATGGAGTACTGGATTTTAGGGGGGCTGACGGCTATTCTTTTCTCTTTAGAGACTTCTGAACTCTGGTTTCCCCAAGAAGGGAGGGGAGAGATCCTGCCCACTGCAGACAGTGGTCGGTCTGCAAACTGGGTTCTGCATAGCCCGTGCCCTCCCCAGCAGGGGGACAGTGCGTGTGGAACCCCGCCTTTCAGCTGCGGTGTCCTGGGAGCAGGACCTGACCGGGCATCCTGACTGCTCCCGCACACCCATGCGTGATCCAGGAAGCTGGTCGGGGAGCCCGTGTCCGGCAGAAGGAAGGGTGGACGGCGGCCACACACTCGCCTCACGCCCCAGCCCTGTGTTGGCTCTTTGCCCTTTTGCTGTTGGAATGCCCCCTGCGGCCCTGTGCAGCCCTTCTGCCGCCATCCCCACCTCCACAGGTCAGGAGGCTGACGTCCAGACACAGGCGGCTTGTCCAAAGCCTCGCAGCTGCTGAGCGGCCAAGCTGGGACTCAGGCCCGGGGCTTCTGGGTAGGAGTCGTTGCCTGGACACCCTCAACCCGAAATGCCTGGCGTGGACGGGGTGTGTCTCCAGCCGAGCTCTGTCCCTGGACCCCCCTTGACCCGAGATGCTTGGTGGGACAGGGTCTGTCTCGGGCCAAGCTCTGTCCCCCAACCCCCTTGACCCAAGGACAGGGTCTGTCTCCAGCCAAGCTCTGTCACCCGACCGCCTTGACCCGAGATGCATGGTGGGGCAGGGTCTATCTCAGGCCAAGCTCTGTCCCCCAACCCCCTTGACCCAAGGATGGGGTCTGTCTCGGGCCAAGCTATCTGCCCACGGGGTCCATCTTCTCCCTGGGCTGGCTCCTGAGATGCTCATGGCTCAGGAACCCCTGCTCCCCAAGAGGAGAGGCCCCGTTGACGCTGCTGATGCTGCTGTGGGCTCGCCGGCCAAAGGGCCCCATCTACTTGTGATTGCGTGTGCACCGCCCCCCACAGGAGCTCGGGACACTGCGTCTGTCCTCTCCATGACTGTCCCCAGACCTGAGAGAGTCCAGAAGCTGAAGACACACAGCTGCGCAGAGAAGCATCAGCTCTCCAGAGACCGGTGTCCTGGAAACCACAGCAGCATGGCCCCAAAGAGGCGGTTTCCTCTTCGCTGTCGGAAAAGTACTTCTTTTCCTTCACACGCGCCGTCTTCTCTCCTGCTAAAGCGCAGGCACTGTGAGGAGAAACAGATCCGGCCAGACTCCTAGTGGGAGTGTTCCCTGAGCCAGGGCTCCGGTCACAGCCGCAGAGAGTGCTCTGGGGGGAAGGGAGCCCCACGTCTGCGGGTGCAGCCCCGGGGCTCCAGCTCTGTGCTGGCACCCACTCTGCAGGGATGGACGAGGGGCACCCCGAGCCAAGAGACGTTTGAAGGGAAGCCACGCACGGCTGGTCGACCCTGCGTGTAGGTCTGCAAGCAAAAGACGCCTGTGGCTGAGTCTGCCCATCTTCCTCTTCGTAATGGATTGCCCTTGGTTGTTGAGTCACGTGAATCGGGACCCGAGGATGGTAATTGCCTTTATCCACTCAAGGGCATCGTGCTAAATGCTCAGGATCATTCTTATGAGAGTAACATGTCCTAGATCATGAGCAGAGTCCGTTTTTAATCAAGAGAGAGTTAGTCTGGATCTTAAACTCCTTAAAGATTTTTTGTTTGGTGGAGGGGCTGGAAGGTGCCGTCCAGCCGAGTAAAGGCTATTTGCCAGACTCTCGTCTGTGCTCAGGACGTGGCCGCGTCTGCAAAGTTGAAGGGGACTGATTTCAGTGAGGCTGCTCTGTAGTCCGCGGGCTTCCCTGTAGCTCAGTGGTGAAGAACGCCAGCACAGGAGATGCGAGTTCCCTGGGTTGGGAAGGTCCCCTGGAGAAGAAGACGGAGCCCACTGCAGTATTCCTGCCTGGGAAATCCCATGGGCAGAGGAGCCTGATGGGCTACAGTCCATGGAGTCAGAAAGAGTTGGACGCGACCAAGTGACTCACACACACACACACACTAGTTCGTACCTCAATGGGCTGTGTCCCACAGTTTTCATTTGGGGTTCCCGTGACCTCACCTGGGGAGTGAGTGCTCGGCGTGGACTCGGCCCCGTCTGCTGGCTGCCAGGGTTATGAATGAGGAAAAGTCCCGAACGTGAGTGGGCTTGTCTCTGGGTTTGTCTCAGAGCCGGCTGTGGAGTTCATTCAGCGTGGTCAGTGTCCTTTTGCTCAAGTGGGCCGTCTTCTCCGGATGACCACAGCTCATAGCTCTGCACTCTCACCCCCCGTCACAGGCTGTCACCTACAGGAGACTGGTCTTGGCGACTGCAGCGTTTATCACGCGACGATGCCGCGTGGCCCTTCCTGGCTGTAAAGGCAGGCAGTGAACTCAGGGAAGCGCGTCGGCCTGGTCGCAGCTCCGTGTGATGGGAACTCACGCTGTGAACTGCACGTCACATCTAAGTGGTTAAGCCCAGCTGGTGTGCCGTCTTGTCGCCTGAGGGGTCAGCGGGTTCATGCCTACACTGTCGCCGTGTGGATTGCGGATGCCTTTTTCGGGAGACGTGGTCCTTTTAAATGAAGAATGAGGCTCTGTCTGCAGGTTCCCCATCTGGTCGAGGGGCGGGCAGCCTGGTGAACCCACCACACTAGGCGGCCTTGCTGCGAGACCCACAGACTGGGACCTTGCCACAAAACCATACACCTGGGCAATGAAAACCCACCCAGGTAGTCTCCTGGCCAGACCATTACTAAGGCAGGTATGTTCTAAAAAGTTCATTTTTCCTTTGAAAATTTTAATTTTCAAGCATTGCTCAGAGCATGGACAAAATATAGAATTTCTATTATTAACTTACAAGCTATAATCAACATAAAGGACTAACTTAAAAGGCTGCACGGTGACCCCTGGGATTTCCACATCTTTCTGTGACCGTCTGCCTCTCTGGGTTCACACAGAATGTCCTGCGACCGTGTAGGGGGTGACGTGGCCGCCAGTCGGGGAGGTGGCCGCAGTGACCGTGAGGGACTCTGCCCGGTACTGGGTGGAAGGAGCCAGGACCGAAGGTTCACTCGAGCCCTTTCCTCAGACACCGGGACCCGCGTGTCCCCTCCAGGGGGGGTGTGGTCATCGTCAGACTGAACCACTGTGGGGTGAGCCCTGTTTTTGCTGCGGACGGACCAGTCTGGCGCTCTTGGGTTAGGTCAGGAGCTGCGGCGGGGGTGGGACTTGCCTGCTTGCAGGCGCGGCGTGGCACTCAGCTCTGGGTCCTGCAGCAAGCACGGACAAGCCCCACAGCTGCTGACGGTGCCACAGCCTGCTAATCTGAGCAGACGCAGCTCATCCCCCGTCTCGGGTCCAGAGGGCAAGGTTGGGACCCCAGCCTCGAGGACTGCAGCAGGCAAACCCCCGGGGGAGCTGAGCTGCAGGTTGGGGGGACCAGGGAGCTCGCTGCCGCAGCCACGCCAGGTGCAGAGACCTCCACACTTCTTGCAGCCAGACTCAGGTCCCCCAGTGGGGGCCAAGCGAGGGTATGTGATGGGAGCCCAGCATTGCTCCCCAAGGGGTGACACGGCGGCCCTGGCCCCCTGCTCCCCCACCTGCAGCCACCCTCCTGGGGGCTTTCTTCCAGCCACGTGGGCCTCCTGCCCTCTTGCCCTCACTGCCCACCTCCTGGCCTCCACATCCGCCTTCATCCGCCCATGTGGCTCCCGTCCTGACCCCTCGAGGCCCCTTGTCGCTGCTCAACTCCGCCGGCCTGCCAGCCAGATCGTGGGGGCCTGGCTGCACCCCTCCAGGGTCCCCAGCGTCCAGCGTTGAGTGGGCAGCTTGCTGAGAAAGTTCGTGAAGACGCTGATGGCCACCGGGGGCTCAGGCCTGTTCCTGAACGCTCCACCTGAGCCTGGTCTCCACGCGGGCCTCCGGACAGCTTTGCCTGTGTCCCCATTTCAGAGTAGGAGGTGGGGGCGCAGAGAGGCTCGCCGGTTTGCTCAAGGTCACACAGCCAACGACTGCCGCCCCCAGGACTCTGCGTCAGCATCGCCACTCAGTGTTGGCATCGCCGCTCCGGACGTGAGTGGATGGACGCTTCCAGGAGCCAGGAGAGGATCAGCGTGGGGGATGCTGCTGTTGCCATCGCAGCCTCGAGCAGCAGGTGCAGGGCACTGGGCTCCAGGGGGCCTGTGCTCAGCCAGGGCGGCCTGGCGTGCTGTCTGGAGGGGTGGCTTTGCGGAGGCAGGGCTGCCCAGTGTCTGTTCAGGGCCCTCGGGACTCACCTCCGCCGGTGACTTGCGGGAGCTGGGGCAAGGCGGCTGCTGGGCCCCGGGCGTATCACCTCCCCCCTGACCCATCCACTGGCGCCAGGCCGGGCCCTCCCAGGCCCCCAGGAGCAGTGGCTCTGGCCCCCGGGTGTCTCATCTCGGGCTGATCCTCCCCTGGTTCCACGACCTCTCAGCTTGTCCCACCTCATCATTTATCGCGTAGAGGCTGGACTGTGGTCAGTTTGAGGTCAAGCGTCCCCCCCTTAGCGGCTGCACCCACTTTTATCTGCAGGTGAAAGAGGCCTGACCTCGCGTGGGCCCCCCGGCAGTGGGCCTGCACAGTCTGGAGTCCCGCTCTGGGCAGGCGAGGGGCCTCCTCTGCAGCCTGGGCCCGTGGTCACTGTTGGTGCTCTTGGGCGGGGGGTCGCGGCTTCTCTTGGATTGTTGCCACAGCTTTTATCTAAAACACAGAGACCCACAAGGAGAATCCACTCTCAGTAGCGGCCCGGCGAATGCTGGGCCTGAGTTGCAGGGCCAGTCCTGGGGGCCACAGGCACCTGTGTGGCTTGGCCGGCTCTCCAAGTCGGTCCTAATCACCAGTGACTCGTGAGGAGGCCGTGGGGTGATCTGGGGCACCCCCACCTCTAAAATTCCTGCTTCCAGAAAAGTGTCTCTAACTCGCCAGGCCACCGAGAGCTGATCTGGTTTAGAGAATGGTTCTGTCTTAATTGCACCAACATCCACTCCCACACTCATCAGTGAGGGGAGCCCCTCCACTCCCGCACTGGTCAGTGAGGGGATCCCCTCCACTCCCGCACTGGTCAGTGAGGGCATCCCCTCCACTCCCACACTGGTCAGTGAGGGACCCCCTCCACTCCCGCACTGGTCAGTGAGGGACCCCCTCCACTCCCGCACTAGTCAGTGACAGGGATGGTGACAGGGTCTGTGATGGACCTCACGGCGGGGCCTCACTGGCGTTCTGCATACTGGAGCCCTTGAGTCTTCTGCGCTCTCCGGTTCCTTCCGTCTCAGGGTGAAAGCCCTCAGGCCGGGCCCTGAATGCCTCGCCCAAGGTCACACAGGGAGTCTGGCCAGGCAGGGGCCCCGCCAGGGCACGCCCTCTCCATGGGGACCGAGGAGGGATGGAACCCGGGGTGGCCGTAGTCGCCCTTCATCCCAGCACCTCCAGGGCAGACAGCAGCTGCCCTGATGTTCTACTGTTCGGGGGGTGAACCGCCAGCTTCTCAGATCCTCTTCCCCAGAGGAGCCATTCTTGGAGGGCATTTTCTGTTCTTCTGGGTGAACGATGTGAAACCTCGCAAGTTACTGCAGAAAGTTCTCGGTGTGCTTTTCTCAAAGTTAGGTGACATCCGCCGTGCCTAAGTGGGAAGCAGTGGGACATGGACTTGGCCCTGGAGGCATCTGCCTTGGGATCGGCACAGTTGCCTGTCGTGCAGCTTCCCGGTGGCTCGGTGGTGAAGAGCCCGCCTGCAGTGCAGGAGACGCAGCAGATGCAGGTTCTTTCCCTGAGTCGGGACGATGCCCTGGAGGAGGGCGTGGCAACCCACCCCGGCATTCGTGCCTGGAGACTCCCGCGGACAGAGGAGCTCTGGCCAGCGGTCCATAGGTGGCCTGTGGATGCGACTGAGCACACCCGCTGTGTTGGGCTCCTTGTTGCTTCTAAGATTCCGTGAAGCCGAGGGGGAAGTCTCAGGCAGACTGGTTGTCTGGGAGCCATGGGTAACTCCTGAGCCCTGGGGGAGAGCGGCAGGGCCCCCCTCACCACCACCCTTCCTTCCCTTTGGTCTCTTGCGCTGGCTTCTGCAGTGCCCACCCCGCCCCCCGCAGATGCTCAGACGGGTCTGGGGGCTCTCGGCCAGGTGGCCCCCCTCACAGCGCGCCTGAGCCATCCTCTGACCCGGGGAAGGGTCAGCACAGTGTCCCTGGGGAGAGCGAGCCCTCAGCGGCCTCAGGACGAGCTTTAGTCCCAGAGACAGGCGGCCAGGCGAGAGGACACGGAGCGGAGACCTCCTTGCCCGCAGGACCTTGAGGCCAGGACAGCAGCCGGGCATGCGGGGTGTGGCCCCCGAGGGCACCAGGGAAGAGGAGGAGCCTCGGGTCTCCACACTGCCTCTTTGCCCCGAGCAGTCTTCAACTCGTGGGCCCAGATTCTCTTGTAGACTTTCTCTTCACGTCCTTCTGCTGGACGGCTCTGCTGACAGCGTTCGCTGGGCAGGGCTGGGAGTCACTGCAGCGTGACTGATGGGATCCCCCCAAAGGCACTTCTGTGGGTCAGAAGCGGGGAGCGTCCAGCCGGATCTCCAGGGGGCCGGGTGACCACCGAGCCCTGAGTCTGGCGGCCGCCGGCACACCCGGGCCTCCCCTGCCAGGCTGGTCACACACCCCTGTGCCGGGGCCCTGAGGCCCCGCGGTGACCCAGCCAAGCTCCGTCAGCCGCAGGGAGCTCGTCCGGCAGGCCCAGGCCCCGCGCCTGGCAGGCCCGTCCCCGTCCACCCTGCCCGTTCCCCCGTGCACGCTTCTGCTGATTCTCTCCCGCGCGGCCTCACCGCTGCAAGCGAGGCTTTGGGAACAAGAAGAACCAAAAAGCGGGTTTTTTCCTAATGCTGTGACGAAAGTACAAGTGTCTATATTTCAGTATAACCCCTGCCCCCACCAGAGCCCACATTCTGAGGAGGGAAGAGGCGCTTGAAGTCTGTCCACACAGCACATGGGCCAGGGCGGCCACGGTGGGCCCGGCAGCCCCGCCTGAGCCTGTGCTCGTCTGTGTGCGTGTCTGTGTGTCTATGCGTGTGTGTGTCTCTGTGTGTCTATGTGTGTGTGTGTCTGTGTGTGCGTGTCTGTGTATGTGACTATGTGTCTGTGTCTGTGTGTGTCTCTGTGTGTGTCTCTGTGTGTGTCTGTGTCTCTGTGTGTGTCTCTGTGTCTTTGCGTGTATGTGTCTGTGTGTGACTATGTGTCTGTGTGTGTGTGTCTGTGTGTGTCTATGCGTGTGTGTGTCTGTGTCTCTGTGTGTGTCTCTGTGTGTCTATGTGTGTGTGTCTGTGTGTGTGACTCTGTGTGTGTGTCTCTGTCTGTGTCTCTGTGTGTCTGTGTGTGTGTCTGTGTGTCTGTGTGTGTGCCTCTATGTGTGTGTGTGTGTGTCTCTCTGTGTGTCTCTGTGTGTCTGTGTGTCTGTGTGTGCCTGTGTGTGTGTCTGTGTCTCTGTGTGTGTCTCTGTGTGTCTATGCGTGTGTGTGTGCGTCTGTGTGTGTCTCTGTGTGTCTGTGTGTGTCTGTGTGTGTCTGTGTCTCTGTGTGTGTCTCTGTGTGTCTATGCGTGTGTGTGTGTCTGTGTCTGTGTCTCTGTGTGTCTGTGTGTGTGTGTCTGTGTGTGTGTGTCTGTGTGTGACTCTGTGTGTGTGTGCGTCTGTGTGTGTGACTATGTGTCTGTGTGTGTGTGTCTCTGTTTGTGTCTCTGTGTGTGTCTGTGTCTCTGTGTGTGTCTCTGTGTGTCTATGCGTGTGTGTGTGTGTCTGTGTGTGTCTCTGTGTGTCTGTGTGTGTCTGTGTCTCTGTGTGTGTCTCTGTGTGTCTATGCGTGTGTGTGTGTCTGTGTCTGTGTCTCTGTGTGTCTGTGTGTGTGTGTCTGTGTGTGTGCCTCTATGTGTGTGTGTGTGTCTCTGTGTGTGACTCTGTGTGTGTGTGCGTCTGTGTGTGTGACTATGTGTCTGTGTGTGTGTGTCTCTGTTTGTGTCTCTGTGTGTGTCTGTGTCTCTGTGTGTGTCTCTGTGTGTCTATGCGTGTGTGTGTGTGTCTGTGTGTGTCTCTGTGTGTCTGTGTGTGTCTGTGTCTCTGTGTGTGTCTCTGTGTGTCTATGCGTGTGTGTGTGTCTGTGTCTGTGTCTCTGTGTGTCTGTGTGTGTGTGTCTGTGTGTGTGCCTCTATGTGTGTGTGTGTGTGTCTCTGTGTGTGACTCTGTGTGTGTGTGCGTCTGTGTGTGTGACTATGTGTCTGTGTGTGTGTGTCTCTGTTTGTGTCTCTGTGTGTGTCTGTGTCTCTGTGTGTGTCTCTGTGTGTGTGACTATGTGTCTGTGTGTGTGTCTGTGTGTGTGTGTGTGTCTGTGTGTCTCTGTGTGTGTCTGTGTCTCTGTGTGTGTCTGTGTGTGTCTTTGCGTGTGTGTGTCTGTGTGCGTGACTCTGTGTGTGTGTGTGTCTATGTGTGTGTGTGTGTATATCTCTGTGTGTGTCTGTGTGTGTCTGTGTCTCTGTGTGTGTCTATGTGTGTCTATGTGTGTCTGTGTGTGTGTCTCTGTGTGTCTCTGTGTGTCTGTGTGTGTGTGTATGTCTCTATGTGTGTGTGTCTGTGTCTCTGTGTGTGTCTCTGTGTGTCTATGTGTGTCTGTGTGTGTGTCTCTGTGTGTCTGTGTGTGTGTGTGTATGTCTCTATGTGTGTGTGTCTGTGTCTCTGTGTGTGTCTCTGTGTGTCTCTGTGTGTCTATGTGTGTGTGTGTGTCTCTATGTGTGTGTGTGTGTCTCTATGTGTGTGTGTCTGTGTGTGTGACTCTATGTGTGTGTATGTGTGTGTATGTCTCTGTGTGTGTCTGTGTCTGTGTGTGTGTCTCTGTGTGTCTGTGTGTGTGACTGCGTCTGTGTCAGTATGCCTGTCTCTGTAGCATGTCTGCCCTTGTGCGTGTCTGTGAGCGCATCTGTAGGGTGCGCGTGGTCTCAGGTGAGCCCTGCCCCGCGGCCCCGGGACTCAGGTGGGAGGCTCTGACCAGCCGCTGTCTTGCAGGAGCTGTGCCGTCAGCGCATGGCGGTGCGCACGACCGAGCGCCCCGAGGCCGCGCACACGTCCCGCGTCAGCAGTGTGTCCTCCCAGTTCAGCGACGGGCCCATGCCCAGCCCCTCCGCGCGGAGCAGCACCTCGTCCTGGTCAGAGGAGCCCGTGCAGCCCAACATGGACATCTCCACTGGCCACATGGTCCTGGTAAGGCCCCGGGCCCTGCCACGTGCTGTGGCCGGGAGAGGCGGAGGGGGGGAGGGCGGTCCCTGACTGCCCAGCCACAGCCTGCCCACCAGGGGAGTGGCTGGGAGGGACAGGGTGGGGCAACTGCCCAGCCTGCGCCCCGCCTACTGGGGGAGCGGCTGGGAGGGACGGGGTGGGGCAACTGCCCAGCCTGCGCCCTGCCCACTGGGGGAGTGGGTGGGAGGGACAGGGTGGGGCAACTGACCAGCCTGCACCCCTCCCACCAGGGGAGCGGCTGGGAGAGGTGGGGTTGATGGGGGAGGGTCCCCAACTGCCCAGCATGCTGGTGAGGCGGTGAGGGGAGGGCACCCTGACATCCAGCCTCCCCCCGAGGCCTCCCCAAGGGAGGGTTGTCCCCATTCTACACAGAACACTGGCCCCAATGAGCAGCTGTGGGGTTTGCCCTGGGAATGCGCACAGGTGAACGCCAACTGAATGTACACAGTTGAGTGCTGACTGTGTGCGAGGCTTTCTGAGCAGCAGCATCTCGGTGAATAAATGTCCCCCCCACCCCATGCTGCTTCTCGTGGGAGGGGTCAGCTGCCCGCTCACCACAGAAGCCTCCCCATAGGAAGCCCCCCGCCCTTCCAGCAGGTGGTACTTGATACATAATTGCCATCAAGGTTTTATAAGAGGCGCGCGTTCATAACTCAGCCCCTTGCACCGTGTGGACAGGTCCTGACAGCCGTGGCCCCCGCCCTCTCCCTGGTCAGGACCGTCTCTCTGGCCACAGTCCCTCCTGCTGGGGGCGGGCTGCAGGTGACCCTGGGCAGAGCCTGGGCTGCTGCCCCAGAGCACCTGGGCCCCCGTGACTGGGGAGGAGTGTCCACCATACTTAGAGTCCAGAGACCCGCCATGGGGTGGGTCCCACACGCCGCCCTTGTGGTGTTAAATGTTTGCTCTCCGTGGGGACTTTCCTAGGTGTTCATCTGCTAACAGCATGCGTGCTGGGGTGCAGCCAGAGGAAGCCAGTGTCTGGGTTCCCCCAACAGGAGACCAGCACAGATGGGCGGCTTAGCAGATGCTGAAGTCCCTCGGTCTGGAGGCGGGGGCTGAGACAAGGCCAGCAGATGTGGGGTTCAGTGGGAGCGCATGTCCTGGCTCTCAGATGGCAGCCTCTCAGCGTGTCCTCTGTGGGGTGGGGGCAGGGAGCTCTGGGGTCTCGTGAGGGCCCTGATCCTGGCGCGAGGGCCCCACCTCTGCCCTCGTCACCTTGGGGGCCGGATTCCAGGGAATGTGGGAGACACAGACGTTCGCCCCAGAGCAGCTGGGAGACCACGTGTTCGCTAAAGAGCTTCGGTGGGCAGCTGGAGGTGAGGCCTCAGGTCGCCCGCGGTGACCTCAGTGGGCAGAGGCCTCACTACCGGATGTGCGAGTCCCAGGGCAGGAGATGTAGGCGCCTCACAGACTGACGGACACAGCTGAGACCACAGGACAGGAGGAAGCCGAAGTCCAGGAGCTCAGCTCTGCTCCCGCCCCTGCGGGCGGAGGGCCCAGGGCTCAGGCCGCACGACGCTCCCAGGGCTCCACGTGGACGTGGGGGCATCCTGAGTCCCGGGTCTGCAGCTTCCTGGGGAGACAGCTCACCCTCGGGTCTCAGAGGTGCGGCCCTGCTGCGCCCACAGCCAGCAACCCAGGAAGAGCGTCTCCTGTGGATTGTGGCTCAATCGATCGGTCGTCTCTGACTCTGTGACCCCGCGGACTGGAGCCCCCAGGCTCCCCTGTCCAGAGGATCCCCCAGGCAAGGATACTGGAGTGGGTTGCCATTCGCTCCTCCAGGGGATCTTCCCCACCCAGGGATGGAACCCGGGTCAGCTGCATTGCAGGCGGATTCTTTACAGACCGAGCCGCCAGGGAACTTCTCTGTGGATAAGTAACTGTGGCCATATTACTTTAGAGCTGATTTTTTTAGAGAACACATCCCTTTTAGAAAAGGAAATTTATCCGAAAGTTCAGATTTCTAATGAGATTCCGTGTTGGGGCCAACACGTCAGCAAGGGGTGTTTATCTGGCAAGTTCCCTCCGGGAGACGCATGTTGAGAGTCTTTGTCGTGGATGTTTCCATATTTCCAGACCTTCAAGTTGCAACTTGATGTATCTCACCTCCAAACGGGAGGTGAGAGTATTGTGTTTTCCATAGAAAATTGTGTCTCTCGGTTCCCGTGTGTGACGGCAGGTGTAAGAAGGAGCCTGATGGTAGTCTCTGGGTGAGTCCCGACCCACCATCCCCCAGCCGCCCACAGCCCCACTAACTTGGGGCGAGCCCCCACAACGGCAGCAACCCCCACCCACCTCCATCCCACACAGAGACCTGCATGCCCTGGGCCGGCCCATGGACTCAAAGCTCCCTCTCATTAACCGACTTCGTCTGAACGGGGGTCACCAGCTGCTCCTCCCGACTCAGAGTGGGGAGCAAACCCCGTGGAGACAGGCCATTGGGGCCACGAGGACCCCACTGGGCATGGCCCGAGCCGCTGCCCCCTGACCCGGGCACAGAGGGGCCTCTCAGCCCACCATGGTCATCCCCCGCATGGGGCGCCAAGACGTGGCGACAGGCAGAAGTGGGTCCCCGTGGACTTTTACACTGTCTCACCCACAACGGCAGGTGGTGCGGCTCGTCTCTTAGGCTCAGGAACCGCGGCCTTTCTCACGGGGCCACCTTCCTGGGCCGGGCAGTCTTGTCAGTGGTGCGTGGATGCTGGCCGTGCGTCCGCATGGGCCACAGAGCACCTAAACCTCGGGACCTGACCCCCCAACCTGCTGACCCATCAAGGCCGCCGGGACACGGGCGTGCCATACCTGGGCCTCCCGGCCCTCCATCAGGACTGCTCCCGGCATCAGACAGCCGGCCCCCGGGATCACTCGCAACAGTGTGGGGGCCATGGGTGCCAAAGTCCAAGCAGACCCCAGGAGCCAACCAGGAACCTGCTGGGAGGCGCCCTCACCCCCAAGGTGCAGGACGGAACGTGCCCCTTGGCAGAGCCCGGAGCCTCTGAAGGACTGAGGAGCAGACTGCTGCTGAGCCAGGCCATGTAGCTGGAGGGCGGCGGGGGGCCAACCTTGAGGGAGCCCTCGGCCCTGAGCGCCCTCGCTCCACACCCCAGCCACCCCAGCCACGCGGCGTGTCGTCGGGTTCTGTGCTGAGGCCCCATGCTGGGAGCTGCCGTACAGAGCTCTAGACACACCAGTCCTTCTGGGGGTGAGAAGGAGCCGTCAGCCCTCCCCTGAGAGGAGGCAGGGGGCCCCGTGAGGCCTTCACGGGAGAAGTGCACGCAGTCACAGGCTGCGGTGCCGACGATGAAGTCACTGACGGCAGCCCACCCGACCAGCGCGGTCTCCAAGACAGAGGAGACCAAGCCAGCTCAACAGCAGGGACGGCCTTCCCACTGTGCCGGGGGTCCCGGGCAGGGGGACAAGACGCAGAGAAGTGGGCCAGGGAGGTGGGTGTTGGTGCAGGCCCAGAGGCGGTGAGGTCTCAGGGAGCGGGGAACGGGAGGGGAGTCCTGGCGGCCGCAGTGGGCACGTGGGCAGAGCAGGCCGGCCATCAGGAGCCCACTGCCCCCAGAGCCACCTCCTGCCACGGGGCCCGGCACAGCCTCGGGGCTGCCGAGCCTGGGGCTAGACCTGGAGACAGACATCCTGCTGGCGGCGAGGGCTCCAGGCCCCCACAACTGGCAGAAGCGAGGAAGCATGGCCGTGTCCCGGCCCCGAGTCCCTGATGAACCCTCTGACCTCTGCTTTCTCATCTGCAACACGGGCTCAGTGGTAGCACCCCGCGAGTTCCCCGTGAGGGCTAACCTAGGGAGGGTGAGACGCCGGGCCTGTGGACCTGCAGCTGCGACGAGTAAACCGGGAAGCATTGGGGCCAAAATCGGAATAATTTTCCTCCGACGAAGCTGAGGAGCAAGGGCCTGCCCCGCGGGGAGACGTCCGGACCCCGCAGCCCTGGGTGCACGTAGCGGTGCTTCGGGGGGGTTGTGAGCCCAGGAGGGGGGCCACGAGGCGGGGCCTGACCACGCAGCACACAGGCCTGGGATGCGGTGGGGGCCCCAGCGTCACCACGAGGGGAGATGGAGCAGTGAACCGGGCTGGCTTCTGAAGACGCGTTTCCAAGGCAACGTGACCAGGTCTGATGCAGCTCAGCACAGCGCTCCAGAGACGGAGGCCTCGGGCCAGGGACTGCATGAAGCTGCGGTCAGCGTCGTCGTTTACACCCGTGACGGGCACGGCTTCTTCAGACCCCCATCCACCCTTTGGAAAGCTAAAGGGTCACCTTTGAATTTACCTTTTCAAAAGGCCTGTTTCTAGACCACGCTCGTCTTCAGAGGCTGACTTGTCAGCATGCAGCTTTGGGATGGTGCTGAGAGCAGGTGGGGGTCCCCAGGGCCTGGAGTCGGAGGAGCTCACGTGCGAGGCCGTGTAGATGGAGTGGCCGCATCTTCAAGTTGAAGGTCGGGGTCTGGACTGGATCTTTGCATCCCCTTCACTCCTGGAAAATACAGGAGTGAGCACCCCTGAGCGTGAGTAGCAGCAATGTCCCGAGAAACCATGACGTAGGACCTGGCTTCAGCCCATTTCACAGATGAAGACGATAAAACTGAGGGTGGCAAAGTAAGCCCCTGGAAACTGGGAGGTTACCGCGCTACAAACCGTGACCAAGGCCTCCTCTAGAAGGGAGGACACTTACGGACAGAGGCGGGGTGTTTGGTGACGGGCTGCACGGGTGGAGGACGTGCTGTGTCCATGGAGAGGTCGGCCACTCGGCCCTCATGGCCAGCCGCAGTGGGCCTCCCCGGAGCCACCTCCTTTGCACCCTGACCACTGGGCCTGTGAGTGCTGGCACGGTCTCCTCCCCACCGGGCTCCTCAGCTCAGGTTAACACTTCTGTGCCCCCCGACGGCAGAAGTCAGAGGCCCAAGCCGGAAGCCGCGTCTCTTCCCCAAGGCCCGGTCTGTCGGAGGAGGGGGTGGGCAGCCCCAGCTTCTTGGTCTTTAAATTCGTCGCCTGTGTTCCTACCCCCGGAGGCGTGAGTGTCCCGCTGCTGTGGGTCGTTGGCCCTCACGGGGCCTGTCTTAGCTCGGCGATCAGCACCCTGGATAGTGTACCTCAGACGACAGAATCTGACTGTCTCTAGGCCTGGAGGCTGGAAGCCCGAGGTCAGGGTGTGGGAAGATTTCGTTTGCCTGGGCCTCTCTGCCACATGGACGTGGTCTTCCCCCGCGTCCTCACACGGCCGTCCCTCTGTGTACATGACCTCATCTCTTCTTATAAGGACCCCAGTCAGGGTGGCCCACGGCCCACCCACCACTTGATCACCTCTTTCGAAGCTCCACCTCCAGGCAAACTGGCACCCACGGTCTTGGGGGCCGGACTTCCTCCTGTGGGTCTGGGGGACACAGTTAGCACATGACGGGGCCTGAGGCCTGAACCGCGTGCGTCTGCTGCTCATGTGAAGTCAGGGAGAGGCCCGAGTCCTTTCTGCCTGAGCCCTGCACCACGCACTGTGCTGGAGGCGATGGCTTACACTGCCGGGAGGCGGCCAGCTCCCCAGGCTCCGGGGCGTCTGCTGTGCAGCCCCCACCTACGGCGAGTGGGCTGGAGGGGAGGCTGGTGGATGCGGGCTGTCTCCTCCACTGCACCTCTGGGTGCAGTGACCCCACCCCTCCCCCTCTGGGTGTGGTGACCCCCACGCCCCTGGTGCAGTGACCCCCGAGTGCAGCAACCCCACCCCTCCCCTCTGGGCACAGTGACCCCACCCCTTCCCCTCTGGGCACAGTGACCCCACCCCTCCCCCTCTGGGCACAGTGACCCCACCCCTTCCCCTCTGGGCACAGTGACCCCACCCCTCCCCCTCTGGGCACAGTGACCCCACCCCTTCCCCTCTGGGCACAGTGACCCCACCCCTCCCCCTCTGGGCGCAGTGACCCCCACACCCCCCTCCTCTGGGAGAAGGCGCATCTCTAGGAGGGTCCTCAGGAAAGGAAGGTGTTAGCACAGGAAGCAACAGCACGTGGCAGGAACCGCGTGGGGCCGTCAGCGTCTCACCAGGAGCTGGGGTGGGACCACTGCTCAGCGGGGAATAGAAGGTGGGGAGGCGGGGCAACATTCAGACCCACGGGCCTGGGCCCTGGGCTTCTGCAGAGCCGACCGGGGCCCTGCTGACTGTGCCGCCCACGCGGCCGGCCCTCGGCTCGGGCTGCTCTGGCGCTTCAAGGTCAGTGGCTTTTATTTTGGCCGCGAAGCTTGCGGAACCCTAGTTCCCCAAGCAGGAAGTGCAGCTGCACCCCTGCGCTGGAAGCACTGAGTCAGCCACTGGGCTGCCAGGGGGCGTCGGTGGCTCCTCACTGTTGGGTCCTGAGGGAGGGCCGTCTCCCCTGCCCAGTCCTGGGGGCACAGAGCCATCGTGACATTTTTGGTGGGGGGTGTGACTTGTCTTGTGATTATTAAACAGCTGATTTATGGTTTAAAGTGCTAGGATGAGGCCGGAACGACCTCTTGCTCGTTGTGCCTTCTTGTAGAGAGTGAGTTGTGTGGGATCCAGCGCTCAGTTAGGATTTTTTTAATTAGATTGAACGCTCAAACACAATCTGTAAGTTTGTGAGTTAACGTTTCCGAGGGGAAGAAATGGAAACTGGTGTCCAGATAGCACTTGGGAAGTGTCCGTTCACACGCACAGACATGAAACGCTCCCCATGTGCCCGACCGCCTCCCTCAGCGAAACCTGACATGTCGCCCAGAAAAGAGGCCACGTTCTTCCAGCCCAAAGGGCTCATCTGGGGTCTGGCAGATTTAGAAACACTCGGGAAACGGAGTGACCACAGCGTGAGTCCAGGCCCAGGGCGGAACTGTGTGTAAAATCAGTAGTATATAACGTGTTGTTCTTGTTGAGTCTCCAAGGCGTGTCTGACTCTTTGTGACCCCACGGACTACAGCACACCAGGCTTCCTGTCCTTCACTATCTCCTGGAGCTTGCTCAAACCCATGTCCATCAAGTCGGTGACGCCATCCAACCTTCTCATCCTCTGTCGTCCCCTTCTCCTCCTGCCTTCAGTCTTCCCCAGCATCCATATCTTTTCCAATCAGTCAGTTCTTCGCATCAGGTGGCCAAAGTATCGGAGTTTCAGCTTCAACATCAGTCCTTCCAATGAATACCCAGGACTGATCTCATTTAGGATGAACTGGTTGGATCTCCTTGCAGTCCAAGGGACTCTCAAGAGTCTTCTCCAACACCACAGTTCAAAAGCATCAATTCTTCGGTGCTCAGCTTTCTTTATAGTCCAACTCTCACATCCACACATGACTGCTGGAAAAACCATAGCTTTGACTATGCAGACTTTTGTGGGGAAAGTGATGTCTCTGCTTCTTAATATGCTGTCTAGGCTCGTCATAGCTTCTCTATATAACATGTAGCTTCTGAAATTGCACTTCACCAGCAGGTCATCAGGGAACCACTGTTGCTCATCCTTCCGTCCCTGCCAGGTGGCACAGCTCCAGGGCGCAGCACGCACTCCTGAGTGTCCGAGTGGAGTAGTCGGTCAGTGTGCGGTCCTGAGAAGCTTTCAGTCTGTTTGAGGTGACGAGGAGGGCGCAGCTGGAGCAGGCTGGATGCAGCCAAGTGCCGGGTCCTTTGCTGGGAGACCCTCTGTCCTGGGAGGCCTGGGCAGGGAGGGCCGCTGTCCGGGTGGGCAGGAAACGGCAGGAAAGGTTGTAGCCCCTCTGGGAACCCCAGTCCTGCTCCCAGGGTGAGAGTGCTCTGGAGAAGCGGAGCGTTCACACAGCCTTGAACGGCCGTGACCCTGGCCAGAATGAGGCTGCACTCCATCTACATGTGGCCCCTGCGGCTCCCTGAGCAGGGAGAGTCCAGCTCTCCCTTTGCTCAGTTGAGCGCGTCTGCCAGAGGTGAAGGCGTGACCCACAAGCTGGACCCCAGGGGTCACAACCTCTGTCCTCTGACGGTTTCTGTTCCGGAGTCAGAGGGGAGAGGCGCTGACGAAAGGTGGTCCCAAACCCAAAGGCTGCCTCCCAGGGCAGCCCCTGGGGCCGCTCAAGACCATCGGCTTGGTCTCCCCACCCGCGGAACAGGGCGGCTCACGAAGCCCCGTGAGGGTGCCCAAGCCGCCTGTGCAGGGCCCCCCAGGCCTCCGTGAGCCAGAGGTGTGGGGCGGGCCGCCGGCGTGCCCAGGTGTCGCCCCCTCGCTTCCTCTGCGAGGCCTGGCTTCGCCCGAGTCCAGCTCCCTGCCCCCCACAGGCTCAGCCTTGTAATTTAATTATTATCCGGGTGATTTTACCAAGCACATCTCTGCCCCCTCCCAGATAACCTCAGGGACGCTGACGCTGACCCTGATCTCTCCCTCTGAGACAATTTTGTCATTTTCCAGTATTTTAGTTTCACTGTATGTTTATACCCTTAAACTAACCATTTCTTAATTACTGATTTTCATACTCAGCCCTCATTCAGGTTGACTCATTTTTTTCCACATCAGCATCACTTTCCTCAGTTCTTTGTTTTGGGTACAATTTCCTCTTGTCCTAAAACATATTCTTCTTGCAGTCCTTTAGTAGGAAAGTCTTCCCATTCTTGTCTGAAAATGTCTTTAAGTAGTCCTCACACTTGCATGGTAGATTAGACGAGGGTCAGATTCTGGTCGCTTTTAAGCACTGTTTTCTTGCCCCCGAGGCTGTTGACAGGCTGTTGGTGGTGCAGATGCTGTACCTTCGTGAGTATCTGACTTTCTTCCTGAAGTCCGCAGCTCCGTCGTTAAGGAACTTCCCTGTGCCCTGTCTTCGTGGGGACCTACTTCATGATATATTTTTCTTTTGCTCCAGACTTACTACAATTCATGAAGTCAGAATTCCTATCTTCCACCAATTCTAGAAGATGGAGCGCCATTCACAGCTTCCATCTGACTATAGGCTGTTACTCTCCCCTGTGCATATTCTCTGTCTGCCCCTCTGCCTTGCATTCCGGGAGTGTCCCCAGCCCTGCCGCCCAGCGTGCCTCGCCTCTCTTCAGCAGCGTCTGATTCACCACGTGACATGTCCTGTGTGTCTGTGGTCTCCAGGAGTGTGTTTTTGTTTGCAGTTGTTCTGTTACTCTTTTCCAAGTCTGCCTACTGCATTGTACTTGTCTTAAATTGTTGAACCTCCTTTGACAGTTATAAACGTAGCATTTGACTGTTTCCATGTAATATTGATATTTCTATTATCTAGGTTCCTATGGGCTGAAACTCACACCTGGGTAGGTTTGCCATCTGTTGGATTCTGGAATTTCAGGTTATAAGTTCCTCATCGGTGGGGCTTTATCTCAGAATTTTGTGTAGGCCATGCTGACAGTGGCAACCCAAGGGCGAGGTCTTGCGATGGACGTTCCTGCCACTCCGGCTTTCACGGAACCAGGACCATCTTTACATCAGCTCCCCACCCAGAGATTCCCAGGTGACGTACGTATCGTGAGGTTGACCCTCAACCCTAGATGAGGCCCCAGGTCCGAATGTTTTCCCATTTTGAGTCTGTAGGAGACAGGTAAGCTCCTTGTGGAGCTTATGCTTTCGGCAAATGCTTTCACTGACAGTGTGGTCCCTGGGCGTCCTGGTTTGGGGAGGAGGTGTCTCACACCCAGCGCCCTGCCTCCTACACGTCTGGTTGCCCACGGTGTCGTGTGGACAGTGGAAGCCCAGCGCCCGGGAGTTCCCTTTATGTTGTGACAGGCAGACTGTGCCGTCCACCCAGCATCTCCAGGCTCTCACAGAGGAGGCCTTGCAGGTTATTTGTTCTCATCTTCAGAACACGAGACTCATTGCAGGTTAAACGCAGTGTGGATGGCCACTGCCAGTTGATTTCACGTCACCTTCAGAATCACATCTAAGGCCCAGCTTCATGTTCTACATAATGAATGAGACACCTCAAGGTGCTCCTGTATCCTGAGAGTGCCCAGCCGCCTCGTCCAGGCCAGTTCCCACACTTCACTTTTGTACATGGGCAAAGGGGTCATGAGTCCTAAAGAAGGGCAAAGCCAAAGAATGCTCAAACTACCGCACAGTTGCACTCATCTCACACACTAGCAAAGTAATGCTCAAAATTCTCCAAGCCAGGCTTCAACAATACGTGAACTGTGAACTTCCAGATGTTCAAGCTGCATTTAGAAGAGGCAGAGGAACCAGAGATCAAATTGCCAACATCCATTGGATCATAGAAAAAGCAACAGAATTCCAGAAAAACATCTCCTTCTGCTTTATTGATTATGCCAAAGCCTTTGTACAGATTGCAATAAACTGTGGAAAATTCTTCAACAAATGAGAATACCAGACCACCTGACCTGCTTCCTGAGAAATATGTATGCAGGTCAAGAAGCAACAGTTAGAACCAGACATGGAACAACAGACTGATTCCAAATTGGGAAAAGAATACGTCAAGGCTGTATATTGTCACCCTGCTTATTTAACTTATACGCAGTGTGAAATGCCAGGCTGGATGACGCACAAGCTGGAATCAAGATTGCCATGAGGAATATCAATAACCTCAGATACACCGATGACACCACCCTAATGGCGGAAAGTGAAGAGAAACTGAAGAGCCTCTTGATGAAAGTGAAAGAGGAGAGTGAAAAAGCTGGCTTAAAACTCAATATTCAGAAAATTAAGATCATGGCATCTGGTCCCATCACTTCATGGCAAATAGATGGGGAAACAGTGGAAACAGTGAGAGACTTTATTTTGGGGGCCTTCAAAATCACTGCAGATGGTGACTGCAGCCACGAAGTTAAAAGACACTTGCTCATTGGAAGAAAAGCTATGACCAACCTAGACAGTATTTTAAAAAGCAAAGACATTACTTTGCCGACAAAGGTTCGTCTAGTCAAAGCTATGGTTTTTCCAGTAGTCATGTATGGATGTGAGAGTTGGACTACAAAGAAAGCTGAGTGCCGAAGAATTGATGCTTCTGAACTGTGGCATTGGAGAAGACTCTTGAGAGTTCCTTGGACTGCAAGGAGATCCAGCCAGTCCATCCTAAAGGAAATCAGGCCTGAATATTCATTGGAAGGACCGATGCTGAAGCTGAAGCTCCAATACTTTGGCCACCTGATGCAAAGAACTGACTCCTTGGAAAAGACCCTGATGCTGGGAAAGATAGAAGGCAGGAGGAGAAGGGGACGACAGAGGAGGAGATGGTTGGATGGCATCACTGACGCGATGGACGTGAGTTTGAGCAAATTCTAGAGTTGGTGATGGACAGGGAGGCCTGGCGTGCTGCAGTCCATGGGGTCGCAAAGAATCAGACACAACTGAGGGACTGAACTGAAAAGGGTCACCTCGCTTCAGGAAGTGCCTGCACAGCTGTGTGCAGCATAGGTTGTCTGTGGACGTGCGTGGACAGGCGCCTTGGTCAGCAGCAGCTGGGCAGGTGAGTGGACCCTGGATGCGCACGTCTGGTGGCCGCGGGGAATGCCAGTGACGTGTGTGTTGCCGTGACAGTCGAGGCAGCTGTTGGGAGGGGCCCTGCTGGTTCCCAGTTGGGTTGTGCTGGAGGAGCAGGAAGACTGACATCTGATAATCCTCCGCTTCACCCATCAAACCTTGAGAGCGCGTGGGCGTGTCATTCGGGCAGCTCACGGTATGATTGGCAGCTGAACTGGGGAGAGATGAAAAATGCGTTTGGTAGTCTTATCTCCAAGTTTTCACCCTAAAAAGTGAAAATAATGTTTGATAGATCAACTCTCTTCTCTCTCCCACCTTGAACTCCCCATTTGAAAGCAATTGAACAAAGAACGCTTGTCAGCCAACTCCTGGTTATTGTGGCTGACGATTAAAGCTTCATCTTTCCCTTTTTCTTTGCTGTATTTTAGCGGTTTCTCTGCTGGTTGGAAGGTCTTGGGGAGACAGGAGACAGATGTCTAGGCTTCATCCCTCTCAGCAAGTTTGGTTGGTAAGAAGATGAGGGTAAATGCGTGTGTCTTATATTAGCTTTTCCTGTCTTGGTATCACTTCTATTCCCCGCTCTCATATTATTGCCAACGAGCGTGTGGCCTGTTGGTTTCAGAAAATTAAAATCCAGACATTGTACTTCCAAATAGCACTTTTAGATCGTCTGCAAATATCCCCTAATACTATTCTGTAGAGTCCAGCCTTTCCCATCTGGATATGGGAGGGGAAATTCATGTGTACGTTGCTCTCCTAGCTAACCTTTACTGCACCCACTGGAATTCTTTCTTCTTCCTAAAAACTCCATCAGAAAATTGTAACGAGTACATCACTGGTACAGAACAGAAAAGACTGCTGCTAAGAAAAGCCCTGCTGCTTGGCGATGCGCGAGATGCTGTCTCTGTGTTGCTAGGCAACCACCCCCCCTTCCTCTTCCTGAGAGGTTTCCCTGTTAAGCGGTTGCCGTCATCTTTCGAGTGAAAATTGCCTCCTCTCAGCTTTTTCATGTCAGCTAGGTGATGGTGAAGGTGTTGGGTCTCAGAATCTGCTCTTACTGTTGTGATTTGAGATGGGCCACTTGAGTTTTATAGGTGACCATCTGGTTGGGGAGGTGTGGGCGGGTGGCCCTTTACACATGTGGGCCTGCTGGTGCACACACGGAAACGCTACCCACAGCTGCTATTCACGACGATCTGGAGGTAGCACTGCCTGAGCCGCCGAATGGCAGTGAAAACGCAGTGATTTCTTCATCGCTCACCTTCTTGTCTGACGTCACCCGTCAGGCCCCCCACCCCGTGCTAGAGATGGCAGGGATGTTCTTTGGGAAGAATGTTGTCTCCCAGAATTAGTTTCTTCATTAGAAGATCTTTGAGAGTTTGTTATCTTAAAACTGCATTGTCATGATTCTTTTTTTTCCTCTTCTTGCCTATCAGCTCTGGAATCCAAGGTTGGTTTCCAACTACATTTTGAACATGAATGGAATTTCTGAATAACTCATGGTTGAAAGTATTTTTCATATATCAAAAAGACATGATTGAGGCTGGAATCAAATGCTTATTATCTCATTTAATGAAGACTATTAATCTATATTAATAAAAATTTGTTTAAAACTAATATTTGCAGATGCATTCTTTCTTATTGTCCAAGTAATTTATAAAAAGCAGACAGAGAGGCAGCTACAGCTGGACAGCTTACTTTCTCGCTAAACTGTTCTGCTCTCTCTTCCCATCAAAGCCTCAGACGTTAACTGTCAGTAAGGGTTACCATTGGCTTCTGCACTAAACCATCTATAGACATACTCCGACTATCCAAGGAATGAGAGGATATAATGATTGTTAAACACAGGGGTTTGCAGTGGATGAGAAACGACTTAGGAGAGTTTAATCTATTCAGAATGATTGGGGCTTCTGCATCTTTCTTGCAGTTTCTCTTAGTTTTCCAGGGCTTTCCATTTATCTATGAAGATGAGTGTATTGTTGGTAGAAATAAGACAGCTTAATAGTAATTTTTTGTTTGATAAACAGCTGTTTCAGGCATTTAAAATGCCATGGGTAGACATCTTAAGCTTTTAAAAGGCAGAAATTAGTAGAAATATAATAAACTTGAATTAATTTTTCTTTAGACTTGTGTTAATGGAAGTAGCTGCAGCCTGGGAGACTGATGTTTAAAATCACCACATTGTCAATTGTGAGGTCTTTTTTTTTTTTTTTTTTTTTTTTACTGTCTGTAGACCAAAAGTACAAAAAGAAGAGAAGCTTACAAAAGATATTTGGTGAAGGCAGGTGGTCTGGATGAATAATGTTTCTTTCATTAACATATTTCCCTTATTAACTGTATAATTAATTGTACATAGCCAAGGGAAGCTATGGAAATTGCATTTTGAGATGTATCAAAGCCGCCTTATGCTTCAGACTTCCATGCAATTTACCATTAATGAATCCAGAGATGGGAGCCTCCAGTCTATAATTATTACTTACTATTTGAATGACAAGCAAAGAATTTTATCAGCAGAGTTTTAAATGAAAGGGGATTAGCCGCTAATGTTGAAATTGTTCATCTTATGAAAATAATTTTGAAGAAAATGTTTTAGTGGAGAGGTTTGAGGAAAGCATTTGCCATTAAAATAGCCATTTTCCGATACTCTGTATGAATCTGTCCACGTCTGACAGCAGGGTGCAAATACTTTTGAAAGTGAATGAATATTTTATAAGCTGCAGAGCTGCTCATGCATCCCAGGAATAGATTATGCAATATTCCCAAATATCCCAATGAAGGTGAGAGCGTTGGTAAGCTAGGCAGAGAAAAAAGCAAGGCGGAAAAAAAAGAAATTTATGAGAATATTCTGCAAGAAATTAAAATTTGTTTCATAGCATAGAAGTCTGTCCTTCCCTCTGCTGAGTGCTCGTTTAAGATACTCAATATTGTGGAGAACACTAAAAAATGAAGCGCTGAGACCCGTTCTTCCCAACGGCTTTCACTGTCGAGGCCGGCACGGCTCAGTGTCTCTCGGGGTGACCCCCCGTCCACCGGGCGGCTCTGGCCTTGGTGCTGAGGCTGCGTTGGAGGCCGTGGAGCTAGGGCCCCTTCTCCAGGTGGGGCTAGGTGGGTGGGTGCACCCCCCTCGTTCATCAAGTGTTTACTGACCACCTAGGCCATGCTGGGCTCCACGCCAGGCACTGGGGCGGTGAGGAGTAAAGTGATCGGCCTGAAAACGCATCTTTCACTTCTCTGCACCGGTTCCTCCCACTGAATCGATAGCCAGTTTATGGTATCACCTGGTTAGAGCCTGGTGTCCTGTGAACAGGAGAACAGCCACGCTGGGATTTCCCGAAGCGTGGGAAGGTTGGTCTGGGGGGCGGGGTGTGGCTTCTAGGGCCTGTGGCAGACCCCACGAGTGTTCTGGGCGCTCGGGGATGGTCCTGGAGCCCCGCGGGCTGGAGGAGGCAGCTGGGCCTGGGCGCTGGGTGGTTCCCTGAGAGCCCTGGACCCCTTCCCACGTGGGACCCGAAGATGGCAAGCCAGCAAGGACAGCTGGTGCAGGTGTGTGCTCCAGGCCTTTCTTAGACGTTCTCGTTTTCTCAAAGCCTGGGATCGTCTTGGTTTCACTCAAGTGTATTCGAGTGCACTGGGCCTGTTGGCTACTCCAGGGTGCGAATCTCTTGGAGGAGGCTTTCGTGTCATCTGGGAACCAGTCCACAATCAGCATGCGGACGGAACTCCTGGACCCACATGACCTGAAGAGCTGATCAGTATTTCTGTGCAACCAGGAGAATTTGCTCCCTGGGACGGTGGCCGGTTACCACGTGCTTCCTCAGGGCTGTTCTTGTGTTTGGAGATGCACGCATACTCACACACCCTTGTGTGTATTTCAGGAGTTGCCTTATTTGTGTAAGTATATCGACGTATCCCATGGACAGAGGAGCCTGGCAGGCCACGGTTCCTAGGATTGCACGGAGCTGGACCTGACTGAAGCAACTTAGCACAGCACAGCACACCCAAGTATATCAAGTTGGTTTAGTTGTTAGGTTGATTTTGCATATTAAGTTTGGGTTAAGTATTGACTGTGTGTTTTCTCTTGGGCAAACTGATCTTCAATGAGATGTTGTAGAACAAAGCTAAGATAAAAGTTAGTGTCATCAAATATCTGAAGATTTTGTCTGGGTAACGAAGCATGCAGGCTGTTAGAAGCGTCAGGGTTGTTGAGCAGTCCGATTTCTACCCAGGTTTTTGACTTAAAGTGGATCTAGACTGAAGCTTTGGTTCTGAGATCAGACCTGTCCTCACCAGTTGTGTCGGGGGTCAGGCTGCGACTCTGCCTCTGAGACCAGACCTGCCCTCACCGGTTGAGTGAGGGGTCAGGGTTTGCAGACATCTGGGAGGGTGAGGAAGAGCAGGCAGGAGAATGAAATGCGCGGAATCTGTATTAACTCGACCTGAAGCCTCTGGCGAGTTCTGTTAGGGAACCCTGGCAGCTCTGCCTGCACTGTCGGCCCTAGACCAGCCCCTGAGCCCCTCTCGGAACGCCTGGCTGGTGTCCTCGGTCCTGCCCGAGGCTGGCACGGAACGGGGCATCTTTGTCATCGTGTGCCTCTGCGTGAAGCTCCCGGCTGGCCCTCGCCACTCTAGAATAAGCCTCGTCTCCTGCTCCCCACCCTCAGCTTTCAAGCTCCCAGCCCTGGCCCCTGGTGCCCCCTCCTGGGCCCCGCCACCCCGGCCTCTCTCTGGTTCTGGAACCACGGGGCCCATTCCCATCCGGAACGTTCTCCCTCAAGTGACTCCCTGCCGTCCCCTGCAGCCTCGCCTCCCCATCTTTCAGGAGGGGCCTGCCTTCCTGGGCTGCTCACCCCCCAGTCACCTGTTTTAGTCCCCTCACCCCCTGCCGTTGTCTGAAGCTATCTTCTAAATGCTGCTGACCTACCGTGTGTGGTCTTTCTCCAGCTAAAACCCCAGCACCCGAGGACAGAGTCTTGGACCTGCTGGGTCCCCGGAACATACAACACCCCGGCTCCTACGATGCTTTTAATAAAGCTAGTTGAATGAACAAATAAATGGCTAAATCTACCAACACATGAACAAGATTCTGAAATAATACTGCAATTCTCAGCTTCCTCTTTCACAATTAGAGGCAGAATCCACGTTTCACTCTTAATGCCAGGCAAAGCTTTTTTGCCTTCGGTTTAGATATAAATAGCTGTATATTTATGGAAATATGGTATAATTCTGTTAATTATTTTCCACTGCTTATAAGTATTCACCTTTGTATTTTGCCTATGTTCATATAACCTTAATTGTTATGATGTTAAATAAGATCTTAAGGTTCATACAATTGTTCATTTAAAATTCTTTGAGCTTCTTGAACATGTCAGCCCTGAAAGGCAGGCGAAGTTACTGTTGTTGTTACTATTACCGCATGGCTCTCACTCAGCCTCACTGCAGAAGACCTTTGTCACTCTCTCCTACGCACACACCCAAAATTACATGGCACTAAAGTGCCCAGTGTGAAACAAACTCAGTTGTATAAAGAGACGTTCTCCTGTTTAGTCAGAAGAGGTGGTGAGGACAAAATATTTATTCTTTAAAGTTTACTGATTATAACGCTTCTGGAACAGAGCGTGTCCCTTATTAACATTTCCACCAGGGTTTCGGTTTAAGTCTTCATAAAATTGTGATTTTCCTTTTCCATAAATCTGTAAAGCAAGGTGAGTGCAGGTCACAGCAGGTTTGATGGGCACATCAGTTAGTGTGGGAGAGTCTCTGAGGGCATCTCCCACCCGCTCAGCCCTCCGTGGGAACAACCCAGCTGTGAAGCTGGAGGCTTCCTGAGCCTGACCCTGCAGAATTCAGGAAACTCCTGTTATCAGTAAGTGAAAGTGAACATCACTCAGTCATGTCTGACTCTTTGCAACCCCATGGACTATACAGTCCATGGAATTCTCCAGGCCAGAATACTGGAGTGGGTAGCCTATCCCTTCTCCAGGGGATCTTCCCACCCCAGAGATCTAACCCAGATCTCCACATTGCAGGCAGATTCTTTACCAGCTGAGCCCCAAGGGAAGCCCATTATCAGTAAAGAAAGTGAAAAGTGAAAGTTGCTCAGTTGTGTCCAACTCTTTGCAACCCCATGGACTATACAGTCCATGGAATTTTCTAGACCAGAATACTGTAGTGGGTAGCCTATCCCTTCTCCAGGGGATCTTCCTGACCCAGTAATAGAACCAGGGTCTCCTGCTTTGCAGGCGGATTCTTTACTAGCTGAGCTATGAGGGAATCCTATGTTATCAGTAAGCCTCCCCGCAATTAAGGACTCTTCCAGATTTAGAATACCAAAACTCAGAATTATAATAAAAATATATTAATTAAACCTTCCAATCAGTTAAGCTCTACAAAATCGAAATTGAACTAGATTCGTGCACTCTCAACGCCCTGCTTTGCAAGCAGTCGCCTTTTCCTTCTCTTCCAAAAGCACAGCCCTTCTCGGCGCCACATAGGGGCAAACAACTCATCCTGGGGAGGCTTTCCCAGCAGTACTTTGAAAAAGCACATGGTTTTCTTCAAAGCTTTTGTTTCTTTGTTTTCTTGGTTCCTCAATGTAGTTTATTTTTTCAAGTACAGAAGGAACTTTAGACCAAACAGATAACCCAGGGCTCACAGCCCCCAGCCCAGCCCAGCGTCTTCCGTTTCTCCTTTGCTGCCTCTCTGTCCCGGGCTGTTACTTACTCACCGTCTCGCCTATATGAGCGTCCGTTGGGGACGTCCTCTTAAAGGTTTTGCATTTGGAGCCATGTGAACTTTTCGGCACTGTTTTAACAATTTAACATCCCTACTATCGCACAGTCAGGTTGGTCACCACATCAGAAAGGGGAGCTCGATTCTAACTCTCGCTGAGACAGCCTGAGAACAGCTTTCGGGGTCACTGGGCCTGCCGAGATTCCATTCCATCTTCAAAACAGCTCAGCCTGAGAAACAGAGCTTTCACGGGGGGACTGGGGGAAACGGCCTTGATTCACATGCGTTGGTGAGGCCACCTCTGCTGCGCGTGCCCGATGCTTTTGCTGGTCAGTGTCAGGCTTTCATCCTCTTCCCAACTCGCCAGGATAAGGGACGCAGACTGCCCCCTGCGATCTCACGCGCGAATGTCCCCTCCTCAAAAACGCCTCCTCCTCGGCGGTGATACTGAAAGTGTGATAAAAAGAGGAAAGGCCGCAGGAACGGGCTTTCATTCCTCCTTCCTAATTCCTCTCTCCCGATGGGGCTCCCTCAGGCTTGGCACACGCAGCCCAGGGGCTGGATTCCAAGTCATGCTGGCTTTTCCCGAGTGAGCCCCGCTGCCCACACAGGGCCACGCGCTGAGCCGCCTGGTCTGGGTCCCTGCGTGTTCCTTTTCTCTAATATGATGCGTGTGTAGCGCGCTGCACTTTAAGTTCCCGGTTTGAAGGAGATAAAACGGCACGTGTTTAACTGTCCGGTGAGACCCTTCGTCCCTCGCCAGGTGGGACTGGGCGGGCGGGGCAGGTGTGAGAACTTGCTGGGAGGAGGGTGCCGGCCGTGTCCGGAGGTTCCAGTGTGGTTATTGTCACTGGAGTCAGATGGCAGTGTGAATACGCTTGATTGTATGGTTTGTGATTCCCATTTCAAGCAAATCTTTCCTAAGCTAAGAAACAGCAGAACTACCCTCTGATCACCTAACCATATCTGCCCTTCCTTGAGTTTGAACAGACTACTTTGAATTTCTAATTCCAAATGTCTTAGCCTGCCTGATGCATAATATTAACAAATACCATTTAAAATATGCCAGATGCAGCAGTCTGTGCAGACAGGATGCCCGCCTAACCCAGCCATTTCCTGTGCCCGCATCTGTGTGCATAACCCAGCCATGTACTGTGCCTGCATCTGTGTGATGTGGGCTGAGCCCAGACAGTTGACCCCACCTCCTTTTTCCTTTCATCTTTCCATGTTCTTTGCTCATAACTTAAACGTCTTCCTTTTGGAGTTCAGACACTCAGCATACACATCTTCCTTTCATGCATTAATAGAGACAGGTGACCATGTTTATTTTTAAGGGAGAAGCATCACCATCTCCCCAAATGGTAGCTGAAGCAGCTCCCTCCTTGCTGTTAAAAGCCTGCATCTGATTCCATCTGATTTTAAAGCACCAGCCTTCAGGTCCTATCACAAGGAAAGAAAACGTGAAGGATGTAATCTTATTGTAACAAATGGTCTGATTGCTGTCATGGGCACCCACACCAGCTGCCCAGGTGGCCCAGTGGGAAAGAGTCCGCCTGACAAGGCAGGAGATGTGGGTTCGATCCCTGGATCGGGAAGATCCCCTAAAGAAGGAGATGGCAGCCCACTCCAGTCTTCTTGCCCAGAGAATCCCATGGACAGAGGAGCCTGGTGGGCTATGGTCCAGGGGGTCACAGAGAGTCGGGCATGACTGGCCGTGCATGCAGAACAGCATAGGCACCCGTGTAGAGTGGAGAACAGAGACAAAGCTTTCCGAGTAATAATTGGATCTTCCAAAACCTGCGCCTCCTTCGTGACACCCTCTCCTCGGCGGCAGAAGCTCGTTCCCGGCAGTGTAACTGTGAAATGGACTTTCACCAGGACAGCCTCTACTGGTTTCGTGTCTGAAGACCCACAGAGCCACAGAGGTCTCCAGAGATCTGTGCAGACACGGTTTTGTGCTGACGTGAGTGGTTTCCGTGGATACCGATCACTGTGACATAAAGTCAACCGGATCTTAGAGTTTGCTCGATTTTAGCGATGGTCCGCCCTCCTTATGAGTTCCAGTTTTTTCTGTTAAAAGCTTATTTCATTATTATCTTTAGTAAGTCCTCTTGCCCCTCTCAGGGTGTCACCCTCTCGTTGCTTGTGGTACAAGCGTGCGTGCTCGGTCGCTCAGTCGTGTCTGACTCTGCAAACCCCAGGGACTGTCACCCGCCAGGCTCCTCCATCCATGGGATTCTCCAGGCAAGAATACTGGAGCGGGTTGCCACTCCCTTCTCCAGGGGATCTTCGCCACCCCAGGATCAAACCCATGCCTCCTGCAACCTCTGCATTGGCAAATGGATTCTTTACCACTGAACCACCTGGGAAACCCCATTGATAGTGGTCAGAAATGCCAAAGTAACATCATTTCTGTGACTTTTAACAGAACTAAAACTGCACTGTTCACCCAGGCTCTCGTGACCACTCCACGTGAGTTTGGTCGAGCACCTTGGCAGCCAGTATCTGCCAGGATCCCAGCTCTGTGGGCTGGATTCAGACCAACTCGCACAGGTCTCCAGACCCATCCTCCCAGCATTCAGAGGTGGGCAGCAATACTCCTGCAGCAGAGGACGGCCTGGGGGCCAGGGAGCCGGGTGCCCGCGGCTCTCCTTGGAGCAGTCACAGTCCAAAGCCCTTGAGACCACAGATGCTGGCTTGTTTTGTTCTTGTTCAGTTGCTAAGTCACGCCCAGCTCTCTGTGACCCTCATGGACAGAAACACACCAGGCTTCTCTGTCCTTCACTCTCCCGGAGTCTGCTCAAACCCATGTCCATCGTGTCAGTGATGCCATCCAACCATCTCATCCTCTGTCGTCCCCTTCTCCTCCTGCCCCCAATCTTTCCCAGCATCAGGGTCTTTTCCAATGAGTTGGCTCTTTGCATCAGGTTGCCAAAATAGTGCAGCTTCAGCTTCAGCATCAGTCCTTTGAATGGATATTCTGTTTCATGAGGAAAGTGCTGGCTTGTTGCTGTTTGACGAAGACAAATTGAGCTAGTCATGTTGTGGTGAAGTAGATGATTTTAGGGATTCTTTGATTGTGACCCTGGAGACTGACCCTTGATGCCAACACTGGTAACACAGTGCTGGTGAAACAGTCCAGATCCCGACATGGTCTGAGGTGCCAGGTCACAGTCCCACTTGGCATCACCAGCTCTTTCCACCCAGAGATCGGCAGCTCAGCTTCACGTCTCTACACTGGCATTCCCAGTGGTGCCTCAAGACTGGCTCATGACACCTCCATCTGAACCCAGTGATAAGAAGCACGTAGTGGGGAGGAGCTCGAGGATCCTGCCTGATCCGTGCTGTGAGGAGGCCGTGGGCTTGTTAGAGGGACCACCATCCCTGGCGAATCGGAAGCAGCATTGAAACCATGACCAATGAGCTTGGTGAGGCTGCTTCTCGCCTGTTTGGTAGCATCAGGAGGCTGACCACAGACAAGGCAGCCTCACAGCAACAACTCTACTTGATCCCCTCGTGTGCTCAGGCCACGCCTGGCAGGTGCTGTCCGTGCAGACTTAACATACTGTACTTCCTTAGATAAAGCTGCTGTCCCCGGGAGACAACATACTGTACTTCCTTAGATAAAGCTGCTGTCCGTGGACACTGCAGTCACAGAATACGGAAGAGACATAAGATATTCTCTCATGAGGAACACCATCTTTTCCATCTGTATATAGTTTATAGTCACAAAGTATAATTCATATATTAACTCAGTCAAGCCCCAGAGCTACCTTAGAAATATGTACTAGAATTCCCATTTTTGCATAGCAGTATATTAAGGGTAAGTAAAATTAGATGGTTTGCCCAAAAAGTCTATGGGGACCAAACCTTTTTGTTTATTACATTATTAAGGAGTTTTTTGAAATCAAGCTCACTGCCTTCTCTGTTTTATTAAAGTTGCATTCCTATTGGAAAACTCCCTTAGGCATTCACAAAGGCTCTGAGAGTGATGGTAAAATTAACTTCCCAAAGATACAAAAGTGTGCCTGTGATTATTTTCTTAATATGTTCCTGTGATTATTAACAAAACTCTTTTATACTCCAGAGCATCCCAAACGCTCCATATTCCTAGGAATCACTTTCTTGACCTGAAGGTGTTGACAATTTGATCAGAAAACCATGCAAAAAATCCTGGGGTGATATTAACAAGTTAAGGACATACGTCTCCACATTATAATGCAGTAACTTTTGTCCCAAAGGTTCGGGATTCTGTGTAAATTGATTCTATTAAATGTGGAAGCCAGCTGGTTCGTCCAACATATGGAGAGTGTTTCCTGAAGAGTCGTCTCGTGGCACGTGGTCCTCGTGGCCCAGAAACTCTTGGTCGTTTTCCTACCCAAGCAGTCTAATCCTGTGGGCCAGAAAAGGGCACGTGAGCTCGGGAACTGGAAGGTTAGAGTCACAAATACGAGGAAGATTAAAGAGGAACGCCTTAGATTGAGTCAGTATCTCATGAACTAGGTCCTGTGAAAGCCATCCTCATGGTAGCATCATGTGGTCAAGGCTCAAGAGGTCATTGTCAGCCGGGTTGACTGCAAATGTAGAAAACCCGTATTCTGAAAGCTCAAGACTTTTTTCCATGAATGGTTTGATCTGGGGATTATCTTCTATGCAAGTGCTTCAAACCTAGGCTCTTGGAAAGTACAATTCAAGAAGATTTTAGAAACCTTCTCACTCAGGACTTACCTGAACTCAGCCCGAGTGACGTTCCCGATGGACCCAGGCTTTTGAGAACACAATTTGCGTAAGCCCAGAGCCCGCCAGAACCCATGTCCAGGGGAGCGTACTGAGCAATTCTTCAGGATTAAAGACTTGCTTCCAAAGGTCCCTTACGAACTACATAGCTGTCTTAACTCAACTATCTAAGCTCCTCAAGTTGAGCCAATGGGTGCTGAGCCCTGAATCCGCACTTGACTGGGCTCTTCCAAGTGGTGGGGGTCTCCCTCACTTGACCAGCCCGCTCCAGTGCTGGTGTGTCATGCTCTGCTCTGCTCTGTGCACCCAGAGCTTCCTCTGTGGGCTGATGGTGTTGGTGTAGGACAGGTCCCTACGCCCCAGGAGCTCACAACCCGTGGGGAAGACAGGCTCCTTACGGTGGGACCGCGCACAGCACATCCCGAACGAGGCTGCTCACCCAGGGCACGAGGTCCACAGAAGTGACCCACAGAGACACCACAGACCTGGACACTGAAGGGGGCTAAGATCAAACAGGGGGGGAGACTGGGAGAAGGCCTTTCTGAACTCTGGCCATGCCTGCAGCCTGCGACCACAGAAGTGACCCACAGAGACACCACAGACCTGGACACTGAAGGGGGTCAAGATCAAACAGTGGGGGAGACTGGGAGAAGGCCTTTCTGAAGTCTGGCCGTGCCTGCAGCCTGCGACCACAGAAGTGACCCACAGAGACACCACAGACCTGGACACTGAAGGGGGTCAAGATCAAACAGTGGGGGAGACTGGGAGAAGGCCTTTCTGAAGTCTGGCCGTGCCTGCAGCTGCGAGGCCTTGAGACTGTCACAGGAACATTTGCCATGAGTTGCATGGATGCTCCTTGGGTAACTCAGAAAGGAAGAAGGCAGCAGGAAATATTTAATGAAACATTACAAAGTCCTTATGGTACTTTGGGGGGCAGTTCTTCCAAGTTTTAGATTTGATGGCAAAAATTTTGGATTGCCAGTTATCGATACACAACATACAACTGAAGTAATACAAATTACTTCAATTTGTGATGCTGGAGAAGACTCTTGAGAGTCCCTTGCACCAGTCCTTGGATTGGTACAGAGAGATCAAACCACTCAATCCTAAAGGAAAGCAACCCTGCATATTCATTGGAAGGACTGATGCTGAAGCTGAAGCTCCAATACTCTGGCCACCTGATGCGAGGAGCCAACTTGTTGGAAAAGACCCTGATGCTGGGAAAGATTGAAGGCGGGAGGAGAGGAGAGAGGCAGAAGATGAGACGGTTAGATAGTATCACTGACCCAATGGATGTGAATGAGCGAACTCTGGGAGATGGTGATGCACAAGGAAGCCTGACGTGCTGCAGTCCATGGGTTGCAAAGAGTTGGATGTGACTTAGCAACTGAAAAACAGCATCCAGGTTTCCAGATCATGTCAGTCATTCAACAAATACTGACTCTGTGCTAAGTGCGTGCGGCATTGGCCCCAGCCTGGAACAGGCAATCTCACGAGAGGATGGAGGGCCTGGCGCCCACAAAGCAGAAGGGGACTCACGTCACAGAGACGCGGGTTTTGCAATAGTGAGTATCTGATGTGGGGAGTGGGTTGTGGGAAAGGGAGATCAGGGCGTGGACGGGCCTGAAGGAGGAGGTGGCGTCTGCACTGACCTGGACGTCTGGGTGGATTCGTGGCAGAATTGGCATGAAGCGTTGAGAATGACCGTGACGGGGGCCGAGTTCAAGCGGGCAAGTGTTCTTGCTGGGCTGGCGTGGCAGGTTGGTAGCATGATGTCTGGACAGAGCACATGCTGTCGGGGCACCGGTGGCGGCGTTTGGAGCAGGTGGTATTGTGACCACAGTCCCGCCTGTGCAGGAACCAGAAGGAGGCCTGAGGCGGGAAGCGGAGCAGGCGGCAGGACGGTGCGTCTGGAAGACCCTCGTCTCAGCATCGTTTCGGCTCAAGTGAGAAAACCCCGTAGTACTGATGTTGTCCAAGGCCTAGGCAGCAGCTGTCAGGACAGAGAAGCAATAGCAACATGAAAAAGCAGCTCACGCATGTGCCAAGGACGGTGGCAGTTACCACAGCCTTGCAGCTTCACTCTGGGCAGGAGGTCATCAGCGGCTTCTGTTTTCACTCTGCTTCCCTTTACTTTCTGTTCTTTTCTACATGTGCTGTTTATGGAATAAAAAGGCACCGTTTTTTTTTAAACTAAGCCGTCCTGCCATACCCACTACCCCCCGCCCCACACACACACACGTACATGCACACACACGTTAAATGAAAGTATTTTAAAGGTCAGCTTTTGGAACACCTACAGTCTGGGGGAGGAGCACGCAGAGTGTTTAAATTTCATGTTCACTTACCTAGTTATTCCAGGAGGCGACTGTGTCCGGGGAGGACCCCTCCACCTGTTCCCACACCCTTGAAAAGAAGGGGCCTCATGGTATTAAGTCACGGTGGCAGGTTTTGTTTTTGTGTAAAACTCATTCTTTTACGACCAAAGCCTAGCTTCCCCACAGACAACGTGAAACTCACTCCCGTGTCTCAGAAGAAAAGCATCTAACCCACAAGCGTAGGGAGCGACGGCTCCTCAGACGCGGATGGGAATTATGCCCATTTATCACGGTGACCGACGCTCTGTAAAGGTGTAACAGAGAAGCACCGCTGCTCGGAACAGATCAACTGAGACGACCGGAGCAGGACGAGCACAGGTGACCGCGGCACTGCACGCCGCGAGGAGGAAAGCTTTGTCTCGGTGTTTGCGTTTCTTTTACTCATTTTTCTTTCTGGCTGTGCTCAGGCTCTCCCAGTTGCGGGAGCCAGGGCCCCTCACAGCGGTCACTTCTGTGGCCGAGTGCGGGCTGTGGGGCGTGCCGGGGCAGTAGCTGCCGTTCGCGGGCTCGAGTGTGAGGCCCCTTTTGCAGACAACATTTGAGATTGGATTAAACCTTCTAAGGCTCATCAGTTTAGAATCCATCGTGTTTTATTGAAAGAAGCTCATTTGGGGCTTCCCCGATTGCTCAAGCAGTGAGGAATCTGCCTGCAATGCAGGAGAGCCTGGTTGGATCCCTGGGTCAGGAAGATGCCCTGGAGAAGGAAATGGCAACCCATTCCACTATTGTCGCCTGGAGAACCCCATGGACAGAGGAGCCTGGTGGGCTACATACAGTCCATGGGGTCACAAATAGACACAACTGAGACTTACTGTTAGAGGAGAGAACCAGCAACTCTCCGTACAACTTACTTCTAGAAAACAACTCTTCTCAGAAAGAAGCTCATTCTTCCCTGATGGACTTTGTGAACAGCATTTTCCAAAGAAAAGTGAGGATCCCGGATCATTTTGCCAGGAACCGTTTTACGCCCACGAGTGAGACTGTACGTTAACCAGTCTTGGGAAAAGTAATCCCAGAAGCACTGAGACCATACACTTACCCAGAACTCCCCTCCTTCCTGGGACCTCCACACACACCGTATTTTAGGCTAGGTAATAAGCTGGTCAGGATTTACACAGATTTAAGTACTGGGTTGTGCAAAAATGCCATCCTTTTTAGAGTAACTGGTACAAAAAATATATGTGATGCTCCATGATGATTGTCCCCAAAGAAAGCAGTGTGTGGTTTACATTTTCTGGACTGTGCCCTAAAGTTGCTTCTTTAAAGATGTTTCATTTTGCTTTGTGGTCATATTTGAAAACCCAAAAGCAAGATGTTAGAAGATGAGACTATTTCCTTTGGGCCCAATCAAACCACCTGGGTCAGTCCTTTGAAATTCTTTTCCTGAAACCCAAGGGCCGTGTCGGGGAGTGGGCTTAGAACTCCTGTGATGTTTCTTTTCCTCATGAGGGTGAGCTACTGAGGTTCACGGTCTGTCCCTGAAAAGGGTTCATGGTCACAGTTCTTGGTCATCTGCACGAAAGGCCATCCGCTGGTCCCCTAAGCAGATGTAGCAGGGGATCGAGGGATGTGTGATAATTGCCCGGGGCCTGTCAGTGGCCCTCCCGGAGCCACAGGCCAGGGGCACCTCGGCTGGTCCAGGTAACCTGGAGCATGACCGCTCCCCTGGAGCAGCGCCCTCGGGCACCCAGCCTCCACACCCTGCTTCAGCGCACACTCACTGATACACACACCAGTCGGACCAACATGGACAGAGTCGGTGTTTGTTAAGTGAATAATACAAAGCAGTTCAGGCCAGCTGTACTCCACATTTTACTGAGAGGTGTGAGATCTCAGCCCGACCGTCTGGTGGGCTTCCTTCCTTTTCACGTGCCCGTCTGTCCCCTGGGGTGGGTGCCGATAAGGCGGGGCAGCCAAGGGCAGCGATGGTCACTGGAGTGGTGGTTGCTGGACTGAGCAGACGAAGGGGCCGACAGAGGGGCAGGGTGCGCGTGGAAGAGGTGTGAATCTTGGCTGGACGTTGGAGTGCCTGACCAGGGACCTGGCTCCGTGTGTGCGTGTGTGCACACGTGTGTGTGTGCACATGTGTGTGTGTTTCATTTTGCTGTGTGGACATATTTGAAAATCCACAAGCAAGACATTAGAAGATGAGACTATTTCCTTTGGGCCCAATAAAACCACCTGGGTCGGTTCTTTGAGATTCTTTTCCTTAAAACTGCAGTCATCTCTGGACTAAACAGATCAGTAAAGCGAGTGAACAAGACCAGCTCTGGAGTCTGTGGAGGGAATGTTCAGGAGGCCAGTTTGCCCGTCCACCTCTCCTGTGTCCCTGCCCATAGGCAGGTGCCTGGAAAAATTAAGATCAGAGCAGATGAGGGTCAGACATTTGGTTTGTGTTTGGGGTTTTGTTTTTTAACCCTGACGGCCACGTAACACTGTGTCCATCAGAGCAAACTGCATCCCCCTGGTGGGTTCAGAGAAGCCGGCCTGTCATAAGGAAAACGACTTCTGTGTAGAGGTGGGAGCGAGGTCAGCAGCCCCAGAGAGGGGCTTGGCACGGGCTCCCTGCCCTGCGATGTGGGACACACGCCCCCCCAACGTCTGCTTCGTGCTCGGCCCCTTCCCCACCGCGGTGCCAGCCCGCCCCGCCGGGTCCGCGCAGGTGGAGCGTGGGCTCCGCCTGGGGCCGCCCCAGGGCCCACGCCCCGCAGGCGGACCTGCTGACGCTTGCTCTCTGTTCCAGGCCTACATGGAGGACCACCTGAAGAACAAGAACCGCCTGGAGAAGGAGTGGGAGGCGCTGTGTGCCTACCAGGCCGAGCCCAACAGCTCGCTCGTGGCCCAGAGGGAAGAGAACCTGCCGAAGAACCGCTGCCCGGCGGTGCTGACCTGTAGGTACCGCCCGGTCCGGGGGGCGGGGGTTGCAGGGGCGGCCCTGCGGTGCTTATTTGTAGGCACCTGAACACACAGCCTGGCTCCGGGGGGCGGGGGGCGGCCCGGCGGTGCTCACCTGTAGGCACCTGAACGCACCGCCTGGTTCCGGGGGGCGGGGGGCGGCCCGGCGGTGCTCACCTGTAGGCACCGCCCCACTCAGGGGCGGCGGGGAGGGGCTGCGCCCGCCCCGCTCCAGGGTCTCCTCTAGGGCTCATGGGGCTCCAGAGCCCTCCCTCCTCCGTATCTACCCCCTCTGCCGACATCACTGTTTTTTATTTTTTTGGCGTAGAGTTGATTTACAACCTTGCGTTCGTTTCAGGTGTACAGCAGAGTGATTCAGTGACACACACCTCTGTTCTTTTTCAGATTCTTTTCACTCACAGGTTATTACCGAATATTGAGTATAGTTCCCTGTGCTGCACAGTAGGAGCTTGTTGCGTATCTGTTTTATATATTGAAGTGTGTGTGTGTGTTGATCGCAAACTCCTGTTATCCCTTCCCCGTCTCCCCTTTGGTAACCAGCCATCAGTTTGTTTTCTGTGTCTCTGTGTCCCTTCCTGTTTTGAAAATAAGTTCATTTGTGTCGTATTTTGGATTCTGTGCCTGGCGCCCTGCGAGCCCCACCCGGTCCTGGAGGCGCAGCGGTGGGGGTGGGCACAGGTAGATGCCAGCAAGCTCAGGCTCTGCTGCTGCTGTTGCTCTGGACTCGGGGCTTGGTTCCGAACGCCTGGAGCCTCGTCCTCCCCTGTCCTGGGGATCACACCATCGCCCTTGGACTCTCAGGGCTGTGGGGTCAGCGAGGCAGTCTCGCAGGCCGGGCAGGCTGTGCAAGGAGCAGACGGGTCTCCCCAGCATCACTGGGCACCTGCTGCCTGGCAGGAGTCACTGCCAAGAGAGGGGACACGGGGAGATGCCAGCCCTCCATCTCCCTGACGTTGTGTGAGCTGACAGGCGACTGAAGGGGCAGAGGCCCCCGGGGGCGTGAAGGGATGTGCGGTGCAGGCTGAATGTGCGTCTCCCCACCCGGCCGTTCCTGCCTTCCGTCACTATCTGGAGATGCTCCAGCCTCCCATGTTCCAGCAGGTTCCAGGCTGGGGCTGGTGGGGGTGGGGGCCTGTGATTAATACACCCCCTGTGGGGGCGGGAGTCCGACTGTGTCGTGAGCAGTAAGTGCTGAGCGACTTGCGCGCGTGGAGTGAGTTTGTGGCGGAGGGCAGGAGGGATTCAGGCAGACTTCAGACGTGACAGCACGTACTTTGTGGGCTGACGTGTCCGAGGGCTCAGCAAAGCCCTCAGGTCTCAGAGGGAATACCAGCACCCTCGCGAGGACACAGCCTCCATCCTGCGCTCGGAGCCAGAGGGCCAGGCGGTGCCACCCAAAGGCAGGAGCCCAGCTCCTGCTGCCCGTCTGCCCGGGGGACGCAGTGGCTGACACTCTGGCTTGTGGGCAACGGCAGCGACTCGCTCCCGGCTCACAGGACAGGAGGAGCCAAGACACGCGCCTGTGTGGCTTTGGACCTGAGCCCGGAATGACACCCTCCTGTGAAAATCTTAACACACTTCTAGGTGTAAGGTTTTTCTAACAGTTTAGTTGGTGTTCAGACCAGTTCTGTGATGTCTGAAGGGCTTTTCCCTAAAGAGCTCTAAAAATAGGGGCCATTGCAATTTGTGTTTTATATTTAGAAGGAAAGCCAACAACAAACAGATATTTAAGTACCTGCTGTGCGCCAAGAAATATCAACATATCAGTAACCTCCGATAATGCAGATGACACCACCCTTATGGCAGAAAGCAAAGAAGAACTAAAGAGTCTCTTGATGAAAGTGAAAGAGGAGTGTGAAAAAGTTGGCTTAAAGCTCAACATTCATGGCATCTGGCTAAGATCATGGCATCCAGTCCCATCACTTCATGGCAAATAGATGGGGAAACAGTGGAAACAGTGACAGACTTCATCTTTTCGGGCTCCAAAATCACCGCAGATGGTGACTGCAGCCATGAAATTAAAAGACGCTTACTCCTTGGAAGAGAAGTTATGACCAACCTAGACAGCATATTAAAAAGGAGAGACATTACTCCGGAAGTTGGTGATGGACAGGGAGGCCTGGCGTGCTGAAGTACGTGGGGTCACAAAGAGTCAGACACGACTGAGCAACTGAACTGAACTGAGCACCGAGGACTGCTGGCCAACACAGCGATGTCTGGTCAACCACGCTCAGCCCTTGTCCTCAGGGAGGATCTGGGTGGGGGATTCCAATTGCACCCCAGATGAGTAGCCATGTGGGGCAGATGGTCAGCCTGTGTGGAAGCCTCTGGTTTCCTTGGTTGTCAGGGCTGCAAGATAAACACTCAAGTTCAAAGGCTCTTCCTCAAGCGCCCTCCTGCAGCGCCAACCAGACAGAGACATGTTCCAGGCCATACGCCCTGCAGCCGGTGGGTCCACAGGCCGGGGCCTCAGGGATGCAGGACAGCCTGTTTTCAGCCTCCAGCGGGGGTGGGGGGCCAGCCCCAAGGGGACCAGGGCCCTAGAAGCCCTCGGACCAGAGCCTCGGGCCTGCTGCCTGCACGTGGGCTGGAGCTGGGGCTCCACAAGAAGTGCTTTCTCGGCCGGACTCCGGCATGGAGCGCGAGCCAGAAGCCGCCGTTTCTGACCATGTGGCCGTCACAGAGCCTGGTCTCAGAGACAGGCGGGCAGACAGAGCCTCCCCAGACGCGTGAGTCTCGTCCGCACACGCGTCCCCGGCTCAGTCCTCCACACTCCTGCCTTCTCAGCTTTCAGAAGGAGACCTGGTGGTCAGGTCTCGGCCTGCAGCCTCCCCGAGCAGGACCCCAGGGCGATGGCGTGCATTAAACTCCTGGTGGTCTCGCCAGACTCCACCAGGGAGAACGGCTGCTTCTTGAGATCTGCTTCGTGTTGTCCGACTGTTCCCTCCACACGTGCAGCGATGTCCGTGGTGGAGCAGAGCATGTAGACAGGGTGGGCCTCCATGCACCCTGGCCCCTGAAGCCGATGTTGACACCACTTGGGTGTCAGGGTGCTCATTACAGTGTCATGTGTCAGACACGCTCCCCCAGCAACCACATCCACCCTCCGCCCAGGAGACAGGAGTGCTGCTGGGCTTCCGCCACGCTCCCTGATGGGCATGGCTGGGGCACCCACCTGGACCCCACCCAGGGCAGTGTGCAGGCTCCACCCCTCCACCCCATCCATGTCTCTGTTGGTCCACTGCCCGCCTGATATCTCCCCACCCCCCACGCCCCGCCCACACTGGCCCCGGTCCAGCTGAGGCTGGGACACCCGCTGCGTCCCCATCAGCAGGTTGGTGGGAAGTTCAAAGTGGCCGGACAGCAACTTTCCCATCCCTGACAGCCCGAAGGTTCTAGCTGCAAACAAATTGTCTTTCAAAGAAGAAGGCAGATTTACAAGATGTTGGCTGGTGCTGTGCTAGGTCCTGTTATATAGCTCAGAAGTTTAAAGAATTTAAAATGCTTCAAAGTGCTTTTTTTTTTTTGCATTTTTAAAAGAATTATGCAATATTCCCTCATATTCCTGTTCTTTTCAAGCTAAGGACAGGAATATGATGCTATGGTGGTATGCCATCTTAAAGTCTGTGATTCTGACTCATAATAGCAAGAGAGAGACATGGAGGTCCGGGGGTACTTAGCGATGAAACCGGAGAGAAGGTCAAGTTGAGGACGCAGACACGGAGGATGGACAGAAGGTCCTTGAAGCCGTGTCTCGAGGTGTGGCCTTTAGGGTGTTGCTGCTGATGTGCTCACAGCTGCATCCACGGCCTTACCTGGCAGACGGGGCAGGGGAGGGTCTGAGCGACTCCCTCCTGGCTCTTTCTGGGAGCCGCATCACCCATGGCACCAGCTTCAGCCGCGTGTGACAAAAAGGACGGTGGCCGGCTGATCATGTCGCGTGCCATCCCCGAGCTCCCGGGCCTGCCCCCAATCCTTCCCCAGCCTGCCCCCCACCCCTCCCGGGCCTGCCCCCGACACCGCCCGGGCCTGCCCCCCACCCCGCCTGGGCCTCCTCCACCCAGCCCTGGCCTGCCTCCCACCTGACCCGGGCCTGCCCCCTACCCCTCCCTGGCCTGCCCCCCACACTGCCCGGGCCTGCCCCCCGCCCTGCCTGGGCCTCCTCCACCCCTCCCCGGCCTGCCTCCCACCCCACCCAGGCCTGCCCCCAACCCTTCCCCGGCCTGCCCCCCACCCCTCCCTGGCCTGCCCCCCACCCAGCCTGGGCCTCCTCCACCCAGCCCTGGCCTGCCTCCCACCTGACCCGGGCCTGCCCCCTACCCCTCCCTGTCCTGCCCCCCACCCGTCCCCAGCCTGCCCCCCACCCCACCCGGGCGTGCCCCCGACCCCGCCCGGCCTCCCCCACCTGACAGATGAAGGGGCTGGGATTCGAGTCTGTCTGTGTGCCCTGTGATGACGAACACCCTGCGTGTTTCTGTGGACTCATCTGAGACTCTCGTGTCAGGAAAGTGAGCAAGACTTCACACTTCCACGGAATGAACGTCTAAAATACACCCACAGCCGCCATCCTTGACAAAGCACCACTTCCCTCAAAACACACAGAAAATTCCTTTCCAAGCAAACCTTGGGCTGACGCTTTCCCCCGCTCTGAGCAGGATCTCCGCGGTGAACATCCTGGTGTGGTCACGTCGGAGTGACCGGCTTTGCCTGTAGCCATCAGTCGTGGGAAATTCTCCTGAATCTGACAGCGAGCCGGATTTCTTCTCGTGTGAGGAAGCTGCCCAAGAAAGCGGCGCGTCCAGATAAATTCCTGACCCACTGTCTTTTCTTCACCCCCCCCTTTTATGGCCTCAGAACGAGCTGAGTAACTGCCTCCAGACGGGGGAGGCCGTGGATACGTTGGTGCCGAAAAGGAAATCCCGCAGCAGCATGCGGGCTTCTTCCTTCGCAGAGGCTGGGCTGCCTGGGACTGAACTTTCTAAGGGAAGCAGAGGAGAGACTAAGGCCGTGTTCCAGACGCTCCCAGGCCTCCTCGTGGAGCTGAGCCCTGCAGGGCCAGAGCCTCTGGAGTCGGGGCCCAGGGCTGAGGGCACAACACCCCAGAGTCCCCCAGAGCAGAGGGGCTACTTGGCAGGCTGGGGGCCATGCCGACCGTCTGCACGGTTCAGCCACCTGGGTCCAGCTTCTGCCTCCTATTCACTCCCTTCCTGGAAGCTGGACCACTGGACATGTGAGACATCCGACCTCCTGTGGCCTGGTGTCTGCACGTCTCACCTCTCACAGCCGAGGCTACACAGAGTCTCAGCTTCGGGGGGACTCGGGGGCTGGGAGAGACCTGGGACCTCGGGGGTGGGGGCCAGACCTGGGCCCTCTCCTGGATGCGTGCTGGTTCCCACACCCCGAGCAGCCAATCACAGCCTTCAGAGGGCCACGCCAGGCTGTGTTTCCTCCGCCGAGATGTTCCCAGTGTCCGTTCAGCGTGCGATGGGCTCCTCACAGGGCCCAGCCCTCATCCGTCCATCTTGACTCAGCACTGAACTCTGCATTCACTTCCGATAAATGCACCCTTGTTCAAAGCCTAGGGGAGCTCGACACCCGCTCATCACGGTGCCTCCTTGTCGGTGTTTGCTCTCCGTGCAACAAGCATGTTTCAGATGATTTCGAGTCACTGATGGTATCATATTCAAGGAGATGAATGCAGGGCGCTGCCTCCCAAGGCACGGACCCGGAAGGACCATGCCCATGGCTGCTCCCTGCATGACCCCGGCCCACCTGCCGCCGCCCTGCAGCCCTGACACACCCACACAGAAGAAAGGCCCCGTGTGCAACGTCCCCTTCACACTGCCACCTGAGAACCTGGAGCCAGAGGTGAGCCAGGGCGTCGGGGGCGACAAGGGTCGTCCCCCGTCCTCCTGACCCCAGGGGGCTCCTGGCCACCCAGTCCCGCGGGTGCTTTGCAAAGAATGCCGGCTTGGCATCATTTTCCCCACCCTTTTTATTACAAAAGTTTTCAGATCCTCAGGTTAAAGTGATAATTTGACCTCAGGTTGAAGTGATAATTTGATGATCGCCTACATCCCCACGGGCCAGACTCCACATGGCTGCCACTCAATTTTGTGATCTGGCTGTTTTACTTCATTGTTGGCTGAACTATTTCAAAGTGGGTTTTATGTGTCTAAACGGTTTAGCCTGTGTCTCCTAAAGTAAAGACCTCCTCCTACGTAACTCTGACCCCGTCGTTATAGCTGACAGCTGTGGGGATGCAGCCACGAGATTAAAAGACGCTGCTCCTTGAAAGAAGAGTTACGCCCAACCTAGACAGCATATTCAAAAGCAGAGACATTACTTTGCCAACAAAGGTCCATCTAGTCAAGGCTATGGTTTTTCCAGTAATCAGGTATGGATGTGAGACTTGGACTATAAAGAAAGCTGAGCACCGAAGAATTGATGCTTTTGAACTGTGGTGTTGGAGAAGACTCTTGAGAGTCCCTTGGACTGCAAGGAGATCCAACCAGTCCATCCTAAAGGAGATCAGTCCTGGGTGTTCCTTGGAAGGACTGATGCTAAAGCTGAAACTCCAATACTTTGGCCACCTGATGTAAAGAACTGACTCCTTGGAAAAGACCCTGATGCTGGGAAAGATTGAAGGTGGGAGGAGAAGGGGACGACAGAGGATGAGATGGTTGGATGGCATCACCTATTCAATGGACATGAGTTTGAGTAAACTCCAGGAGTTGGTGATGGACAGGGAAGCCTGGTGTGCAGCAGTCCATGGAGTTGCAAAGGGTCAGCCACGACTGAGCGACTGAACTGAACTGAGTGGTTACCTGCTTAGACGTCCAGGAGGTCAGCGTTTGAGTAAACTCCAGGAGTTGGTGATGGACAGGGAAGCCTGGCGTGCAGCAGTCCATGGAGTTGCAAAGGGTCAGCCACGACTGAGCGACTGAACTGAACTGAGTGGTTACCTGCTTAGACGTCCAGGAGGTCAGCGTTTAGCAGGAGGGTCAGACTGCCAGCTGTACTCCCGTTTCTGACCCTCCTCCCCTCCCCTCCCTCCTCCTCCTTGCCCCCTCTTCTCGCTGCTCACTTCGGTTGGAGTTCTTAGTGGACTGAGGCGTCAGGAGCCATCAGGTTGACTGCCATCTCTGTCAGCCTCGGGCCTGATCTCGGCCCTGGGTGAGGGGCATGCCATCCACACCGCCCCAGGCCCGTGACAGGAAGCAGACACCCCAGATTGCAGAGTCACTTTGCTCTTGAGAGGAAGCCTGAGTCTGACGGGTCCTGCTCGGTCCCCCTGCCTGTGTGGCAGCAGACCACCAGCCCCAGGACCCACGTCCTGGCCCCGGGGCTCATACGGGTGCCACATTCGCGACAACGTGAAGGGGGAGTTGCAGATGAGCCTGAGGTTTGCTCATCAGCTGACCTTAACTTAGGGGGAGGGGCCTGGGTTTTCCAGACAGGCCCAGGGTCATCACCAGGGTCCTCGGCGTGGAGGAGGGAAGCCAGGCTGGTTGGGGTGATGCGCTGAAGAGGGATGGTCCTGGCCAGGATCCTGGGAGCAGCCGGAGGCTGGAACCCAGAGAACTACCTTGATTCAGACTCACCCCAGGCTTCTGGGCAGAAGGACAAGCATAAACGGGCAGTGTTGAAGCGCTAGGTCTGTGGACATGGGTTCTGCTGGTCCTGCCCCCTCACTTAGCTGGGCTCTGCCCCCCACCCCACCCTCTGCCGCAGCTCGCCCAGAGCATCGTGAACATGTTTCTGTGCGAAAAGCCACACTGTCGACACGGCCAGCTGCCTTTCTGGTGGAAATGACTATGCGGAGAAGCACAGCCGTCTGCTCACTACTTAGACCCGTGTTGGTGGACCTCCTGGTCTAAAAGAACAAGCAACCGGACTGTTTGTTTAGGCTTCGGCATTTGCTGGGATCAGGAAGATCCCCTGAGAAGGAAATGCAACACACTCCAGTGTTCTTGCCTGGAGAATCCCATGGATGGAGGAGCCTGGAGGGCTACAGTCCACGGGGTCGCAGAGTTGGACACGACGGAGTGACTTGCGCACCAGGAGGACACGTTATCTGCTGCTGCAGCGTCAGGCGCCGAGGGCCTCGGGGCTTCTGGGCCATGTCCCCTCGTGCCCGATCTCCTTCAAGTCTCAACCTAACCCTCAGCCCCGTGCTCCCCCAGCTGCGCTGGGCCCTGGCCCGTACCCCTGCCGAGGGCTCTCCTTTCCTGGAGGATCCACCCTCCCGTGCTGCACACAGAGGCCCAGGACCCTGAGGCAGGCTTCCGTGCGGGGCGGGGGTGCGGGCGGCCGCCCCCCGTGCGGTCACAGGTGCAGCGGAGCCAGATGCGCGGCTCCACCTCGTGTCCCGGCGACTCCGTCCCCAGACCCCGCGGATCTCCCCCGCCCCGGCTCCCTTCTGCCACGTCAGCCTCGGTCTGAGTGTCCGCTGGGCCCGTCTCCCCACCTGCCGTCGCAGGTGTGTCTCTGTTAAGGTGACTCAGTTCCTGCCAGACTTGCTCCCCTTCCTTCCCCAGGCGTTCTCATTGGCAAGGCCTGGGGACAGGGGGTTTCATCTTGTTCTCAGACCCCGTCCCAAAGGCTCAGGTCACACATCCGCCCTGGTCCCTGTTGATGCTGAGACTGTCAGCTAGAGGTGACATGGGCGTCACCCTCCATCGACCCTCAGTCAGCCCAGAGGAGGCCACTTGCTTCCCACTGACAGCCCTGTGCTCAGCAGACCAGGGTTGCCCCATTTCGTGTAAGCATGGCTGAGCTGCCTCCCACCCGGGCCCTCGGAGGCTGCGCCCCTCACTGCCTGTCCACAGCTCTCCGCTCAGCCCGGGGTGGGTGCCTCGCTCGGAGAAGCAGGTGGCTGGGGTGCGCCGGCTGACGGTCTCTGGGTGGGACGGTGCGACTGCGTGGTTTCGCTTGGTCGGTGTCTGCGCTCTTGTTTCTGCAGAGTCGTTCTTGCGTGTGCCACACAACCGCTGTGGCAAACACGGGCACACCGTGCTCCCCGCCACCCTGCGGCGCGCTGGTGTCTGCAGTGGCCCCGCCGAGGGCCAGCCGCAGCCTCCCACAGTCCCAGTGCCTCTGGGGCCTCTGGGCAGAGCTCCCCTCCCCTTCCTCCAGGCTCGTGAGGGCCCACCTCGTGCCTGTTCCCTGCTTTCCTCATAGAAAACTCACTTTTTTAGGCTGGTAGGAAAGTCCTGCTCTCAGTCATTGAAGGTGTGGGACCTGGAAGAGCTGAGATGCAGGAGCAGGGCACACAGGTCGGTGCATCCTAAGGGAACCAGGCCCAGACACAGGCCAGCACCGGGGGCAGCCGCACCCGGGCTGCAGAGCTGTGTCCTCACGGGCTGGAGGCCGGGCCCAGGACGAGGCTGGCCCGCCGGGGCTCTGAGGGGCATTCATCCCAGGCCGTCTCCTCGGCCTTCACGTCTGCATGCTCCCTTCTGTCTGCCCGGGTCTGAGTCTGAACCTCCCTACTTCTCTCCAGGCCCCAGACACATGGGGTGAGGCCCACCCATGCCTGTGAGCTCGCTGTGCCCGCCCCCTCTGCACAGACCCTGCTCTGCGTCAAGGCCACAGCCCAAGGTCCTGGGGGGCACAGTTCAACCTTTGACCCCAGGAGCCCTGGGACAGCCTGGGCCACGACCTGAAACCTGTGGGGTCCTTTCCTGCCCAGCACACAGGCCAAGCCCCGAGAGGCCTTCCCCTCATAGACGCTGAGTGTGAGGTCCATGCGTAGTTATAACAGGGGGTCCCACTGTGCTCTGGCCCCTGTGACCCACCTTCAGGGCCACTCACCTGCCGAGCTGGGCGGCCATCCTGCAGGAAGCCCCCGTGATGCTTGCGCTTTGCTCACCCATCAGGAGACCCACGAAATTCAGGAAGGATCTGGTGACCACTGGGTCATTCCCGAGCGTGGCCCGACGTGGGGTCTCTGTGGAGGACTCGCAGCCCTCTGGACAGTGCTGGCCCATCTCAGACGCCCCTGCCACGCCTTCCAAGTGGAGAAGCTGCTGCCAGCCAGCGTGATGGTCCCATCGCAGTCATAACAGCAGATGGAGAAGCGCAAGGGCCCTGAGGCAACACTGGCAGACCATCCAGAGGCAGAAGCTCCCTCGGCTGGAGCTGCGGTCAAGCAGCGGGTTCTACAGACTCCCGGCTTGCGTTACCGTCAGCAGCATCGATGAGCCGCGTCCTCAAGGGAGGTGAAGTCTGTTGACTCGCCCACGGATCGGCACACTCGGCAGGGTGACTGATGTGACCGAGAGCCCAGGAAAGCCCCACCCTGAGGGGCCCGTGTGGGAGATCACAGTGGAGGCGGCCTCCGCACTGTCCGGAGCTGGGTTCCGGCAGTGCGGGGAGGGTCCACACCATGGCCCAGGCTGAAAGGAAGCCTGGATGGCGACGCTCAGTCACCTCCAGAGTCTGCCGCTTCAAGGCTCCTCTGCCCTCGTCATAGCCAAACAGTTCTAGAACCTGTTCCTCCCTGGCATTTGTGAAAACCATCCTGAGGTTGCTGACGACTCGTCGAAGCCATGCAGCGAGCTTCGCCAGCCCAGCAGACCCTTCATCAGTCAGGTGTGCATCCGTCTGTCATCTGGACCTTGCTTCTAAGTCCCTTCCGTCTGCCAGACCTCACGTGGCACCTGACAGGAGCCGTTCACACAAGGGCCCTGTGAGTCGGACTGCAGCGTCCTGGGCTTCAGATGATAAATCTGACACTTTAAGATGCTGAGCCGTTTACTCAGCTATTGCGTGGCTAGCAGGAGGCAGGGCTGGTTGAGCCCTCAGCGCTGTGGCCTTTGCCAGGCCAGTTACTTGGTCTTTTGGAGCCTTAGTTGGCTCCATTCAGCCTAAAATGGGAAAATGGCCCCTGCTCTGTCTGACACAGTGTTCCAGAAAGAAGGAGGTGATGAGTTTGAAACACCAGGACAGGTAGTGGATAGACCACGAGAGGAATTCAAGACATCGTTTTTAAACATAGGAGTAATACCAGCAATTCTTCAGGGGTTCAGAAAAGGGACACTCACAGAGGGCTAGTTCATCAAGCTTCTTCTTGAGAGGAGTTCTTCTCCTTCCCTTCTTGGTTGAAGTTACCACTGCGGATCTCGTGAGAGGAGAATGGCCCAGTGATGGAGTCAGGTGCAGTGGGGAGACGCGACCTGAATTTCCTCGTGTCCTGGCTTCCAAGGGCGTCTCAGACGAAGACCCTGAGGACACACCCACCTCTTCATTCAGACACCAGCGCTGCGGGTGTGAAATGTCTTGCTCTGTGGCTGGGGTCATCATGTTGAATTTGATCCTGAAAAAGATGTGTGTGTTCGTCCGAGGAAGATGAAGGAATCATTCGGGGGAGGGGCGGGGACTTGCTCACCCCGGCCCTGGCGTCAGCTCCACTGCACCTGCTGACCGTAAGCAAATCGGTGATCCTGCCAGGCACTCTCTCTGCCTTTCACATCATGAGGAAAACTTGCAGCCGCCCTCAAAACAGGAACTGCGAGCCACAAAATATAAGACATGCCCAGCCGAGTGAAGTGTCCCCTGGAGCATCCCTGCTACACGCAACCGCCCTTCACTGGACCCTGGCCCTTCCAGGGTGGTGCTCAGTGTCTCCGAGGGAGGTCAAGATGGTGCCACGCTAAAAAAATCAACTTCACTGTCAATTCTAATATGAGGATGTTGCCACCAAGTCAGATACGTGATGGGAAGGAAGCAGAACTCTGAGCTTTGGAAGCCTTTGTCCCAGACTCAGGAGCGTCTCAGAAAGGGTACCTTGCAGGGACGAAGGCGGCTGGGCCGGCGCCTGCAGGGTGCAGGAGGCTGCGTGTTGTCCTCACAGGCACGCTCGCGCTCCAGCCCTGCTCAGTCTGTCCCGTCAACCATCAGAGAGCCAGGCTCACCGGGACACCCAAACTTAGGACCCGCTTTCTCAGTTCTCCTGCTAGAAAATCCAGCTGGTGTTTGTTTACTGGGCCCGGTTGCTCGTGGGGCTCCGTGGAGATGAAGGGGACCTGACAGCCCCCCAAGGCTGTGCCAGTTCAGTGCTACACGGGGGCCACCCTGCTCCGGGTGGGACAGGACCCTCTGAAGCTCCAAGCCCCACTCCCTTGCGATTACCAGCAGCCCTGCCCTGGGTCCTGGGTTCTCAGACCCTGGGAGCAGCTGACGGCTGCTTTCAGCAGAGCCCACAGTGGGCTCATGGAGAGTGCGTGCAGTGAGGCCCTCAGGAACCCTCTGGAAGGTGCTGGAAGCCCTGCCCTGTGCATCCAGACCCCTGTGTGGCTACAGCAAGCGCAACCTCCACTCAGAGAGAGGCCCAGCTTCCGGGCGGCTCATCCCCCTCCCCCAACACACCAAGAAACTGGGCTCTTGAAGTGCATTTAAGGGTTAGTGTTTGTAGCGCGCTGGAATGTCAGAGTTGACAGACTTTTCTTGTAAGTTCTTTGTAACTTCCTGCTGCAGTCATTTCTCAGTCTCTCAAGAAAATAAATCTGTGCAGGACCCAAAGTCATTGGGTCCAGGGGACTTTAGAATCGGTGGCATCTTAGCAGGAGGCTTGGCAGCTGCCATCGTAAACACCTTCAGAACATTCCACAGGGTGCGCTCCATGTCACCTCTGCTCAGGTAAACGTGCCAAGTGTGAACTCCTTCCTGATATCTAGATGGTTCTTACCTGTCTTATCTCTGCTTGGAAACAGCCAATGTTAATACCTTAATAAGACGCACAGGAGGGTAGACGGTAACTTCCGGGTTCAGTCAGCTATAGGCCTTGCCAAGTTTCCTGACCCTCAGAACCGTCTAAAACAAAAAATAAGTGAATAAAGTCTCCCAGAGAAATGAAAGAAGCCACCAGAGCAAAGCCCCCGAGCTCTCCTGCCCCCACTGCCCGAGCTGTTCCCAGGGGCGGGGGCAGGAAGTGGGGAGACCCGGCTGAAGGACCAGGAATCCGGACTCGGACTTGGGGTGATATGCTCGCCGCTGCAGAAACGCAGGCCTCTGGGGCTGCAGCTGGGCTCTATCTTCTCGGCATAAGCAGGTGGGGTGGGGCCCTCAGGCCCCCCTGTAGCACGGGCTGACAGCGGAGCTCAGCACTTCCCATTTTCAAGGTCACACCTTGCTGAGGGAGAGGAGGAAGGCGGGAGACTCGGGGCCCCTCGGGGTGCCCTGCTCACTGCGAAGTCCCTGCAAATAGGCAGAGAGAGTTATCACTGAAGGCAGGGGAGTGCTTGTTCCAGAACCAAAATTAGGGATGATTCACAGATCACACACAAGCTATGATGGAGCATGCCCTTACTCCCCACCAAAGTGTCTGATTTCAGCATCGGTCAACTTATTGTGCCCACTGAAAGCACATTTTCATGTCGATGAGTCCCCATGTGGCTCCTGGCTCCCTCTTCAACCTCATTTTCTTTTGTCCTTATTCCCCTTTTAAATCTACATTCTTCTAAACACAAGTACCTTGTCATTTCTAGACCACAAAACTGGGTGTATTGAATGGTGGGCTAATAGCTTAATATCTATGTTGGTGTTTATTTTCTCTATGTTACTGAATATGTGTCGTTTAAAAGCAAACACTGCATGAGCTATTGCCATGGAGTTGACTATCTTTAGCTCAGAAAGTAAAGAATCTGCCTGCAATGCAGGAGACCCAGGTTCAATCCCTGGGCCAGGAAGATTCCATAGAGAAAGGAAATGGCAACCCATTCCTGTATTCTTGACTGGAAGATTCCATGAATAGAGGATCCTGGTGGGCTACAATCCATGGGGTCGCAAAGAGTCAGACACAACTGAGTGATAGCCAGCTTTGGCATTAAACTTGACACAAGAGCAACACTGGGTGCCCACACACCTGACGCTCTGCTGGTGGGCCGAAGGACCCGGGGGGTGACAGGAGGAGGCGCGGGCTGGGAGACCGAAGGACCCGGGGGGTGACGGGAGGAGGCGCGGGCTGGTGGACCAAAGGACCCCAGCGGGGGTGACGGGAGGAGGCGCGGGCTGGGAGACCGAAGGACCCGGGGGGTGACGGGAGGAGGCGCGGGCTGGTGGACCAAAGGACCCCAGCGGGGGTGACGGGAGGAGGCACAGGCTGGGAGACCGAAGGACCCAGGGGGGGATGACGGGAGGAGGCACAGGCTGGGAGACCGAAGGACCCCAGTGGGGGTGACGGGAGGAGGCGCGGGCTGGGAGACCGAAGGACCCCAGTGGGGGATGACGGGAGGAGGCTCGGGCTGGGAGACTGAAGGACCCCAGTGGGGGTGACGGGAGGAGGCTCGGGCTGGGAGACTGAAGGACCCCAGTGGGGGTGACAGGAGGAGGCACAGGCTGGGAGCAGTTACTGGGTACCCACACACCTGACGCTCTGCTGGTGGACCGAAGGACCCCAGTGGGGGATGATGGGAGGAGGCACGGGCTGGGAGCAGTTACTGGGTGCCCACACACCTGACGCTCTGCTGGTGGACCAAAGGACCCCAGTGGGGGATGACGGGAGGAGGCACGGGCTGGGAGCAGTTCGGGGGGGTGAGCGGTGGCCCTTGAAAACACACCACATGGGTTAACGCTTTGCCCTTGGGCTTGCAGATGACCACTCCCGGATCCGGCTGAAATCGGAGAACAGCCACAGCAGCTCTGACTACATCAACGCCAGCCCCATCGTGAGTACCAACCCTGCCACCCACCAAGCCTGGGGGAAGGAGTAGGCCGGCCCGGCCCTGGGTCAAGAGCTGAGCCAATCTCCACCTGGTAACTAGTCTCCACCAGGTAACTACTTTCATCTGGTAATCAGTCTCCACCAGGTAACTCTCCACCCAGTAACTGGCCTCCTCCTAGGAACTGGTCTCCCCCCGGGTAAATAGCCTCCAGTCTGTAATTAGTTTCCACCTGGTAACTAGCCTCCTCCAGGTTACTAGCCTCCACAATAAAACTAGCCTCCACCTGGTAACTAACATCCACTCTGTAACTAGTCTCCACCTAGTAACTACCATCCACCTTGTAACTAGCCTCCTCCAGGTAACCAGCCCCCACACTGTAACTAGTCTCCACCTGATAAATAACATCCATCCTGTAACTAGTCTCTACTTGGCAACTAACATCCACCCTGAAACTAGCCTCCACCTGGTAACTAGCCTCCACCAGGTAACTAGCCCCCACCAGGTAACTAAACTCTACCTGGTAACTGATATTCACCTTGTAACTAGCCTTCACCCTGCAACTAGCCTCCACCAGGTTACCAGCCTCCACACTGTAACTAGTCTCCATCTGGTAACTAGCATCCACCCTGTAACTAGTCTCTACCTGGTAACTAGCCTCTATTAGGTAACTAGTCTCCCTCTCGTAACTAGCCTCTACCAAGTTACCAGACTCCACACTATAACTAGCCTCCACCTGGTAACTAGCCTCCACCCTGAAACTAACCTCTACCTGATAACTAGCCTCCACATGGTAACTAGCATCCATCCTGAAACTAGTCTCTACCTGATAACTAGCCTCTGCTGGTAACTAGTCCCCACCTGGTAACTAGCCTCCACCCTGTAACTCGCCTCCACCTTGTAACTAGCCTCCTCCAGGTTACTAGCCCCTGTCAGGTGCCAGGGCTGGTGCACCACCCCGGCCTGCTCTCGACGGCCCTTGTCCCCAGCATCCGGGGCAAAGGGGACACGGTGCAGGGCACAGGGCCTGGTCAGCCCGTAGCAACAGCATCCTGCGAAGTTGCTGCTGGAACCGATGACTTTGGGGAAATCCTTATTCCCTACTTGGGGGAAACAGAAAAAAACAGACACAAACCTGGTGCGTGTTGAATGATAGAGGGCCTGGAGGTGGTGGAAACTAGGTTGGTTTCCTCTGGTTTTTCCTGCGGGCAGGGTCTTCACTTCCTGGGGTGGGAGGGCCGCAGCCATGCCTCCCTGGGCAGCTGGTATCAGATGGGGGGCTTGGGGAGGGTCTCTGTCCTGGACACGCTGTGGCCAGTAGGCATTCCTGGCTTCTGGAGAGTCCCCCCCACCCCCAGCCATAGCCGCTATTCCCACTGCTTCCTGCCCTGCACCCAGCGGTGGCGGGGGGGTGGGGGGGTGGCACTTAGGAGGAAACTCTGGAGCACGGCCCCAACACAGGGGGAAGAGGGGCTGGAAGGTGGGCCTGAGGGCTGGAGTGAGTGTAGGTGGCAGGTGGTGAGATGAGCCTGCTGTCTCCACTCAGAGTCCCGCGTTGGCACCACCTGGACCCGCAGCAGAGTGTGAGGAGTGGGTGTGGGTGTGGGCTGTGTCCCCTTGGTCCCCTTGGTCCCCTTGGTCTCGGCGCTGGTCTTTGGGGAGGGTCAGGCCACCTCGCTAAGTTCTCAAGTTGGCTTCACAGACAGGCGTGCCGGATGCAGCACGTCCGGGGCTCTGATGACTGGGGTTCTGGGAGAGTCGGTGGCCGAGCGGGCGGGGCTGTCTCTGATTCCTGAGAGAGCCTTGTGCGAGCCACAAGCCACAGTCCCTGCTGTCCTCGATGGCGACCCTGGTGAGACAGCTCCCCGTCTGCCACGCGCGGACCGCCGAGCGCAGACCACTGTCATCGTGGTGGCTTATTTCAGCGCCTCTGTTGCATAAACCCTGTTATCATGATGCCGGTGGAGCGCGGGTCAGTCCCACTTCCTGACACTTCACAGCCACACGGTGGGAGCTCCGTGTCACACACTCGCTGTGAGAAGGGGATTCACAGTGAGCACCCCGTCTACACCCGCCCAAGCCCCGGCCCGTGTTTCTGGGACTGTTTTAAGGAGTCACGCCTTCGTTTCTGGCAGCGTAGACATCAAATGTTGGCTCCATGTGTGCAGAGGCCTCACTGGAGCCCTTCAGTCTTCTCAGTAAACACTCTTGGTGAGTTTGGTATTTTTCCATCAATTCTAATTCAAAAAGCCAAGTGAAAGCCCCATTGATTTCCCCATGTTTCCTCCGATGAGGCTGGGGTTTGTGGCCGCCGGGTCTCGGTGATGGGCTGCAGAAGGGGGAGCAGCCTTTGTCCTGTTGGGCTCCTTCCCTGGAACGAGCATGTGACAGGCCAGAGAAATTCCTTCAAGTCTGAGAGACGGGAGTTCAGTGTGGGGGTGCCCGCCTCTCCCCCTTGAATGGCTTCCGGCTTTCAGACGTCTGGGCCACTTCAGGCTAGTTAGGACCAGTGGAGGATAAGGGGCTGGAGGCCACATCACTGCCCCCTCCTCTCTGAGCTGCCCAGCCCCCCACTCCTACACTTCCCCGTCTCTCTCCTGTTGGCAGAGATTTAGATCAGCCTCCCAGGCCCAACGACGGGGCAGGGGCACGGGTCAGAAGGTGAGGCCAGGAGAGAGACATGACTTTTCAGTGTCTTTTTATGTTTTCTTTTTATTTTGCCCCACAATTCTTTCTGTTCAAATCTGGGGTCTACGTATGAATTAGAAGAACTCCTCGACTCCTCTTCTCCCTGAAATGACTGACGGTCCCGTGACAACAAGCTTCCTGGCAGAGCTGAATGAGAAGCTTGCGATTAGAGCCCAAGAAGCCCCAGCTGTGCAGAACAATACTACAGTAATTACACCCGCCATATTTGTACTCGGTCCTCATTAAAGTTCAGGGAAGCCATCAGTCCTAAATAATGTGCCATCTCTGCTTTGAAATCAGAGGTCACCAGAGTCTGTGGGAATTCTGTGAGAGAAGCCATCAGCCACGCAGGCACTCGGTCACCAGAGCCTGTGGGAATTCTGTGAGAGAAGCCGTCAGCCACGCGGGCGCTCGGTCACCAGAGTCTGGGAATTCTGTGAGAGAAACCGTCAGCCACACAAGAGCTTGGTCACCAGAGTCTGTGGGAATTCTGTGAGAGAAGCCGTCAGCCACATGGGCGCTCGGTTACCAGAGTCTGTGGGAATTCTGTGAGAGGTATCGTCAGCCACGCGGGCGCTCGGTCACCAGAGTCTGTGGGAATTCTGTGAGAGAAGCCGTCAGCCACGCGGGCGCTCGGTCACCAGAGTCTGTGGGAATTCTGTGAGAGAAGCCGTCAGCCACGCGGGCGCTCGGTCACCAGAGTCTGTGGGAATTCTGTGAGAGGTATCGTCAGCCACGCGGGCGCTCGGTCACCAGAGTCTGTGGGAATTCTGTGAGAGAAGCCGTCAGCCACGCGGGCGCTCGGTCACCAGAGTCTGGGAATTCTGTGAGAGAAACCGTCAGCCACACAAGAGCTTGGTCACCAGAGTCTGTGGGAATTCTGTGAGAGAAGCCGTCAGCCACATGGGCGCTCGGTTACCAGAGTCTGTGGGAATTCTGTGAGAGGTATCGTCAGCCACGCGGGCGCTCGGTCACCAGAGTCTGTGGGAATTCTGTGAGAGAAGCCGTCAGCCACGCGGGCGCTCGGTCACCAGAGTCTGTGGGAATTCTGTGAGAGAAGCCGTCAGCCACATGGGCGCTCGGTCACCAGAGTCTGTGGGAATTCTGTGAGAGAAGCCGTCAGCCACGTGGGCGCTCGGTCACCAGAGTCTGTGGGAATTCTGTGAGAGAAACCGTCAGCCACGCAAGAGCTTGGTCACCAGAGTCTGTGGGAATTCTGTGAGAGAAGCCGTCAGCCACGCGGGCGCTCGGTCACCAGAGTCTGTGGGAATTCTGTGAGAGAAACCGTCAGCCACGCAAGAGCTTGGTCACCAGAGTCTGTGGGAATTCTGTGAGAGGAGCCGCCAGCCACGCGGGCGCTCGGTTACCAGAGTCTGTGGGAATTCTATGAGAGAAACTGTCAGCCACGCAAGAGCTTGGTCACCAGAGTCTGTGGGAATTCTGTGAGAGGAGCCGTCAGCCACGCGGGCGCTCGGTCACCAGAGTCTGTGGGAATTCTGTGAGAGAAACCGTCAGCCACGCAAGAGCTTGGTCACCAGAGTCTGTGGGAGTTCTGTGAGAGGAGCCACCAGCCACGCGGGCGCTCGGTCACCAGAGTCTGTGGGAGTTCTGTGAGAGGAGCCACCAGCCACGCGGGCGCTCGGTCACCAGAGTCTGTGGGAGGTCTGTGAGAGGAGCCGCCAGCCACGCGGGCGCTCGGTCACCAGAGTCTGTGGGAATTCTGTGAGAGGAGCCGCCAGCCACGCGGGCGCTCGGTCACTGTCGGGCGTGGACTGGGGACAGTGTTACCACTAGTGTGGCAGCACACACTCCTCGCCTGGGCAAGTCTCAACATCTCAGTGACACTTGGAATTAAACTTACTCATCACTCCTCTGTTTATTAAGAAAGGGGGAGAATTGTTTAATTTTTAAACTCAGTTCATTTAACAAATTTAAGTAGTACAAATTGACTCTTCAGAAAATAACTGCTCAGATGCACTGAACATCACAAGAAATTGTCCAAATTGGGGGAACCATTCCTTGGTTTTCAGATTTATAAGCGAACATCCATGTATTTATAATTATAGTTGGCATGCATACATACTAAGTTACTTCAGTCGTGTCTGAGTCTTTGCGGCCCCATGGACTGTAGCCCAGCAGGCTCCTCTGTCCATGGGATTCTCCAGGCAAGAATACTGGAGCGGGTTGCCATGCCCTCCTCCAGGGGAGCTTCCCAACCCAGGGATCACACCCGCATCTCTTACATCTCCTGCATTGGCAGGTGGGTTCTTTACCACTAGCGCCACTTGGGAAGCCCAATTATAGTTTATATCGATTATTCTTCTTAAATCTCAACTTGTATGAATATGAAAATAATTCAAGTTCATAAGCCACACTCTCTCCCACTGATTTTACTACTCTTTGCCAGCAAACTCTCACCGTAAGACTTGGTATCTGGAAAAGTGGCTTGAAAACTCCGCCTGATAGGGTCTTGTTTTTAGAAACCATGTGTGAAATTTGCTTTGCATATTATGAAAACCAAGTATAAGTGGTTTGGGGGCAGAACCAACCTTGCCTTCACCTGCACACCAGCCCGCAGCCTCCCCCAAGCCACCCTTCAAGGCTTCAGAACATGGGTGCCCTGGTCTTAACATACTGACAGCTTAACTTTTAAGATGAGTTTTGTTTGAAACATCAGGGAAATATTGGTGCGTTTTCTGATGCAGATTAGAGCTAGTCACTCTATTATAACTCTCCTTCTGCAGCTTGAACCAAATCTCTAGGGACACACCTTGCAGGCACCCTGGTTCAGGTTATGTCTTTTTTTCATACTGGCGAATAGTTGATTAATAACGCTGTCTTAGTTTAAGGTGTATGGCAAAGTGATTCAGTTAAGCATATATATGTATCTCAGTTCAGTTCAGTCACTCAGTCGTGTCCGACTCTTTGCAACCCCAGAGACTGCAGCATGCCAGGCTTCCTTGTCCATCACCAGCTCCAGGAGCCTACTCAAACTCATGTCCATCACATTGGTGATGCCATCCAACCATCTCATCCTCTGTTGTCCCCTTCTCCCGCCTTCAATCTTTCCCAGCATCAGGCTCTTTTCCAATGAGTCAGCTTTTCGCATCAGGTGGCCAAAGTATTGAAGTTTCAGCTTCAGCATCAGTCCTTCCAATGAATATTCAGGACTGATTTCCCTTAGGATTGACTGGTTGGACCTCCTTGCAGTCCAAGGGACTCTCAAGAGTCTTCTCCACACCACAGGTCAAAAGCATGAATTCTTTGGTGCTCAGCTTTCTTTAGAGTCCAACTCTCTCATCCATGCATGACTACTGGAAAAACCACAGCCTTGACTAGATGGACCTTGTTGGTAAAGTAATGTCTCTATCTATTATTTTTCAAGTTCTTTTCCCATTTAGGTTATTACAGAGTACTGAGCAGAGTTCCTTGTGCTACACAGTAGGTCCTTGTTGGTTATCCAGGTGGCGTCTTCATGAGACTCAACCCAAACTTTGGGGGTCTACTTTTTCTGAAACAAATCCCAGAATCCCAGAGCTAAAGGACCTGTAGAGACCACGTCCCACTTCTCCAGCCCCTCCCACCCCAGTTTACAGACACTGAGATGGGAGCCGGAGAGCCTGACTTTGCCCATGGTCCTGGCGCGTTGTGTGACCACAGCAATCAAACAGATGAAAGTGAGCTACAAAGAAGTGAGGAAGAAGGGGGACGATCGGCCTTGACCTCAGCGGAAGCAGGCGCTCATCCCCACCAGGAGTGCCGGTGCAGACACCCTCACCCACCCGCCGGGGCGGCAGCCAGCGTGTCTGCACGAGGAGTCATGTTCCGGGAAACTGACAATTTCCTCTAACCACCACACCTCTCCTGCCCCGCAAGTCTTAAGTGTGCTGAGACTCCTGTTGTTCAGTTAAATGTTTGCTTTACTTTCATTCAGTCACAGATGCACAAAACTGGACAGAGGCTGCCGTGTGTGAGCAAGGTCTCCTCTTTACTACACGCACAGAACATGTGAGGGATGAGGTGATGGTGCTTGTCTTCCGAGCGACTGTTGAGCTGGTGGCACAGGTCGCTGCTCTGTGATCATTTACTGCCGTCCAAGCGGCAGCCACGTGATACAGTCAAGGGGGAGGGGAGTGACATGGGCCATCGCGCACCCCCTGCCCCCAACCCCACGTCCTCCCATCTCCAGCTCGAGTTGATGGCAACAGAGTGACATGGAGACCTCTCCCCACAGGGGGCCTTATTTACCTCCCGAAACCCTGATCCGATTTTTGCTTTCAATCACATATTTCTCACTGTGAAAGCAGCTAAATGTGCTGGGTTGTACATACGAAGGATTTTAAAATGCATTGCTCTCTGAATTGCTTTGGGCAAAAAAGCACATTTGAAAAGGAGATGGGGTTATACTTTTCATGCAGAACCATTTGCAAGGAAGAGACGGGGTCCCTGTAAATAGCTGTCACCCCCAACAAATGCATATTTTAAACATCAAAACTCCTTATTTCTGCCAAGCACGTTCCCACTGAAACATTTTAATTGGGGCTTTCAGCAAGAGTAACATAATTTTACCTGTATTGTGTGTTGTTGTGAATTTCCAGTTTTAATTACAAATCACTAAATTAGATGCACAGAAAGCGTTTTTTTTCCTGCCCGCCACCCCTTAGCTAGCATCACGTTGCTGTGCTGATGGAGTGACTTACATCTGTTCTCCTGTGCTCTTTCCCGCTCTCATGGTGCACATAATTATAAGGTGCACTGGGGGCGTCCTTTCAGACTGACAGCCGTGGGCTCTGAAAGTGCTGACGGGCAGGCGACACGGGACGCATGTTAAAGGGGACACGAGCCCTTCTCAAACCCAGACTCGGAGGGGCTTCAGGTGACCCGGGGCGTCCAGCCGACATTCTCATGCGTCTCACTGAATTGTGCGTGGTTGCACCTTTCTTGTTTTTCACCATGTTTGGAAATGAGTTCTTAACAAGTACCTTTAAATTTGGAGTGTTTTAAATCTTTCATCAAACCCTGGTGTCAAAAGAGTAGAAACCGGTGCTGGATGGAAAGAATAAAGGAGGCTGTATGTCTGATAAGTGAGTGGTCGCCTGACACCCAGGGGAGACCCGCCTGCTCTCTTCTGGGGGGTGTCTCTGTGGTCCCCAAGGGGGGACAGTGAGGACGTCCTGCTGACACCTCGCCTGGCCCCTCCCTTGTCCTCTTGGGACACCAGCGTGAGAGGGAGAACGCCGTCTGATTTAATCCGATTTGCTGCTCCAGGCTTTGTTCTCATGTTTTTTTCCTGCTTAGTCAGTCTTGGAATTAACTGTTCTAATGAAGGTCTTTTAAGCCAGACTTCCTCTCTCGGAGCCAGCAGGCCGCGTTCAGGCGGATCGACAGCCAGGAAGCTCGCCGCTGCATTCTCCTTTGCTTGTTTGTTTTTGGTCCTTGTCTGGCAAGGTGGAAAGAGAATATGAAACGAGCTGCTGGAAGCCTGGGCCCGTCCCCTGCCAGCGCCTGCTGGGCTGGCTCTCGGACCCGGGTGGCTCGGCTGGGCTCTTTCGGGGTGCAGAGCAGCACAGCAGCATGGGAGGGGGTTTGCCTCATCCTGGGAGGCAGGAGGCGCTGTTGCTGGGCCCCTCCAGGTCAAAGCGATGCCCGCCCTCTGCCCAGCCCAGCGCCCGCAGTGCCAACCTCGGCCGCATTATTTTTGAGCCCTGTGTGTGGCCAGTGGTGGCCATGGAGGCCACGCACACCAGCGGAACACCTCTGCGGTCACAGTCGTCCGTGGACCTGTCGCCACGTGGGTGATCCGGGCACCTTCCCTGCCTCCCCACGGCCCCGCTTCACGCGGCCCCTATGTGGCTAATGCTCTGGCATCCGGTCTCTGGTTCACTGGCCTCATTCTACTGATGCTGCTCAGTTAGCGCCATTCCAGGTGTCAGAAGCACATCCAGTCCCATCGCCAGGCTCCAGGCACAGGGTCCCTAGGCCCCCCTAAAATCCAGGCACCAAGCCTCCCCTGAACTCCAGGCACCAGGTCCCTAGGGCCCCCTAAACTCCAGGCACCAGGCCCCCAGGCCCCCTAAAATCCAGGCACCGGCCCCCAGGCCCCCCTAAAATCCAGGCACCAACCCCCAGGCCCCCCTAAACTCCAGGCACCGGCCCCCAGGCCCCCCTAGAATCCTGAGGCGGTAGGTCAGGAGGGGTCTGGCAGGGGCCGGGGGCTTTCCCGCCTCCACAGACGTGGTGTGTGTCGGGCCTGGGGGCTGTCGGCGCAGGACTCAGGGCCCCGAGCCTCCCCCGCCCTGCCCTTCCCCAGCTCATCTTCCTCCTGTGCTCTTGTCTCCGCAGATGGACCATGACCCCAGGAAGCCCGCGTACATCGCCACCCAAGGACCCCTGCCCTCAACTGTGGCTGACTTCTGGCAGGTGACTCTTTTTAAATTAAATTTTGTTCTGAGTCTAACAGCTTAATAAATTGATCATGAGTGATGCCTTGGATCCAGTTAAGCCAATCCAGATTTGTTTACAGGTGTTCATCACGTGTTCCTTGGTTTCAGAATTTATATGAGCTCGTTCATATTTCTTACGATCAACCTTCTTTTCCAAAACTTGAGTATAAATTCCCTTTGAGATATTAAACCTTTAAAGACTTTTACTTGTTAAGCTGCTTCAGTCACTTTATCTTATGAAATATAATGAAATAACGCATGCGTAAATTATTGCGTTTTAGTCAGATGTGTCTCTTATCAATAGTTTTAATCTTATGAAGTTTAAAAAATGGTGCCCAGATTATAGTCTCTCCTTGTGGATTCTCTGTAATAATGCATTTGAGAAGCCAGGCCGGTCTCTTTTCATCCAGCAAATGCTGCACACTCAGATCAGGCTTGGGCGCTGGGGACACTGGCCAGTGAGAGGAGAGCCAGGGGGCCAGTGAGGCCTCGCCTCCATGCCCCGGTCTCCCTGCACACCATCCAGCAGGCGGCAGAGCTCCGGGAGCACGGCCTTGAGAAGGTGGCACCGAGGGGTGTGCACACGGGGTCCCGCTACTCCTTGGTGGTTGAAACAGAGCCCTACTGTGAGTCGGGCCCACGGGCGTCCCAGGACTGGCAAAGTGCACCCTGAGGATGAGATCAGGGATGCGTGGCCTCTGGGTCCACAGCTGATGGGCGGGAGCAGCGTGAGGGCCACAGGGCCAGGCTGTCAGGGTCCAGTGGCTGCACCATCTCTAACCCAGAGGGACCCATTGAAGTTAGCAGAGTCCATGTTCCCTGCTCCCTGTGCCCCATCCCCAACTCTCCAGCCAGCCCTGTCCTGGCTCCACCCCAGGAGGCCTGTGCTCCTACCCACCCTTGAGTCTCTGCAGGCTTCTGGGAGTTAGAAAGGGACCCGGGATCCGCTCTTGCCTTGTAAGCATGTTCACGAACTGGCGTCATCTTGGTTCTTCATGGGCCACATGAGCGCGCGTCGATGAGACGACGTGGCTCGGCCCAACCTGCAGGTAGGAACCCAGATGGACACTTCTGCGTGGCCCTGCCCTTCCATGCTGCTTCACACTCTTGGAAGGAAAGACCAGGCTGAGCCCCGTGATCTCTGCCTCGAGCCATCAGGCTGGACCAGTGGGTCCCACCGCCCTGAGGGCTGTCTCCTCCTCGTTACACCTGCCGAGAGGTCGTGCAGCCCGGGAGGACCAGGCAGCCGGCTCCGGCCTGGACCCAAGGGGCCTCCTCACCCCACGCAGAGCTGTCCCCCTGAGCCATGAGCCCACCCATCCCAGCTTGCCTATGGACTGCTGCTGGAATTCCACGGAGGGTTTGCTCGGTCACCTTCCTACTGCCGCCCAGGCTCCGTGCTCAGACAGAAAGAACACAGAAAACCCCGAGTCGTGTGGCAGAATAAGGGACCAACAGAATTCCACAGTCACCGCGTCTTCCATTCAGCCTCAGCCTGCCATCCCAGCGTGCACGTTTGTGTAGGAGTGCCTCGGAGGGGTGGTTTCATTTTTACCAGCTTCAGGCCCCGGTCGCAACTGCCTGTAGGCAAAGCTTCTCTTGCCAACAGAAGCACAAGTTCCTGAGGTTGTGTCGACGCTCACACAGTCACCGCTTACATCCATGGAGCACTTGCCCTGTGGCAGGCCCTGCGTTGGGGTTTGTGTATTTTGACCCCTAGACTTGGCGTTCTACGAGACGCGCGGTTCATACTCTGCCCCGGTTCTCGTGGTTAGTACACGGGGCCGCTGGTATATTTTTCTTACTGCTTGTTCTGAGCAATTGCCATTGTTGGGGGCCATTCATTGTGCCAGCATTTGTAAACCACAGGATGTCCTAGAGCATTTATGGAGGTCTGATATCAAGGAGCATTCTTGAAATGGAAAGGAAACATCTCTAAATGAGGCAACTGGAGAAAAATATTCAAGTGAGATGAAGTGCAAGATACTATGAGGACACCTCGGTCAGCACTTACGAACCTCCGGGAAACACTGGCGTCCGTCGAGGCGGGAGTGGACACTCTGGCCACTAGGCCGCTCTCCCAGGCCGTCTCAGGCTCGTCAGCTCATCACAGCCTCTGAGACAGCCTGCAGCAAAAAGACCTCCCTGAATGTGTCTCCCCAGATGCCCTTGAGCCAGACGTGTGGTCTCCACACCAAGCCTCCGGGTCCAGTTGCAGGAAGAACATAAAGCAGAGACGCCCGAGGCCGTCAGCAGGGGGCACACGAGGTGGGCCCCGCAGGCTCAGGATGAGGGGCGACACCCAGAGGAGGGGCTGGGGGAGGCTCTGTCTTCACGCAAGCGTGGCGCTTCCAGAACATTACATCGTGGGTGTGACCCAGTGACAGCCCACACTGCGGTCACCTCAAGGCGGGGTCTCCCACCCCAGCCAGGCCCCTCCCTCCCGACCCTGCACCCCTTCGGGCTCTGCCAGGATGCAGCACCACTCGCCCTCCAGTGATTAGAATTCTTTCTCTGAATTCACACCTCATGTTCTAAGAATTTGATTCTAAAACCAAATGCACATAAGACCCACAACCTTCCTGTAGACATGTGTTCTGACTTGTGAGGACAGCCCGGGTATTCCTGGGCCTGAAGTGCCTGCTCTGAGAGAAGTCAGCCAGCATCCAAGTCCACGGAGGGGAGGCAACAGTTATTGAGCACTTACTGTATGCTGGACCCTGGGCAGGCACAGGGGGACGTGACCTCACCTGACGACCTGGGGTGAAGCTATCACGAGTACGTGATCCCCAGAGGCAGTCCTGCAAGATGGGAGGTGGCTAGCGGTCGGGGGGTCAGGGAGCTGGTGTTTGATGGTGCAGAGGCTCAGTCTGGGGAGATGGGAAGATTCTGGGGGTGGTGGTGAATGTCCTGAATGCCCTTGAACTGTATACTCAAAACCCATCAGGAAGGTGTTTTTACATTACGTATACTTTACTAGAATAAAAGAAAGTCAGGATCCCGATCCAGCAGAGCACTGAGGCCCAGGGCTCCGCACGACCCCCCGATCCCCACAGCAGCTGCACAGGTGTCAGACCTGACCCCATGATCAGACTCAACCCCCGTGATCAGGCCTGACCCTGTGATCAGACCCGACTCCTGAGATCAGGCCTGACCCCCAAGATCAGACCCGACCCCTGAGATCAGGCCCAACTCCCATGATCAGACTTGACCCCATGATCAGACCTGAACCTATGACCAGACCCCACCCTGTGGTCCACAGCGCTTCTTGCTGCCCCACGGGCTGTGAAATGAGGGGGGTGGTGAGTGGGCAGGTGAGTCTCTGTAAAGAGGAGAGAGAGGCCATCCGCAATGGGGACACTGTGCTCAGGCCAGCCCCCTGCTGTGAGGACCTCAGGGTGCGTCCTCTCCAGGCACAGAGGGCGTGTACCACACTCTCCAGCTGTGCATGTGCGTGCACGTGTGCAAGGCTAGAGCCAGGCTACATCGGGGTGAAGACTTCTCAGGAGGCCGTGGCTTCCGCACGGGGAGGGGGGCAGGTCTGTCACCTGCCGGGGCCAGGCTTACACGTGACCACCAGGCAACTGGGGGCCCCTGGGCCAGCTTTCTCGGAGACCAGCGCCTCGGGGCTGTGAGCAGGGAGGACAAGTCCCAGGCACAGGCTGCGGGCACTAAGCCACCCGGTCGGGCATCACCCACCAGTCCTAGAGCCGCTCCGGCCCACAGTCCACCAGCCGCCTCTTCACCGTCCTGGGAGCCCTGTCTGCTGTTCCCCCTGTATTTTCAGACCAAGCAGAAGTGCAGGCAGCACGGTCAGCTGGTCCAGGCGCGTGAGCACTGTCCACACACGTGGACCCTGCAGTCGGCCGAGCGGTGCCTGAGCTCAGCCTGGGACCTCTCCGGGGCTGGGACTGGTGGCCGGCCCTGCTCACTGGGAGCTGACTCTAGAATTTCCAGCCTTGCCCTCCCTGCTTGACAGACTCTGGTGACTTTCAGATGATGCAATCAGAGGCTGGGGAGCTGGGCCCCGACCCCCAGGTACAGGCACTGAAGGCAGCTGGAATTCAGCTGGTGCCCAATTAGTACGGACACTTATTAACATTTTACCAAGAAAAAAGTCCACCTATTGCTTTCTATTTCCCACTTTCTGAAAGTATATTCTACTATGAAGTCTTCACTGGGGCAATGTACTTTCTTTTCCAAGCAGTGGGGCTTGGTTTAACTGAAGAACTTTAGCTCCTCAGCACCCATCAGTCACCGCTCTTAGGATGGACAAGGAGAGACCCGAGTGGAGGGCTGTGGGAGGTCCAAGGAACCTAACAGTTTTCCTCCAAGAACTTATGATGAGAACTGCAGTGATGAGCTCCACGACTGACCAGTGCACCCGGGCGGTGGTGGGTCCAGCAGACAGGGAGCCGCAAGGCAGCAGCCCCCGCCCCCACCTCTGGCAGGTCAGCTAAGGGTGACCCCGTTATAGCTAGTACCACCAAGCCCCCAGGAGCCTAGCCTGGAGCAGCCAGAGGTGACCCTTGCAGACACCCACCTCCCCCCAGTCTGCAGGACGCCCGGTCAAATCATACCCACTGGCTCAGAGACCACGTCACCTCAGGGCTCGTGGCTTCTGGTGGTCCTAAGAGGCGGGACACCGAGCAGGAGGTCCCCAGTCCCTGTCCCTGTGATGCCCATGCAGTCACTTCCTCTTTCATCCTATACGAGCCCTGGGCAGCAAGTGATGGGCGAGGAGGGCTTGCAGAGGTGCCGGTTCTGATGTCAAGAGGCTGTGGATGGAGCACTGGACTCGAGGGCTGTTAACTTACAGACTGACTGATTCTGGAGCACATTATCTAATTGGTTGTCCAGTTGCTCAGTCGTGTCCGACTCTTTGCGACCCCATGGACTACAGCATGCCAGGCTTCCCTGTCCTTCACCATCTCCCAGGGTTTGTTCAAACTCATGTCTGTTGAGTCGGTGATGCCATCCAACCATCTCATCCTCTGTTGTCTCCTTCTCCTCCTGCCTTCAATCTTTCCCAGCATCAGGATCTTTTCTAATTAGTCGGCTCTTCGCATCAGGTGGCCAAAGTATTGGAGCTTCAGCTTTAACCTCATTCCGTCCAATGAATATTCAGGACTGATTTCCTTTAGGATTGACTGGTTGGATCTCCTTGTTGTCCAAGGGACTCTCAAGAGTCTTCTCCAGCAACACAGTTTGAAAGCATCCATTCTTTGGGTCCCAACCTTCTTTATGGTCCAGGTTTCACATCCATACACAAAAACCATAGCTATACAGACTTTTGTCAGCAAAGTAATGTCTCTACTTTTTAATATGCTATTTAGGTTGTTCATAGCTTTTCTTCCAAGGAGCAAGCATCTTTTAATTTCATGGCTGCAGTCACCATCTGCGGTGATTTTGGAGCCCAAAAAATAAAGTCTGTCACTGTTTCCATTGTTTCCCCATCTATTTCCCATGAAGTGATGGGACCAGATGCTATGATCTTTGTTTTCTGAATGTTGAGTTTTAAGCCAACTTTTTCACTCTCCTCTTTCACTTTCATCAAGAGGCTCTTTAGTTCTTCACTTTCTGCCATAAGGGTGATGTCATCTGCATATCTGAGGTTATCGATATTTCTCCCGGCAATCTTGATTCCAGCTTGTGCTTCATCCAGCCTGGCATTTTGAATGATGTACTCTGCATAGAAGTTAAATAAGCAGGATTATCTGATTAAATTAAAGGACTACAGGAATTGAGGACTGTGAGTTTCCTAAGAAAAACCTGATCTTTTGTTTCTGTGTTTCAGAAGCATTTTAACCACAGGCCCTAGATTTTCTAGGACGTTTTTCTTCAAACATTTGTTCTGATTGAATTTTCTGCACATGAATTCACAAACCTTTATAGATAAAAGAAAACTTTTGTCAGATCATCTTACGTCAAGGTGGGATTTGGGAAACGTGCCATGTGTGTGATTGGGCATGGCGTGCCTGGCACCCAGATATATGTGTGTCCTCCCACCGGGCATGTGGGTCAGAGCTCAGGCTGGCGTGAAAAACACAGCCTGGGTTTCCTTTTTAACTGATTCTTACGGCCCTCAGCAGAAAACATCCTGCTTTCGTGTGTGATATCAGCTCCCTCATCTGTCTTTCCCTTCTTCTTTCTTTAATTCTTTTTCATTCATTCTTTGACTTTTTCTCCTCTTTTCTCCTCCTTCTTCCCTTGGTTCACAAGTGGATCTGATTCATCTACGTCGGGTCCTGGTTTTGAAACGATGACAGCCTGAGTGGCGCTTTTGCCTAAGACGTCAACGCGTGTATTAAACGTGAAACGTGCACACAGCCCAGGGGCTGTAAGTGCTCCTAAGCGACAGCATGTCTGGCCTCAGGCGGCTTCCCACACAGCCGAGAACCTGGCAGAAACACCTCTGCGGCAGCTGCATGAGGCTCAAGGGAACAGGCAGCTTGGTCTGTGCGTGGCCTCGCTGTGGAGATGCTTGAGTGGCACACACGAGCCGCCTCACCTCTGCTCAGAGAGAAGCGGGCCATTCTGTCTTTGCAAAAGGACGCTTGCTGGACTCCAGTGAACGGGCAAGTGTTTCTAGGTAGATGCCTCTCCTTCCTGCCTGGGCACAAACACAGCTGGCGGGAAAGCAGCCAGAGGGGCTGCTACAGTTTATCAGCATCGGGACTGACTTGAGCTCAGGTCACATTTTTTTTTAAGATTCATTTATTTGCTTATTTATTTCTAGATGCTCTGGGCCTTCGTTGGCTCACTCAGGCTTTCCCTGGTTGTGACGAACAAGGACTACTCTCTAGTGTTGGGGCGCAGGCTTGTCACTGTAGGGCCTCCCCTTGTTGCCGAGCACAGGCTCAGTAGCTGCGCTGCACGAGCTTAGCGGCTCCGTGCTATGTGGGATCCTCTGGACCAGGGATTGAACCCGTGTCCCCTGGATTGGCAGGCCGACTGTTAACCACTGGACCACCAGGGAAGCCCTGGGTCCGATCTTAATATCTGCGAGACTCCTTCCTCCCTGCTCAGCCCTTCCTGAGGGTCAGGATTAAGTATTGGCTTTGCTCCCGTTACTTTGGGGTTTTACCTGCGAAGGAGGCCCATGCTGACTGATTTGTTCACAGAGGAACAAACCAGGTGGGTTTGTGTTATGAGTCCTGCATCGAGACATAGTGAAGATTTCGTCACCTTCATTCATGTTTAGCCAGATCGCCAGCTGCCTCACTCACAGCTTGACTCAGGACCGGTGACTGTGTGGCGGAAACAGACCCGAGGCTGGGAGACTTCAGGGCAGGCTTCTTACGACTGTCCTCTGGACAGCGCGGGAGCAGGACTGGGGGTCTGCTCTGCAGAAGGTGCTCAGACACTGCTGTTTTCTCTTCTTTAATCGATTTCAGAGTGCGTGGTTCCAGCCGATTGACATAAAATGTGTTCTCAGAGCCCTTTGTCAGCATGCTCACTGCCAGGCTTAAGCTGATCTCTCCTCCACCTGAAAAGAAGTTGGCAGCGGAAACGAATCATGCGTCAGGGATGGAGGGGCATGCTCGGCCTGCTCTGGAGAAAAGCTGTCTCCACTTCACGTAGCGGCCGCTGCAGCAGGCGTGCAAACAGCACATGGGCTTTCAAGAGGCACGTGTCTGCACCGAACAGGTCCTGGGAGGACTCTGCCAGGCGAGCCTTTGATAGCGTTTTCTTTGAGTTCTCTTTTCAGAGAGGCAGTCAAATGGTCTCTTTTTAAAATATGTATTGTTTTCAACTAAGCATCAACTATAATAAAGCCTGGCGCCAGATGCCTTGGAGGTAGAGCTGGCAGCCAGACGGGCTGCCGTCTTCAAGGAGCTGACAGTCTGGTGGAAGAAAGCCGTGCCCACACAGACGAGAACAGAACAAGGTGGAGGGGGCTTCACAGGACGTGCGGGGAAGGGGAGGGGACGCGTGCCCCCGGAGGGACCAGAGCTCCTTGCAGAGCAGGCGGCCCCAGACTTGACCTGTCCACGCAGACCGCCTGCCTTTAATCAGGCTTCAATGCACTCCGAAGGAGTTTTTTGTTGTTTTTTTTTTTTGCTATACACTTGGTACTCAAGAAAGACTTCGGGTGAAGAGAATCTACAGTTTCCTTCCGTCTGGTGTAATTCGATGAATAAAAGAAGGTTCGAACGGACATGTCCCGAGTCCTGCGGACGATTCGGGGCCTGGCATAGAAGCCGGGCCTTGGTGAGTGTGTTCGTTTCCTGCGGTGCCATGACAGATTTCCACAAATGGAGCGGCCGAAAGCTGCAGAAGCATGCTCCCTCTCAGTTCCAGAGGCCGAGTCCAGCCCTGGTGCCGGCAGGGCTGTTCTCCCGGCTCCGAAGCACCGAGACGAGGCTCCGTCCTGCTCGCAGGGACTGCGTGTTCCGGCAGCACCATCCTTGCGTTCAGCCCGCGTCTCCCTCCTTTGTGCTCAATTTGGCCCCACCCTGATGCATCGGAACCTCGCCTTCTTATCCCGGTGACATCTGCAGAGACCCTCTTTGCAAATCAGGCCGCCATCATCGGTGGCAGGGGTTAAGACGTCAGCGTGTCATTTCAGGGACAAAGTCCAGCCCACAGCCAAGAGCAGCGCGGCGTTTCTTTTTTAACCAACTGTTGGTGAACTTGCTGTTGTTTAGTCGCTCAGTCGGGTCTGCCTCTGTGACCCCGTGGACTGTGGCTCACCAGGCCCCTCTGTCCATGGGCGTCTCCAGGCCAGAATACTGGAGTGGGTCACCATTTCCTCCTCCAGGAGACCTTCCTGACCCAGGAATCCAACCCACCTGTCCTGTCCAACGTCTCCTGCACTGCAGGCAGACTTTACCTGTCCTGATTCGCCTGGGAAGCTTACTCATTTGGATGAAACAGCCGCCAAAGTGCATGTTCCGCGTCATGCACGCCCAGGTCTGAACTGCTGCGTGTTAGCCCTTCCGCGTGCCCGGGTCTGATGGCCGTGAACGGGCTCCTGTGCTCGGCCGTGTCAGCTGTGTTATCATCACGTGTCCCTTCCCTGGGTGGCCTCTGAGTGCCACAGACGGGCTGGGGGTGTAGGTCGTCGCCGGTGTGTTTTATGAAAGCCCAGGACCCCTGAGGCCAAGCTACTGGTTAAGAACCTGCCTGCCAGTGCAGGAGACGTAAGAGATGCGGGTTCAGTCCCTGGGTTGGGAAGGATCCCCTGGGGAAGGGAATGGCAACCCACTCCGGTATTCTTGCCTGGAGAATCCCAGGGACAAAGGGGCCTGGCGGGCTACAGTCCATGGAGTCGCACAGAGTCGGACACGACTGAGCATCTGAGCGCAGCCCAGGACCCCTGAGCCGCCGCCCCGACTCCCATGACACGCCCGCTGGTGAAGCAGCGACGTTGCCACCGGGGCCCGTCGCTCCCCGCCGCCACCGCCAGGTGATCGCGGGCGTTCAGGGTGGCCTTTCACAGCTGGTGCCGGGCGTCTGAGGAGACACTCAGGAGAAGGGGCATTTCTGGTTGTTCTCCAAGCACAGCACCGGGACCTGTCCTTGGGATCCCCGCCCAAGATCATGTTTCATCTGACCCAGGACCGGCAGTGCCTGCCTCCTGTTTGGGAGAAGGAACCCACTTTTTGCCACCGAAAGATGTTACGGCCCGATCCCCCTCCCCCTGCCGTGGCCTGTGGTGTCCTGACCTGTGTTAGGTGCCCAGTAACTGTGCCGCATGCTCCACGGCACTGTGCTGTCTGAGCCCTAACCAAACGGGAAGTGTAGAAAGTGCCGTTTCTGGTATCAACCATCCGCTCTTCGGCTCAGCAAAGCCGCTGCTTCAGGGGACCACAGCAGGATCAGAGAGGACTCCAGGCTGCTGCCGGCTTCCTTGAAGAGAGTGCAGGAGGTATCTCAAAGATGGGGCATAGAAGTCGTGCCTTTCTCTTGCCGGGCACAACCCTGTGAAACTGACCCGGAAAGAGTGTGATCTCCCATCCAGAAACGGACCCTATGTGACCGGGACTTTCACCAGACCCTGTGTTCCCTCCAAAGCCCACCGTGGATTCCCTGGTGTGCCCTGAAGTCCAGCCCTGTGAGCAGGGCACCGCGGTGGGAGGTGGGCAGGGAGTGGGTGCCCAAGCGGGTGAGACAGCTTCGATTTAATCAGTCCCTCTCTGCTTCCACACGGTGACCTAAAAAGAAGTATTATCCCCTGGGGTGCTTTTGGAGTTGTTGGTCTAAATTGTTTCATTTGGATTCACTCTCAACCACACCTTCAGAAAGCCCCGAGCGTCCCTGGACGGAAGGAACCTCGGTGGGGAGGGCTTCCTGATTCCACACTTGGGGGTACAGCAGAGCCTCGGTGATTAGTTTATGGCCCAGATCATTGTGTTTTTATTACACTCATAAAACCTGTGTTTCTGCTCATTTTCCTAATGGCTTCAATGAGCTTCCGTACCTTCTCCAGGCACATTAAACCACGGCGTGCGAGAAGGGCCGATTAGGGCCAGTCTGGGAGCCGGCAAAGCTTAGAGCAGGGCATCCGCCTTGAGCTGTTGGATTTGCACTGAAGAAGAAGGGAGCGTGTGGGCTCGAGCGCAATTCCTATTTGTGTGGCTCTTTTGTAAACATCGCAGCAAGTCCCATTAAATTCCACCGCAGATGATACACCATGAGGGGCCTTAAGAATATTAGCTGTTTCTATCACGGGGGTGGGGATGAACCAATATTAAAAGAGACTATATCGTGCACACATCTGACTTTCAGAATATAATTTAAAGGGGAACTTAGTAACAAGAACATGACGAGAAAGCATTTAATACCCGAGTTATGTGGATTTTATAAACTACAAGATCTTAATCGGATTGTTAAATCTATGTTTTCAAGAAATGGAAGCTCAGATACAAACTTCACGTCTAGATGCAGTTGTTTATAAAATCTTCTGAGAAGTTAGCGTAACCCAGCACAGGGAATGCGGAGACTTCGTCACTGCACTTAACGTGCCAGCAGGTCCTCAGGCTGCTCGGAGATCCCTTAGAATCAGTGAGTTGAGCGACTGAGCGCCACGTGCACGGCCACCAGCCGTGACACGTGTCTGAAAAGGAGCCGGGTTCGAGGGCCTCTGTGTCTTCACCGGGTCTGGTGTTCAAATGTGGTCCATTTGCGCATCCTGGAGCTGGTGTAGGGGCTGCGGTGGACGACTGTCCGTTCAGGATGCCCTCTCCTTTGGGCAGAGCTGCTGTATTTTGGTAGAAATGGGCACACACTCTCTGTAACGCACGTGGGCAGGAATCTTCCAGAGTCAGCTTCGGGTGGGATAGCAGCTCCACAAAGCAGACCACTTCTCTGGCCCCACGGTGGCGACGAGCACACACACGTGCCCGTGACTTCCCCCCGGGTCCCTCACAACAGCGGCGTGTCCGAGCCGGCAGGCTGCCCGCCTGGGGCCCAGCACGGGATGCCCAGTGGCCTGTTTGTGGCGCGTCAGAGACCGGCAGGGAGGACCCGTGGCTGAGCAGAGCAGGGAACCCAGGGGGTGTTAAGGCGTGGAACGGGTTTACTACATCCTGTTTGCAACGTCTCCTGGAACGTGCAGGCTGTGGGCCCGTGGACTCAGCTGCAAAGGCAGAGCGCACCGCCTGAGGAACCAGTTTCCCGGGGACGGGCCCGCGTGCGCCGTGCGTGTGCGGCGCTGACTCCGCGTGTGGCGGGGCTCGGCAACTGACCGGTTTCCCGGGGACGGGCCCGCGTGCGCCGTGCGTCTGCGGCGCTGACTCCGCGTGTGGCGGGCTCGGCAACTGACCGGTTTCCCGGGGACGGGCCCGCGTGCGCCGTGCGTCTGCGGCGCTGACTCCGCACGTGGCGGGCTCGGCGCCTCACCCGCGTCTTGGTCCGCAGATGGTGTGGGAGAGCGGCTGCGTGGTCATCGTCATGCTGACGCCCCTCTCGGAGAACGGCGTCCGGCAGTGCTACCACTACTGGCCGGACGAGGGCGCCAGCCTCTACCACGTCTACGAGGTACCTCCCAGGGCGCCGCCGGCGTGGCAGGGGGTGTGCAGCTGTGGGCGGGCCGTCCTGGGCAGACCCCGGGCCCACGTCCCTGGACGCCCCAGGAGGTTTGCCCAGCCCTGCGGTCAGCAGACCCTGCAGACAGCCGTGCCACGGGAACTCTGCCAGAAATGGCGTGGTTTCCATTTTTAAATTCCGTGAATCCAAATTCAGCCAGAAAGCACCCAAGAAAGGACCTCGCGGGGGCCTGTTTTCAGGAAGCAGCCTTGTTGACCCTGGTTCTTCGCGGCCCGCCTGCACCCCGGCTCCCGCTGCTTCCCGGGCCCTGTGTCTGTAGCGCCCACTCGGCCTTTTGATTCGCGGGTCCCCTGCTGGGCAGCTCGGTTCCTCGGCTGGCTTCTTGCCCACATCAAGAAGGAAGTGAATAACTTCGGGCAGTTACACCAACACCAGAGTGTGCCTCCGACTTTGTTTCCCATTGAAATTCGTCAGAACACCAGAGTCCCTCAGGAGGGCTGGCCTCAGACGCCCGGATGTTCCCCTCTAAGCTGGTCATGGTTTTGGGGTCCCTGCCCTGGGCTCCCAGCGGTCACGGCCTGGCAGCGTCTATACGAACCTTTCGGTTTCGTCTTTCTGCAGCTGGGTGGGGCCTCTCTTATGAAAGGCCAGTGAGAATAGAACCCCGTTTTGAGTTTTTGTCCAAAAGTATAATTTTTTTCTGGTGAATTTTCTTGGAAGTTTATATGGCTTAGAAAAGACAGAAAGTGGACTCATTTTGATCGTAACGCATTTTTTCCCAATAATTTGACTATTTTGCCCCTGAGTGACATGTAAACACAAAAAGCACAAAGTGACCTTTTGTGTAAACCGTGTTGAACTTGGAAAGCTGGACAGGCCCCCTGCCTGCCATGTGCAGTCTGCCCTCAGGGTCCCCAGCCCTCTCCCCCAAAGTGGCTCCACGCCCGGGGAGCCGGGCCCCAGCCGACATGCTCTCTGCCCCGCCCCTGCCCTGTCCGCTCCCCCCACCAGGTGCATCTGGTCTCTGAGCACATCTGGTGCGAGGATTTCCTCGTGAGGAGCTTCTACCTGAAGAACCTGCAGACCAGCGAGACGCGCACAGTGACACAGTTCCACTTCCTGAGCTGGTGTGACCAGGGGCTGCCTTCCTCCACCAGGTCCCTCCTGGATTTCCGCAGGTAAGACCCGCGGCCCGCCAGTGGGGTAGCACACTCGGGTTGTCCCCAGAGAGAGAGGACATCTGGGTCTGAGGGGCTGTTTGCTGTAAGACGTGCCGTCTGTCTTATGCTTGTCCGTCACAGGTACATCCGTGTTATCTGCAGAGGAGAGGAGGAGGCAGATTGTGGTAACTCACATGTTGGTTGCAAGGCGTCTGTAGCTTTAGAGGTGTTAGACGCTAGGGGAGCTGGGTATCTTAGAATTCTGGAAATGTGGCCATGGTTATCAGTAAGATTCTTCAGTGGGGCAGAATTCCTGGGGTTCATATTTCACAAGGTATGGATGAATACAGCCCGGAGTTCTGGCTACTCAGCTGCTTAGAGATGGTGGTGAGAATGAGGCCCAGATGACTAGCTAATGGGTGACCTTGGATAAACGCCTGGCCTGGGGTCACATGTAACCCTGTATCTGTGGTGCAGTTTTGAAACGGACTGTTTTAAACATCTAGAAAGAAAATGAAGGTGTTGAGGGCTACCCAGAGCCATGCTCTACGCTCCCTGGAACCTCCCTTACATGTTACTGATTGGAAGTAGGCTCCCAGTAAACCTTCAAAGCAGAAAATTGGAGAGTCAAGACAAAACACGCTGTAACGCACTTGAATTGCGCATGATGGGAACTGACTTGTGTCTGAACAGTTGGCAGACACGTGTTCACAGACACGTGTTCACAGACACGTGTTCACAGACACGTGTTCACAGACACGTGGCCCTGGGTGTGGCAAGTGCTGCTGTCCTCAAGCTGGGCTTCCAGCATAAAGCTGGGTTTCTTCAATTGGGGCAGATTCTGAAGCTTACTTTGATACCACTTCTCTCCCTTTTAGTCCACTTTGGAAAAACAAAGCAGGGTTTGTTTTCTCTTTTTTACTGGATAATCCTTTGTATCAAATAGCACGTGAAACAGCTCCCGGAGAGACACTTGCTTGGCGTCACACCCGTCACCCTCAGTCCGTCCCCAGGGAGGCAGGGGGCGCATGGCACACACCAGACGTGCCCCCCGCCCCCACCCATCCCAATCGCCTGGTCATTTTTTACATTTTCTTAATACAAGTTTATTTCTAAAAACCTCGCTTAGAGCCCATTTCCTGATAGAATCTTCAAAAAGCGGTCAGTACTGGCAGAACGGGTGCAGCTGCGCAGCCGGCCACCCCCGCGCTCCGGCGGGCGTACTTGCTCATATGTGCCTAGGGGCGTGTTTCTAGCTCCACACCCGTGTGTGGAATCGGACAATCCACAACCCACCCTCTGTGTGTGCAGTGCGTCGGAAGACAGAGCGGATTCCCCCGCTTCCCTCTCTCCAGAGTCCCAGGAGACAGGGCCCGAGAAGGTTTCGGGAAATGAGATGCGTACGGGCCCGCGGGCCCATCTCGCTGGGGAAGGCCGGCCCGCCCTCAGCAACGGTCGGGGCTGCTCACGTGGCCCCAGGCCTTGGTCTCGTCACATCCTCAGGGCGCGTGGTGCTCACACACGGTCGCTACTCTGTGACTCTCTGTCCGGCAGAGGAGACGGCTGGGAAGACGCTGGTCACTGCAGGGCAGTGGGCTGCGGGGCCCCCTCTGAACAATAGACGCAGCTCATTCCCTCTCTGGCCGAGCGCGTTCATCAGAGACCGAGATGTGTAATTAAATATTTCTGGCGCCCAGAGGGAGCACATTTACACTTTAAAGAGAAACTGCTAAGCTAAGAGATAATTAGCATCACACACGAGGGCTTTGCTCTAGAACTCTCTCCGTCTCTGCCTCTCTCTCGTGGCTGTGTGCGCTGACAGCCACTAACGCCGCTCTCTGTAGAAACGGACAAGCCTTACTTTGCCAGCTAATTAGCGGTGGCCAGTGTCATTTTTGTGATGTTGCAGCTAGTAATATGAGCCCAGTTGCATAGTCACAAAAGTGATCATTGGAAACTGTGACTTTGCTGCAGGGGCAGTGTGGGAAGCCCCCTTTCTGAGCCTCTCACGCCCTCTGGCCTTTGCTTGCTGGTGGTTGCATGGCGGTTCCCTCTCACGCAGTGACCCACGGGTCGGTTTGTATCACTAACCGTTCTCTCTCGGCGAATTCCTCCTGTTGCAGTATACGCGGTCGCCACTTTTCTCAATGTTTGGCCTCTTGCTGACTGACGATTTGTTCCAGTAAAGTAAACCAGACAGCCGTGTGTTGCTCTTCTCCATGAATAACCCGCGTCTCTGTCTCGGGTCGACCAGATGGACGCTGTGTGGACTCTGTGCTGCTTCTGCTTTGCCCTTTGTGATGCTCTGTGTGGTAATAACACAAGTGCCTGGTTCTCTGTGATAAACTTCTCCACCGCAGCAGCACCCCAGACCTCCCTGCTCGCCTCCTTGGTTACTCATGGCTGTCGACAAGTAGGGTTAGCACAGGGTGGGGCTGGCGTGGATGTCAAAGTGCAGTGAGACCTCCCTGGGGGCCCCCCGAGGCAGCCGGTCACAACACACGTGCAAGAATAACACTTTAGACAGGTGCCACAGGAGAGGCCGGGACTGCAGGCACGGGGAAGCCAGTGCAGCCAGGAACCCGCGTCTCAGTGACGATTCTTAGCCAGGGAGGCGATGCTCACTGTGTTCTGCCAAAGGGCGGCCTGACCAGCTGTACAGGAAGCTCCGCTGGTCTGCCGACTCCCTATGTTATTCTTGGCCAAACCAGCACAGTTTAAAGAAGACTGTCTTCGTGTTCTGTTTATTTCTTTGTTAATGGACCCGTTTGTGCTTGGTCCCATCAGAAAAAAAAATGAGCAAAACTGGGTGACTGACCAAAAGTTGGGTTTAGCCTATAGAAACACGGGCAGGACCTTCAGGCAGGAAATATAACTGGAGGGGCCCAGCCAAGGTGGTCCACACATTAAGGATGTGGACACTAAGAAGGGTCCAGGATGACTCGCCCTCCGAAGGCACCGGGCCTGTAGCGGCAAGCCGCCCCAGCTCCCGGCTCCACACATACACACAGTGCGTGCATCACGCCTGACACACGTCTGTGCACACGCACACACATAACCTGTATGGGGCTGGCGGGCTCCCCACCGCTCACACTTGAGGCACGTCCTCGGGGTCCGGCATCTGTTTTGTCAGAGCTGAAGCTCCCGTTGCCTTGACAACCGGAGTCCGGAAAGGGAGGTTTAGAAGGAGGAGTGGGCGGGTCTGTTTTCCAATATCTTTCATCCTCAGAGGGCAGAGCACTTTCTGGGGACCGCATGCCCGTGCGCCCTCAGCTCTGAGCCATCCTCTCCCTCTGCCCCGAGCCTTGGCCCGGCTGCCAGCCCAAGCAGGGAGCCGCTGCTTCAGTGGCGACTGCATGGCCTCAGGGAGCAGCCTGCGCGCCCGGTCCTCACCTCCAGCCGGAGGGCTGGGCCCAGGCGTGGCCACCTCCAGGCCCGTCTCACCGGGACTGCACAGCCAGGCCCGCCGGCCCTGCTGCTGCTCAGGAGGGTGGGGCCTCCCTTAGAGGCACCTGTTCTGTTCAGGCCACAGTGTAAGTGGGAGCTCAGCCCAGCTCCGATGTCTGGGCATTAGCGTCATTTTACGTGATTCTGGAATACCCCTCAGCTCCTCCATCAGACCCCAGCCTGGGCTTCCTCCCAGCCCCACACCATCTCAGGCTTCCATGGCAAAAGGACCCACTGAGTGAAAGTCCACGTTCAGCTATCTCCGTGCTGAGCGGACAAGCCTTAGCAGAGAAATGTGACGTTTTCCCATTTCCACCATGAAGTAAGAGGTTTTTCTCCACCATCATCCTTTTCAAAATTTTATTTTCCGTCTTAAATTGTGTAAATTCACACTCACAGCCCGTCTTACACACCCACTCACACACTTTTCCTTCCAATTAACCAAAGCTCACTGTTTGCTTTTCTTCATTTAGGAAGATTTTCCTAAGAACTTGGATGTACTTTGTAAACATGTTTATGTCTTTCGTTGAATTACAAGAAATTTCGAGCTTACACAGTGAATATTAAACTGTGCTCTGTTTTGATTTAGGACTTGGGTACAAAATTCTAATCTATGCTTCTTGTTAATTTGCATAAACTCTGATCTAAAATCTGCACAACAGGGTTGTTTTACATAAAATCAGGTTTATAAAAGTGGAAAAATTTGTCTTGGACATAGTTGAGGTTTCTCCAAAATTTAGATGTCCTTACAAAACTGACAGGTCAAGAAATGTCTTGAAGATGATGTTTTGAGATGTCACGGTAAGAGTACATTTAGTGTGGTGTCTAGACTGTGAGAAATTCAGTGTGTAAGTTGCTGAACTCAAAAATTTCCGTAACGAGTCTAGACATGCCACAACGACGAAAGTCAAAGGAACTAGAGCAACAGGAGGGAAGGCGGAGGGGACGGGGCGTGGGGGGCCCAAGCCGATGGGCCGGTCGACTCAAGGCCAGAGTTCATGCTTATTAAGGGAAAAGGCAACCTGCGCAAATGTAAGAATTGTTTTCAAAGCTCTGTCTAATAATGTAATATTGGAAAGAAAAATAAGCCTTGGAAAATGTGTGTGTAATTTTGCTTTTCTTTGTCAGAACAGGCCATTGGAGAACAATGCCCACAGGAAGGCCTGTCTGCTTTGGCTGCGGCCGTTTGGTGACTGCTGCGGAGCCTAGCGCATCGCCATAACTTCTGTGTCTCTCTTTGTTTCAGAAAAGTAAACAAGTGCTACAGGGGACGCTCTTGTCCAATAATTGTCCACTGCAGGCAAGTACAGCTTCACCCTGGATTACGTGTGTCCGCTGCCTCAAAAGTAAACACTGTTGGATGTAGGAGCTCAGCTTCCTAATTGCTTAATAACATATCTAACTGGTGCTTCTTAAGGAAACAGAGGATAATAGCTTATTTTATGCTAAACCTCCCGGGGCCGCTACACAAGCACCTTGAGATGGTGTGTGTGTGCTGTCAGCCCAACACCCTTTGCAGACATGTGGGACCTGTGCCAAGCACTCGGGGCCACTGGCGGACGGGACAGAACCTGGAATCAAAGGAGTGGCCTTTGGGTGGAAGTTCAGTGGCTCGTGTCCTTGAGAAGGTTACACCAAGCCTGGAAGAGAGAGCTCCTGGAAGAGAGCTCCCTGCAAGGGTGGGCTCCGCCCCTGCCGGCACCAGTGAAGAAGTGTGCTCTGTCTTCCAGAATGTCTCACAGACTGTTCCCTCTGCCTGGGATAAAGAAGAACTAGGTCTCCAAAGACCAAACACCAAGTCTGCCCATTCCGTCAAGAGTGTGTGCATGCGTGTGTGTACGTGCCCTAGTCTGAGTGTGTGTCTGTGCATGTGTCTGGGTGTGCATTTCTGAGTGTGTGCATCCATCTGAGTGTGTGCGTGTGTGTGCATGCATCTGAGTGTGTGTCTCAGTGTCTGTGCATCTGCATGTGTGAGAATGTGTCTGAGTGTGTATGTGAGTGCATGCACACATCTGAGTGTGCACCTGTGTGGGTGCATATGTGAGTGTGTCTGAGTGTGTGTGAGTGTGTATGTGAGTGCATGCACACATCTGAGTGCACCTGTGTGGGTGTGTATGTGAGTGTGTGTGTCTGAGTGTGTGAGTGTGTATGTGAGTGCATGCACATATCTGAGTGTATCTGTGTGGGTGTGTATGTGAGTGTGTGTGCGTGGGTGTGGGTGTGTGAGTGTGTATGTGTGCATGCACACATCTGAGTGCACCTGTGTGGGTGTGTATGTGAGTATGTGTGTTTGAGTGTGTATGTGAGTGTGTGTGTCTGAGTGTGTGAGTGTGTATGTGAGTGCATGCACACATCTGAGTGTATCTGTGTGGGTGCGTATGTGAGTGTGTGTGTCTGAGTGTGTGTGAGTGTGTGAGTGTGTATGTGAGTGCATGCACACATCTGAGTGTATCTGTGTGGGTGCGTATGTGAGTGTGTGTGTCTGAGTGTGTGTGTCTGAGTGTGTGAGTATGTATGTGAGTACATGCGCCTGTCTGTGTGCAGCTGTGTGGGTGTGTATGTGAGTGTGTGTGTCTGAGTGTGTGTGTTTGAGTGTGTATGTGAGTGCATGCACACATCTGAGTGCAGCTGTGTGGGTGTGTATGTGAGTGTGTGTGTCTGCGTGGGTATGGGTGTTTGAGTGTGTATGTGAGTGCATGCACACATCTGAGTGCACCTGTGTGGGTGTGTATGTGAGTGTGTCTGAGTGTTTGAGTGTGTATGTGAGTGCATGCACACATCTGAGTGCACCTGTGTGGGTGTGTATGTGAGTGTGTCTGAGTGTGTGAGTGTATGTGAGTGCATGCACACATCTGAGTGTATCTCTGTGGGTGTGTATGTGAGTGTGTCTGCGTGGGTGTGAGTGTGTATGTGAGTGCACGCACACATCTGAGTGTGCCCCTGTGTGGTGTGTATGTGTGTGTCTGAGTGTGTGAGTGTGTATGTGAGTGCACGCACACATCTGAGTGTGCCCCTGTGTGGTGTGTATGTGTGTGTGTCGTGTGTGTCCCTGAGGGAGGAGGAGTACAGAGTGGTTTGGGTCCCTGGGAAGTGGACCAGAACACCCTTGACCCGCCCAAGGAGCAGCTCCAGTTGGCGTTGGTTCCGAGGCTGGTCTGGGAGGAGCCTTCGGTGGCCAGCATGTCACTGGGGCACCAGTGACCTCTGCGTGGCTGTGTCCCCACCCAGTAGTGCTATGCGGAGTGGTTCTCTTTCCACCTGAGCCTTTTTCTGCTCTTTGAGAAATACGTTGACACCAAACCCAGTGACTCTCTGCTGTGAAAGGACAACCTACAGGCTTCCGGGCCACCAGCTGGCCGGCAGGTCTGAGACAGAGCAGACGCGGTGGCCATGCAGGTCCCCGGATCCTGAAACGGAGACGCTTCCCTGCCAAGTCAGCGAGTTCCGCCAGGAGTGCCCATGGGCGGGGGACAGCCTGCTGGGCCGACAGCCCGCTCAGGGCACCAAACGAGGGAGCAGAGACGCCGGGCAGCCCCCGAAAGGCCGCCTTCCTTTCCTCTTGCCGCCTGCTGCTGAGCCACAGCTCGGAACACTCTCACAACCCTCGTCCAGAGGAGGACTTTCCCCTGGGGCCGAGGGAGGCTGCAAGGAGGCTGGAGGAGGTGATGGGGGCGGACGCGCCCGTGGTGGAGCAGATGAATAGGCGGAGGACCAGCCTCCACGGGGTGGGCCTGCCGAGGCCTGCACGCAGCCTTCCTCCCCCGCAGCCAGCCCCCTGCAGACTCCGAATACAAGTGCCGTCCCCTCCGACACTGCAAGCCAGTTCTTTATTTCCTTTTTTCCTGACAAAATTTGCTGAATCTTTGACCAAAGAGGGGAGAAAAAGGGAAGAAAGGAACAAATCAACACAGGCACAATAGCTAATCCATAGTACTGCTGTTACACAGCCTGGAAGAAAGCTTCATCTCCTCCCCTCCCCCTCCCTCCTCCTCCTCCCCTCCCCCCTCCTCCCTTCCCTTCCTTCCCTCCCCCTCCCTCCATTCCCTCCTCACCTTCCTCCCCTCCTTTTCCTCCCTCCACCCTCCCCTCCCTCTCCTCCCTCCCCCTCCCCTCCCCCTCCTCCCTCCTCCCCTCCCTCCCCCCTCCCCTCCCCCTCCTCCCTCCCCCCTCCATTCCTTCCTCCCCCTGCCACCCTGACCCCCCACGCCCAGCTCTGTGTCTCTTCCTCTCCAGTTCCCCGCCCTCCCCTCCTCCCATGGGCCCCCTGGACCGCGAGGGCACACGCTGCCGTGGGCACGTGGGGAGTGGGGGCAGCACGGCCTGTCGCGTCCTCATCTCTCTCCTTCCGTTGGCAGTGACGGCGCTGGCAGGAGTGGCACCTACGTCCTGATCGACATGGTTCTCAATAAGATGGCCAAAGGTAAGAGTCGGGTGGCGGCTGCTCTGTGAGGCGCCAGCGGACGGTGTTGCCATGGCAGCCTCGGTGCGGCCGTCACAGGAAGCCATGGGGAAATTAGCCTGTTGTCCCTTTTCTGAATCGCAGGGAAGCTGTTTGCAGCAAGCATGTTCATTTCTGAGGGTCCTCCTTTGTCACCACCTCCACCCGGGGTCGCATGCCGGGCTCAGGGCGCAGTGGGCGATCGGCATCCTGTGTTAACATCACAAGTGGGGAGAAGGCCATGTTGATCTTCCAAGGCTGCAGTGCCTCAGACGAGCCTTAAACAAGCCCTCCCTGTTGTCAGAACTGCATTTGCAAAATTCAGAGCCTAGACTCTCTGGTGGAGACTGTCTCTGCAGGAGCCCCCCTTTATCTCTGGTGGAGACTGTCTCTGAAGTAGCCCCACTTCAGACACCCTGCGTGTAACAGCGTCTGGGTGCTTGGGCTCAGAGGACTATGACCTGAGCACAGACCCTGGGTGAGCTTGTGGCTTGGGTGGGGTTTAGCCCCCGAGAGTGCGGGGACTGAGGGGGCTGGCGGCTCCCTGGTATGCTCCACACGCCAGACCTGTGAGGTGTCCCCTGCGAGGCCAGCGCACTCCAGAGCCAAGTGGGAGATTCCCTTGGACCCGCCTCTGGGGGAACCAGGCACATGTCAGTGGGGAGACCCCAGCCTGACCTGCAGGGCCCCTCCTTGTCCTCATCGTCTGGGGACTTGGGAAGGGAGCCCTGGGATGGGCGCCATCTCCCGGTCTCCTTCCCGCCTGAGAAAACCCCATCTCCTCTACGTGGGCACACACCCATGCGCACACTCACACGTGTGTCCTTAGTGGGGGCGCCTGGCTTCCAGGAACCCACCCTTCACCCTTTGCCTGGCAATAAGAGCAGACGCCGGTTGTAGAAATGGGTTTCTATACATCGTCAGACAAGTGCCAGCAACTCTGAAACAGGCGTCTTTCTTACTCCATCTTCTCCTGGTTAAAAGAAAAGCAGAACACACTTCTAGCCCAAGGATATGGCTGCATGAACATGAAACGATGGCCGTCGCGTTTCGCCTGGGACTAGAGAGCATGGGCAGGTGCTGCGCCGCCGGGGCCCAGGCAGCCCCCACCCCGAGGGTGCCTCAGGCTCCCTGCCGGCTTCGGGGTCGGGGGACAGTGGGCCCGGCTCGTGCACCAGAGGCTGTTTCTCACACCCCGAGGCAGCGCAGTGCTGAGGCGTGCAGACAAAGAACCAGCAAACCGGGTGCAGACGACGGCTCTTGATAATGTGGCTTGGTCTTAGAGCTGCAAAGCTAACTCTAGTGGGAAGGTCGTTTGTGCCTCTCTATCTCATCAACTGGGTCTGTCTCTTCATTTGCAAGCGCACAGTTTCTGCGAACCCAGAGTCTCCGCGGGTCTCCTGCCTCCTCCCACCCTTGCCCCTCAACCCCCACCACCAGGCCCAGAGTGCTTCCACCTGCTAAACCAAACACCTTCCGAGACTGTGGGTCGTCTCGCACGTTTGAGGAGACATCTGTGTGTGCTGGCAGGTGACACGCAGCCTCACGGGCACACACCGCCACGTGGAGTCCGGCTCCCCCGAGGAGCGGGCCCCAGCAGTGCCGGAGGGGGTCGGTGCCCAGCTCGCTGGTGTGAGAGCACGGGCGCTGAGCGGAGCCACAGCCCAGGGCAGGCGGCGCCTCCCCACCCCAGCTGAGCCCCTGCATCCGGCGGCCGCCCGCCTGCCGCGTCCTGTCAGATTCCACTGCAAGCGCAGGCTGGCGGCAAGAATGTGAGCCCAGCCGTGTGGAACCGGCCCGGGGGGGGGGGGCGGGTGCTGAGCCCTTTCTGAGATCGGGCACCCCTCACTCTGCCCCTGACCTGCTCCCCTCTGCCTGAGGGGCCCACACTGAGCCGTCCCCTGACCCGGCCCGGCCGCGGTCTCGGGCAGATCAAAGGGCAGGGCGGCCCCTCGGCCAGCGAGGGGCCCTTTCCCGGGCCGCCCCGGCGAGCGGCCACCAGGGTTTTGTCCTGGGCCGGCCGCACGGCCCCGGGCGGTGGGGGCGCCTTTGTCTGGCCTGAGAAGCCGGAGGCCCGACTGCCCGCCTGTGCTCATCAAATGATCAAAGGCCGCGGGCCTAGACACGAAAGCTTTCTTCCTGTCTCCTTCTCTTAAAAGGAATGAATTGCAAAAGGACCTGAGAAGGCCTCTCCTGCAGCCGGCCCCGCGTCAGCCCTGGCCCCCGCGGCCGCGGGGACGCTCAGCGGCGGGCCGGACACCGCCCGGGGCCTGGTCTGTTAGCGCTGCTGCTCCGCCAGCTGGAGGGAAAGCAGGAAACCCCGGAAATCCTTCTGCGTATTTTTCCTGTGGCCCCAAACACGTTTCTAACTCAGGGTTAACGTCTTGGGTAGAATCAGGGTTTGGTCGCGTTCCCCTCTCGAGGAGGAAAGTGCAGCAACGCTGGCCTTGCAGCCAAGGCAGTTTCCAAGCTGTGCCTTTTACATTTTTGTCCGAGACGTCTCTCTGCCCAGGGTTTTTCCTATTTCACCACAATTTTTTAAATGAATGGAGAGCACCAGACAGATGGGGGGGCTTCCCAAGAATCACGTTGGCTGGGTTGTCGGGAGGCGGCAGCCTCACTGGCTGCCCCACCGGCTGTGCCGCCTGAGCCCCAGCCACTGGGGTGTCCACGGGCCCGGGCCAGCCTGGGAGCCCGTTCCTTTTGTTTGGCGGGAGCTGCAGGACTGGGATTTCATCGCATGACGCAGAGCGTGGGCCCGAGTCCGCAGGTGTGCTCGGAGACGCCCTGGAAGCTCGCGTCGGCTGGGAGCTGCTTCTAAATGGTCTCAGCACGGAGCGTGAGCGGATGTCCAGCGCCTGCGTGGCCGTCTGTCCAGCCCCCAGTCTCCGTCCTCAGCAAGCTCGCCCGTTTTCCGTTTTCCCCGTCACATGGTGGCATCGGTGAACCTCTCCTCTTCCACGGGGGCGTATAACCTCCCCTGTGCCCCCGTCTCGGTGGCTCCGACGTCTGCAGGGACCTCGAGTGGGTGGAAGCACGCGGGTGTGCCCCTCAGCGTCTGGCTTATCTCTGAGCGTCGCGTCCTGGGGCTGACCGTGCAGCAGCAGGCGTCGGGACCGCCTCCCTGGTTGAGGCGGAGTAACATCCCCCCGGGAGGGACCATGCTTACCTTGTTCACCGTCCGTCCAGGGACACGGGTTCCCTGCATCTTTCAGCTACTGAATCACGACTACTCCAATCATGCTGTGCAAATATCTGTGTGGTTTCTGCTCTCAGTTCTTTGGGGTGAAATACCCAGAGTGGAATTGCTGGGTCGTGTGGTCTCGTTCTGATTTCTCGAGGAGCTCGCGTTACTGTTTTCCACGGCAGCTGCACCGTTTTCTGCCCCCAACAGCAGTGCACGGGGCAGGGCTGTGGCCGGCGTCCCCACACCGGCTCGCACAGCGTCGTTCCCTGGGGCTTTGGCAGTAGCCACCCTGGTGGCCGTGAGGTCTCGCTGCGGTTTTGCTTTGCATTTTCCTGAAGACTAGAAATGTCGAGCATCTTTTCATGTGTCTGTTGACCCTTTGGATATTTTCTTTGGGGAAATGCCTATTCGAGTTCTTTTCTTCCATCTTTTAACTGGGCTGTTGGTTTGGTTGCTCTTGTGTTGTGGGCATTCTTTATATATTGAGGATATCAGCCCCTTATCAGATATGTGTTGATGCAAGTACTTCCTCCCATCCTGGGAGAAATAACATTTCTCCTTGAACTTTAAAACCCAGCGCTCCTCCAGAGCTGTGCCGCTCAGTCAGCAGCCACCAGTCACAGGCGGCAGCTTCGTGGTGAGGCTAAAACACTGGCCACGTGCTGAGCGCCCAATAGCACAGGTGCCCAGGGCCTGCCACGCGCACGGTGCAGAGAAGGCCTCCAGGCAGGACGCCCCGTGCAATAGCTCTGCTCCAGGGAATGTGCCGAGGGGCTCGTGCATGTGTGTCCAGACCGCTGTCTCTCTGTCTCCCTGGGCCCCTCGCCCTGCGTCTCCCCTTCTGTAACCCCTTGACTGGTCTCTTCTGCTCACGGCAGCCAGTGGGATGTGAGAGTGGCCCCAGGAGACCCCTCTCTCGGGGCCACGCTGGCTCTTTCCTGCAGGACCCAGGTCCCGGCCCAGACTGTGGGGTAGGCGCCCCTCCCCAGCCCTTTTCCCCTCTCACAGGTCCTTCTACTCCTCTCGGCCACCACTACCGTCCTATTCCTCCCTTCGGCAAATACTGGGCTGAACCACGGAAGTGCCATTCCACCCTGCTATTAACTGAGCACCAGGTCTACACGGCGAGCAAGACGGGAGGCGAGCCCACACTCCTGGGGCCTGCACTCCGTGGAGAGAAACAGGCGGTGTCCGCAGCTCAGTGGGGTGCTGAGCACCATCGAGGCCCTGGGGTGCAGGGCTGGGGACTACTTTGCCCCCATCGCAGAGTCTCGTGTGCATATGTACCCCATCCTCACAGCACCGAGAGCCCTCAGGGCTCACCGATTCTGACACCTGGTTACAAACTGAGAAAGCAGATCTCCAAGGTTCGGGGACTTGTTGGGAAGCACCCAGCTGGCCGGGCAATGCAGAGCCCTGGTCTTGCTGCAAAGTGGCCGAGCCCCAGTGGCTGGCGGGGGGGTCAGCACAGCAGAGATGCCACCAGGCTGCATGGTCCGGGGACAGGGTGGAGCAGGCAGCTGGCCTGTCACAGCCGCAGCGGAAACTCCGCCAGGGAGGGGAGACGGAGATCGGACCACAGGGCCCTGGAAGCGCCGGCTCGCTGATTCGGGTCTGCCTGGCGCCAGGGGGAAGGAACACAGAGCTGGTCCCAGCAGGACTGACTTGGCGCCTCTGGACAAGAGGGCTGGGGGGGGCAGGACCCCAGGGGTCTGTGCCCACAGGGCTCTGCAGGCAGGGCTGAGCTGACCCCAGCCGTGGACGACCCTTCCACGGACCTGACTGATTGGGAGAGGCAGGCTGCAAAGAGCAGGGTACGTCGGGAAAAACACCTCACTTTTTTACGTTTGGCTGAAGCATGAAGACCCAGCAGAAAATGCATTCTATAGACCGGTCTGCCTTCTGCGTGGCTTCAAGGTGGTAAGACCCTGTCTCCAGCTTGTTGGAGTTTCAGGCTGAGAGAAGCGTTCAGAACCAGGAGAAGAGAGTCTTCCTTTTGCGTGGAGAACTTGTGTCCCGTGAGGTGACGGGCGCCCACCTCTTCCCTTGTCTGTCTCTCCATTTGGAGCTGAGACTCAGGTCAGGGAGGGCGGGAGTAGGGGTCCAGGAGCAGCATGGCTGGGGGTGTGACCCAGGCCTGGGTGACATGATACACAAAGTGAATTTAATCGGAGGGAAATGAGACAAAATGAAACCAGCTGTTCCTGGAAAACTTCCTGACAAGCCCATCATCTGATTCAGATAGTTTTGTGAACTGTATCCCGCAATTTGCCTCCGAAATGGTCTCCAGCCTGTGGATCGTGCCTGAGCAGGTACAGCTGACGGTTCTTCCCTCTCTCCCACCTGCCTACAGGTGGGCAGGGGCCCCGTGCACCTCAGACCACAGCAGGGGCTCCTGGCCGGTGTGGCCGTCCGCCCCCTGTGCCTCTCAGGGATCAGACCCGCCCACACGGCCCCCAGGTTCCTCCTCCCTCCTCACTCACCCAATGAGAAGCCAGGAACCTGCTGGACCCCCTCTGCTGCCTGTTCCCGGCTGTCGCTGCCCTCCTCCCCTGGACAGGCAGCAGCCAACCTGTCCACTCGTCCCCAAACCCAGACTGTCCCCATCCCCATGAGTGTCGTCCCCGTCTGTCCTGCTGGCCCTGGCAGGCCTGGCTGTCTATGTTGAGTGGCATCACTTCAGCTCAGAGGCCCGGAGAGTCCTCCTGCCACACAGGTGCCCTGCAGAGCCGTGTGGCCACTCTGATCCTGGCTGCCTCCCCAACCCCATGCACCATCTCCCTGGAGGCCTCTGAGGCCCAGGAAGGCTGCCATGCCCCGGCCCCTTTCGGCAATAGTTCACAGCTCCTCACCATGCAGTGAGGGTCTGTCTCTGCTCCTGCCAAGGACCGCTCATCCCTTGCGGGTGATGGAAGTCCCAGAGCACAGTCACCCAGTCGCTGGACAGTGGCCCAAACACCGTGTTAAGGACTCAGGCCTGTGCTCTGAGCAGGCAGTGGGGTCGGGAACCAGGTCACTTTGCATCAGTGACCCCCCAAAAAAACTCCCGTAGAACGTTCTATGACAAGTGCTGACGTCTGTGCTGCCCTCGGGAGCTCACAGCACCCCTGGGCCTCCCTGGGCCCCTGCGTCTCCTCTCACCAGGAGAGGAGGCGCGAGGAGTCCTTAGAACAGGGTCTGGAGCTGCCGTCCGCTGAGAAACTGAATGGTCCAGGCCGCGAGCTGGCCACACACTCGGCTTCTAAACCGGAAATAGACTTGGGGCCGAGGGGGCCAGGGGGGCAAGGAGAGCCTTCGATGGGGTTTGGGGGGCCACTTGGCATCCAGCTCCCCTGGAGCACTCGTCCCGCAGTCCACGGGAAACAAGGGTCTCCCGCTCAGGGCAGCCGTCGATCTAGGAGGCCTGGCTGCCAGCACGTCTGCCCTCGAGCTTTGACCCTGCAGGGACTCAGAAGCGTGTCCAGGGCCCCACGTGCGGGTCCTGGGGGAGATGGGGCCGGTGGTGGGGGTGGGGGGGAGGTGCCCTCAGAGACCCCTGCTCCTGAAGCCTCCATGTCACTGAGGACTCAGTGGGTCCCCCGCCTCTTCTCTGCAGCAACAGACATCGCCCAGATGACCACTCGCTGTCCCCTCGGAATTCTGACTTGTCCACTGGGGACCCGAGTGTGTCCTGGGCCCTGTGTGTCCCACACGGCTCCCTGTGTCACTCAGGCCGTGGTGCTGGGAGGTAGTGAGGTCCCCGTGGTGGAGGTCTCTGCCTGTGTGGCCCAACTGTGACTGCAGGGCGGGGGAGTAGTGGGGGACGGGGATGGGGTTAGGGGATGATCGGGGCAGGGTTGGGGGTGATCAGGGGGCAGGGCAGGGCTAGGGGTGATCAGGGGCCGGGGTTGGGGTGATCAGGGGGCGGGGTTAGGGGGTGTGATCGGGGGCGGGGCTAGGGTGATCAGGGGCCGGGGTTGGGGGTGATCAGGGGGCGGGGTTGGGGTGATCAGGGGGCAGGGTTAGGGGATGATCAGCGGCAGGGTTAGGGGATGATCAGCGGCAGGGTTGGGGGATGATCAGCGGCAGGGCTGGGGGGTGATCAGGGGCCGGGGTTGGGGCGGTCAGGGGGCGGGGTTAGGGGATGATCAGGGGCAGGGTTGGGGGTGATCGGGGGCAGGGCTGGGCTAGGGGTGATCAGGGGCCGGGGTGGGGGTGGTCAGGGGGCGGGGTTTGGGTGTGATCAGGGGGCGGGGTTGGGGTGGTCAGGGGCGGGGTTATGGTGGTCAGGGGCGGGGTTGGGGTGATCAGGGTGCGGGGTTGGGGAGTGATCAGGGGGTTGGGGTTAGAGGGCTTATCAGGGGCCGGGGTTGGGGTGGTCAGGGGGCGGGGTTGGGGGGTGACCAGGGGGCAGGGTTGGGGTGATTTAAACAGGGAGCGAGCGTCTGGCGACTCGGGCCTCTCCGCTTCTCCTGGCCTTCCCGCCCACCCTTCCTCTACGAGTTTAACAGTCACTCCTTCCCAATGGCCTGTGTCTACAGTGGCCGAGATTTGGAGGTATCCCAGTTTCTCCTGAAAAAATGTTTTCGAGTTAGTTTCTAAAAGCTTGAGAAGTACCTGGACTTTTTGGGTTCTGAGGTCCCCAGTTATCAGTGAACAAGATGCTCATTTGTCTCCTTCATCCCAGCGAAACCTCATGAAAGGGAGGTTACACTTAATCTAGAGAGCCTGCAAAAAATCATCCTAGTTGTAATTTTGACAACTCTTCCATCGATTCAGAGCATCCAGAAACATGAAGTAGAAACTGCTTGGCACGGAAGACCCAGGACAGAGCATGCACGTGTGTGTGTGTGTGCGCGCGCGCTCACCCCTGGGGGGCGTGTGGGAGCTGCCTCCTGTGTGCACAGTGTGAGCATGCGTGCGTGTGTGCGTGCATCAGTGTGGGCTGAGGTCTGGAGGGGGCACCCCCACCTGGAGGCACCCGGAGTGGGAGGAAGGCTGCCCTCTGGCTGCACCGACCGCCGGGTGAGGACTCGCACAGCCCCTGCCCATCGCTGCCCAGCCCTTCCTTCCAAAACGGAGCTCAGCCAGTGAGCACAGACCCTGGGGCCCAGCTCAGCACACGGACAGCTCCGCCCCGGCCCTGGTCCCTTCAGGTGGATTTAGCATTTCCTGGGTACCCCCAGAGGGTGGAGATGAGACAGTTTCCTCCCGCAAAATTCAGACCTTTCTGTCTTGTGCACTCAACACGTGGTGTCTTTTATGCTGAAGAGAAAAGGATGCATTGCATCCCTGCGGTGCGGTTCGCAAAGCCTTCTGGGTAAAAGTCGGACCAGAAGGTATTTCTGTTTCTGACATGACGTCACCGAGGACGCCGTGGACGCGCAGCAGAAGGGAGAGACGAGGCTGGCTCCTGACCACGTGCCGCGGCCCCTCGGTCACATGGGAGGATGTGACGCGGCCAAGATCGCGAGTCCCACGCCTCCCTCTGCCAGCTGGCCAGCTCCGGGAGAAATCGACGCAGGCCTGGGAACGAGGCGCCGGTGGCCTATTTGCTTGGTTTTCTCCCACTTCGCATTGATTCTCTCATCATAAAAAAAAAAAAGCAGTTTTAAGATCTTTAATATTAGTGCTCTTTTAACGTTTCTCGTTTAATGGTTGCTACTTCTATCTAAAGCTTAAAAAACCTCTGTTGTCCTAAAAACGCATTTAACCAATATATGAACTCCAGAGCCGATGGCGCCTGAGTGCCTTATAATGCCGAAGACCCAGCCGGCCAGCCCGTGTGCCTGGAGTCTGCAGCGTGCCCATGGGGTCATGGGCACCGGGAGAGATGGGTCAGGCTGGACGCTCACCTCGTATGTTGCTGGGTCCACACCCACAGGCTGCATCCACCTCGGTTGCACATTCGTGGAGTCACCAGCTTAAACTGACCACGGAACCACTTACATACATTCGTCTTGCGTCTGAACAGTGGTGACTCTCTCCCGTAGAAGATACTGGAAGCCTGTCCTCCGAACCACACTGTGCACTCCCCTGTATTGGTTTTTAGCCCATCTTCTGTCTGAGTTTTATTTGCATCTGTGAAGACTGAGCACTGAAGAATTGATGCTTTCAAACTGTGGTGCTGGAAAAGACTCTTGAGAATCCCTTGGACTGCAAGGAGATCAAACCAGTGAATACTAAAGGAAATCAACCTTAATATTCATTGGAAGGACTCTTGCTGAAGCTCCAATACTTTGGCCACCTGATGCGAAGAGCTGACTCATTGGAAAAGATTCTGATGCTGGGAAAGATTGAAGGCAGGAGGAGAAGGCGACGACAGAGGATGGTTGGACGGCATCACTGAATCAATGGATATGAGTTTGAGGAAGCTCCAGGAGATGGTGAAGGACAGAGGAGTCTGGCTTGCTGCAGTCCATGAGGTCGCAAAGAGTCACTATTCACATGCCTTTCAACCTGGGCAGCGCACCACGTGTATCTGTTCGCCTGGACTCTAATGTGTGGTCAATAGAATGGGATTTGTAGAAAGGACTCCATCTGAATGTGCTCACGGGAGCTTCCTACATGCTTGAGGGATTTAAGTAAATCCTTTTACCTTCGGTGAAGCCTGTTAGAAGGACACACGCCGCCCACCCCGAGGCGGCCTGTCCACTCCTGCACCACGAGGTCACCTGGATGCTCAGGGTCACTGAACGAGGTCCAGGGTCACACCTGCCCCTCTCCCAGAAGAGGTCCTGCATGGGCGTGCTCTTAAAACGTCTCCCTGCACGCCTCAGGTGACTAATTACTCCAGTCCTAACGTGCAGGGAGACGGTAGCCTGACCCACCTGATAAACCCATTCTGTCTGTTTCCAGCTACCCACTTTTAAGCATTTCTTTGATTTCCTCCACTGCAGAGTTTTGGGTTCGGGCTAAGCTTGATTCTGAGACATCGTGCCCTGGCATTTCATATTTTAAAGACGCCGTCCAGGGAAAGCCTAGTGACACCTTCTCTGTCCTCTTTGTCGCTTCCTCGCCCGGCATCGCTGCAGTAATGGCGGCAGCTGACTGGACGGTCGCCCCGACGCTGCCTGCGGGGGGGCCTCCCGCGGCCCCGCGTGGAGCCCTGCAGGGAGTCGCCTCAGGGTGACCAAGTAACGGGCGTCCAAGACCGCATGCCGGCTCTCCTGCTCAGACTAGCCTTCCGGGGACAAATGGCTGTTGGAAGAGTCTTTCAAACCAGTTTCAAGGCACAAAGATGCACCTGAGCAAACCTAAGAGAGGGGTTAGGTCCAGGGGCCCCCGGACCTCTGAGGCTTTCATTGTAAAGGACTAGGCTCGTCTCCGTCTGACGAATCCGCTCCACACACACGCAGGTGTGCCGGAGGTGGGGGCCGGAGCTGCCCCTGGCGGCAGCCGGCCCGGGGTCTCTTCCACGTCTGGGTCCGATGATCACGGCTCTGAGACCCAGACAAGCCTTGATTTCCTCTGAAGGGGTTAGGTGACGGCCTGATGCATGAGAGGAAGTGTTGGCAGAACACCTACCCCTGGGGGGCTGGGGGCGGGTCCCGGCCAGCCCCACTGTGCCACCCGCCCAGCCCCGCGTCTGCCAAGACACACTGCGGACGTTCACCTCTGACCTGTAAGAGGCTCGGGCGCTGGGGACCCAGTCCTGTTCACTGTTCACCTACCAGAGCTCCTGGCAAGACAGGAAAACGGGAGTATATGTGGAATTCATAATTCATGAGATTGCATTTTTAGCTCAAATAGTATTTTTTCTGCGGCCCCTGAGGCCCCTGGAGCCCGGAGGGCACGTCTGGGGCGCATCTGAGGGGCGCTGGGCCACAGCACCGACCCGCCCGTGAGCACCTGGGGCGCCCCAGCCTTCCTTAGCGTTGGGAACACTCGCTTCTAACAGGAGGCAGCTCTTAGCAGCCGGCGTTAGGGGTCTAAGGTGGACAAGGTTAGTCTGCCTTTTCGTTTCTCTAAGTGAAAACCCTACACAGGAGAAGCTAGAGCTTACCTGCTCCGTTCTCTGAAAACTTCCTGGGGACTTCCTGGGGGCCTCGTGGTTGGCACAGCGCCTTCACTGCCCTGGCCGGGGTTCAGTCCCTGATCGGGGAACAGAGATCTTCCAAGTCTCACAGCCAAAAAAATAAAAATCTTGAAACGCCACCAAATAAAGCCGAGTAAAGGCCTAGTCTGTCCTGGCCGCAGCTTGCCGTGGTGTGTGTATCTGCCTCTGATAACAAGCTTCTGCCCAGCTTTCTTGAGCCAACATGAACGAAAGCCGCCTTGCCCTGTGTTCCTGTAAGAACCCCGAAATGCCCCTCCCGGCCAGGCAGCTGAAGGATGACGGTCACCATCAATTGGCTGCTGAGCCCGAAGGCCCCAGCAGCGGGTGAGGGGCACCACTGTGCGCTGTGCCCGTCTGAGCCCGGCGTGTGTCTGTAGGGCCCGTCTGAGCCCGGCGTGTGTCTGTCGGCCCCGTGTGCTCTGCATGTGTCTGTCGGCCCTATGTGCACTGCTCCCGTCTGAGCCCGGCGTGTGTCTGTTGCAGGCGCCAAGGAGATCGACATCGCCGCCACCCTGGAGCATCTGCGGGACCAGCGACCGGGCATGGTCCAGACCAAGGTAAGGCGGCCGGGCCTGGGGCTTGGGCTCGGGGCTCATGAGGGCGGTTTTCTCAAAAGGAGTGAGGGGCAGGCCGGCCGGCTGCCTCCCACACCCGCTCCACTCAGGAGGTCGGGGCAGCTCCGGCTGCAGCCCCAACGTTCCAGCCTGAGTAGATGCGGTCGGACCTCAGGGCCCGGGACCCTCCGTGTGCCAGATGGGGGGAGCAGGGGAACAGTGAGATCTCCCCGTCAGAGGCCAGCGATGTGTGTGGTGTGTTCCGCCGAAGCCCACAGCCACAGCCCCACTGCAAGGTTATCAGGACAGCGGTCACCAGAATGTCCCTGGGCCATGCTGGGCCCCGGAGCACCCTGAGTAGCTTACTGAAAAGGCTAAGTTTGCAGCAAAAGGAGCAGAGCCTAAAGATCCCTGGACAGCCTTGGGTTCACTGAAGCCGGAACCAATGTCCACGTGATGGCCTATTCCCTTAGCGTTGCAGGAGTGTCCATGTCCAGCCACAGACACCCCACATGCACGTCCTGCGGTCGTAAGCACAGGATCCTCTCCTTCCTGGTGTGGCCCGGACTCTCCGGGCGCCATCAGCGCCTCCGCTAAAGCCACCCTTGCAGAGGACTTCAGTTATAAAAGCGTAAAAGCCCTCCCGGGAGACCAGGCGCGCTGTGCTCCGGTGCCGAGTGGTGAGGGTCTGGGACCCTCGTCGTCCCAGCTCGGGCTCTTACTGTCCCCTCAGGGTGTCAGCAGCTCCTGGGCCCAGCTCCGTGCCACAGACGGGACAGGGCAGCGTCTGAGCCTCGAGGGAGGGAGCACAGGCTTCACTCCGCGTGCTCTGTTGGGCGGGAAGGAGCCCAGCATCTAGTAAGCATGGAGAGCACACTTTGACCCTGAAGGTCGTTTCTCAGAACAGCTTCATGGGCCCCTATGGCTGGTTCCACGTGGTCAAAGTCAGCCCCTAGCACGGAGGCAAAACCAACTCAGCTCCTTCGTGTAGAGCCAGGAAACTGTTCCGGGTGGAGCCCAAGGACGTGCCTAGTGGCCGGGTCTCGGCGGCGACCGCCATTCCCTGGTGCTCGCTCTTCCTCCACTGGCAATTGATGGGACCCTGGGAGAGCTGGACCCTGCCCACGCCTGCCTGCCATCCTGGTGATAGGCAGCCCAAGGGTCCAGTGGCCCTGGCGGGGCCATCCTGCCAGAAATCCAGGGTCGGCTCACCATCCAGGAGGGTCTGGCCCCCTGTCCACCAGCAGCCTCACGCAGCCCAGAACCAGAGTTGAGGGCAGAGGTGGCTCTTGCCCAGGAAGGAGAAGTCAGGTCCTGTCTCTGGCCGACCCGCTGCCTCATGGCACCGCCTCCCGGTCCCGTGAGCCCCGGGCTGTGGGGCCCGCTACCCGCCCTCCCGGCCAGCCGGCACCTCGGCAGCGCTGTGTCCCCAGGCCCCGCGCACCATGTGGGTCGGTGAGCAGTCGGGGTGCAGGGCAGGTCTGCCCCCCCCCTTTGTCGCCTCACAAAGCAGCGGGACTCCCAGAGCCGCCCTGCGTCCTGTCCCATTTCTGCGTCATTGCGAGACCACAGTCTGCCGTCAGCAGGCTGCCGTTCCGGAGGAGGCATCCAGGGAGGCTGTGCCCGTGTCTGGGGCGGTGTCCTGCACACACCATGCCCACTGGCTGACCGCTGGCTTGAGAGACGGTGGCGGGAGGTGACTTCCCTGGGGCCTGGCGGTCTGGGTGACAGCGGGCCTGAGCCCAGGCCTCGAGGGGAGGAGAGGTCCGTCCAGGTGGGCACACGGGGTGGGGAGCTGCAGGTGGACGGGCCTCCTGCTGACCCTGCACGTGGGCCTGGAGGCTCGTTCCCCGGGAGAGCCCACTGTGCTTCGGGAGGCTCGTGGTCGCCAGCAGAGGCTCTGAGCTAGAACCTGGCAGGTCATCCCTGGTGGCTCCGATGGTAAAGAATCTGCCTGCAGTGCAGGAGACCCGGGTTTGATTCCTGGATCAGGAAGATCCCCTGGAGAAGGGAATGTTTACCCACTCCAGTATCCTTGCCTGGAGAATCCCATGGACAGAGGAGCCTGGCGGGCTCCCATCCCTGAAATCACAAAGACACGACTGAGCGACTGAGCACAGAACAGCACATACGTTTCTGTTATGTGCCAGTCACTCAGAGTGGAAATTTATCATTCTTTTTGGCACTGGACTCAAGTCTATCGATGACGGGAGTTATCAAGTATCTAAGCCATTGATAGGGCTCTCCTCCATCAAAAATCCTTAACTGCTGTTAAGGGAGTGTTTGCATAGTTTATTCTTTTGTGATTTCTTTGGTGTGATGGGGAAGTACTGGGTACACTGATCCGAGTGTTTCATGCCGAGCTGGGAGCAGGTTGTGGACCCGGGAAACCTGCCGGACAGGCGGGCTTGTCCTCTGTCTGCCGAGCCCCCGTTTCTGGAGGAGCAGACGGTCCCGACGCCCGGGACTCGCCCCGGACAGGCGGGCTTGTCCTCTGTCTGCCGAGCCCCCGTTTCTGGAGGAGCAGATGGTCCCGACACCCAGGACTCGCCCCGGACAGGCGGGCTTGTCCTCTGTCTGCCGAGCCCCTGTTTCTGGAGGAGCAGACGGTCCCGACGCCCGGGACTCGCCCCTGGTTTGTAGTCAGCAGCCCTGCGGGTTCCGCTGGCACGAGAAGCGTGCCCCGTCCTGGGTGCACTGGTGTCCGTGGGCACACGTATGCCTAAGATGGCACGGTTGAGGGTGAGACGAGGTTTCTTGGCAAACGGAAGTGAGTCGGATTGAGCCGGGCGGTGGGTGGATTTTCAAAGAGCGCGAGTACGACCCTTTCCATTCTGAGGCCAGGGAACCCTGAGGTGTCATGACTGTGACCGTTTCCGGTGAGTCTCAGAAGGATGGGAGGCTGCGTCCAGCCCTGCCCCTCGGGGGCCATGCTGGGGCTGGGGTCAGAAGGAGCTGGGGGAGGGGGCGCACAGAGCCTGCGGCAGCCGCTGTCCCACTCACACGTCCACCCCAGCTTCTCCAGCGACAGAAGCGGAGATGAACACGAGACGTGCAGCCCATCTGCTCCGGGTCTCCTCCTGCAAACCCGCGCCCTGCCTGCCTCCCACGGAAGTCTGCAGCTCTCCCCTGTCCTTCCTAAACAGCTTCTCCCTGCAGGATGGCACGTGGGAGCCCACGGCTGGAGCAGAAGGGGCCCTGCTCATGTCTCCCTCCTCTGTCCCTCCAGGAGCAGTTCGAGTTTGCCCTGACGGCTGTGGCCGAGGAGGTGAACGCCATCCTCAAGGCCTTTCCCCAGTGAGGCCGGAGGCGTCCACGACCGGGGGCCCCGTCAGCGACCATGGACGTCGTGACCGCGTCTCTGCTGCAACCGCCTAGAGCTCTGGTCCTCAGGACTCGACAGTCAGTGCAGCTTAGCAGTTAAATGTGTGTTTGTTCAGCCAAATAATGATAAAGGGAGATCTATGGGCAGATGCAATGATGGGGGGCAATCAGTTCTTCTATTTTCGATTTCTTGAAAAAACTTTATTTTTCCTTAAAACACACATCCATGTTCTTAATTGCCAATCATGCCGTACGGATGGCACCATCGGTGTGGTCCCCAGAAGAGGGCTGGTCTGTGACTCGTCACTCTCCGGAGGGTCGGCCATGCAGGGCGGGGCCCAGAGGGGCCACCGGGCCACCCCAGAAGACACACTCGGTGTTTGTCCTTACGACTGTGTACCACTGGGAGAAACCACAGGCTTCTTCAGGAGTTAGGTGGACGTGACGGGGACATTCTGCAGCTTTGGGGTAGATCATAAAACACAATCGTGCCAGCTCCTCATCCGATCTGGGCTGCTGCACACCCTCCCCCAAGCACTGTTGGGGGACAGTGACAGCCCCTCCCACACTTCCACTCCCCCAGGACAGCCAGGGGCCCCGGGGGCAAACGCTTTCCCACCCAGAGTGCCTCCTTCCAGGCCAGTAGACAGGGACACTTGGCAAGGCCCTGGCGGAGCCCCAACCTCCAGACACGGCTTTTAGCTGCAAATAGGGGTTTACACGCGTGTGCTCTCACTTCAGCTGTGTCTGACTCTTTGCGACCCCGTGGACTGCAGCCCGCCAGGCTCCTCTGTCCATGGGCTTGCCCAGGCGAGAATACTAGATTTCACCCGGATGCAGCTCAACGCTTCCCTGAGGGGTAATGAAAATGGGGCCAGGCCTGTGTGGTCCCCTCCCCAGGAAGGCTCGGGCCCTGCTGGCATCCGGAGAGGACCGGGAATGCCCTCACCATGGGGGGAGTGCAGGGAGGCCCGCTGTTTTTCGCTTCTTGCCTGCATGGAATCCAGGCATCTGGGACGCAGTGGCGGCCGGGCCCCTCCCGGGGCTCAGGCTCCTGGCCTCTCAGGCAGATCCCCATCTGATGTCACACAGACACACGTCTAGCGATCCTTCAGATTTGCCAAAATAGCACTTGGGCGCCCCCACCCCAAAACAGAGGAATGCGCTTCACTGGACTGAGGACAGTTCGAGGCCGAGGGGGCCGTGCGGGCCGCTCTGTGTGCCGCTGGCCTCGCTTCAGGGAGTGAGACGCTCCTGTGGCCCTGGGCCCTCTGCTTCCCGTGCGGCACACCGTCCTCTCATCTTAAACAGACGCCGCGTCTCAAAAAGCAGGACAGGGAAGGTGGCCGACCGAATGGGGAGAAAGATGCCAAAATACTGTTCGTGTCTCTAAATGATGTTGTCGTGTGTATCTGCTTTAATATATCGATCATTTCCTTCCCAAAGCTGTTTCTCTACTTGGAATCTAAACAATTAATGGAAACTAGTTTATCTAAACATAGGAAGCATATACCTACTTGTAATTTCTAACATTTTATGTTTCTTCAGTGTGAGACATACAAATATATTTAATTGTGTCTGATTAAACTCCTGATTTCACATTTGAATGGTCTTTATTTGGATGAGAGGGCAGTTTTTTGGGTTTGTTTTTGTTTTTTTTTGTCCCATCCATAGACGCCAGAACAAACTATGTACATCCAAGGAGCTCCATACTGAGTTCGAGTTTTATTTGCAGAGCTGGGTGTGTACAGGGGGCCAGAGTGTCGCGTGTGGCTGCGAGTCTATTCATTAAAAAGCGATGACGCAGTCTCAGGCGAACGTTGGGGCATGCTCTGCCTCTGGTGTCCCTGCCACCTCTTCGCTGCATGTGTCTGCCCAGGGAGCGTCCGGGAGCGGTGGCCCGTCCTTGCTGCCCACAGGGGAGGGGGGCTCCCCATCTCACAGAGACACGAGCTGCCCCGGGAGACTCGCAGCCCGGGGACCCGCTGGGAGCACTGAGACCCGGCCGGGACGGCCCTGCCGCCGTGACCCACCGCCCCGCTCTCGCCTGTGCAGTCTCCGCAGGTGGTGGTGAGACACGGGGGTCTGTGCTGCCAGAGCAGATGCGGGTGTTCGTTTCTCAGGAAATCAGCCCCCATCTCAGCTGCAGGCATCCAACTCCGCTCCGCTGGCTCCACCCCTGCGGGCCCCTCCTTCCCTGAGCCTGCCTCTCATCAGGGTCCTGCCCCGGGTCCAGCACGCTTCTGCTGTCCGTGTGGTGGGAGTCGCTGTCATTCATACACACACACTGGAGAACAGGTGACACGTCTCGAGACACGCTCATGTGAGTCTGTGTGGGACCTAAAGAGGCCCCTCCATCCAGGGTACCCAGGGATGCTGAGCAGAATGGACTTTGAAAATGTCGTGCAGAGCCAGCCCTGAACAGACGAGATGTGGACAGAGGGCGTGCCCTCGGGCTGGGGGACCACATCCACGTGTCCACGCGGGGCCAGCGCGGGGGACCTGGAGCTGCACACAGCCAGCCGCCCTGCCATCGGCACCCCCAGCTGACGGGCCCGCAGGAGCCGGCTTCAGTGCCCTGGGAGTTCCGCGTCGGCAGCTTCCCCGTGCACACTGGCGGCCGCTGTCACCTGGCCCAGCGAGGTGGCGGGGACGTGCTCATCCGGGGGCCAGCGACTCCTCTGTGGAGCTGGGTTGTGGTCTCGGGGCCTGGAGGACTGTGTCCACGTGTCCGCGTGCTCTTCAGATTCTCACTTGCAGACGCCACACGCATTTAAGTTTGATCCGCGTTCGCAGTGTCTTCCCCAGCCCGTGCTTAAGGTCTAGGCAATCCCCCAGACAACAGTAAAGCCTTGATTGGCCAGACTTGCTGATTTCTGGGCCACAAACACACCCGCCAGGAATGGTGTTAATGCTGGCTCACCCGGTGAGCTGCGGAGACAGCCGCTCGAGTCATGAGAGGGACGTGCCGTCCAAACAGGAAGGGACACGTTTTGAGTGTTTATCACCTATGTCTTCATCTAATGTGTCGGTTAACATAATTTGATTTTAATCGTGGCTATATTTAACAACCAGATTGTAACACTCCCAAAAATTTAAGTCTGCTCCTGCAAGTCCACAGGAGCCAGCTGTGGTACGCCTCTGCCTCGAGACCATGGAGAAGTCTGGAGAAAGGCTGGCCCCGCCATCCAGCCGGAAGAAGGTGGGCGCCCAGTCTGAGAGGCTGGGGCTTGTTCCCCACGCCCACAGAACACAGGGAGTCCTCAATGTGAACAGGATGAAAATCTGATGAGACGCGGATGAAGCCCTGAGGTCTCCACCTCATGGAGGCCAAACGACTCAGATGGACCACATGCAAATCCCAGAGGAGACGTCCCGGTGGTGCTCAGCTCCGGATGAACCATCACCGAGCCCAGGAGGCCAAGGTCACCGCTGTGATGACGCGTGGTGACGTAGATTTAAACACTGCAAATGCCAGTGAGGAAGAACAGAACGAAACAAGAGCAAGGGGCTCTGAAAAAGAACCAGCGAACAACAAGGCAGGAGCAGCGCCCTAGAGACAGAGGCCAGGCTGCCAGAGGGGGAGAGCGAGATGGGCGCAGGAGCCCAGGGGGACCAGCTGCCAGGCACGAAGGAAGGGTCTCGGGCTGAGATGAAGTCAGGAGCTACGTACCGGCTTCGCACGGTGACGCGCGGTAGCCAGACATCCCGGCCATGGTTCTGAACTGCACAGAAATATTGAACAACCGTGTTGTGTAACAAGAACTTACATAGCGTTGAAGGTAAACATTATTTCAAAAACCAACAAACTTGTGGGAAAAATAGACGAGACTTGTGGTTACCAGAGGCGGGAGGTGGGAGGAAGCAGAATTGGATGAAGGCTGTCAAAGGTACAAGCTTCCAGTTATAAGTACCAGCGATGTGATTTACAACGTGATAGATATAATTAACACTGTGTTATATGGGGAAGTTCTTAGAGTAAATCCTAAGAGTTCTCATCACAAGGAAAAAACTCCATTCCTCTAATTTTGTGTCTGTTTGAAATGATGGGTGTTACCGTGATTATGGTCGTCACCGTTTCATGCTGTGTGTGTGCGGTCCTTCAGTGCATGCCCTACTCACCCGTGTGGACGTAAAGTATAGCTTATAAGACTGGAAGGAGAGAGGAAAAGAGCCCAACCAAGCCTCTGGAAGGAAACCCAAGGGGAGCAGTTATTCAGAAAGCAGAGAAGGCCGGCGCTCATTTTACAGGCAGGCCAGATGAGACAGAAGGGAGGCAGCAGCGGAAGCCCAAGCTTCCGTGGAGGATGTGGAGGATGGGGTGGAGACACGCAGTGAGCATGCGCAGCGGGCAGGACGCACGCCCTGAACCAGGGACGGAAGAGGGTGCCGAGGCTCGCAGGAGTGGCGGGCTCCTCCAGGGCGGACGCCGAGGCTGTGGCCGGGGTCCACATTCCATCCAGTCTCAGCCGGGAGAGCCGGGCCCTCTGCACCCTGCCCACGCCCGGCTCCAGCTCAGAGCCGGCAGCAGGCCTGGTGTAAGTTTTATTATCAAGGTGGAGAAGACCCTTGAGAGTCCCTTGGACTGCAAGGAGGTCCAACCAGTCCATCCTGAAGGAAATCAGTCCTGAATATTCAGTGGAAGGACTGATGCTGAAGCTGAAACTCCAATACTTTGGCCACCTGATGTGAAGTGACTCATTTGAAAAGCCCCTGATGCTGGGAAAGACTGAAGGTGGGAGGAGAAGGGGACAAAAGAGGATGAGGTGGTTGGATGGCATCACCGACTTGATGGACATGAGTTTGAGTAAGCTTCAGGAGTTGGTGATGGACAGGGAGGCCTGGCGTGCTGCAGTCCACAGGGTCGCAAAGAGTTGGACACGACTGAGCGACTGAACTGAACTGAACTGAGCCTTCCTTGTCTGTTGGCGCCAGGGACCCAGGCTATGAGTCTCCCAACCACAAGGAGGGCGTTCTCCCCCGACGATACCCAGCAATTAGTGTGCACCACGTGTACACCCTGCTGGAGGTGGGCCATGCGGTGGGAGGTTCAGTCCCTGGTCTTCAAGATCCACCAGGAAACATGGGCACCTGGGGGGCCACAGAGCCTTGGTCCCCAGTCCTCCCCAGGGGCCCGTGAGGAGGGATCTGGGGGGTGAGGCACCTCCCTTCACGGGCTCGGCAGCTCTCACAGCACACTTGGGAAGACAGGCTCTGAATTCGTCCTGACACTCACCAGTGCCCCCACGTCTCCCTGGGCACGGAGCGTGCCGGGGCGGGCGTCTCACCGCTCACCTCCGCGACACCTCGGGGCTGAACCGTCACTGCCTGAGATGACGGTGATCTGGCAAAGAGAAAGCGAAGGGCCCACCTACTGAGTGCTGTAAACTGGGCCACCCACGGCATGCCCAGCGCTCCTCCAGACGGCGACCCAGCGTCTGTATCGGGGGGGGGGGGGGTGGTGGGCTCGCTGGAATTCCAGGAAGATGCGTGGGGTGGGGAGAGACAGCCTCATACCAGCTGGCAGATCCAGCGTTGTTAAAAACGCCCGCCTCCCCCGGGAGTCCTAAGCCCTGGCGTGAGGATGTGGGGTCCCTGGAGCAGCCCACAGCCTAAGAGTCTGCCCTTCCCCCAGTGTCACTCTCCAGCCCCGCCCCCCGAAAAACTAACCGCAGTGTCTTCAGGCACCCCAGCCTGCCCTCAGGGGTTGGTGCTTGTAGAAAATTTCCCATCCTCCCCTGAGACACCCAGGTCACAGGGGTCAGCACCCCCCTCTCTGCCCACACCAAGTCCGTTCGCCACCTTGGCCTGGCACCGCTGAGATCCTGCAGCTGGGTCACCCAGCTCCACCCTGTGCCCATGCTGCTCTGTATCTGTGGCTGGGAGCAGCGTCTCCTCTGCAGGGTCGTGGGTGAAAACACTCCCCACAGACCTCTGCCCCACCCTGGCCCACCTGGGCCTCCCCGGCCAGGACGAGCCACCTCCAGTCGATGCTGTTGGTCTGATTTATTGGGTGGTGCAGGTGGAAAGGGCACATTCAGGAAGCTTTAGTTTTTTCTTACAAAATTGACGCCCGTGCTTTCAGGTCTGCTTACCTCTGCTCCCAGCCGTTTCCTGCTCTCTCACTCCTGCCTTCAATTCGAGCAGGAAAGCCCACCGTCATCCCGGAGGGACTGACCGCAGTAGTCTGTGTCTGTGTTGTGTGTTTATTAATCAAGTAGAACGCTAATAAAAAACCGTCATAATTAGCAGAACAGGCATCAATTCAAAGATGTTTATTGGAATAGAAAATTAGAATTTGATTACACCTTTGTTCCTAAACAATGGCTGGCTTTCATTTTGTTCGGGGTATTTGTTTAGAGACCGGTCTTCGCCGTCCAGGCCGCTCCGTTTCTTAGCCGAGCCACGTGGCGCGCGTCCGCCGTCTCCGTGGCTGAGCGGCGCTGGTGGCTGCCGCGGTCGGCTCGGACGGCGCTCCCAGGAGCCGGGACTGTGCGCCTCCGCCGGGCCGTGACCGCCGGCCCGGGCCGAGCCGGGCGCGGTGGAGACCCGGTCCGGGGCGGGCGTGGGGACGCGTGGGGACCCCCGTGGGCACCGCCCCCTCTTGTCCGGAACCCGGGCTTCCAGAGTCCGTCCCGCGCACGTCGAGGCGCCGCGGGCCGGTGGGTTTGCTTCCGCCTCTGAGGGAAGCCGAGTCCCCGGAGAGGCCGCCCGCGAGGGCGCCGGTTCTCGGAGGAAAGGAAGCGAGAGGCACCTCCACGCCGCCCTGGGCTCGCCCTCCCCTGCTTGCCCTGGCCGGGGGCAGCCTCAGGTCCAGCCCTCTGCCCGTCTCTCTCTGCTTGTCTGTCCTCTGCCTGTCCGTCTGTCTCTCTCCTCCCTCCTGGGGCATCTGCTTTGAAAGAGCAGCTTACACACACGTCTCGGTGGTTGGACTGGCTCAGTGTCTAATTCAAACCCATCTTTCTTGAACATTTCCTCCCGTCTCTGCTCCATTTCCTGACCCAATCATAGTTACAATATAGTGATAATTTATCAAGTCATTGAAAATAGCTTCTCCCGTCCACAGACGCTGTTTCATCAGGCCCCGAGTCCGTCAGACCGACTTTGTCATGTGCCTGGTGGCAGGATGCTTGGGGCTCTTTCTCTTCACTCCTGTAAACTATCCCGGGAGAGGAAGCACCCTCGCGAGGCCACAGCCTCTGGTGTCCTCACACCCAGCCTCCGCCCTGAGCCCTGAGACCTCGGTTTGTCCCCAGGTTTAGAAGAAGAGGGACATGGTCACCGCCCCCAGCATGCGCGGGGGCCCAGCCCGGGCAGGCCAGCCCTCACCCGCCTCGGCCACAAGAGCTTGGGATCAGCCCCAGCTGCTTCCTCTGGGGCCACTGGGCCCTCCCTGCCACGCAGCCACCTGGCGAAGCCCCCCTTCTGCTTATATGCAGCCAGACTGCTTCCTTCTGGTCCTCTGAGGGCCTCACACACTCTTATTTTCTTTCCCTTTTCATGGAAATTAGAAAAATCAATCCATGAGCAGTCAGACTGGTCAGTCCCTGCAGAGGAGGAACAGGCCACCCCTGAGCAGGGTCCCCAGGGGCCTTTCCAGGGGCTCCCCAGGCCCCCCCACCTCCTGCAGGCAGACAGTGCCCCCACCATGCCCACTGTGTGCCAGGCCCCGAGTGGGGGCCGCACCCAGGAGGGCGGGTGGCGGGGGTGGGGTCCCCTCCCTTCTCACCACATCGGCAGCCAATGCCTTGTTTAATCGCATTTGATAATTGTGTTTTGTGAGTTCAAATGTGTATTTATTATCAGAACACATTCTCACTAAGAAACAATGAAAAGTTTCAGAATACTGAGAAACGAGGCTGTTTTAGTCAACTCCAAAATCCTAAAGTCAAGATTTACAGAGAATTCCCACAGTCTCATAGCAAATGGGACCCAGTGGAAGGTCAAGGATCCTGGCCCCCCCAGGCTTGGGGGGCTCGGCATCTGGAAGGCCCAGGACTGAGGGCTGGCTCTGCAGGTGTGGGGACACCCCAACAAGGGCTGCTGGAGGGGCTACAAGACCCCCGTTAAGAGGCTGACCTCACAGAAGACCTTCTTCTGGGGACAGAGGGGCACAGACAGACAGTGTTGGCAGGTGGGGGAGGGGGAATGTGTGTGCTTGAGTGTGTGCACACGTGTGTATGTGCATGTGTGTGCTTGTGTGTGTGCTTGTGTCTGTGTGCATTGTGTGACTGCTTATGTGTGCACATGTGTGCACTTGTATGTGTGTGCTCATATACATGTGCGTGTGTGCGTGTGTGCTCGAGTGTGTGCGTGTACTCGTGTGTATGCCCGTGCGACAGCGTGAGGAGGTGGAGAAGCAGCAGGAGAGGTGGGTGGAAGGGCCCTGGGGCAGCATTGGGGAGGGCGGGGGAGGCGCCAGAGAAAGTCGGGGCGCAGAGCTGGGGATGAGTCACAGAGCAGGTGGGACTGGCCCCTGTGGACCCCAGCTGGGGCTGACTGGCTGTTGTGGTCAGTCAAGCTGCTTAGCACCAGAGGAGGTGTCACTGAGGCCTGGAGGCTCGTGGGCACCGGAGCAGCTGCTGGCCCTGCAGCCACGTGTGCTGCTTTGGCCCACAGGCCAGGGCTGGGTTCCAGCCCCCGTCTGTCCCTCAGCCGAGGGCCCTTGTGCACAACATACCCAACTGCATTCAGGTGGTGGAAAGCCGGGGCACCTGGCCTGCCGCACACAAGGCTGAGCTGCAGCTGGACAGGCACAGGAAGGCGGCCAAGAGCTGGTGGCACCAAGTCCCACCAGCTGCCCAGGCTCAGGACACGGGGTCCCATCTAGCCATGAGGGCCAAGGGGAAGCCGAGGGCAGTCCAGGGCCCAGCTAACTGAGAGAAGCTGGGCATCTGGGTTTGTAACAAGCATCACAGGAGCATCAACATCCACGTCCAGAGAGACATCCGCCCTCAGGCTTGGCGGGAACACGGGGCAGAGAGCGAGAGAGACGGGGCACGCCCCTGGGTTGCACTCTGCCCCCGTCACCCCCCCATGCGGCCATCTTTGCAAACCACTCCCGGTTCTATTGTGGAACAAGATAAAAGACAGAAATAACACTCAGAGGCAACGCCCATCACCCAGAGAGGTTCTGTCCAGAGACCACCTGGTCTGCCCACCCCATGCCAAGTCTGCTTCTTTGCCCAGAGTCGACCCTGCATCCCGGTCCTGTCTCCAAACCAGAAGGGGCTGAGAAGTGGAGGGTAAATGTCATCCAGATGAAGGTCTTTTTAAATTCAGTTCAGTTTGGTCATGCAGTCATGTCCGACTCTTTGCGACCCAATGGACTGCAGCACGCCTGGCCTCCCTGTCCATCACTAACTCCCGGAGTTCACCCAAACCCATGTCCATCGAGTCAGTGATGCCATCCAACCATCACATCCTCCGTCATCCCCTTCTCCTTTGGCCTTCAATCTTTCCCAGCATCAGGGTCTTTTCCAATGAGTCAGTTTTTCACATCAGGTGGCCATCGTAAGGTTTCCAGGCTCCCATAAACATGGGGAAGCCATGATCAGGGGCTCTGAAAGACTTAGAAGCCAACCAAATGGAAATCAGGTTTGGCGGTAAGAGAAGCTTTACCTGCCTAGCGAGTGTTCGGCCAAAGCCAGAAACGACTGCATCCTTCTGCACAGCTTACTAAACTTCAATTTCAGCAACAGCATATTTTTAGCAGGAGACAGAAGTAGCTTCAAATTCAGTTTTACCAAAAATATGAAATCAGAGACGTATTCTTTGATCTGAAGTAAAGGCTGAGTCCACAAGCCTTTCTGCCGACTGCCCCGGCCTCTGGGTCCGCACACCCGTCCCGCCCAGGGAGATGAGGTCACAACTCAGCCACCACGGGGGAGGAGCCGGTGGGGACCCGGGCCCACCCGCCAGCATGGGCCAGCGCTGCGGCCGCTGCGGACGGTCAGAGAGGTGGGGGAACTTCACGGAGGTGTCACAATTCGGGGGTCAAAAATACGCACACGAGTGTGATTGGCAGCCTGAGGCATAAAACCTGAGACCACGTTGTGTCCTGTTTACAATCTGTATAAAACTGCTCTGTGTGCAAGCATAAAACGCAACCAAATGATGCTCAAGAATCTTCAGTGATTTGCCGACATTTAGAAAGTCAAGAACAATTCCAACTTGAGAATACTTTTCAGCTTTGGAGAATGAACGAAAGGCAGAATGTTAACTTTGCAGTTTCACAAATAGGAAAAAGTCCACATGGACATCCACTTATTTCACAAATAGGAAGAAGTCCATCCATGGACACGTCGACTTTGGTTCAAGTGTGAAAAACAGAGCGTGTGTGAGGACAAGAAGAGCGTGTGAGGGACCCAACGGGTCCTGCGTCCCACCGACCAGGTCAGAGGCTTCCACTCATCACACGCAACGCGGGACGGGGGCCAGCCACTGGCGTGCTGAGAAGTCCATGTTTTGCTACACAAACTCCTTAAACTTTAATGCTGACTGTTTGCTTTCTAATAATAAAATTGTGACTGTGCAGTTACTGGTCCGAAGCACCTCCTGTTCGGGAGGCGTCCGGCTTCTGCCTCAGAGTGGACTGGCTTTCATTTTAGCGTTTGGTCAGAAGCCATTTGGCCATGAGGCCGTGTCCGTGCACCTGTGGTCAGAGCCTTGCTGGACCGAGACAGCGACCAGCTCCACCCTGCCCTCCTCCCTTGGTCCCTCCCAGCCCCAGGATGACCCAGGTCCCAGCAGGTCCTGGGCACACTCGGCCGGGCGCCGAGACACACACACACCACACCTGTGGCTACAACACAGCATGCGCAGCCTGCAGCAGGGCCCTGGGCCTGGAGCCGGCCACGGAGAGTGTGGGCATGACGGGGATGGGAGGGAGGGCCCGTGTGTGTGAAGACACTCGGGTCTGCAGCCCCTACCCTGAGGCTTGCCCTGGCCTCTCCAGGAGGGAGAGGGGCCCTGTGGGTGGGCCCGGAGTCTGGGGTCCAGACAGAGAAGCAAGAGGGCTCCCCAGCTGGGCCGGGAGGCCTGGGAGGGACTGTGAGCAGAGGAAGGTGGAGTGGCCAAGCTCTGGGCCGCGGGCCAAGCCCCACCTCCCAGACCTGCCCGTGAGCTTCTTCCCACCAGCACCTCTGCATCCATCAGCTATTACTGCTTAACAAGCATCCCAGGCTCCCTGGCTTCAGATGACTGCACTCGATTATTTCCCACGATTCTGGTGCTGAGCAGACTCAACTACACGTATCACGGGGCCTCTCGTGGGGTCGCAGTCAGGTGACTGCTGTGCTGGGGTGCCCATGATGCCTCTGCCACCCGCCAGAGCCCCAGGGGGGACAGACCAGGGCCTGTGTGTCTCTGTCTCACACACGCACACGCACGAACACACACACACACACACTTCTGGTTTTCTCCCCAGAACTCCCAGTGGCCCGTGTGCCCCAGGGCCCTGCGGGCAGCAACCTGAAGCATTGGTGGGACAGATGGTGAAGGGCAGTGGCCGCCCTCCTGGGCCTCAGTGCCCCGCCTGGCGTGGGGACGCGTGGGGACGCCACTGGTGAACCTCCGGCCAGGAGGCAGTTGGCTCTGGAACCATCAGTCCAGGGCAATCTCTCTTTTTATCTGAAAGGGAGGGTGTCCTCTTGGCTTAGGAACAAGTTGCCTTTCGTAAGTGGTTTAGAATTGTTGGCTAAAATTACACCCTGCTCAGCAGACATTTTGGACTTGGTCCCCGCGGGCTGTGCAGTAGGTATTCCACTTTATCAAAAGAAAACGCCTGTCCTGATCGTGCACAGGTTATACTAGGCTTCATGTGTGTGCCACCAGCTCTCGGGGACACGTGGGAAGGGCCTCTGTGTGTCCAGGCTGGGCCCTGAGACAGCAGCAGGAGGTCCAGCTCCGTCCCTGACCCCAGGCCCCTCAAGGGCATGGACAGCAAGCGGCCCGGGGCCCCGGGCAGGGCCCCCAGCTCCTATCCTCCTCTCGGTTGGGCCAGGGCAGCCGCAGGCCCTGGATGCACGGAGGCTTGCTCCTGGGAGGGTGACGGCCGGGAGCACCCAGGGGAGGAGGACAGGCGGGAACAGGAGCCGTGGACGCCGGGCACAGGCAGCGGGGCGCTGCTGTGCGGGGGGGCCCTACATGACCTGCCGCCAGGGCAGGTCAGCCCCCCAAACAGGGGGGCCTGCCCGAGGCACACGGCCAGCTGGTGGGGCAGGTGTGGAGGCCGCCTGGCTCGGGACACATGCTCCTGCCCCTGGGTGGCCAGATACCGAGCACATCTAGAGGAGTAAGGACGGGGTGGGGGGGGTTAAAGCCGCGTGAAAGGCCCCAGCCCGGAAGTGGGGACGGATGAGATCCCCAACAGGCCAGAAGTCGGTGTCAGCCTCAGGGGGAAAGGGGGCAAGAGGGAGCTTCGGGAGGCCAACAGCACAGGGCAGGACCGCCCAGATGGCGGTGCGTGTCGTGCACTGCACAATCCCTGGCACGGTTGCGTTGACGCGCCCCCGAGCTGGGCGGCCCCATGTGTGACCAGGCCTCAGGACTCAGGACAGCAGGGAGCCGCGGCTGCGAGGGGACCTGGGGTGGGATCCAGGGCTCCAGGGGCCCCGTCTTCACATGAAGACGCTGGACTCTGCTTCTCTTGAGGCCATGTGAGTCCCCACCACGTGGACGCTTCTGTAGACATGACTGCAAACGCTGGGGGCGATGAAATCTACTCCACAGCAGGGAGAGTGAAGCGCAGCAGGCAGAACCCTGGAGGGGCCAGCCCCGAACAGGAGCGCAGCACGGGGGAGCACCTGCTGTACCCTCGGGGTGGCCTGGAGCTGGGGCCGCAGGGCAGCCAACGCTACGGAAGGGCAGGCCCCAGCATCCAGGGCAACCACAGCGTCTGAGCAGCGCGGGAGGAACCCGAACGGGGGCCTTCAACCTCTGCCCCAACCCCCGCCAGCCCTGCAGAAGCAAGCCCAGGGCTCCAAGAATAAGCACCTAAACGAAGGCGGAGCCCCCAACCCCGAGAATGAACCCGAACTGGGGCTGAGCCCCCTCCCCGAGGAAGAACCTGAGCTGGGGTGGAGGCCACGCCCCCGAGGATGAGCCTGAACTGGGCGGAGGCCACGCCCCCGAGGATGAGCCTGAACTGGGTGGAGCCGTCACTGGAGGACAGTTTGCAGTCTGAGGTCGGCCCTGAGCTGCTAGGGAAACAATGGCACGGGAATATGCCCTCCGGAGTCTCGTCTGGACCAGCAGGTCCCTCACCAAGAGGAAGCAGCAGGGGTCACACTGCACGACCTCTGAGGCGGGGTCATCAGAGCCCGGGGTCTTCCACCGCTTCACGTGCTCACACGCAGACCCGGCAGCTGTGTGCAGGCCGCAGGAGCCCGTGCGCGCGTGACCTGCCAATCGCCCCGCTGGGCCCCGGCTCGCAGCCATCACTGCCGGCCAGACGTGTGGGGAAGGCATCTCAGCATCCTCCAGCCGAAGCGCCAGACACCACGAGAGAGGCAAGGCTTCCCCGCCTGCCTGGGGTAAACAGCTCACCCACAGACTGCAGGAAAATAGCTCACTATTATTATTGTGGTTTTCTAAGTTGTATAGTTGATTTAGGGCTTCCCTGGTGACTGAAAGGTAAAGAATCTGCCTGTAATGCAGGAGACATGGGTGCGATCCCTGGGTCAGGAAGATCCCCTGGAGGAGGGCACGGCAACCCACTCCAGTATTCCTGCCTGGAGAATCCCAGGACAGAGGAGCCTGGGGGGCTACAGTCCATGGGGTCGCAAAGAGTCGGACACGACTGAGCAACTGAGCAGTGAGCACACACAGGCACACCCACACACACACCATGATGCCTGTGCACACACACATCACACGCACACAAGTTCACAGGGCCCAAAGGGACGGCCTGACTCCTGAGTTAAAATACAGGCAGCATCTGGGCAGAGAGGGAGAAAGTTTCTAGAAACACATTAGAACCCGTACGAGGGGACTACGTGTGACGACTTCCCACTTGTCCTGGGGCCCCTTTCCCAGAGCAGAAGCTCCCAGAGGGCTGGCCCGTCGATGACGCGGCCACAGAGAAGAGTCAGCTGCCGACCCTGCAGTGAGAGCAGCCACGTGGGCGGGCCGGCGGGGGACACCCGACCCTGCGGCTTCCCCATCCACGGTCCCCCAATGGCCCCAGGGCCGGCCGTGCTCGGGAGAGGCCAGGCCATCCACCAGACTCCAGGGGGGCCGCCCTAGTCCGCACACATGGGGCCTGCCACGCAGCGGGACCTGCACTTCTCCCGGGACACGCCAGGTAGGGGCTCAGACAGGCAGGCGGACACTTGCCCCGTCATGGAGGCGGCCAAGCACAGCCCCCCAGCCGGGCCCAGCCGCGCCCACGCCAGAGCCTGAGCCGGCCACCCTTGGGTGCCCTGATGCCGGAGGGGCCTGGGCACCGAGGAGGGCAGAGACCTGGTGGCTTGCCGGCCACCCCAGCACGTCTGCACCAGCTGCGCTCACAGCTGGCCCCACGCACGTGTGCTGGCACAGCAGAAGCGGTCTTACCCAGCTCACTCCGTCTCCCAGGCCTTGCAGACAGAGCCGGAGATGAGGCTGCACAGACCCACCTGGGCAGGCCACGGCCCCGGCCCAGCTCAGGGCACTGGGCCCGGGGCCCTACCTTCAGGGAAGTTCACACCTGCTCCTGTCCTCACGGGGCCGGGTCTGCTCTTGTGCAGAATCAAACTTCCGAGGGCCTGAGTCTTCTGCTGTCCCGGGACACGGAAGTCTGACCGGCAGCCTGACCACAACTGCTCCTCTGCTGAAAAGAAAACTAGGAACCCCAGCACCATGAACTGCGCCTCCGTTTCCAGGCGCACCAAGGCCAGCATGGACTCCATCCTGCAAAGCCTCACCGCTGTGAGGGCGCCCGTGGACTCTTGGGGTCCCTTCCAGCTGAGTCCAGGACCCCCGCGATTGCCCATACTCTGGGCGGGTTGTTTTGCGTTCCTGCTACAGTTTTGCTTGGGTGTTGGTCAGGGCAGGGCCGGGGGCCGAGCCGGGGTGGGTGTGGCTGCAAGGATGAACTGTGCATTCCCTGGCTCTGACTCCCACAAAAGGGATGGGGTTCAGAGGTTGCTGCTTTGTCCCTGTCTCGCTGCTCTGTCCGGTCTCACTGGTGTGTCCCCGTCTCACCGGTCTGTCCCGTCTCATCGCTCTGTCCCATCTCACTGCTCTGTCCGGTCTCACCGCTCTGTCCCCGTCTCACCGCTCTGTCCCGTCTCACTGTCCGGTCTCACTGGTCTTTCCCCGTCTCACCGCTCTGTCCCATCTCAGTGGTCTGTCCCATCTCACAGGATGTCTCAGGGTCACATGGGCACTGACCGCTCACACATCAAGGTTGTGAGTCGATACCTGATGAGGGCTACCCCCTTCTCCACTCCAGCCACCCCCCACCCCCTGCTGGACACCCCTGGATTTCTGCAAGAGTGTAAAGAGAGCCTTGGTGGGATTAATTGTGAGCGGGGACCATTTCGAGCTGCAAAGGTGCTTTCCAAGCAGGAGCCTGGAAGCTGGGTCTCTGGAGAGGCAGGAACCCCGTGGCTCGCTCAGGCTGGACTGAGGGGTGCAGACGGTGAGGGGAGCTCTCCCAGCTGGAGGACTCCCTCCCCAGCCCCACCCCCGCCCTGCGGGAGCCTCCAGCCAGCACTCATTAGCCCTCGCATCTCTCACCCAGCTTCTGGGTGTGATCAAGAATTAGGTTTAGCAAATTAGGTGAGGAGAGGGCGCTTGGAAATGACACCTCGGTGATTGATGCTGCTAATAAGCCTTCAGCCGGGAGTTCCAGCCCCACTCCCGCCCCCGCCCCCGCCCCACGGGGCTCACCCCCCTGGGCTCCCTCCCCAGCGCCAGGAGGGGGCACCCAACCCAGCCTGTGTCCTGAGCGCACCCTGTGTTTCCCAGGTGGTGCGGGCCTGCCTTCCCAGACCGGGTCCTTCTCCTTCCATCCTCCTCTCCTCCCACAGCCCCTCAGATACCCACACCTCCCTAAACCGAAGGAAAGGGCGCACTGGCCCCTCATGCGTCGCCCTCGAGCTCGGCCCGTCTGCCTCCGTCTGGGGGTCTCGCTCCATTTTCCTCCCCTCTGGGAGCCACAGGAGGCACGCCCACTGGCCACACTCCACTGACCACAGCCCACTGAGGACACGCCAGCAGCCCTGCTGCTGGTGACTGTCCGTGTTCCTCCCCGTGAGACCATCTGTAGAAGCAAGCCCGCCCTCAGGCCGGTTCCCCTTAAGACACATCTCATTCTAGCAGAGAAAAGCGTCCAAGCAACTAAAGGGTGTTTTCTCTTCAACTCACGGTAGGCGAGAACCTTCTCGGAGCAGCGCGTTGTCCTGGGAGTAGTGGAACGCACAGCACCTGCCCTTCAGCAGGTGACAGCAGAGGCCAAAGGTGTCCTAAAAACTAAGGCAGGGGGTTGGCAGGAAATTACCAGAGGCGCAGGGGTCCAGCCGCAGGGGTGTTCCCTGGGCAGAGAGACCTGTGCTGCTGTGCCAACGGCGGGGACCCCCGGAACATGCGCAGACCCACAGGGCAGGGCAGGGCGCCAGCTCCACAGGCGACAGGCTCGGATGGGAGCTTGAACCCTCACGCGGGGTTCGCATCGGGCCAACAGCTTAGAAACTCTCCTGGAGGTATCGGGAGCTGTTAAGGGGTCTAACCAGAGACCACCGACACAGCAAACAGGCCTCAATGGGCTGAGCCATCCTGCAAAGAAGAGGCGACACGGGTGTCCACGGGGGCGACACGGGTGTCCACGGCAGAAAGGCTGGCGTGTCCCTCCCTAGAGCCAGAGCCCCCCACCCAGGCAGGGCGAGCCCCCACTCGCTGTCTTCCTTCTGACCCACTGATGCCCCAAGGCTGCTGCACATCCCACCCCATCTGGGAACCCTTGATGGCTACTGAGTCAGCCCCTCCGCCGCAGTATTGTCCTGGCCAGCACCGATTAAATTACTTCACCCACAAATGCTGCTCCCAGACGCACAGCAGAGTGTTCGTTCACCCCGGCTCCCGGAAGGGTGGTCCCGTCTCGGGAAAGCTCCTGGGAGTCGGGTAGGGAGACCCACCTTCCTCTTTCTCGTGAGGAGTCTTGTCGAGCACGGTCCTTTGACAGCAGAGGGGCTGGTGGGAGGTGGACGGATCCCACTCTGGGAAAGACACCTAACACCTGCTGATCGCATCACCAGGACGAATAAAACACTGCAGGAGCCCGTGCGGCTGAACGGGGGTACCCACGGGTGGGGTGATGGGACGCGGATGGAGGTTCTGAGAATGGCGGCAGGCGTTCCCCGCGGCCCCGTTTCCAAATCGACCGTGTTTCCCAGGAAGGAGTCCTCGTGAGCTGCCGACCCTGCACACACAAGGTCTAAGTCTGTCCACCCCCCACCTGCAGCTACACATGGCTTCTCCTCCGGAAACCACACCCCGGATCTGCGTGGCAAAACTGAGCACCTCCCCCAAGCCTCCACCCCACGTGCCTCCAAAGCACCCCCAAGCCCAGGGAAGGTCTTCCTGGAGTTTCTTCTCTGTCCCTCCTCCCCCATTCCTCCAGACCCTTCCCTCCATCTGCACCGTCCCCGGGGGCCACCCTCTCGCTGCTTTTCCCATGTCTGCAAGACCCCTGCCCACCCCCACCCCGCCACTGTCTCCCCCTGGGCTGGCTCCTAACCCACTCCCACCTCCAGGGCTCCGTCCTTCCGACGGCAAATCTGATGGCGTCACTCCAGACGTCAGCAGCTCTCCGTCCCGGGATAAGATGCTTCCAAGGCCTTTCACAACCTCCCCCTCGGCCCCAGTGCACATTGGGCTCTGGTCATGCTGCACTCCTGCAGCCCAGGGTCCCACCTTCTTCCAGGGCCGTACCCATGACAGCAGCAGCCTCTCTGGTCCCTCCAGGAAACCCTTGCTGGTCCTTAAAGATGGGCCAGGTTTGGGGACGTCACAGCCGAGGGGCTGTGACAAGCCCCCAGCAGACCACTCGTGCCTCCCTCACCGCAGCGCTGTCCCGGGCTCTCCTTACGCTGCCCACCCCACAAGCCCTCCTGGAAGGGCTCTCTTTCTTCCTGGCACCCTCAGAGCCTTGCACAGGTCAGGCAGCCAGTGCACGTCTGCTGGACATGGAAACCACGAGCTCCTTCCCTCCCCCAGCGCCGACATCCATCATCTTCACAGGTATTATTTCTGTCCCGCCTTGTTCCAAAGGGATTGAAGGATGCTTTGATCAAAACTTCACAAAGACTGGTTTACTGGGATCGTAATGATAAATCTATTCATTTGACCAAGAAATAACGTGTTCAGCTCAAAGTGCAGCAATGATTGAGTCCCAGGTCCAAGTCCACCCTGGACGTTCTCGGAAGCCAGACTTTCCTCTTGATTCTGGAGGTTTGGTTACAAACAAAACCCGCCCGTGGTTTTACATGATCCCGGGGGAAGGCAGTGAGAAGTCACTCATCCATTCTTTGAAAAAGAGCTGCAGAGGACGTTGTTCTGGGCAACCCCACCTCGAATATGAGCACGTTTTCCGAGGAGCTAGTCCACCCAAGCAGCTGGCTTCCACAGAGGGGTCAGGAACGCCAGTTGGGCAGGAGAGATGCAGGGTCCTGGGAACCATCCCCAGCTGGCATTCAGGCTCAGATTCACCCCAGTAAAGGGGAGAGTTAGACGGGGGCCCTCAGAGCCCTTTCCGTGTCAGGAACTCTGAGGTTCTGATTCTCTGCTCCACCGGAGGGGGGCTGTCTGAAAGAAAACCCACTAAGGGTGAGGGGCACGGCCTCTGCAAAGAGATCCCCGTGTGGGGGGGCTCCAGGGCGGGGGCTGAGGGAGGCCACTAGCAGACTTCGCTCCGTCCACTCATTCAGCGCAGATCGGAACACTTACCTGCAAGGTGCCGTCTGCACCGAGGGTGGGCAGCCCTGAGCAAGGCGAGCAAAGTCCCGTCCCGCCACGTCACTCCCAGGGTGGGCGGTGGACACCCACGGCGCGGCTCCGGCGACGCCGAGGGGGCACGCAGCCCGCGGGCAGGTCGGAGCCACGGAGGGCGAGGAAGGCTGCTGCCCAGCCCGCCTGGGAACGGCCAGCCGTGCAGACCGAGGACGAGCGCGTGCGCGCACCGGCGGTGCGACGGGGACGGCGCCTGAGGGAGCACGCTGCCCGAGGAGCTGCCGGCGGGCGGGAGGCGCGCTGGCCCGAGGCCCCGCCCAGAGCAGCCCGGAGGCCGCTCTTCTCAGAGGCGGAGGGCCTCCCGGGCTCTTTGTCCCACTGCCGAAGGCTCGGCCCATGTTCCCCATTTCTCTGCTTTCTGCAGGACCAGCCCTGGAGAAGAAATCAGGGAACAATGGCGCTGGGTGGCCGCATCCTCCCACTGCGGCCGGTGAGCAAAGCACAGGGGGCAGCGGACGGGATGCAAAGGTCAGGCTGGGACCAGTAGGCCAGGCCTGCCCACCCCCATCCGAGGTCAGGGGCGACCAGCGGGCCTGCCCGCCCCCATCCGAGTTCGAGGGGACCAGGCGGCTTTGTCCCCACACCCGCAGCTTCTCCTCCTCTGCCATCAGGACCCCTGAGGCTCTGAGCCCAAGTGTCTACGCAGCCGCTCCGTCTCCTCTGAACTGTGATGAGGTGGCATCTGGAAGGGAACCCACGTGGGACCAGCCCTGACGGGACAGAAACGGGATCTGTGGACATGAGCTCCATGGGGGACAGCACCCACCCCCGCGGGCCCAGGGCCAACCCAAGAGCAGAGGCGAGGAGGGGCCCAGGGGCCAGTGAGATGCCAGCTGAGTGGCATCTAACACGCCTCAAGGGCACATCCCGGTGCATGTCCTGCCCCTGGTCCCAGGACTGGAGATTCAGCAACAGCGATACCAGCAAATGTCATGTCGACCGTAGCAAAATCCTCAAGCACTTTGTACCTCAGCTACCTGATGCAAAGAGCCGACTCATTAGAAAACACTCTGATGCTGGGAAGGATTGAAGGCAGGAGGAGAAGAGGACGACAGAGGATGAGATGGTTGGATGGCATCACTGACTCGATGGCCGTGAGTTTGAGCAAGCTCTGGGAGCTGGTGTGCTGCAGTCCATGGGGTCGCAAAGAGTCGGACACGACTGAGCAACTGAACTGAACTGAAACCCTGAACAAACCCCCGCAGACTGAATCCAGCAACATGCAAGAGTTATACATGAGGACCAGGTGGGATTTATCCCAGGAACACAAGTCATTTAAATCTGAAGATCAATAAAGGGATATATCAAATTGATCGAATAAAAAAAAAAAGCACATAACCGTTTCAACACACACAGAAAGAAGCCTTTGACAAACCCATGATCTTTTCATGATAACAACACTCAGCAAGCTAGGAAAAGAAGGGAAATTTCTCAACCTGACAACGGGCATCTGAAGGAAAACCCACAGCCAATGTCACACTTCACCATGAAAGTCTGATGACTTATTTCCCTGTAGGATCGTGAAGACAGATGTCCAGTCTCATCCAGCCATTTGTAAACCTGCTGGGGGCTCTCCCCTGGGCAGCGAGGCAGGAACAGGAAATAACAGACATCCCAGTGGGAAGGGAATAAGCAGAACTGTCCTCGGTTACAGGTGACGTGATGCAGAGTGTGCCAAACCCTAAGGGAGCCACTGAAAAACTGTCATAGCTGATAAACCAGTTCAGCAAAATAGTATGATCAGGTCAGTATATAAAAGCAATTATATTTCTATCCTCTTGCAATGAACAAACTAAAACATGAAATTATGGAACCAGTTACATTCAAGATAATATCAAAAAGAATGAATGGCTTAGGAATAAACTTAACAAGTGAAATATAAAATGTACGCTCTGAAAACTGCAAAGTGTTGTTGTGAGAAATGAATTTCTGAAAGAATAGAAGGACATCCCATGTTCATGGAAGATGGAGCATTCCCCAGGCTGAGGGCAGATTCACCTCGGTTCATGTCAGAATACCAGCCCTCTTCCTCGTAGAAGCTGAGAAACTGCTGTAAGAAGGGTCGTATTGGGGCACGCTGAACCCCACACAGCTCTGGAGCCCAGAAGTCTGCTGCCGGTTGGGTGGGCTGGGCTCCCTCTGTGGCCCCAGAGGGAAGGTTCTCACCCGTTCAGCCCACGTGGTTATGGCACCGCGGGTCTCCCAGGCTCACAGGGCATCAGCCCGGCCCCTGTCTCCGTCGTCAGGGCCTTCCCTGCATGACTGCGCCTCCCCCTCCACTGTGAACGCCTGTGCTGGGCCGGCCGCCTCCTCCAGGGCGCCCTCCTCTCAATGCTAACTGCAAAGACCCAACTCCAGGTATGGGGTCAGGACTTAATATACCTTAGTGGGGGGAGGCACAGCATCCTACCCTCAGCTGGCCACAGGGACTTGCCTTCAGCGCATGCTTTATTGACCTCTCCTCCTTGGGCCCGGGGGACCCCAGAGGGAAGCACCTGTCCATCCACCAGCCTGCGGTCCTGCTGTGTCCTGGCTCATTCGCTTTGCCTGCATGGATTTCTTTGTTTGACTTTGTGAGTTTTTCTCTTTTTGTTAAACAGTGTTCACTGTACAAGCATCGAGCCTCACACAGTCTTGAAGGATCTACTCCCTGCTTTCTGTCATCAGAACTTGGGCCTGGAATGCACCCTAGGAAAGGCATTTCAAGAGTTAAGCACCATCCTAAGATCCAACCAGTACATCCTAAAGGAAATCAACCCTGAATATTCATGAAAGTCTGAATTGCTGATGCTGAAGCTGAAGCCCCAACACTTTGGCCACCTGATGCAAAGAGCATCAGGGAAAAAGAGCATCACTGGAAAAGACCCTGATGCTGGGAAAGACTGAGAGCAGGAGGAGAAGGGGACGACAGAGGATGAGATGGTTGGATGGCATCACCAACTCAATGGACATGAATTTGAGCAAGCTCCAGGAGATGGTGAAGGACAAGGAGGCCTGGCGTGCTGCAGTCCCTGGGGTCATAGAGTCGGACACGACTGAGCGACTGGTCAGCAACAAATGTGGAGGGAAGACACCGTTCCTCCCTCTGCGGCCGGAGCCGCATGACATCAGATCTCCGGTGTTTGGACAGGTGCAGGTCAGAGCAAAAGGAGGCCGCCCCCGCCCCGCCCCGCGCCGCTCCTCCAACGCTCCGGGAGGGGCTTCAGGCGGCGGCGCCCCCCAAGCCCCGCGCCGCTCCTCCAACGCTCCGGGAGGGCTTCAGGCGGCGCCCCCCCAGGCCCCCACCTTGTTTTGCCGCCTTTGTTGCTCCGCCTGTGCTGTCCTGGAGGGGCGGGGCGTGCCGCCTGACTCATCTTCACCTTGCGCCCCCAGCACACGCTGGGAACATTTTTAGAGGCTCCTCCTTCAGGGTATCTGAAGACCGAAAGCTCACAAGCGTGGAGTGATGATAACGGAACGCCTGGCCTGTAACCACGGAGACGCTCTGATTGACAGCTCCCACCGGCTCCCCTCCCCCAGGACCCCTGCTTCTCCAGCCCCGGCCCTCCGGGTGGTCACCTTGCCCAGGCAGCTGCCGGCTGGAGGTTGCCCCCGGGAGACTCCAGGGTGGGCCTCCCTTCCATGGTGTCCCAAGGCGCCTGAGAGCAGCTGGCCCCAGGGGACAAGAGGAGACGCCGCTGGGGCCATCCACCCTGGAGCCCAGGCAGGAGAGTGCGGTGGGGAATAAGGGGAAGAGGGACTCGTGACAAAGGCTAGGACGTCGGCCCAAACGCGAGGGGAAGACAGACCCCAGCTCACTCCAGAGTCGCAAACAACAGGGGCTTTAACGGTGAAAGGGCTTTAAAGGTCATTATGCATTTATCAGTAAAAAAGCAATAGGAATTTCTAACAGCGACAGCTGGAAGGAGCAGAAGACACCCTCCTTCAATCACCATGGAAATCTCTGCTCATCACGCACAATCATATTTAGTTATTAATAGACGTTGGCGAGACTGACATTTTGCACATTTCATCCCAAGACGCGTCAGGGACACTTCTGGCATTTAGTTTATCATTTTCATCAGTGTCTTCCACGGATTGACCGGCCCGACCCCAGAATCTCACACTGTCACTCACCATAAGTGAATTTATCAACATGTACGGAATCGGAATACACATGAGAGTTTTAACTGTTTGCATACGAAATTACTTCATTCTCCACGCTTCAAAAAAATTCAATTTTGCATAATAAATGATGATAAGGGCCAGTTGACAATTATATAGGTGGGAAGAGTGGGAGGGAGTGATTGGAATTTCAATAGGCCTGTGAGTGTGTCTGGGGGTTGCCTAAGTAATCAGCGTGCGGGCTGATTCGCTCCATTGTTGGGGGTTAATACAAAGCCCTTCAGCTCCTATTAGAGGCGGCCCTACTTCAGCTGCAAATTGGCACATTCCTATTAGTATTTTCCTCCTGTGACACATCCTGCAACTGACTTAGATGCACAGTCAGGCGAATATTAAAATTAATTAGGCTATTATTTGAATTCAGAGAAACAGCAGCCTGCCTCAGAAAAATCTTACAGGGGGACACACGTGCGCACACACACACCACAGCCAGCCTTGCACAGAACACAAAAGCCTGTCGTCACCTGCGACAGACCCACCCAGAAGGCCCCGGTGCCTCGGGTGTGGAACCGTCACTTCAAAGAAGAGGGAGCAGAGCTCGCTCTGGGCTTCTCTGCTGGCAGCCGCTCTCCCACCAGGACGAGGCTGTGCACGGATGGAAGTGTGATTCTACGTCCGATCGCACCGGTTTCGGGCCAGGACTGTTGTTCACTTCATTAGGCAGATGTGTCCCCCGTGTTCTAACCCCGTTATCGCATCCACTGTCCTCCTGCCGCTCTGCACCCGCTCCGACCACGTCAGGCTGAGGCACGAACACGGCTGCCGGAGGCGCCCATCCTGACCGCAACAGCCGCCTGCTGGTCGCTCAGACCCCGGGGCACGCACAACACCCACAGCTGTTGCACAGAGAGGGCTTTGGGGAACACTAACTTCACTTGTGATTAACAGGCAAATCCACACGCCCGTGTCAGCCTAAGCTCTCCTTCCTTTTGAAGGTGTGTGCTCCGTGCTCAGTCGCTTCCATTCTGGCTGACTCTCTGTGACCCCATGGACTGCAGCCCACCAGGCTCCTCTGTCCATGAAATTCCCCAGGCAAGAATACTGGAGTGGGTTGCCATTTCCTCCTCCAGGGGATTCTTGACCGAGGATCGAACCCAGGCCTCCTGCACTGCAGGCGGATTTTTTACCATCTGAGCCACCAGGGAGGCCCAAGGTGTCTTGTCTGCAAAACTGAGTTGTACATTTTCACCTAAAAAATTCCTATTTTTTTTCCCATGGTGTGTCTGCACATTGCAGCCCCTGAAACCGTGTGGGAGTTTCTCAGTCGTGATGTTGCAGAGTACTGGGGTCCACACCGTGCGTGACCTCGACCCCCACCCCCATCAGAGGGGCTGTGCCCTCTGGGCTCTGTGTTTGGCGCCTGCCCTCCTGACTCCTCCCAGACCCAGTGTGGAGTGGTGGCCACAGTCAGTCTCTGAGGAAGGAAGTGGGAGATGAGAAGCCGAGGAGAGGAGGCCCCTGTGGTGGCCCCTGATGGTGACTGCTGCCCAGGCACGCGGGGGACTCCGTCCCAAAGGGCACCCACCTAGGACACCTGCAACCTTGGCTTAAAAGGGGGTAAGGTCGGGTCCACTCACATCTCCTAGGATGTGGGCCGATCATCCGTCATCAGACTCGCCTGATCTGAAAATCTGCCCAGAGAAGGGGGCAGGGGGACACACCAGGCTTCCGGACTTGGCTCTAGATTCATGAAAAAGAAAACACTGCCGTTTAAACCCTAAAGAACAGGACAGAATTTAGTGGAAACATGGATACCTTCTTAACAGCTGACCGCTAAGTCCAAGAGCGTGAGACACGGTGGGGTGGTACACACGTGAGGGCTCGGGTCTGGTCCGGCCGAGGAAGGGGTCACGGACCCGACACCTCAAATCCAGGCTGGCGTGGTCCTGCAGCAGCAGCCGCCCCGCCCGCGTGCACAGCAGCCTGCGGAAGGGCAGGCCTGCCTCCACTGCTGAGGCAGAGGGTCCAGCTGCGCCCAGGTTCCAGCTCGGGGTGGGCCATCCAGAGACTCTGGACCCCACGGCCCCCTGTGACCCCCCACAACCCGTGTAAGCCCTCCCCGTGACCCCTCCCTGGGACTCCACCGTGACCCGATGTGAGCCCTTCCCCTCGACCCCCTCGCTTGGCCCCTCCCCACGCCCCGCTCAGGCATAAGCCCGGACCTGCCGCTGTGTCTCCAGGGTGGCAGCCACTGCCCCTCTCCCGTCGATGCTCAGTTGTACTGTGCTGTGCTTAGTCACTCAGCCATGTCCAGCTGGTTGTGACCCCATGGACTGTATCTGGCCAGGCTCCTCTGGCCATGGGATTCTCCAGGCCAGGATACTGGACCAGGTTGCCAGCCCCTCCTCCAGGGGGTTTTCCTGACCCAGGGATCAAACCCAGCCCTCCCACATGGCAGGTGGATTCTTTACCAGCTGAGCCACCAGGGAAGCCCTAGAATACTGGAGTGGGTCACCTATCCCTTCTCTAGGGGATCTTCCCGACCCAGGAATCGAACCAGGGTCTCCCGCATTGCAGGTGGATTCTTTACCAGCTGAGCCACAAGGGAAGCCCCCCATTTCGTCACACACACCAAATGCCACGACAGCATGGAGTCTCCCCATGCGCATGGCGCTGCCCTCGGCTTGGTGCCCCAGTGTCTCCCAGGGTGCTGCACCCCCTAGGTCCCAAACCTCACGTCCCTCAATGTAACCCAGGGTGAATTCTGGAGAAACATGTGCATGGACTCCAAGCAGCACTGGAACAACCACGAGGGCTCTTTTAAGGGTTTAATCCATGAGGAGTGGTGAACAGTGGACACAGGGGAAGGAGAAACTTCTGGAAGCCGGAAAGTTGATCTGCTTGGCCAGACTAACTCAATAGAGCACTGACTTCAGATGCTGACTCCTCGGTGGGGCAGTGAGTACAGAGGGGTATGGCGGATGCCATGGTCTATAGTGGGGTGACATGGTTCTATAGTGGGGTGCTGTGGTCTATAGTGGGGTGTCATGGTCTCTAGTGGGGTGCTGTGGTCTATACTGGGGTGCTGTGGTCTCTAGGGGAGTGCCATGGCCTATAGTGGGGTGCTGTGGTCTATAGTGGGGTGTCATGGTCTATAGTGGGGTGTCATGGTCCATAGTGGGTTGTCTGTCTATAGTGGGGTGCTGTGGTCTATAGTGGGGTGTCGTGGTCTGTAGTGGGGTGTTGTGGTTCTATAGTGGGGTGTCATGGTTCTATAGTGGTGTGTCATGGTCCATAGTGGGGTGTCATGGTCCATAGTGGGGTTCTGTGGTCTATAGTGGGGTGCCATGGTCTACAGTGGGGTATCGTGGCCCATAGTGGGGTGTCTGGTCTATAGTGGGGTGTCATGGTTTTTAGTGGGGTGTTGTGGTCGATAGTGGGTGTCGTCTATAGTGAGGTGTTGTGGTCTACAAGGGGTGCTGTGGTCTGTATGGGGTACTATGGTCTATACTGGGGTGCCAAGGTCTACAGTGGGTGCAGGTCTACAGTGGGTGCAGTGTGGCTGTTTTCAAACCACAGGCCCTGGATGTCTCGAGATGGAAGGCTGGGGGAAGGGCTGGATAGCAGGGGTGGAAGCGTGGGAGAGCTGCCCACTGGATTCGCCCAGGGAGCCGACTCTGAGATGGAGCTGAGCCGGCAGGACATGCATTGGGGTGACCGTGGGACCAGGGACCCTGGGGGCAAGGGGGTGGCCACACATGGTATCACTGGAGCCCCTGCCAGCCCAGCAATGCACGGTGGAGCCGGAGGGCCCTTCAGAACCGACGGGCTGAGCCCGAGGGTGGGGCCGTATACCTGTGTGCTCACACACATGCACACGCAGACACACACATGCACACACAGACATGCACACGCACAGCTGTGGCCCTGAGGAGCCCCCCTCTCAGCCGGGACCGTTCCAGAGGGCCTGTTAAAGGCCTGCCCCTACCAGCCCATCCAACCACTCAAGCAGGCCCTCCACTCGGGAGGGGGGGAGCCCCAGCATCCCCCACCCCTGCTGCCCAGCTAAGAGGCCACCCTCCCCCACCCAGCTCAAGACAGCCGCACCCTAGGGAGGGCTACAGGGGAGGTCTCTGGACTGAGACCCCAGGACCAACTGAGGGCAGGGGCCAGCCTCACTAAAGGGGGCCACCTGCCAAAGTCTGCACATGCAGACACCCAGACAGCAGGCACATGGGGACATCCCGACACTGGGTACACAGGGACACCCAGAGAGTGGGCGGACGGGCATACCCAGACACCAGGCACACAGGGATACCCAGACAGCGGGCACACGGGGACACCCCAACACTGGGTACACAGGTATACCCAGAGAATGGGCGGTTGGGCATACCCGGACACCGGGCACATGGGGACACCCAGACACCAGCAGCAAGGCTCACATGCTGAGCAGGCCATGGCCTCCCGAGGAGGCAGCGGTGGACAGGCCCCATGGGGAGACGACCAGAGGCCGCTGAGCCAGCTGCGAGAGCCTGACTCAGATCCCTGCACACACGGAGACGCCCACGCCCGAGGGTTTTATTTATGGAACAAAAGCTACAGGGAGAGGAAAACTTCATAGAAAATATAATTAGAACGTTCAGAGAGATGAGAGAAGATATTGCAGCCACGGGGGTGGGGGTGGGGGGAGCAAGATGCTATTTAAAACAGAACAGAACAAAGAATCAAAAAGAACTCCTGTGACAGGAGAAATAAAAATTTTAATAGAATGTTTGGAAGAAACAGCTGAGGGAAGGGCCCTAAAAGTGAAACTAAGCCTGAACCACAGGGAAAGGGGCACGCGGAGCACAGTCTCCGTCGGGGGGCCTGGCGTGAGGCGGGAAGGGCTGCAGAGAGTGAGCCCGGGGAGGCCACTGTGGACCGAGGCCCTGGGCCCACGCGGGGCCCACGCGGGGCCCACGCTGCCCCCACAGGGCTGACCCCGACTGCACTGGGTGCTGCCTGCAGAGGGAAAGGGTGGGGGCCCTGAGCACGACCCGGGACGAATTCCTGCCAGAGCCTCACTTCAAGACGGCAGGGGTGTGCTAGTCTCGGAGGAAGTTTCCAGCAGACCCGCAGTCTTGCTCTTGCCCTCTCTGCTCCGGTTTGCGGTTGCAGAGGGTGTGACGTACGAACCCTGAGCTGGTTGTGTGCAGCCGCTGAGGACGCGTGTGACACTAATTCACGAGACGCTCAGCTTTGCACGTGTACAGCTCTGGACCTACTGCGTGTGAACTGCCAGACCCCTCACACTCGTAACCAGATGGCTGTCAGGCAGGAACCAAGAGTACCTGTGTCTTTCCAACATGTGAGGGCTTCCTTGCTTCCCAGATGGCACTTGGGGTAAAGAATGTGCCTGCAATGCAGGAGATGCAGGAAGTGTGGGTTCGATCCCTGGGTTGGAAAGATCCCCTGGAGGAGGGCATGGCAGCCCACTCCAGTATTCTGGCCTGGAGAATCCCACAGACAGAGGAGCCTGGCGGGCTGCAGCCCGTGGGCTCGCACAGAGTCGGACGCGACTGATTAACTAATAACTGGCTCACCTCACTGTGCAGCAGAAACTAACACATTTTAAATCAACTACACTCCAATAAAAATCTTAAAAATAAAGACAGATGAGAGCTGAGCATAAAAGTAATAAAGTGCCTCATTTACATTGTTTAAAAAACTGTGCCCTTGTGAGTCAACACACACACTAGGAAGAGAGAGGACAGAGAGACGTGAAACCAAAGGAGTGGGTCAGGGGGAGGTCACGCGGGCACCGGCCCGGGGAGTTTGCGGTGTTTCCAGACTTAAAAACGGAATGAAAGAAGACAAGGAAATAAGCACAATCTGACGTGGGGGAAACACAAAGGAAAGATGCGTGTTGGCAGGAGATGGCGAAAAGCCGAAGCGGAAGCCATGGGAACCGTCGTAAAGGCCTGAGTGCGTCTCAGAGAGGCTTGGCTTTAAAAAAAGATGATCACAGTAACTCGTCTGGGGGACTTCTCTGGTAGTCCAGTGGCTGAGAATTGCCTGCCAAGGCAGGAAACATGGTTCAATTCCTGGTCCAGGAAGATTCCACATGCCTCAGGCAATGAAGGCCGTGCTCCATGGCAAAGAGAAGCCACCGCAGTGAGAAGCCCGCGGACGGCAGCTAGAGAAAGCCCACACGCAGCTACGGAGACCCGCACGGCCAAAAATAAGTAAATAATTTTTAAAAAATAGCTAATTTTTAGGGTAGGCTTGTAAACAAAATGGAATTAAAATGCCAGGTGGAAATTGCATGGGAGAAGGTGAAGCCACACAAGGTCTGTGTGTTCAGAAGACGCCTGCTCGTGGGGGGATGGGGTGTCCTATTTCTGTGAAGGTGGTTCCACAAGAACGGAATCCTGGAGGGATAAAGACCCTGATTGATCCAACAGCAACCCTGATTCAACAGCAAATCATGCAGGAGGGGGAGGGGCAACGGCAGAAACCCGAGAAAGAACACAAAATGGGATTACAGCGAGAAATCCCAAGTCATCCACTTTCACCAGAAATGCAACTGAATTTAATTATCGGTTAAAATAGACTCTCCAGTTGGAGCTTAAAAAATATACACAGTTTAGAAGAACATGTCTAAAATGAAACGGTTTGAAAAAACAAAAAGAAATGCAAAACCTAAACCAGGCGCATGCTGAACAGCAAAGACCGGCGTAAGAACCCCGAGTTCAGGACACGTGCTGTCCGGTCCCCAAAAAAGTGCAGAAGCGGAGGGGGACCAGGGAGGTTCCCAGGAGAGAGAAAGTCATTGACACACCGAGACCAGAGACAGGGGAGCGGGTCCTAAAGAGGCAGGAGAGACCCTGTCTGCCCAGACACGCGCTCTCACCCCTCCGTCCGAACCACACCCCTCCGCTGGCTTGCGCACCGCGGGGACCGCAGGCTGGGCGCCCTGGCCTGCTCCGGCAGCAGGGCCGTCCCCACCCCCCGCGGCACCAGCAGGGGCCTGTCTTCAGCACTGGACCCCCACGGTTCCTGTGATCCTGACCCGTGTCTCGGGGCCCATACCCCCAGGGCACTGGGCTGGGCCCACCACGGTCAGACAGTGGCCCACATCCTGCAGGACGCCCACAGCTTCTTGGCACCTTCAACCACCAGGTCGGCCGCAGGCTCCTGAAACCACGCGCAGAGGTGTCGGCCCGCTGTGGGCGCTTGGGCGGAACTGCCCTCCCCGGTCCCCGCGGCCGCCACACCTGCCTCCAGCCTGGAGCCCGTGCTCTACACAACCGGAGGTGGCCGGGGAGCATCTTCTCCAGGTACAAAGGCACCCCACCTGGTCTCCGCGGCCAAGACCCACCCGCTTCTCAGGCGCTGTGACCCCACCCCGACCCCCTCCACCCTCAGAGACCCCCATTCCTCCATGTGAAACACCCGCACAGGCTCGGGCCCCGTGGGTCCCCGGGTGTGCAGCGTCCCCGTGAACCGCGTGGGGGTATCTGGCAAGGCTCTGGGTCGTCACCGGGAGGCTTAGCTTCATCAGTTCAACCAGGAGCGGCTGGGACGCAGGCTCCCCTGGGCCAGCCAGCACCGCCTCCCTCTCTGACCCGCGTCTCATTCGCTCTGCTAAAGCGACACTCGGCCGTTGGGTCCACAGGCCCAAGCCTGCTGTTCCCAGCCTGTCCTCGCGCTCCGTGCATCTCCCGCGGGCGGTGACGCGGGACGCGATGCTCGTCCTGACCCGTCCAGGCTGAATCCTGGGTGGATTCTCCTCGGTGTTGGCTTGTCTCACTGTTTTCATGACAAGAAACTGGGTAACACCAAACATCCCTTTTCAGACACCATTTTCCTACGAGCCCGTCTACACGGCATCTGTGCTCAGCTGTCCCAGGCATGTCTGACCCTTTGTGACCCTGCCTCAGAAGCTCCCAAATGGAGCCCTTCGTGGGCCTCCAGCGCGGGTGCCATCAACCCATCACCCCAGTTCCACCAGTTGCAGGAGCCCCCACAACTCTGTCCATTGCCCCCTGTCTCCACCTCCCCGTGGGGCACCCAGGCCGGCCGCACACGCACCGCGAAGGGATGATTCATGACTGCAGGCCTCGGGCAGGAAGGACCGAGCCACTTGCACACTTGCATCCAGCACCCAGACTCTGCCGCCTTCTTCCAACTGAGCGCCTTTGTCTTCCCGCCACCTCTGCGGGTGGACGCGGGAGAGAGCCAGGGACTCCCAGCTTTTCTGTTTCGCTGCTTTTAAATTCTTACACAATTGATGTTACTAGTGACTGTCTCCAGGTGACCCTGGAAAGAGCGGGTGACCCATGGCTCTTCATGAAAACCGTCCCCGCGATTCTGAAAACAACACCCCACCCCCCATCCCCGCAACAAAAAGATGGAAAGGCTCAGACTTCAGACGCAGACTCCATGTTCTGGAAGCAAGTTCGGTCGATTGTTCCTCTCATCTTTGGGGTCTTGCGATGCTTAGAAATTCCTGGGCTGAACCAGGCCTCGCTCAATAAACGCTGTGATGCGGGGGTGCCAAATGTAATTTTCACCTAAACTGCTTCTCCGTCCCTCTGGAATAAAGCCTCTGCCTCTTTGAAATAAAGTTCTTTCTCTCTTCTTTCTTCCGCGTAATAGTCGCAGGGCTCCGGGTGGTGAGAGACGGCCTGCTGGTCCGGGCAGGTAATGACAGGTATTTTCGCGGCTTTTCCAGAGAATTGGCTTCTTGTGTTGAGTGCTGGGCATAGGTCACCTCCTCCCTCGCGGAGGCCACGTCTGTGAGTCCGTCTGTCCTCAGGAGCCTCATGTCCTGCCTCCAGAGCAGGGTCTGGGGTTAGGGGAGCCACAGGAACAGGGGTGGAACGTGGGAGCCCACAGTGAAGGGCACACAGCCGACTCCCCTCCCAGGGCAGGACGGGCCCTGAAGAGGAGCTCTAACCCCCGGCGTTTACTGCGGAATGAGCTCCTGGGCTGTTAACCAAGCTCTGGGCCCTCAGACACTGCCCAGCCCACGGGCTCGGAGGCCAGTGCTGGGGAGGCGACAAGGTGGGGGGGTGCCTGGCCCTCTGTCCCCTCTGTCCCGAGGCCTGCCATGGGCCGGGCAGTGGGGCAGCAGACACCACCGTGTGGAGACCAGCCCAGAAACACATGCCGCTGTGGACGGGAGGGCCCCGGAAAGGGGGCCAGGCCGCTCCCCCCAGCAGGGAGGGAGGGCCCCGTGACCGAGGCCACGCTGGTCCACGCTCCGGGGAAGGAAGAAAGGCCCGGGAGCCTGTCGGTAAATGTTTCTTTGCCTCTGGGGTGGAGGCTGAGGGATCCGAAGCGGGAGGTGGGAGACGGGTCCTCGGTGATCTGCCAGCCAAGGACCCGACCCCGCCCGGCTCCCGGCCCTGCGGGCCGGAGGAAAAGCGTCTCAAATTCAGAAAATGCCACTTCTAGTGTTTCTATCCCATTTTGTCTCTGATCACACACACACACACACAAAAAGGATGCCCCCAAAGGGTCACAGGGTTCAGTGAAAAATCCTACAAGCTTTTCCAGAACAAATAACAGACACTGACCCCTGGCCCTCTCTTTGCATAAGAATTAACGCCGGCGGCCCAGCCCCTCTAGTGGCAACTGGGACTTCGTAAATGCCAGCTTCTGATTTAAAACTCTGATTTTTTTTTTCGCCCCTTAAGAAGCCAGAAGAAAAGGGGTAACTCGGAGCTCATCTGCATCACAGATCAGGCCTCTCCGAGAAAATCAAGCATCCATAATTCATGGCATGTTTCCTGCCGGGGCCGGAGGCAGCGAGATCCTAGCAACGGAGTCCTGGCAACGCGGCGCAGCCAATGGGGCGGGCTCGCCGCCCGCGGGAGGAGGGGACGCGTGCCTGTGGCGGCCTCACGCCGGCATCCGCTTCAGGGGCTCTTGCTCGGGAGCGAGCGGCTCGGCTCGGCTCGGCTCGGCTCGACTCGACTCGGCTCAGCTCGGCTGGGTTCGGCTCGACTCGGCTCAGCTCGGCTGGGTTCGGCTCGGCTCGGCTCAGCTCGGCTGGGTTCGGCTCGGCTCGGCTCGGCTCGACTCGGCTCGGCTCGGCTCGGCTCTACTCGACTCGACTCGGCTCAGCTCGGCTGGGTTCGGCTCGGCTCGACTCGACTCGACTCGGCTCGGCTCGGCTCAGCTCGGCTGGGTTCGGCTCGGCTCGGCTCGGCTGGACTCGGCTCGGCTCGGCTCGACTCGGCTCGGCTCGGCTCAGCTCGGCTGGGTTCGGCTCGGCTCGGCTCGGCTCGACTCGGCTCGGCTCGGCTCGACTCGGCTCGGCTCGGCTCGGGCGGGAGGACTAGGGCTGCTTAAAATCCGGCAGGGCCTGGGTTTTCTGAAGCCGCGGTAGCCGCCATGCCCGCTGGCAGACGCGAGAGCACGCGTTACTAAATTTAAAACAACACCTTCCCTCACCAGCCAGCAGTCTGCACAAAAATAAAGCGACACAGGCCCCGACTGCCGGTGTGAGAGGAGCGCTGCTGGCGCTCGAGGGACCGTCGAGTGAGAACAGCGCCGTTGGACCTCCCTTCTTTTCCCGTCACGGGCTGGGCTCGCGTTCCTCCGAGACCTGCTCTCGGCACCGCAACTGCTGGAAACCACGCCCCAGCCAGAGCCCTCGCCCCGCAGCAGGCGTGAGGCTGCGGCTCCTCCCCGGCTCCGGGGCCCCAGCGCCCGGGGACCGGCGGCCGAGGAGCCCCAGCAGGCCGCGGGCGCGTGTGTCCCGGGACGACGCCCTCACGGCAGCCGCGACGGCCTCACCCCGAGCCGCCTCTGCACGGAGTAACAGCGAGGCTCACACCGCGTAGCCGCCGGCTCTCTGGAAGGATTCCGTTCAAGTCACCCCACCGCCGGCGAGCCCCTCACCCGCCAGCAGCACAGGCCCAGCCTGGTGCCCGCTCAGGGCCCTGCAGCGGAATCTGGGCGTCGGGCGCTGCGAATCTCAGCGTCCACCTCGCACACACAGACACCCTCTCTCTTCCCGGAGGTGTTCCCGCGCGGTGTTGTCCATGCGGGCAGAGCCTTCAGCGTGCCCTCCCACGAGGAGACACCAGAGAAGCCTCGGGTGCTGGCAGCCACGAAAACATTTCTTATGGCTGCTCCAAGCCGTATCTGGGGACTCGCTGCCCTGCATTGAACTCCGGTGGATTGAATAAATTAGCAAGAGTCTGGGCCAGCTGCCAAGAGCAAAGCGGAACCCGCAGGATCCCCACCGAGCCCAGGTCCAGCCCGGAAGCCCCTCCAGAAAGCGGGAGGGGCTCACCTTCAAAACCGCTCTGGAAGGAGAGCTCGGGAGAGGTGGTGATTCCCGGCTCAGTTCATACTGATGGCTCTTCAAGCGTTACTGCAAAAAATATTCATCTCTGAAAAATCAGTGGTTTTTTTCCTTGTTGAAATGGGTGTTTTCCATCAAGTCAGATGAGAACGTCACCTTTGCCAATGGTTTAGATTTAAACCACACTGACATCTCTGCAGACTCAAATGGGCTCTGCAAAGCTCATCGCACTTTAAGGAAGAAATGCACGGGTCTTCCCTGGTGGTCGAGGGGTTTAGGACTCAGCACTTCCAATTCAGGGTGTGCCGGTCCCATCTCTGGTCGCTCAGTTGTGTCTTTGTGACCCTGTGGACTGTAGCCCATCAGGCTCCTCTTTCCATGGGATTCCCCAGGCAAGAATACTGGAGTGGGTAGCCTTTCCTTTCTCCAGGGGATGTTCCCCACCCAGGGACTGAACCCAGGTCTCCCACATTGCAGGCAGTTTCTTTACAGACTGCGCCACCAGGGTAGCCCCAGATCCCACATGCCACGGGACCAAAAAAAAATTCTTTTTAATCTGAAAAAGAAAATGCAGACAAACACACCCAGAGGCAGTCACGGCAATGGAAATACGAGAAGCTGCGGGGGTGTCAAGGACACATCACCATCTTTTCTGCCCTGCGTTTAGTCACAGGAAGGAAGACCGTGTGCAGCAGATCTGACCTTTTACTAAAATCCCCCCAGGATCCTCTGGTGCGTGCGGCTGAAAGACACACCTGCTAGGGAGGATGCTCCTGGCCACCCCTGCTTCCTTCAGGGGCACACACTCCCCACAGACATCCTCTGAGGAAAGCAAGCTTTTAGAGCCGCTGGGAGCACAGAATTCCAGTGAAGATATTTTCCTCTCATACTGGTAAAACCTTGCAATAGGAATCAAAAAAGATGCCTGCTATTTTAAATACCTTTGCACACTCTCCTTTATCACAATGTATTCTCTAAAAAAAAAAAAAAAGACCCTGGTGATCGGGCAGCAACCTAACTGCCTGGTGGCCCCCCGTCATCATCAGAAGCCCATGGGGAGCAGAGAGCCTGCACACGCTCGGTAGTGACAGATGTGGGGAAGGCCTGGCTCCTGGAAGAGCGAGCCTCTCCCTGAGGATGGCTCACGGCCGATGTCACCACCGCCTCCTGCCACCAGGTGACACCACATGGAAACCCACCGGGCACCCATGGCACAGTTTATGGTCCTCATCCACAGTCTTCAGGCCCGATGACCACAGCACGGCCGTGCCTGGCTACACCCGCGCCCAGCGGCCCCACCCAAGAGGACTCTGGGCCCCACTTGGGTCACCTCTGTGGGCTTTGTGTGGCTGTGACATATGGTGATGTCAGGGTTCCCGGGCCCTCCACCCCAAGAGGAGCAGGCAAAGGCCTCCGTGTTGCCAGCTCTGTGCCTGGGTCTGATCTCAGGCACACACGTGTGCACCCATGCGTGCATACACACATTCACATGCGGGTTTACTTCTCTCCCTGCTGGCTTTCTCGCGCCTCAGGTGGGCAACCCCTGGGCTGGCGAGCGAGCAGCAGGGCGTGTGTCCACTGCTCAGCTCCTGTCTTGGAAGTGCTGTCTACAAGAGCCAGCCGGATTCAGAAGTGTTTCCATGTTGAGCTTTAACAAGAACCAAGCACAAGTGAACTCACACCCAAAACAGAAACAGACTGAGACACGAACAGACCGGTGGTCACCAAAGTGAAAGGGGCAGGGATAAACGAGGAGTGTGGGGTTAACACACACACACCACTGCGCATAAAACGGGTGGCCAACAAGGAGCTGCCGTATAGCACAGGGAAGTCTGCTCCGTGTTTTTTAATAACTTATAAGGGAAAGGAATCTGAAAAAATAAATAGAGTAATGGTAACTGAGTCACGGCGCTGTACACCGGAAACTAACACAATGTTGTGAATCAAGTGTGTGTGTGTGTGTGTGTGTGTCTGTGTGTGTGTGTGTGTTAGTCCATCAGTCGTGTCCAACTCTGTGCGACCCCATGGACCATAGCCCGTCAGGCTCCTCTATCCATGGAATTCTCCAGGCAAGAAGACTGGAGTCGGTAGCCATCCCTTTCTCCAGGGGATCTTCCCAACCCAGGGATCAAATCTGGGCCTCCCAATTAAAAAATAAAATTAAAAAAGAAACAAGAACAAGCACGCTGCAGCAGCTCGAAGGGTGTTGCTCCATAGCTATTTCCTGGAAAGGGCTGATGCTGTGAGAAATGTCCAGGACACGCACTGCTGAGTGGGAAGGCGGGGTTCACAGCTGTGTCTACTGAGGATGCACTTTGTTTGTAACGAAACATGTACACAAATCTGCTCCCTAGCAGGAAGGAGTGTTCTGACACTCACAACAGCGCTCTCCATGATGGGCTATTAACGCCGCTCACGGCTTTCGTCCACTTCCCGTGCTCTCCGGCTTCTAGTGAGCCAGGGTCTTTGTGACAGGGGCGTGCCGAGGGTTCTGGAGCCTGGAGCCTGGTGGCGGGGCTGACGGCTGCCTCTGGCGCTGCTGGGACTTTTCAAAGGACCGGGAAGCAGCGAGGGCCGAAGAGGGGGGCTACCACGAGGGTGGGAGATGGGGCTGCAGCAGGAGTCCCGCAGCCCGAGGGCAGGACAGGGAAGGACGCAGGCTCGCGAGGACCTTCAGCCTCAGCACAGGCCCCTCGCGCCCCACACGGCCTTCCATCCCCTTGGCTTCCACTTTCTGAGGAGCAAGAGGTTGGTGGTGACCCCCCAGCTCCTCCCGCAGGAGGGGAGGGGAGGACGTCACACGGCGCGGTCCCCGCTCCTGGAGGGGACGTGCCCTCACTGACCCCGCTCACAGGCCACCGTGTGCCTGGTGATGCAGACTCTTGATTTCCTCCTCCAAGGGCACAGAGCAGGATGTGCCGCCCAGAATGGGCCTGGGTCTTCTCCTCCCTCTTCCCCCTTTCTCAGCGCCCATCCTGGGCATGGGGGGAGCCCTCCTGCATCAAGATCCGGGGCCCCAGAGCCTGTCCTCCCAAGACAAGCTGATGCTCGGAGCCTGGGCCCACTTCCCACGACTGCCTAGGACAGCCTCCGAGGTGAGCCCAGCCAGGTAAGCTTAGAACGTGACTTTTAGCCCTTGGCTCAGCAGGGATTAGGGTTCAGGAGAGGTCAAGGATGACGGTGATCAGGCCCCTCGCCACACTGTGGGGGCCCCAACTGCCCCTCTGGACACCCCATCCCTCACGCTGGGCAAAGCTCCGAGTCCATTTGAAGCAAGAATGAGTCTCAAAGTCTCTGACCCAGAAATCAGAAGGGTGGGAAAAAATTAAATAAAAAATCAGGGACAAGGCAGGGAGTCAGGGGCCCTGCCAGAGGGACCTAATCAAGACAGGGTCACAAGTTGTGATGTTTTGATTAAAGAACAAGTTGCCAAGGAGGCCTAAGATATGTCCATGCCTCTTCTTTCTCCTGCAGGCGCGGAGCCCCGAGCAGGGCAGGTGGACACCAGGGGCAGCTTCGGGCCAGACCTGGTCAAGTGTGGACAGTCGAGCAGGTCACCCAACAGCTCGTGGTGAAAGTGCCCCCACGGAGGTTTTTGTGAAGATCAAACGAGGCCCCACAGCGGGAGGCTTCCAGACAGCGAGTGCTCGGTCACTGTGGCATCAGTGACAGCGCTAGCCGCGTGGACACAGGCACGGGCCTCCGTCCGGGAGAAGCCTGCAAACGCTGAGGGGAGAGCGGGGTTTCCACCACCCTGGGATTTGCAAGAGGGGGAGGGGATAATTAGGAATCTGTTTAACCAAAAACAGCAAAACCTACACCCTGAAGCCTACAGAATGTTGTTGAAGGAAGTTAAAGGTCTAAATAAATGAAAAGTATCCCGTGATCACAGATCAGAAGACACGGTGTTGCTACGATGACGATTCTCCCCAAACTCAGCTACAGATCTGATTCAGTTCTGGTCAGAATCCCAGCTGATTGATAGAGTTTAAAACATGAGAAACGGATTTAATATTCACATGAAACTTCAAGGGACCCAAAAAGAGCCAAGGCAGTGTCGTTCCTGCCACTAGAACGCACGCTGCAGGAGACAAGCTTTCCCTGCACACCCAGTGAGGGGCGTGTCCGAACCAGCAGGGACCAGGCCCCGGCCACACAGCTGGGAGGCCTTGGGCTTAGCGGGACTCACTGCTGCCTTCCTGCAGGTGGTGCCTGGTGGGATTGATGGGTTTACGGGCAGGGACAACGTGCCATGCCGCTGACATCCTGCTCACCTACAGTCAGGGGCGTGGAAGTAGGAAGGAGGTGTGCAGACGCAGACAGACAAGGCCCCAGTGGGACAGAGGGCGGCTCAGCACAAAGGCTGGGCACCGGGACTGAGAGGCCAGCCTCCGCCTGGACGCACCGAGGTTGGACCAAGTGGCCGTCAAGATTCCATCTGCTTTCGCCTCCAGTGTAAACACAGTGGCGGGTCCCTGGTGCCAAATACTCAATGAAACCCCTGTCTGGGCTGGACTCTGAAATGAATGGTCAGCCGTCAGCAGGGCCCTGCCTGCCTAGGAGCAGCCAGTACCCACCCTCCGCCAGGGGGGACTTCTTCTGTTTGCCCAAGGGGCCCCCACCCAGCTGGAGCCCCTCGAGCCAAGATCTGGGTGTGAAGGCAAAAGATCCAGGTGGTGCAGCCAGGACAGAGCGTGTCCAAGGCAGGTGCCCGCCCTCCTGGATGCATGGGGACCCGGGGCTGGGACGTGATGGGGAAGCCTGACTCGGGTCACCTGGATGGGGCTCACTGGACTGAGTCACTGAAAATTCACTGTTGCCGAATTTGCTTTCTTTCCAACACTTCCCTTGGCCTCTAAGTTTCTGTGTAGGAAACAGGAGGATCTAGAGGAAATTAATTATTGAACAGCATCCGCTTTTAAAAAGAAAATTTTAAATAATTAAAAAATACTCAGATCTCTCCTTCCAACTGCACCCCCTACCCCGGGAGCGGAGGCCTAAGCATAAGAAGCAGGAGAACCCAGATGGAGCAGAGCTTGAAGTGGGTGCTCCCCACACCACATGCCCCGGCCCTCAGCTGCAGCCCGTGGTCCCGGCTCAGCCAGCGAGGAGCCCACGCCCACCGCAGGCAGACAGCTGGGAGGACAGGCCCCGCAGCTCCCAGGCCAGGGTGCTCATGTGCTCACAGACCCCCAGGCCTCTGCCCCAATCGGCTGGCCCTCCCAGCCCCACCTCGTTGCCCGCCCCTGCACGCCCTGGTATCTCTCTACCCTCGAGAGGATGCTAATCTCGTAGGCCCAGACCCCATCCCACCCATGATTCCTCTTCGCCTTCATCACCTCCCTGCAGGCCTGGTGGGGGGTCAGGGCCCCGGCACAGGGGGCAGGGGGCCCTCCAGGCCCCTGTCTTCGAACCTGCCCAGGGGATGGCCGTGCCTGCCCGTGTCCTCAGGAAGCTCTGGTCCAGCTACCGCCACAGACCCGCCCTGCGGCCCCGGGTCACCTGCATCTGACGCTTAGGACAGCCTCCTTCTAGCTCTGCCCCTGTGTACAGGGTCAGGGGGCCCAGGTGGGGGGATAGCACCCGAGGAAAGGGGGCGGTGGGCGGGCGGGGGCAGGGGAGGCAAGGGGACGGGCCCTCCAGGACCGGAAGTCCCTGCCAGCTGGTGACACCCCTCCTGGAAAGAAATCTGCCCAAGCAGGCGTCTCTGCCCTGGGGATGCCAGGAACCCACACTCGAGCTCCGAGCACGGGCGCCCTGTCCACGCAGGGAGGGCACAGGTGCTGCCCTCAAGGAGACGTCCACAGTCCATCAGCAAAGCGGGGAGCAGAGGCTTCTTCCCGCCCCATCTGGCTCTCCTACGTCTCATCGCCATGAACTCCATCACCTGTTGCATTGGGGGTCCCCTGTCCAACTTGTTGGCTCAGCTGCACCCCCAGGCACTCACACTTCTGTCGGCCGTGCCCCCTGTCACGTGGTGACCCCACAACTGCCCTTGGGGGGATGGCTTATGCGCGCGGAGTCGGGGCCAGCCCCGCCCACCGTCTGCCCATCAGGGGTCTCTGCACCTGAGCCGCTGGGCAGGCCCCTGACCAGGGTCTCTCTCTCCATTTCTCAGTCTCTCTCTCGACATGATTTCTAAGCTGGCAGAAGGAGAGTGCTCCCAGCCTGACGACCACAGCAGGGCCGGGGCTGCTGGGCCAGCGGTAACGTTGCCCCACCCAGCTGATGGCGGCCACACTTGGTTCCTTGGGAACCGGAGGGGCCGGAATGGTGGTCGTGCAGGGCGGAGGCCAGCCTCCTCTGCCCGCCTCCCCTCCGGGCCCCCCGCATCCCTACAGAGTGACGGCCCAGGGCAGGGGGCACCTAGCCTGCCTGGCTCCCAACAGCTCCGCAAAGCTCAGCACTCACTTCCCCAAAGCTGGGTGCCTGCACCAGGCAATGCCCAGAGTCCGTCTCCCCCAAGTGACCCCTGGAGACGTTTGCGGCTGCCCGCTGGCAGTGGCTGAACACGGGAAAACAGTGGTGGAGATGGAATAACACTCCCAGAGATGTCCAGCACTGACCACTGGAGCCGGGGGCACCCTCGGCAGTGGGCAAAGGGGCTCGGCAGACGGCAGGGGCTACAGCTGTGCCCCGCTGACCGCAGCTCCCCTCAAAGGCCAAGGGGATCCTGGGACAGGCGTTGGGGAGCGGATGCAGGAGGAGAGGTCAGGCGGTGGGGGCCACTTGCTGGGCCCAGTAGGGCCCCAGGAGGAGCCGGCAGCCTGGAGGGAAAAGATGCCCCCATCGAGGAGGAAGTGACCCTCGTGCTACGACCCCAGACCGGGACCACACAACCCTGTGGTCTCCTCCTGCAGCCCGCGGCCCAGCCCCAACCCCGACACCTCTCTCAGCCACAGGCCTGTGAGGGCACCAGACATGTGAGTGTGAGCACGTGCTCACACAACAGAGGACGTGGGCAGATGTCATCGCGATGAGGAAAGGCCACATCACTTCATGAGGGCAAGATGCCACTTAAGTAAGGACAGAGAGCTGGTGAGACGGACACATGCTGCCCTCGTCGGGATGGCACTTCCACGGGAGCTGGGCGTGGTGGCCAGGCGCCGACTGGGCGCCCGGAACGGCCCCACCATGCCCTTGGTGAGTGCGTCCCTCCTCAGGGAGAAGCTTTTTAAACCCGCCCCGAGGCCAGGACCCGCCCCAAGGCCAGCCGGTGGCCCCTGGGTTCCCAGCCGCGAGCCCAGGGTGCCCAGGGCGCTGGGCGCTGGCCACAGCACCTCTCCTGTTCCACCTGCCAGGTCCGGAGACCTGGCCAGAGCCAGCCCTGCAGGCGTGCCCTGGGGGCCCTGCCAGGGGCTCTCCTCGTCCGTTCTGGCCCTGACTTTCACGAAGGTAACCAAGGATTTAGGAAGGCTGGAGTGCACAGGGTTGCGCTGGTCTCCGGGTGGGATGACGGATGGGGGCTGGTTTTCTGTGCACACACGTGTGGCAGAACGTCTGAGCCACAACCGGGACACGTGGAGCTAACGTCTGACTCCTCCTGCACAAGCGGCCCGGTGTGGAGGCTGGTATGACGCTTGTGGGTGCCCCTCGGGGACCGCTCGGAGAGAACCCACTGATGGTGGTGACAGCTCGGGTTAAATCTCTTCTTCCCTCTCACCGAATGCCCCAGCGCACCCCCACAGGGCCCCCCACCACGCCCCACCGCGCCCCACCACAGTCCCCAGCACGCCCCCACCGCGCCCCACCACGCCCCCCACCACGTCCCCCACCACGCCCCACCACGTCCACCAAGACCCCCCCGCGCCCCACCACATCCCCCACCATGCCCACCACGCCCCCACAGCGCCCCCACCATGCCCCACCACATCCCCCACCACGCCCCACCACGCCCCCACCACAGTCTCCAGCACACCCCCACCGCGCCCCACCACGCCCCCCACCACATCCCCACCGCGCCCACCACGCCCACCAAGACCCCACCGCGCCCCACCGCCCCCCACCGCGCCAGGCTGCCCACCCTGTGGTGCCCTCCCCTCCACTCGCCAGGCACCCTGGTGAGCCCATGGCTGTTCCCAGGATCAAACGCTCTCAGCCGAGCACAGAGTCCTCCAGCCCGCTGTCCCAGGTGGCTACCGCGCGGCCACGCAGCTGGACGCGTCACGCACTGTGACCGTGTTTCGCCACGTGGCACCTCGGGGCCTGCAGGGGCTGCGAGTGCCTCTCATCCCGGCGACGGTGCTGCGAAAGACGTCGCGGAAAACCCGGGCCTGTGGGTCAGCGAGTCCCGCCGCTTCGTCTCGAGAGGCCCTCCAGGACCGTCCAGCAGGGACCGCGCTTCCCCGCGACGTCGGCGCGTCGTCTGCGGAGAGCTTCCCTTGACCGCTCACCCCACGTGGCCATGCGGCTGGATTCCGGTCCCCACTGAGGAGCGCGAGGACTTCAGACAAACCTGGACCCTGCTCCGATTCCAGCCGCTGCCATCGGCTGGGGCCCACCAGACAGGCCTGATCACAAACGCGCCTGCAAGCCGGGACTTCACAGTCTCCACGGAGCCGCGGGAACGGAGCCCCCTCCCCGATCAGGAAGGCGTTCGCATCAGCCTCCTCCACGTTTCTCTGCAAAGGCTCCAGGCACCTGCCGCCCCGACTGTGTGCACCGTCCAGCACACGCGCACATCCTTGATCCCGGCCTCGAGACCAGCAAGGCTTCTCCAGACGTTCCGTGCTTAGACCACCCTACCAGTTCCTTCCACCCTGGAACAGAAGGGTTTCAACAAAAAGCACGGAAAAAAAAGAAAAGTTGTGAACGCTCCCCACAGACTCGGTTGTCAGTTTGTTTGCTGTGATCAACATCAACGCATCGAAAGAGAAAATGTTTCTGTGAGATCAAAGCCACATTTAGGAAGGAGACAGGATGCTCAATTCTGGGAAATCTGCGGAGTTACTGGTGCCCACTGTGACAGAGGCGAGGCCGCCGGCATCCAGGCTGCGTGCCCGCCACTGGCTCCGGGTCAGCTCGCGTAAGTAAGTACGTGTATGTGTTAGGCACTCAGTCGTGTCTGACTCTGCGACCCCACGGACTGTAGCCCGCCAGGCTCCTCTGTCCATGGGATTCTCCAGGCAAGAATGCTGGAGTGGGTAGCCATTTCCCTGTATTTACTTCAGCTTTCAGTATTTTCCACATTATCTATCATTCTGAACGCTTCACAAATGGTTTTTAAAATGTGATGAACACCTGGGAGGCGCCACACACACCCTTAACCACACACACACACACACACACCCTGAACTACACCACATTTTAACTAACGACCACATTTTGATGACCACTCCATCTCTGGTGGTCTCGGACATGGAATTCCCTGGGGAATTTCCTGGGGCAGCTATAATAACCACTATTTCTATCAAATTTAGAACTTATAGATGGTTAATCCATGTCCCTGAAAGTAGTAATAAAAGTATATATTTCAGAGCAATGACCATTTCATCCCAGGGATCTTATTTTATGAAATGCTTGCTTGCCAAAGACCACAATTTACTTTTTACAGTTTCATTGAATGACTGCATTTGAGACATTCCCTAATTAATTCCAGCTCTTTCTAAGCCGGCTGTGATAAACATAACCTGTGCCAAGATCAGAGCGTCAGTTCTGGCAAGTCCACAGCCGGGATGAAGGGAAGACACACGTGCGGAGGGTTTGGTTCTGCCAGGGAACCCACTGTGGGGGCGGAGCCTGGGCTTCTGATTGGACGACAAACATTGCATCAAAGTCTGTAAACCACAGAGACTGTATATAAGGAAGAGAACTCCAGAGATGTGCAAACAGCCTCTGAACCCGAAACGACTCTGGCTGCCTGGCTCTAATGACACGTATTTAACTGGCAGTTAAGACTATTTATAGTCTCGCGAGACGGCTGGGACTCACAGAGAAGGACCCGTCAATGCAGCTGAAGATTAGAAAAAAGTAGATTTAAGAGCACAGGGGCGGAGGGAAGACGTTTCCAGCCCACCCTCTTTCTCCTCATCTGGAATCTGGACGACAGGGCACTGTGACTGCCGGCCCCCTCCTGCCAACCTGCTGGGATCAGAAAGGTCTGGTTGGAATCTCAGCAGGGAGGGTGGTGTCAGGAGACTCTCGAGCCTCCAGATGAAGCAAAGCTGCCACCATGATCCAGAAGGATGCTTGACTCCCATCCTCACTGCAACAAGCTGTGCTTTCAAGGCAGACAGTAAGCCCTCTGCGCATCAGACTGAAGTTCACAGGGGAGTGTGATATTTTTAACAACTGATGCCATAAACCAGTCGACTGGCATCGGAACGGAAGCCTAGGGACCTCGCTGGTGGTCCAGGGGTTAAGAATCCGCCTTCCAATGCAGGGTGCTGACCTCCCCCGTGCCGCAGACCAATCGAACCATGCGCTGCAGCCAGAGAAAGCTGAGCGCCGCAGTGAAGACCCCGCACCGCCATCCAAACAAAACCGGAAGCCCATCTCATAGAAGGATGTGTTTCCCTGGATTGACTGGTGACCCCGGAGGGTCTTCTCCATCTGAGTTTGGATCAGGAGGTTGTTTTGAGGACGAGGCCGCGGCAGGCCAGGCAGAGCGCCGCACAGATTTCCCAGTCCTCCCAGGCGTTTACATGGGACTGCGTGGGGGGGTCCTGGTTAGGACTGGGGCAGCTGGGGCCTGGCCTCTGCCTGTTTCTCCTTTGCTTTATTTCTTCCGCAGCTTGAGTTTTTCATCTCGGTGTCAAGAACAGCCTGCAGGGAGCCAAGGACGGGGCCACCAGGTGTCCCCTCTCTGACGTCGCAGTGTCAGGAGCGAGACACGTCATGCGCTGAGGTGACAAGACACACAAAACCAAGGGGTTCGGTATGAGGATGGTATACCCCACCCTGGAGAAACAGCTAATCATTCGTAAAAGTTCGGATTAATCAAACAGCTGCGTGTTTCCACCAAAGGCTTCAGAAACAGTTCAAGGCAGCTTTTGTCAAGGGCAGAGACACATGCCTCCTGTTTGCTCCCAGCCCGCAGGCGTGCTGGGGGCCTGGTCACGTGAGCGGCCCCGGCCGCCGCGACCCCCGCGCTCCGCTGCAGCTTCGGGCGGACGCGGCGTCGTCTCCTTGTTGCCCCCTAGTGGCGGGCAGGTGTGGGTGCAGAGGGTCACAGGATTATTTTAGCTAGAAGGTGATAGAAATATTAACAACCGATTTTATTTTTTTCCATTAGCCTAGAAAACTAGAAATTAACATTTTTCAGATGTTATTTCAGTAAAAGATGTAGAAATGTTCTTGGCATGTGAGTGTAGAAAAAAATCTAGGACTTTCGGTAGAGCCAAATTTTACCTTTGGAAGTGATGAGCCCTTTGACGATGAGACTAGATGGTAAGTGTTGAACGAGAAAGCTCCCTGCTCTCCAGTAAAACAATTACATTCCACCAGGGGACAGGAAACCCTGTGGCCCCCCACTTGGACTCACTTTAGCTTTAACTCCAACATCATTAAAGTCTGATTCACTGCTTTACTCTATGGTGTGTGCCTGTGTTCGTGTCTGTTATATGTGTGCAGGCATGTGTGTGCATGTCTAGGTATGCACGTGTGTGCATGTGTGAAGGAATGTGTCTGCATGTGTGCATGTGTGCATACCTGTGTGCATGTGTGTGCGTGTGTGTGCATGCATGTGCAGTTACATGTGTGCATGCCTGTGTGTGTGCAGGTATGCATGTGTGCGTGCATGCGTGTCTGTGCATGTATTCATACCTGTGTGTGCATGTGTGTGTGCAAGTATGCATGTGTGTGGATATCTGTGTGCAGGTGTGCGTGTTGTGCAGGTGTGTGTGCATGCGTGTGCAAGTGTGTGCAGCCTCCCCTGGTTGGGGCAGAGGTGGGAGCTCCTGCCCAGTCGTTTTCCTTTATGGAGGCGCCCTCTCGTGGCCACAGGAAATATTGCGCCATAGCCGTCTTCTCTGCGATGACCTTGGATAAGGAAAAATTCCCTCTAAGCTACACAGACACATGGGAACTTTGAGGAAATACTTGATGTTTTTTAAGTGCAGATGTTGAAGTGCTATGGCACGGGAACCGCATTCTAAGCTAGGATCTCCCAGATGAGGGCCCTCAGGCAATGGATTGACGGATGATGGAACGACCAGGATGATGGGGCCAGGGTGTGACCCAGGGCATGGCGGCCATGCCCCCGCTCCCCCCGGGCTCCCCCCAGTGTCCCCCTCCTCCCTCAGGACACCAGTCACTGCTCTGGGGCTACCCTCACTCACACCGCCAGGCCCTCTGCTGGGTGGACAGTGTCTACAAAGATCCATTTTCCTCAGGGTTCGGGGTTGGGACATGGACCCCTTTCCAGGGCCATCATTGACTCCTGCAGAGGACGTGGGGCCCGGGGGCGTGGCGGGCAGGCAGCAGGATGCTTGTGGCTGGCCTGGCCCTGCGCCCAGGCTGCTCGGCCCGGCGGGCATTCTTGGTGCTGCCCCTCACCCCGAGCCCCGCTCCAGGCTCCGCTCCCATCAGGCGTCCACCAGGCCTGTGTGGTGCTGCCCGAGGGTGGAGGAGACGGTGGGGGAGCAGCCCCTCACAGGCTCCTCAGGGACGAGCACCCAGGAGGAGGGGGCAGAACCCATGATGTGTCAGGTGACGGGGACCTCAAAGCCACCGGAAGACGCAGCGGGCATTCACGGTGAGAGCGAGTGGGCCCCCAGCCCCACCCGACCTGGCTCCCTCTGTCCAGCTTGGGCCTGAGCTCAGGGAGCAGCTCTGACACGGGGAGGGGCCCTCATGGGTGAGCCCGGCCTGCCCTCCGCGGGCAGACACGGCCCCCAGGGCCGGCACACCAGCATGCAGCATGCACTGCGGGAGGGGGCAGAGGCCCCGGCCCCTCTCCCTCGCCTGCCGTGTCCAGGCCAGGCCGGCTCTGCCGGGCGCAGCACCACGCCCGGACTCTGCTTGTCCTGGAGGCTGCCCTCCCCTGGCCCCCACCCCACGGCCCCCGTCCTCTTCGCCCAGACCCTCCTCCCCAGGAGTTCTCACCGCCCGCCTCCACCCACCCGCCTCCACGGGGCCCGACTCTGCTGGCGTGGCAGCAAGGCCTGCACTCCCCCGCACCCGGGCCACGGCGGGAGCCGGGCGAGGCCGTGGGGCCTGCTCGTCCCACCCGAACAGCCGTGAGCGCGTCCCAAAGGGCAGCAACGTCAGCCAGCACAGACACGCACCCCTCTGCTCACAGGCCACAGCCTCCTGCTCCGGGTCCTGGGAGGACCCCGGCTAGATGCATGCCTCCCTCGGTTACCCAGAGCACCCTGGGGCGTCCGGGTATTTGAGACTAAACGGAGAAAGGGACTCCGGTTTTTAGCCATCACCTTGGGTGTCCTTGGAGGAAGCCAGGGAACAAGCAGTATTCTGAGCACTGATGTTAACACGTCGGAATACACACAGTGTGCCAGGCCTTTGCTGCGCGCTGGACCTCAGGGAAAACCCGCCTCTGCAGAACCAGCTGACGACGCGGAGGGAGAACACAGCGGACACGCCTCGGCCGGAGGATCTGGCGGGCAGACCGTGTCCTTCTCCACGGCCACCGGTCCCAGGGGGCACAGAACACAGGCAGGGCCCCAGCGGGCCGCCCCTGGGGACGGGCCGCGTTTTGGAGGCCTGGCTGGTGGACGCAGAATCTCCCCGGGGCCCGCCCTCTCCCGCCTGGGCCCCATCATGCAGCAAGGAGCCCTCCGCCCAGAACCAGGCCTCTGGGCCAGGGGCACAGCCAGTGTTCCGGCCAGCCCCAGCCCTTCCTCCAGAGCCCGCCACCCGGCGGGACCCACACATCACACACCCTTTCCTGGGAACAGAAGACCCATCGCCCTGTCATCCGGGGGCCGCCCGGTCACTGTGTGAACAGCTACTCGGCCAGAGAAAGTCATTTCTGTGCCATAAAATGGAATTCCGCTTCTTCACTAAAAAGGAATGCTGTTGATCAAGCGAAACCTATGAAACCCCGGACACAGAGGCGAAGAGTCACCTGACGCGCTGGGGCCCTGGGGAGCCGCGTCCCCAGGGCTGCTGAGGGAACACGGCCACGCCGTCAACGCGCCCCCGCTCCGGGCCGCGGTCAGAGCTGCTGGGCCCGGGCATGGACGGAGTCCGACCGCTTCACCTGGGAAAGAAGCCGGCGGTGCTGATGAACAGCTGAGCCATGTTCTGATGAGCATCAGTGGGGCGGGGGTCCACCTGAGAGCTGGGCGCCCATCAGCAGCAGTTCCAGGGCTAGCGCCCATCCGCTGACCGGCCCACATGACCTCTGCCGAGGGTGGCCTTGAGCCAGGCAGAAACTCCAATCATGAGATGGCACTTCCACACGCGACCCTGACCCCCACCCCAACATGGGGCAGCTCCTGACCCCCGTCCTCACCCCGCAAACTCGGCCATGACCCCCATGGATGTGGCAGTCAGGGGTGTGGCCAGGTGCCCCGGGCACAGGGAAAGTGAACAGAAAACCTGGGGCATCCCAGCGTGGCAGCGGGGTCTGGGCAAGCCGTGGGGGCAGCGGAAGTGGGGGACCTGCTCTGAGGGCCAGCGGCGCGTGGGAGGAGGGCGGCTGGACAGGCCGGGTCAGGACCCCTGATGCCGACGGCTAGACAGCCCTGCCAGCCGCCACGTGGGGCCGGAGTGGACCCAGCGCTGCCCCGGGAGGAGGGATGCCCTGCTGCTCAGACGTCAGGACGCAGGCGGCTCGCAGCTCAGCGACAGCGACCCAGGCATCCAGCCCTCCTGGGGCCGATGGACAGGAAGGCATGGTCCCCTGACACGGACACTCCTCAGCCCCCGGGATGGGGCTGCTCGGGGACACGAGCCAGTCGCAGGAGCACAGACCCTGTGGACCTCTCCTCACAGGAAGCCCTGGAGCCCCTGACTCAGAGACAGGAAGGAGGACGGGGCAGGGTCGTGCTGACGGGGACACTTTGGGAAGATGAGAATGTCTGGGAACGATGGTGTGATGTTTGCCCAATTGTGTGAAGGTGCTGAACGCCCTGAGCTACACAGTGAAAACTGCTGAATACAGTAAATTCATGTTATCAGTGCTGCAAGGGCTGATGCTAAGAAGCTCCAGTACTTCAGCCACCTGATGGGAAGAGCCGACCCATTGGAAAAGACCCTGATGCGGGAGAAGAAGGGGACACCAGAGGATGAGATGGTTGGATGGCATTACCGACTCGATGGACATGAGTTTGAGGACACTCCGGGAGTTGGTGATGGACAGGGAGGCCTGGCGTGCTGCAGTCCATGGGGTGGCAGAGTCAGACACGACTGAGTGACTGAACATCAGTATTTCACCGAGACTAAAAAAACAAAACTCCAAGCAGCTCAAGGCCCGCGGTCAGCTCCTCTGCAAGCAAGGAGCCGGGCCCCTCAGCCTGACCTCCCAAATGCGGCTGTTCATTCATTCACTCATTCAGTTCGTCAAGATACACAGATTGAGCAGCCCCCTGCGAAGCCCTGGGCTGGACGCTGGTGGTCTGGCAGGGTCCCAGGCCAGGCCCCTCTGATTCTGTGGTAGAGGCAGGGCTGTCAGGGTCTCCGGTTGTTGGCTGAGGCCTCTGGCTCCGTCACTGCCGGCCCAGTGAGAGGCGCAGGCCAGCGGCTCACGTGCGTCCGTTGGGGCGGCCCCGGGGTGGTGGGGCATCGGCTGTCTGGGGGTGCACAGCCTCTGGGCAGGGTCTGTGGGCAGGGGGATGACAGCCCAGACCTCCAGGTGGGATGCGGGCCCCCTGCTCTCGACGGGGTGACAGGCCTGCACGTCCCGGAAGGGTGGGGACCTCAGGCCTGGCTGAGAAGGCAGCAAGGGCACCTGGCTGCCTCGCTGGACAGCCCGCACTCCCAGGGGCCTGTCCCCAGGTCCCCCCCGGCCAGGCGGGCACAGCAGAGGGCCAGCGGGGGGCCTGCCCGGGGAAGCTCTGAGGGGGCTCTTTAGGGAGGGGGGCGGCGTGGGGCAAGGGAGGGACCCGGCCCCCAGCGCACCCCCGGCCTCTGCTGGCTCAGTGGGGGCCGTCCGCTCCTGTAGGCAAGGATGGGAAGGGGGGACACAGTGGGCACTTTTCACGCCATGAGGGCCCCGCCTGCTCCCCCCACGCCTGGGCTGGGAGACCCCCAGGGGTCCTCGCCCACTCTGGTTCCAGGCTGTCCTCAGGCCCTCAGGATGACACCCACGGGGGCCAGACGCGCTTCAGACTGGGACATGCCAGGTGGGCCCCCAGGCGGGCAGAGACATGGTCTGGACCCTGAGTCCGGGGGTCCTAGATCCCACTGCTGATCTACAAAATAAAACCTCATTCTGGCAAAACATCAGGCATGACTGTTAATGTCACTGGGGCCCATGTCTTTAAGGCTCCAGTGGTAGTCTGGAAGTTTCCCCAGGAACGGGTCCTGGTTCCATGCTGCCCCGACAGACGGGACGGGACACAGGGGCCGACGGTGCCTCTCCTGGGAAAGTGCACCGCTTTCAAAACGAACGTTTCCAAGCATCTGCTGCGGTGAGGTCCTCAGCCCAATATCGGAGAAGGGGTGGTGCCTGGAGGGCCTCCTGGGGCTGGGCCCAGACCCCTCCCGTGGCCCTGCCTCCCCGGGATGGGGGCCCACCAGGCCCAGGACGGACACCGCCCTCCTCCACCCGGCCCTCCTGGCCTCCGGGCGCCCCCCTGCTCGCTCAGGAGCCGCCCCCACGTCAGGGCCGAGTGGAGACAGCCGTGGAGGCGTGCGGCTGGCTGAGGCCTCACAGATGACCGCCCGGTCCTGGGTCCCCACAGCAGGATGCTCCGGGGTGTGGGCCGCTGAGCTGGACCCCAGCCAGAGGCCGTGAGGGGGGTTGGTCCTCACGGGGGCGACTCTGAGCCGTGTCCCCCTCCCACGGCCTGGGATGCAACTGCGGTCCGCCAGGACGGACTCCTACCGCCCGCGCCTGTCCGGCTTCCCGCGCGTCGGCAAGGCCGCTGTCTCCATCCCGTGCTTGGTGGGGATGCCTCCTCCTGCGGTCGCACATTTCAGGGTCTAGACCCCAAAACCTCACTGGATCTCTCATGACAGATGATGGAGAAGAGTTGCTCTGTTTAATTACTAGTACTGGGGTTCACAAACGATGCCGAGTGTCAGTCAATAACGCTTACAGTTTATTCACGTGGGTAGCACTTAAAATCCGTTATGCTTTCATGGTTACATTTTCCACACTAAGCATCAAACACTGTCCACTCTACCCCCCAAGGGCCCCGCACAACCTCCCCCCACGGTCACCCGAAAACCACACGCATCACGCTCGCTCCAGGTGCCCAAGCTCACGGAGCCACCCCGCACGCCCGGGCCCCTGGGCAAGGGCCGCTGGCCTGTGAAAACCCCGAAGAAGCTTCTCACGGAGCCCTCGGTGCCCGGGGGGGAGGGCGAGGGTCCGCTGTTGAGAAAGGCTCTGCCAGGGCGGCTGCAAAAAGCTGGGGACCCCTGCCCGAGGCGGGGAGCTCCCCGAAGCTCTAGTTTTCATCTCAGCGCACGTGCTCAGGACCCAATGAGCCCAGACCCACACTAAGAGCCGGAGGTGGCCCCGCGGGGCAGAAGCTTGTAGACTCCCACCTTCCTGCCAGGAGAACAGCTCCGGGTCTAGGAGGAGATGGGCGAGCTGAGGTGGAACGCGGACTGCTTGCAGAGGATGGGGATGAAAACCGTCAATGTGAGAGCGACTCCAGCCCTCGAGCGGCCAGGTCGCCTGGGGAAGGTCTGGCTCCCTGAAGCTCCGGGAGGGGTCCCCGGGGTCGGAGGTCACCTTCACACAGCCCTGAGCTTAAATGGAGCCTAGATTCACACACGCAACGGCAGGAGGAGAGGGCATGTCAGAGCATGCACACGCACCCGGGCCGCGCACGGCCAAGGCGGCAGGACCCCGCGTGTGCGCCGGGCAGCGGGGGGCCGCGGCCGACGGAGGGGCCGCACGGGCGCGGCGGGAGGGGCACGGGCGCCGGCGGGAGGGGCCGCGCGGGCGCGGCGGGAGGGGCACGGGCGGCCGGCGGCTCCGCCCCCCCGCCCCCCCCCGCGCGGCTCCGCCCCCCGCCCCCCCCCCCGCGCACGGCTCCGCCCCGCCCCCCGCGGCTCCGCCCCCCGCCCCCCCCCGGCCCCAGTGCCCCCCACAGGAGGCGGGCCGCACGCGAGTGCACACGGCTGCTCCGCCGCGGCCGTCTAGAGGGGGCCCTTGGTCGGCTTCTTCTTCTTCGACTCCTCTCTGTGCTTCGGCTTCTTCCTCTTGCCGCCTTCTTTGAATCCTAAGGAGACAGGCGTGTGAGACGCTGCAGGGCAGCAGCGCGTGTCTCTGAACATCCCCTCCCCGGCTGACGAGACACACCACACGGCGTATCGGAGGCCCAATGGAGACATGAGCTGACTCAATACCTGGCGATGAAAGTCTCTCACACCAGCACCCCGGGTCCCGGAGGCCGAGTGCCCACCCGCCGCCGGGAGCCCCCCGCCCCACGCCCCGCCCCGAGGCACCCGGGGGCCCCTCTGCAGGCAGAAGCCCAGCGGTGACCACGTCCCGCCTTCCTGCCTGCCCGAGGCTGGGAGGACGAGAGCCCAATCCGCTCGCCTTCTGGGGTTCTACCTGGAACCAGGCGCCCAGGGCGGCTCTGCACCAACAGCTCAGGGCCTGTGTGCGCGTCCACATGGACGCAGGAGGTGTGACGCTGAGTGTGGGGGAGAAAAGACCACTGTGAAAATCCTGCCCAGAACCAGACCAGGGTCACTGTGGGTCTGTGAGCCGGCACACGTGGGCCCCTAAGCCTGAGAAGGCCACCTAAGCGTCATTGGGTTTCATATTACGCAGCAGGTGCGTCTCAGAGCGAAACTACTGGGGCCCCAGTCTGTTCAGAGGCCCTGCACCCACTCGGGGACCCCTTCTCAGAATACCCGGTGCGCGGGTCCACTTGGGGACCCCCTTTTCAGAACCAACACCCAGTGGGCAACACCCGGGGACCCCTTCTCAGAACCAACACCCGGTGGGCAGGCCCACAACGCCCGGGCCACGTCTGGGAAGGTCAAGGACCAGCGCTGTTCTTAACTCAGGAGCTTCTGTTTCATGCTGAATAATTTCATTTCTCATTTCTAACAGCTCGACGTTCTGGACAGACCCCTGGTGTGTGTGGAATCCATAAATCAACAACACTAACCCTTTCTCCACGTCTCACTGTCCGGTTTACGGGTCCTGAGAGGCGTGAGATGCAGCCTCTGAATAAAGCTGGGTCAGCCACCGCACTTCACAGGAGCGCCAGCAACAAGGGACCATCACGGTGAACAGAGCTGCCCCATGCCCCCCTGAACCACACGACACGGGCCAGGCCGTCCACACAGGAGGCCCTCCTGGGACCCACAAGTCCAGCCCTGAGGGCTGAGCACACGCCCACGATCAGAACCCGCCCACCAGCCCCTCGCACACCTCATCGGGGGGGGACACCAGACACACTGTGGGGGCCGCGCTCCTCCCCACACACTCCCAAGAAAACGAGGCAGAACATGGAAACCTGGCTGAAGTCACCGTGGGACCCTCCCCACCACACGGGAGCACGCCCCCCAGGGGCAGCTTATCTCGGGGATGGGGGCACCCAGCAGGTTCCACCAATGGGCCAGAGGCTGCTGACCTGCTGGGGACCTGGCTCGCCCTGTGACCCAGCGACCTTTTCCACTGTCTGTTTCTGGAACCTTCCTTTGGAGCAAGCAGCTCTGTCATCTCCCAGTAGGAAGAGGAAGACCTCACTCCGGTCACACCAATCACACAGACATCCTATCTTGAACCCTTTGGTGGCTTCACACTGGCACGCTGCTGCAGGCCTCGGGGCTCGCTACGGGAGGCGGGCGTGAACAGCAGGAAGCGGCCCGGCAGCACCAGTGTCCGCCAGGCCCCCCGGCCGCCCTGGGACGCAGGCGGGAGCAGCACCTGGCAGACACAGAGCCCTCCGCGTGCTGCGTGTGTGAGGACGTGCTGGTGTCAACGGCCTCCCACCTGCAGGCACCTGGGTGGGACCTGGCCAAGCGTGAGAGCGCAGTCACTTTGCTTTTCCTGCCGAATCCTCCTCTCCCGAGACCCCCTGCAGCAGCCACTGTCCTCCCCTGCACAGGCCTGGCCTCAGCTACCCACGGGCTGCACAGGCCTCGCCGTGGCCCCCGGTTCCACCTCCTGACCAGACAGCTAGACAAGCACCCCGAGGCAGGCCTGGGCCCCACGCGGGAGGCAGGTCCTTGCAACCAGAGGGACCCCTTCCAGCCACGAGACCCCATCAAGTCCTGTGTGTCCAGGAAGCTGGACTCATGGCGCTGTCCCCCACCACGTCCAGCCTGCGTGCCATCGCGGCCAGGGGGTGGCAATGAAACCGGGGAGGACGCCCGCAGGCCCATGCAAGGCACAGCAAGCCTGTTCCGAACTCACCCAGCCCTTCCATCCGCCTCTATTTTTCACTCGACCACCCAGGAGAAAGTTGTCTGCCATTCCTGGGGCTCGGGGCCCAGCACACCCACCGTCAGCGGGCAGACAGGACAAGCCCTGTCCTCGGGCAGACCTGGACCTGTTCCATGTAAGGGGGGTGCCAGGGGAGCTACAGGCACTGAGCTCCCAACAGGAAGTTCCAGAAGAAAGCAGTGGACCCTGTCCTCTCGGGTCCCTGCCTTGCCCCAGGTGCAGAGTCAACCTCACTGAGACGTCATCCTGACCCCGCAGATGAGGGGCCACCTGCCCTCCACCTCGTGGCCAGCTGTGGTCAACCTGGCGACTTCTGGCCCTGAGAACCAAAACGATCGCTTAGAACTGACGAGCGACCCCAACTACAGAGTCCCGACGCCTGGCTCCAGACTCAGCCAGGTCCAGCCTGCACACAGCCGTGCCCTCAGACGTGATCCAGAATCTTCTATGGGGACCGCAGTTCACAGACCACCCCCCGGGCCCCCCAAGATAACGTCGGGTCCAGAAGCTGAAATAGGCAGGAGCAGGGCCCGTGTGATCCCGGGCAGGAGCCCTCCCCTGGGAGAGGGGGGGCCAAGTGAGCACCCGGCAGGCGGCGAGAGGGCCCCCGGGGGGAGGGGGCCCCAAGGCCGCGCCCGTGATCAGCACGAGGGCGGGCAGCGGGGCTCAGTCCGCAGACGGAGGGCTCCTGGGGGCAGGCCGTGCCCGCGGGCTCTGCCGAGACAACACACACATGCGGTGCTGGGAGCCTGGCGCCCGTTTAATGTGGCCGCGCCCGGCCGCCCCCACCCACCCGTCAGGCCAGCACGCAGCAGCACAGGAGGCGTCTCTGTCCTCGGGGGCCCCGCGGCGGCCGGGGGGCGGGGCCCCGGTGCACACCTGCGCAGAAGGCGCCCGGCGCGTCCTCGTCCTCCCCCGCGGCGTGCGCCGCCGGCCGGGGAGGGGGCGCGGGCCGCGGCGGCCGCAGCGAGCGGGCGCTGGAGCTGGCGGGCTGGGCGGGCAGCGCGCTCTGGCCTCGTCGTAGGCATTCCTCCGCGAAGGCGTCCTCGTCGGCCACACCTGAAAGCAAAGGACGAGACGCGCGTGAGCCGGGCCGGGGCCGCGTCCTCGCGCCTGCGGGGCCGGAGCTGAGCCTCGCGGAGAGAAAGGGGGAACCAGGCTGGGCCTCGCCGTGCTCAAGGCTCCCGAAAGCCCCCCGCCGACCCCGGGGCGACGGCGGGGCCGTGCTGCGCAGGCATCGCCCCGGGGAGAGGGCAGGGCTGGCCGTGGGCCCTGCCGCGATGGAGGCGGCAGACTCCCCACGTCCCCGGCTCAGGCCGGAGCGCCGCTGGAGCTCTGAGCCAAGGACCCGCGCACAGGGTCACTTGTCACGGCAGACACACGGCCGAGCCCGAGCCTCCGCGCTCAGAGGTTGTGTTTCTATCAGTCTTTTAAAAAATAGGAGGAAGTTCTGCATGTGATCGAACACCAGGAACACCAGAAGAAAACAAGTGGCAGCCACCACCGAGCAACTTCCCGCTTCCTTCTCTGCAGTCGCAGCACCCTACCTGAGGGCACGGCTGCCAGCAGCCCAGTAACAGTGGGAAATGGGGACCCCGGGGGGTGGTGGCACCTCTGTGCCCCCCAAGGGTGAGCGCGCAGCCCCTGCCGGCCTGCGAGCCCCACGGGGTCATCCATGCCTGTGCCCCCTCGACTGCCCCGCCCACCGCAGACCCTACTCCAGTCCCCCTGCCCTGGGGGAGGACAAGAGGACCACGATGCTCCCGAAATGAAAGCCCTGCTCTTTCGACGGGGCTGCGAGCACAGCTGCTGCTGCCCTGGTAACTGGTCCCCAGGCCCCGGGCTCGGTGCTGGGCAGGGGCGCGGGGCCTTGCCTCTGTCTTCTCCAGACGCGCCTCCTCCCCAAACCCCACACACCTGCCCCGGCCGAGGAATCCTCCTCCAGTAGCACAGATGCTCACCTTCCAGACACAGGCGGACGCTGGGGAGCCCAGACCCGGGGCCTGTGCTTCCAGGGCTCCTGAGCGGACGCACGCCCTGCAAAGCCTCTGCCCACCCCGCAGGCCTGGTGAGCCCCTGGGGCAGGCCTCCACCAGCCCCACGATCCCCTCCAGCAACACACATGCAGGCCTGGTGGCAGGGAGGGGCGCCTGGTGGTCAGCGTGGGGCCCTGGCCACTCTCACAGCAGACGTCCACCCCAAGGGGCACTGGCTGAGGAAACAGGCCTGGCTGTGGCCCTCACCCCCGCCCCCCGCCTGCGCAGGGCTGCCTCACCACCCCCAAAGGGTCGCCAGCACGGTGGGGACACGGGCTGTGTGCGTGAACAGAGCGCCTCTGGGACACGGCCATCTGCAGGAGGAAAGCGCCTGAGTGCAGGGGCCCGGGCAGAGCAGGGCTGGGAGCTCCCGGGGGCCTGGGGGCTGCGGGGTCCAGCACACAGACACAGGCATGACCCCCAAACACGTGGAGCACTCCGGGGGAGGGGGCCCCAGAGCCACAGCTAATACACGACCATCACAGAGACGCGACCTCCAATCCACACGGAACGCAAGTGGGGGAAGGCGGGTGGCCCGACCCTGCAGCTAAGGGTCGCCCCCAAGCCCACGCAGGGCTCCAGTCCACCAGGCAGGAAGCGGCTGGCCGACCACTCCTGGGGGCTTCAACGTGCTTTTGCAGGGACACCGTGCCGCCAGGTGGGGCCCAAGTGCCCAGGTGCTGGACAGGCTCACACTGGGCAGCCGCGTGCCCGCGACGGCCTGGATGTGGCAGGGTGGGCATCCTGGGGGCCAGCCTGCTGCCGGTACCCACCTCGGACCCCCAGGGCCCGTCAGCTGTGCAGGAAGAGGCGGGGCTCCCCCAGCCCCGTCCTGCTCAGGGAATCCCACCGCGCCTCTGTGTGAGGGCGAGGCCAGCCTGCCAGGCCGCACACGGGATGCCTGTCTGCTCTGGACAGGCACCAGTGCACAGGCAGGGGGGCCCTGCAGGAGCCACGGATCCCCTCCCGGCCCCAGCACCTCCTCGGGGCTGCACCTGCCGTCTGTCTGGGCACGAAGCTGTCTGGACACACCAGGCCCGCCGCGCGGAGCACACAGGGTGCCCCCCGTCCCGTGGTCAGGACACCAGCCTTCCACTCCACTGCAGGGGAGAGGGCTCGGTCCCCAGTCAGGCAACTAAGATCCCGTGTGCCCCATGGCATATAAATAAGATGAAAAACATGTTTAAATTCGACAGCTGCTCTTATTTTTACAAAGGCACACGGCGCAGAACACACTCCAGGGCTCAGGGTCTGGCGAGCCCCCCAAAGACCGGGACCCTCTATGGGCAAAGGGAAGACCCTCCTGGGCCCCAGGGTCCTCTCGGCATCCAGATGGCCGTCTGACCCCCCACCAGGGCGCAGACGCACCCTCAGGGCTGGAGCCCAGGGCAGCTCGTGCACTCGCGCGCGCAGGGTGGGCGCCCTCCCCCACCCCAGGGGCACACCCAGCTCGGCAAGGGGCATGTGCTGTGCTGACCAGGCACCCCCCAGGCTCACACCCGACTCCTGGCACCCTCCCGCCTGCCGCCATGAAGCCCCATCTCTCACAAGCACCAGGCCACAGGCTCTCTGAACCGGGCACCGTGCAGGGGCGACAGAGGGGGCGTGGCCTCCGGGAGCCCCTGATGAGCGGTGGTACCTGCACGGCTGGGCTCCTCACGGCCCCACGGGCCGGCCACCCGCAGAGTCAGGAGCCCCAAGGCCCTGGGTCTGGAGCAGGGCGGTCATGTCGCTGACCCCACAAGGTTCCCCTAAAATCCCACCTGTGTCACGCGCCAGGAGAGGGTCCTCGGCGGGGCGGGGGTGGGGGGTGCTGGAGAGAAAGAAACATGCATACTGAGAACTTCTTCCCAGTAGTTCCGCTGGGTACTTTCTGAAAGAGATCCTTCCATGTATGTCCTCGCAAGCGCTCATTATGAACCCACCATTACACGCAAAGTAACACTGGGCATTAACAGGTTTACAAAACACGAGGCCACCATCCTCTTAGATGCAGAGGACATCATGCGAAACGCCCGGCTGCAGGAGGCTCAAGCTGAAATCAAGATTGCCGGCTGGGTGCTTAGTCGCTCAGCCATGTCCGACTCTTTCTGACTCCATGGACTGTAGCCCACCAGGGTCCTCTGACCATGGGGATTCTCCAGGCCAGAATACTGGAGAGGGTTGCCATGCCCTTCTCCAGGGGATCTTCCCAACTCAGGGATCAAACCCAGGTCTCCTGCATTGCAAGCGATTCTTTACCAGCTGATGCCAGGGAATAACCTCAGAGTGGACACAAATGATACCACCCTGATGGCAGAAAGTGAAGAGGAACTAAAGAGCCTCTTGATGAAAGTGAAAGGGAAGAGTGAAAAAGCTGGCTTAAAATTCAACATTCAGAAAACTAAGATCATGGCTTCCGGTCCCATCACTTCATGGCAAATAGATGGGGAAACAGTGGAAACAGTGAGAGACTATTTTCCTGACCTCCAAAATCACTACAGACAGTGAATGCAGCCATGAAATTAAAAGATGCTGTTCCTTGGAAGAAAAGCTATGACAAACCTAGACAGTGTATTAAACAGCAGAGACATCACTTTGCTGATAAAGGTCCAAATAATCAAACTATAGTTTTTCCATGTATTAATGTGAGAGTTGGACTATAAAGAAAGCTGAGAGCCCAAGAATTGATGCTTTTGAACTGTGGTGTTGGAGAAGACTCTTGAGAGGTCCTTGGACTGCAAGGAATCCAACAAATCCATCCTAAAGGAGGTCAGTTGTGAATACTCAATGGAAGGACTAATGCTGAAGCTCCAATCCTCTGGCCACCTGATGTGAAGAGCTGACTCACTGAAAAGACTCTGATGCTGGAAGGTTGAGGGCAGGAGAAGGGGACTGATAGAGAATGAAATGGGTTGTATGGCATCATGGATCTGATGGACATGAGTTTGAGCAAACTCCAGAGACGGTGAAGGAAAGGGAGGCCTGGTGTGCTGCAGTCCACGGGGTTGCCGAGTCGGACAGAACTGAGCGACTGAACCACCACCATCCTCAAAACCGTGCTCAGCGGCAGGTGACAGAGACCGCTCTAGAACACAGTGCTCCCCAGAGTGAGCTCACTGCACACCCTGGGCACTGGCAAGCCCGCCTCGCGAGGCCCAGGCTGTGACCGCAGCTGGGAGCAGGCCCGGGTTAAGAGGGCTCGTGCCTCCCATGGCTTCTGAGCCAGAGAAACAAGCCCCCAGGGGCAGCAGCACGGCGGACATGGGCCCAGCTGGCGTCTCAGAGCCAAGGCCAGCCTCTGCCGGGTCTCCACGTGCCGCAGCCAGGCCCAGCCCGGGAGCTGCCCTACGGCCACGAACACGCATGGCAGGGGTCTGCAAGGTCCCCAACAACAGGCATGTGCGCCCCCAACCCAGGCTCCGAGCCGATGCCCCAGACGTCTCCAGACTCTCCCAGGGCAGCGGCGTCTGGAGCAGAGACGGCTCTGCCCTCAGGGCGGCCGGGGCCGCGGATGCCAGTGCCCCACTCCCCGCCCGGGAGCCAGACGCCCCACCCCAAGGGGGCACAGGACACTCCTGGTAGAGGCAGGGCCAGCGCTGGAGACAGAGGCACCGCAGACAGCTAGGGCTGCCTCGCCCGTGTCTACTCTGTGGCTCCCGGTCACGCTGCCCTGGCCTCGTGCCCACAGCCTCCCCAGCACCCATGTCCTCCTGCAAGACCTGCCCCCGCTCCCAGGGCTGCGTGCATCCCCATCAGGGCGGGAGGCCCAGGGCCCCAGCCACTCGCCGCTGGACAGGACCCGTAGGTCTCTGCTCAAAGGCAGAGCAGGTCCAGGGCCAGCCAGCCCCCAACCCCTTTGGCCCCAGGGCTAGAACAGACACGGCTCCTTCCTGGGAAAGCTCAGGGCAGCAGAGGTGCCCCAAGCCGCAAGGGGACGAGCCTCTGCCAGGCCTGGGAAGACCGTTCACCCCCCCGCACTCAGCCCACGGGGGCTGGCGCCTGGAAACAGACTCCGGGGTGTGCCTGCACTGCTGAGACGCCGGATCTGCGGGACCGTCACTGAGTCTTGCGTTTGCCGCGCCGCGGGTCTCCGAGCTCATCCTCGGTTTTGGGCTGGAGGGCCTGTTTCTCACAGGGGCAACCGGTCCTCAGAGGCCTGGTCGCTCCGGGGAAGCACTCAGGGCCCTCATTTCAGGTGGCAGGAGGGTGGAACACACGCAGCGGCCCTGACTCCAGTGCGAGAGGAGACACGCTGCCCGAGACCCCCGCCACCATGACGGCGCCTGGGCTGCAGCTCCCGACGGCAGACGCTGCCCAGGAGGCCGACAGAGGCTCTTCCCTAAGGACAGGGTGGCCCCAAACCCCAGACTTGTCCCCACCGCCAGGAAACGCCTGCAGCCAGGAGTCTTGCACTTTGAGTCACAGCATTGGGCCCCACGATGCTCAACTGCTACACTCAGGGCCAGGGCCCCACACAGCGGGCATCCATCTCTCCTTCCCTGGGGTTCCCTCCACACCCACGACCCCGGCCCCGGGACGACCCCGAGGCCTGCTGTGGACAATTCAATGATGGCCCAGGGCTGCTCCTCGCCGAACAGAAACCTCTTCCAGAAAAAGCACGCTGTCCACCAAGGGTCACGGAACGCAGAGTGCCCCCACTGAAGGCTCCCACTGCAGGCCACCCAACACCTGCAGGGGACAGCCCCCCACCAACCCACCCACCACGGCACGGCACCAACATCCTCACGAGTCCACGCACCGCCCCTGTGGTACAACCTAAAATTCCAGGAGTTTAAACCAGCAAGTGATGGCGGCCACTGCCATCCCACCCCACACCTAACATCACAGCTGCTGAAAACCAACCACACCTTGGCTTCTTTCTACAGCTTCTGCGCTTTCCATACAACATGAGACACTCCTCTCCAGTGATATTCACCGTGCTTTTTGTTTCAACAACTTACTACGTAAACGCAAAGCACGTCACTCGAAGGAAAGTCAGTCACGTCCAATTCAACCACCCAGAGTGGACTGTTCTGGGGTCCCTTCTGCTAGCCTTTTCCCTGTGCAGGAATGAACGGCTAACGCGCAGGAACTGAAGCCCCGTGGGTTACCCGTCCTGCATCCTTTTCACTTGGGAAACTAAACACACACCAGAAAATATCCTGCCCTGTGGCACCAAGGGAGATAACATTTCAACACAAACCGCGACCTACCAGTCCCTGTGCGGAAGCTCGGTGAAGTCAGCGAGCAGCTATGAGGGGAATGTCCCAGCAGCAGCCACACGCACACAGCCAGGACCCCAAACGCTTCACTTCTTTCCTCAAATGGAGCCCCAACACAGGCAGGAATCTGGCTGATAACATGCAAATAAAAGCAAACCTCCTCGTGTAAAAACAGAGTCACTTTTTCCTAATATGTACAACCCCCCCAGGCCTTGGTGGTGGCTGCTTTTTGCTCTTCTGTGTTGAGGGGATGGGGCAGGGTTAATCCCATGCTTCCCCACATCAGGAATCCCACTGACACACATTGGATTACTCAAACACCCAAATATGCACCAGCGGCCTGAAGAGGACCCCAGGGTGCAGGGCCTGCTATGTGCCGTTCTCACGGGGCTCAGCGCTGGCCCTGCGGCATGGGCTCACACACAGCCCCGGGCAGGGACACAGACCCACGGGGGCGGGGAGGGAGCTGGCCCCAGGAGACTGGGGCCAGGAGACACAGGGCACAGGCCTCACCCACAGGCAGACCGGGAAGGCAGGCGGCGGCACGGAGGAGTCGGGAGGGCGCCCGTGCTGGGGCAGGAGGGACGCGGATGGGTGTGGAGGCCAAGGCCACAGCAAGGGCCTCCCATCCCGCCACTCCAACCCAAGTGCTGCAGGGCATCCACGCCACCAACGCCCCAGGGGGCCGGCCGCCCCGGCAGCGCTGAGCTCAGGAGAGGCCCTGTGCCCTCTCACCCTGCCCTGAGGCAGCCCCCCACGTGTGCCCCCCTCGCCCGAGAGCCTGCGGGGCTCGTCACAAGGGGCGTCCGTGCACCGCAGGCTACTCCAGGCACGGGCCCACCGCTCACACACCTCGGGTGGACCGCTGGAGGCCCACGGGACGGCCACCAGGAAGGCGGAGGCCAGCCTGCCCCACTGGGTCTGCCCGAGGGCGCCCGGCCCCCGTCCAGGCCCCCACGCACCCGGCAAGAGGGGACACAGCCGGGCGGGAGCCCAGAGGCTCGCCCAGAGCCCCCTCCCACCCCCCACAGAGCCGCTGCCCTCCCCTCAGAGAGCCCCCAGCCCACACAGCCCCCTCCCCTCTCCCACAGGGCCCCCTCCCCTCCCCCACGGAGCCCCAGCCTGCAGAGCCCCCAACCCAGAGCCCCTCCTCTCTCCCACGGAGCCCCCTCCTCTCCCCCACAGAACCCCCTCCCCTCTCCCACAGGGCCCCCTCCCCTCCCCCACAGAGCCCCAGCCTGCAGAGCCCCCAACCCAGAGGCCCTCCTCTCTCCCATGGAACCCCCTCCCCTCTCCTACAGGGCCCCCTCCCCTCCCCCACGGAGCCCCAGCCCGCAGAGCCCCTCCCCTCCCCCGCAGAGCCCCTTCCCCTCCCCTGCAGACCCCCAGGCCTCAAAGGCCCTCCCCGGCCCACAGAGCCCCAGGCCAGAGGCCCTGCCCCGCCCACCCCACTAGCTGAGTCCCCTCCCCTCACCTGCAGAGCCCCAGGCCCCCAGGCCCACACCGCCTCCCACAAAGATGGCTGGCTGGCGCCTGGGGCCACACGGCTGGAAGAGGCCCCAAGAGAAGCTGGGTCAGGGCTAGGCAGGACTGGGAAGGTGGTAGGTGGGACGCCCCCTCTGGTGTGAACAGCCAGGGGCCCTAAGCACCTGAGAGGGCAGCCTGGGCCCTCCCCAGCTCAGTCTGCACTCAGGCGGAAGTGGGGCTCTCCAGAGGATGACCAAAGGCCGTCCCCACAGACACTGACCAACATAAACCATCAGAGGACGGACTGATTGCTGCAGGGCCCCATCCATGGTCACAAAATCTGACTTTTCTCGAGACACCATTTAAACCACGTAAAAATCTCAAAATGAGTGAGTCTAGTTTAATATTGATATCCATTAAATACATTTTTTAAAAACTTGTATTACATAGACTAGCAAATATGTGCCAAGGAACTCGCAGGCACTTCATCAGAACACCCCGCCCGCAGGCACCACACTGACCGTGCAAGCCAGGGGAAGAAGACCCAGAGGACAGGACGAGGCAAGGATCCCCGACGGGGGCACACCACACAAGACTTCAGGGATGCCAACCCGGGCAAGAAGTCTGGGAGCAAGCTGGGTGACTTCAACACATACCAATGTTCCAAATAATCAAAGCCACACACGGACAAATACAAGTGAAAATACATGAAAAAAAAACAGAATGTTCAGATGCACAGCATGTACGCCGTTCAACCAAACCAAACACAACACAGTTTTCAGTCAAATGAACACGTGACAACTAAAAAGGGAGATGACTTTCAGGGCAGGCAGACAGCGAAGGATGATGGAACAGGCACCTCTTGAGATCTGAGGACGACTGCAGGAAACGGGTGCCTGATACTCACCCTCCAGCAGAGGCTCCGCGTCATCCCACCACGAACCGCACACAGACGGGACTCGCTCGTGCGTGAGGAACTCCCCACTCCCTGCGGGAGGTAACTAACGACCACCACCTTTCAACGCACATGCGTCCACGCCCGGATTACTCCACGCTGTCCAGGCGCCAAGTTCAGCAGGACCTCTCCTACAGGACCACCACCCCACGCAGACACCTGGACGGTCACAGAACAAGCGAACGTCCACGCTTCACCAGGCGGCACAAGTCCTGGGGCGGGGCCGTGATGGGTGCCCACGGCCACCAGCAGACCACGGCTGGACAGCTGCCCCAGCCGCACCCGTGGGGCCACAGCCGTTCCAGAAGCAACCGGAACCCGGACCCCATGTGGTGCGATGCCAGCAGCCAGGCCCCGGATTCTACAGGAGCCTTCCCTGACCTCCTCAGACTCGAGCCCATGTCAGCTGCACTCGGGCCCCTCACGCAGCCCCCAGAGAAGGGCCGCAGAGCCAGGACTCGGAAAGACCACCTCTCCTCCCGCCCAGCTCTGGGCTCCGCGTCGCCTCCACACGCAGCAGGGCCTCGGGCTGCCGGCTCCAGGGAGGGGAAAGCTCGTCAGCGTAGGAAGACAGCAGCAGCAAAGGCCAGCAGGGCCTGCCTGCACTGGCCTGGAAGAGGCACAGCCACGCCGACGGGGGCCTGGCTCCCTCTCAGGCAACCTGGGTGTGCTGTCAACCCTGGGTGAACGCACCGTCCTTGTAGGAGCTCCAGGAGCATCTTTAGTTAGAAGGCAAGTCCACTCCACTCCACTTTAAAGTGTGAATGCTCTTCAAGAGGTCAAATCACGTGGGGTGTTTTTTTGGTGCAAACAGAAAAGACTGCTTTTGAATGTCAGCAAACATTTCAAAGGTGGTGGGATCACAGCCCGCCAGGCTCCACTGTCCATGGAACTCCCTTCCAGGCAAGAATACTGCTTGGGTGGCCACTTCCTTCTCCAGGGGATCTTCCCCACCCAGGGATCGAACTCCCGTCTCCTGCAGCCCATGAGTCGGCAGGGGGATCTTTAACCGCTGAGCCACCTGGGAAGCCCAGTACCTGGCGTATCACACATCACACAGCTCCTGGGTGGACTATTTTAAGTAACTTCTACCCCCACCTCCCGCCCGCGCCTCAGTGCTAACCTCCACCCCACGGTGCTGGGCTGTCCATCCAGGGGTCGACCAACATGTACACGTGACTAGCAGAGCGCGTGTGGAGTACACTGGGCAGCCGCTGGACTCAGGCCAACAGTCTGGCCACTTCTCAAGGTGCTGGTACCTGACATCCTTTTAAGGAAATTATGACTCCCAATTTTAATCTGGAAAGTCACTTGCTATTACTGCTTAAAAAAGAATCACAGGTACGTGACTCTTTAGACTTCCCATACACAGGAGCAACTGCGTGCGAACTAAAACATCCTGTGTACTGATCCTTAAAATCACGGATACACCTCAATCATTGGAAAAAAGAACAGGAGAAGCCTGACGCGAAGATGACTCTCCAGCCTGGGGGCTCTGGCTGGAGGGGCGGCCGCAGGACGAGGAAGGCCCCAGAAGGCCGAGGGCTGAGCACCCTCCACCGAGGCAGGCCGCCCCAGGGCTCGTGGGCGCCCGCCGCTGAGCACCCGCCCGAGTGGGGCTCCGCGGGGGCAGGGCGCCCACATCCCCAGGAGGCAGCACAGTCCCCGCAGAGCAGGGAGAGGGGAGGCCACGCTGCGCCCGCTCTAGCGCTCCCGGGCCCAGGGGCCTGCAGCCTGCGCTCACTCCCCTGCTCCTGGGCCTCCCCCGACACCAGGCCGGAGGGAGAGGGCGGGGAGGGTGCAGGACACCATGGGCCGGGCGCCCCTCCAGGGGCAGATGAGCCCTCTGTGGGGAGAGACAGCCGATGCGTAATCTGCTGCGGTATCTGCTGTGAGACCTACCCACCGCCACCAACGATGCAGTGGTCCAAAGAACCGGAACGGCACACCAGAGGCGCGCCCCGGCCTCCCACGCCGGACACGGGGGTCACGGGGGTGGGAGGCCTGGGGGACAAGGCGGCCAGCTCACGGGCAGCACTGCCAGGCTGCAGGAGTGAGCCCTGAGGGGGGCAGGCACCATGCTGACCACAACAGACCCCTCGGGCAGGCCCAGCGCCCACGCGGGGAGGCAGAGCAGGAACGGCTGGCCCACCCTCGTGGGGTCTGTCCTCCACGGTGGCTGGGATGCATTAGACGACTCTGAGAACCGCATCAGAAGCAAAGGGGAAGACGTCCAGCCACGGTTTCCACGAGGCGCACACCTTGCCCAGTTTAAACCTCAGTCAAGACCCGGGGGGGGCAGTCTGGTCAGATGGGCGGACAGAGCGTGAGCAGAGAGCAAGCAACGGGCCTTCTGAGGCCCAGTCCCCCCGTTCACTGACAGGACGACGCTGCCGAGTCCCAGCGAGGCCTAGTCCTGCACACCCCTCATCACCGTGATGCCGAGATTCCTGCTCTCAGAGAAAGAGCTGCCGTGACCTCCCTTCCTCTGACCTTGATAGATAGCAAGACAGTATGACTAGTCACCAAAAAACAGGGAAAAAAAAATGTCTTACCACATTTTCATTGCTGGTCACACTCAGTACTGAATCTCCATCTAGCAACTCAATTCATCACAACTGCAAGGACTGCGAGACAAGGATGAAAAGTCACCACATGAGCAGTTATAGAAACAAGCCTCAGACTTAAAGGATGCAGCCAAAGATGACGGAGGAAGAAACCGATGATTTAGGCCTATGCCTTTACACCTGCGTCACTAAACCAACCACTCTGAAAGCAGCAACCACCTCGAGAATCACTCAAGGCAGGCAGGATCTGGGGTTTAAAGCAAAAGGCCATGGGTCACAAACATGCAGTCCAACCCCAACCAGACCACACAGCAACAAGGGAGCAAATTCACTCAACAATCTTGGCTCCAAAGCCCCCCGAAACTGTAGTGGTCACCTCTGTCTTGTCTGTGAACTTCCTGATGACTAACCACTGAGAAACAAGACCAGAAACAACTGATTAGAAAATTGCTGCTGGATTCTCTGCTGGATTCTGGTGACAAGACCGCCCCTGCAGAGGCCAAGGACAGCTGGTGGGTGACCAGGCAGGAAGGGCGAGGCTTCAGCAGACGAGGGAGTGAGAACCGAGAGGAACGATGCTGTCCCACGAACAGTGGCCGAGACCCCGGCAGACCAGACATGGGGCACAGGGGCTAGCTGCGGGGAGTCTACAGCTGTCTCCGCAGACCTCCACAATGTGCCCTGCATGGACCATCGGGAGGAAGAAAGGGGAGCAGGCGTGAACGCCGGGATCGTCCGTATCACACAGAAACCCTGACTGGGCTTCGGAACGCAAACCGGAACCTTTGGAGCCCGGAACGACGGGGAGGAGGCACCCACTGTCACTGAGCGACCCCCAGCCGGTGAGGGGAGACGAGGAAGGAAAAACAGCGTGAGCGAGCGCGGGAACAGCGGCACCGCCGTCCCCTTGAGACTGGGCTCCAAGGGCTCCACGAAGACCTCCACCCCGCACGGCAGGGGTTTCTCGCGAACAGAGTGCACAGGCAACGAGACAGTCTGGAGCACGGCCACCAGCAGCCTTGGGGGGAGCAGGGCCCAGTCTCCTCCTGCAAGGAGCCCCGGGGCTCCAGGAAGACCTTTAACCGTGAGTACAGGGACCGGCCAATGAGCAGCCGTGCGAAGACAGAAGCCGCTGCTCGCGGGGCTGGGGCCACTGGCGGCGCCGCACCCAGCAGCCTGCCCCGCGCACAGCCTCATCCCAGCACGGGGCCCGAGGCTGCAGACACCAACCCGCCCGCGTCCCGGGCTCCGGGAAGAAGGCCAAGCTCTCCGCCCGCATCACCGATGGGCCTATCCGCAGTGATGCCAACACTGGCGACTCCCCAAGCGGGGACGGTGGCCGTCTGACGGTGGCGCCCCCAGAGCACCGTCGCCAACAGACGGCCCTCTTCTCCTGCGCACCCGGCCAGCCCAGGGATGCGCTCTCAGGCACCCGGACCGCTGAGGGGCGCACCAGACTCCTCTTAACTGCCCTGGTGTCCCCAAGCGGCCTTGAATCTGTTCTCCTCAGCAGTTCATCCCACCCGTCAGACACCAATTTCGAGTGCCGGGACCCTCTCCCTGAGTGACTGAGGCCAGCCACGTCTGGGCTGACAGCACAGACGCAGCACGGCCCCCGGGCCAGGCCATCGGCCGGGCGGACTTCACAGCGCGACCACCCACACCCGCCTCCTCGCGGCCCCGGGTGCTAAGACGGAGCCGCACGGCCACCCCTTCCTTGTCTTCCTAGCTGCAGCTGTCTTCCCATACTTACATTCAAGTATGCAATGCTTCTTTAAATAGCTTCTTCGAGCTGTTTGACACTGTTTAGATTCAAAACAAACTTTGAGTAGGGTAGTAAAAAGACCAGCTAGCTCTTGTGTAATATCCCTCTGGCTGGAATTCCAGTTATCAGTGGTCATCATGACAGATCACACTGATAGAAAAAACGAAAGAAAACACCTTGATGTCTGCCCGTGCCAGCACCATCACGAGACTCCCAGGCACGCTACCTTTCAATGAGCTGGCATCAAACACAGCCTAGAGAACTGGGAAGGGTGGGAGGGTGGACAGCTGGTTCTGCCCTCCCTGAAGAAATGTTCAATAAATTGCTAATCATTACTCCACATCAACAGGGAGTTTTCATACACTCTCCAAATACATCAAAGAACAGACGTCAATAAGGTCCAGGGTCAGCCTCAGCATCCAGACGCAGAACGAAGAACTCCAGGAGCCCAGGCACGGAGTCACACACACACAGGAGGGCAGGCCCCACTCGGGAAAGAATGCACCGAACACATTTGCATTTATTTTCTTTTTTTTTTTTAAAAGCAAATGACAAAGACCCAGTTTACCAGCTTAACTTTTTTAAACCTAAGCTTAACATTACATATTTAAACAATTGTCAAAACTTACTAAGTTGCCAGCATTCATGCACAACTGGAAAACATCCTCAATGCACACTAAACCAGAAATGTATTACCATTAATGTATTAATATCGTCACTACTAAATACTGAAAAAAACTGAGATTATTTTGTGGAAGAGTCATCCTGGCAATGTTAGCTTCACAGCAGCTGAGACGACTCGGCTCACGTTTCAAACACAGTGGAAGAGCAGTCCGTGCTGGTGTTAGTCTACGCAAGAGTCACGGCCACCGTGGATTACGTTTAATAAAAAGCAAAGTGCATACAGAGATTTACAACAATTTTAAAGACAATAAAATGGTCCTATTACGTGGTCCCAACAGTAAACTCAAAAGTCTATGACAAACAGGGCTCCGACGAGCTGTGTATAAATACTTTAGATTAGGTACAGTTATACTGAAAGTCGAGTTCGTTTGAAATCTTCAAAAAAATGTTCCTGTTAATCCTCGCATGGCGCGTGCCAGAGTTAGGGTTCTGCTACGCGCGTGCGGCCAGCTACTTGTTATCCAAGCGCAGCAGCTGCTCCTTACCATTTATCGTCAAGGACTTTAACTGGCCGTCTTCTTCAACTTCCACCCTTTCTTGACCATTCTCGACAATCCTGCGGGAGGGGAGGCAAGGGGGATAAAACACATCTTAGAATCGTCGTATGAAATAAGTCGACGTGTGTGTGAGCCTGAATGCGCATCTCTCGAGGACTTGCCCCGGATACACCTGAGGCCACTAACGCTGTGGCTGCAGCCAACATCCTGACGGGTGACTGCACGCAGGCGCCAGCCAGCAAACGCGCAAGGCGCTGCAGTGGCTGTGCTTCCACTCCAGCGCATCACTCGCCGCAGCACGCGGGGCGGCGGCTAACGCGGGGCGTGAGGCAGGCATCTCAGAGGACAAGCTCTGATCGGAGGCTGGACAGACGGCCCAGACACCCTGCCCTTCCGGGGTGGCACTGGTGCCCCCACACCTACGCGTGAGGACACACGCCGGGCCCGCACCTCTTGGTGGTGATCTTCCTGCCGTTCACCACTTTCGTCGACGTCGATATGGACTTGTAGTTGCCCATCCCACTCCCACCGAAGGCCGAGGAGGAGGAGAACGCTGTGAGGCCCCCGTGGCCTAGCGGGCTGAAGGAAGTGAACCCTGTAAGAGACAGCAGAGGGGTCAGGGACGAGCGCAGCACGCGCGGCCAGCCCGGGGAAGCAGACCCGCGCCCCCGTGGAGCTGGGCCCTGCACAGCCTGCGGGGCCGCCCGGGCACCTCCCCTACTGACGGGCCAGCACCCTGCCCCCACGCATCTCACAGGATGGAGCGAACGCCGCCACTGACCGGCACACCCAACACGCTCCTCTAAGTGGGACCACAGGGGACACAAACCTGAATTGCCAGGAAGCTGAAGTAACTTTAGCAAGAATACCACAATTACCAGAAGTATGGGTCTGGAGTTCATGGACTAATTCTCAGCTGTGAGGTGCCACCTAAGACACGAAACCCTGACTCTCAGAGTCTCAACAGAGCGAGTCCACTCTGGGTGGGGCTGAGGCTGCTCTGCCTGTTGGAGAGCCCGCTGCCTGCCCCATCCTGAACGCCCCTTACGGGAGAAACACGCCCTCCCCACGGCTCCTTAAAGGGGAGGACTGCATGCCACACACACGCCTTAAGTGAAATACTCTTTGACAGGTTTGCCCAGCTTCCTCTGACTCTCCCTAAGTCCTGGCACACTACGTGGCATCTGAGGAGGGGGCCTGCCGGAGGAAAGCACAGCTGCACCTGCCCTGGGTGACACAGCCCCCCTGGCTTCAGGGGGCAGGGTCTGGGAGCTACATCCCCTGTGCTGCCCACAGAGCGCGGGACACACACACAAGGGAGGCCCAGGACAGACAGAGGCACTGGGCGAGCATCATAGAGGAGCTGAGATTCCAACTCTCCACGTGAAATGCGGCTGCGCCAGGCTGCGTGCCCGACTCCAGCTGATGAATGGCCTCCAGTCGCCAGCCAGTGCCATGCACCAAACCTCACCAGTAGACTCTGCGTGGCACACACAGGCCCTACTACAGCCTTAGCTCCTGATGCCATCAACTTGGACTCTCCTAGGACACCTTTATTTTTTTTCTTAAACTGCTGAGGTTAGACTAAAAAGGATTTAATGAGATTATCTAACTTATTTCAGTTATTTATCCCCAAACCTCACTCCTTTTAACCAAGAATTTCATTAAATACTGGCCTTTAATAGTTAAGATTTGAAGTAGGTTCTCAAGTATAACATTCTTTGGAAAATTAGGGGGGGAAATGTGGGTTACTAAGCAAAGATTTGTATACACACACACAGTGGCAGCTCTAAGCTGTTCCACAAAAGGCGTGCGCACACCGCAAAGCGCCCTGAATGAAAGGAGCCTCCACTGGCGTCTGCTCAGACACCAGGCTAAGTCTGAGGGTGTAGTACCTGTATCAAAGGAAGGAAACGCCCCTCCAAAGGAGGGAAATCCGCTGAAAGCAGAGAAGAACGAGCCCGTGCCTCGGCTCCGGCTTCCGCGGGGGCCCCTTCGATTTCCAAAGAAGTCCTCAAACGGGTCTTCTAAAAAGAAACAGAAGTGCTTAGTGAAACCTTGACCCAGGGTGCTTCTCCACAGGAGAGCTGCAAAGGGAATGTGAGCAATGCCTCCTGACACTGTTCCAGCAGGAGCAAAGCTTCTCCACAGCGCAGCTCACCTTCAGAGCACCACAGTCCATCTAACCTGAGGCTTTACTGCGGTTTCCGAGACTCATCTAAAAACAGAACACGTCAAAGCTTTATGTGCCCCAGCATAAAGCTCAAGGTCATCAATACGCACCACAGACCTGGGCAGAGAGCTGCGAGCAGAGCTCTTCACACGGAGCTCTTTCTGGTGGTGGTTACCAATCAATGAGCACTTACTGAAAACATGAATTATACAAACTTTTAAAATTCACTGAGGTTCCCTATTAAATTCACTATGAAATCAATCAGTGCTGTATTTTTTCTAGGAAATTGGAATTCTTTGAGAAATAAAAGCAAGGACACCTGACAGATGGTTAAGAGAAAAGCACCCATGACACAGAAGCAAGAGAACCGGCATGGCCTATTTCTAAACCAAGGCAAGCGTGATCAAAGCAGGAAATTCATGCATCTGAGTGGCGAAAGGAACAGAACAGTGAGCAGGACAAGGTCGTGAGCACAAGGCCAAGTAGGACTGCGGCTCACAGGGCACCGGCGTGCACGGGCGACCATGACTGGGAAGCCCCCAGGTAGCTGGCAATGACCGGAGGCAGACCCGAGCTGAAGGAACGCTCAGAGTGGGAACGGGGAAGCAGGTGGAAAAACTACAAGCCTTTCTTAAGAGAGCAGTTAACAGTGCAGGAAAGCAGGCCTGAAGAAGCAGGCATTAGAAAGCACGGTCACTGGCGCCTTCTTCAGAGACCTAGAAAGAAGGTAGGAGAGGGAGGGGGACCGAACAGGAACCAGCCCAAGGCAGACACTGCTCCAGCAGCCCCATGGGCAGCCGGGGCCCGGGCAGCGCTGGGAGGCAGGTGCTGCCGTCGGCAGGACAGGCCCCGGGGCTGCTGCTTCTGAGCCGCAGGCCCCGCGTTCCACAGTAAGTGCCGCCATGTGAGACTCAAGCTGCAGAAAGTCGCTTCTATCAGCTCCTTTGTGAACATGGCTATCAGTGCCGTTATTACCATATTTAGAAGTATAAATACAAAGTTTAATCATAAACTTTAAAGTTAAAACGTTTTAGAAATCTCTAGAGAGACTTCATCCTGTTCACACAAAATCCAAGTGTTCTATTAAGTTGCTTTTCACCTCATCCTCATCAGGGGTCTACACGGCGACACGGACACGCTTTCCGTCCATCCAGTCACAAGACATCAGGTGATTACACACCTGTCACAGCCACCAGGTCAGGGCACAGACGTGGCGAGTGCAGTCTGACTCGGTGTGGTCGCACTCTCAACAAGAGCCACGTGGGCAGCCTCAGACACTCACTGCCCTTGCGAGAGCTCCTAAGCCACGGTCTCCGCAGGTCCCGAGTTTACAACAATCACCGTCTGCGTCCTCCTGCAGCGCTCCTTTCATTACTGCCCTAACCATTCGTTTAGTTACAATTTAAGGCTCATACAGCAACTGAAACCTTCAAAGACTCGTAACAAAACTCCTGGGACCAACTTAAACCAGTGTCTGTTTGATACCACCATTAAATGGTTTTAATTTGTTTACATGAAGCTAAATGAACTTTTGTAATTATAAAATCACCTTCTTCAGAAGCTACTTCAAAACATAGTTGAGTAACATTACAAGAATAAGGCCAGTTGGGTTTTCAGTTACATTTTTTTGTTTTCTTGTATTCCTTCATTTTTGAAGTCTTTTACCTTGCACGCATTTCTATTATACAGCCTAAATATGGATTTTTACAATTCCAGTAGCCACCGAATTTGAACGTGTAATTTCAGATATTAAAGTCAAAACAGTTAACCCGAAAAATGAAAAGGCTCATCTGTAAGTCATGGTGACACTAAAAACAAGTTTTTTTAAAAAGTCGTGATGATGATGTGTGAGCGGGAGCCACGCTGAGGCCAGCACTCCAGGTGTGGAGAAGAGGTGGCACGGAGCTTGTGGGCTTCCCAGGCAACTCAGTGGTAAAGAATCTGCCTGCCAACGGAGGAGATGTGGGTTTGATCCCTGGGTCAGGAAGATCCTCTGGAGGAGAAAATGGAAACCCACTCCAGTATTCTTCTCCATGGGAATTCCCATGGACAGAGGAGCCTGGCGGACTACAGTTCATGGGGTCACAAAAGAAGCGGACGTGACTGAGCACGTCATAAGCCTTCACAACCCTCAGCCTCCAAGCTCAAGACAATAGTTAATTAATAGACGCTCTCATCCAGCAATTCAATCTACTTCATGGACATCAACTCATCAGACACGGAAATAACTTACTACAGGGCCCCCAAGCTTTTATAGTGAAAACTGAAAATTACCTAATTACGTAATTTTCCCATATACAAATGGAGAGCATGTTAAATGAAGGTTTCTGAAGGGTCATCAGGTTTAAGCTTTAGAAAAAGCACACATCGCCACTCTAACATCTGAAAAGCACTCACAGCGGGCTTTCAACTGGTGACAAGACGCAGGATGGTCCCGCTCCGTCCTTTTACCTCATTTACGTTTTCCCAATTCTCATGTTCAGTCTGTATGGTTATTATTTTTGAGGGTAAAAGGGGTAAAAACTGCATGTATCTTGTAAGTAAATTTGAATCAGACACAACGTAACTGAACACGCTGTCAAGGACCTGTTCGACGTCACTCCCCGTGGCGCCCAGAACCGGCCCGCCAGCCGCGGCACTGCCGCGGGTGAGGGCACGGTCCTGTCGGGAGCCGCAGCCTGCCGCTGCGATCTGGGCCGCTGCGCACATGCTCATACTACGCACACAGCTGTGTCTTCCTGCCCGCTTACACCCTGCCACAGCACAGCAAACGCGGCTCTGTCAGAGTCTCAGCAGGGCCCCGCCAGGAGAGGTTGACGCCCGGACCTCACCTCCTACTTGGGAAAATCAGCGTGTTCTCCACGACACGCACGCTTCTTATCAAGTTTGGCTCAATTATGATCTTGCCACGGTCTGCTGGAGATGAATTATGGTTGAAGGAGATGGCGCATGTAGATGTCAAGGAGTTGACAAATTCTGTGTCCAGTGAAGGGGCCACCTCAAAGGTGTTCTCGGATGAGAGGAATGTGTGGATCAGCCGGCCGCGTGGAGCAGACTGCCATCCCAGTGTGAATGGGCCCTCCCATCACACGTGGGCTGAGCAGACCACAAGGCCAACGCTTCCCACAACATGAGAGCCTTCTCCCGGCCGCCAGCCTCTGACCTGGAATGCTGCTGGCTCTTCAGCCTGATGGCCTCTGGAGTCAGACCGGGACATGGGCCTGCAGATCTGGCAGGTGTGTGTCCGTGATCAAACAAGCCCATGATCACGCTGAACTTCTGACAGAGAGAGGGAGGCACACCCTGCTGGGTCTGTCTCTCGGGAGACCCTAAACGCAGAATTTACAAGTCTGTCAGAGCCACCTCCCTGGTCACAGCGCACGTGTGTTCAGCCAGGTCCTTTCCTGCAACAACGCTGCATCATGGGATGCAGACACACGGAAACAGGCCCATGTCCAGCCTGTTAAGTTAACAAAGACTTAACTCTTCTGGGTCCCTGTTCCAGGTGTCCTGGATAAACACTCCTCTGCAATCTTACACGGTCCTGCTCTTCTCAGAAACACCAAACCAAATCCACTAAGGTGATGCTTGCAAAACACCTAAGTAATAATGTCACACTTATGACAAAAAATACATTAACCGAATGCTATGAAAAAATAACACAAAACGTGTTCCAAATGTTTACACAAGTACATACATGTAAGAAGACTTAAGGAAAAAACTGAAAAATGTTTAGAGCCATACATGCCCCCAGGAGCAGAGCTAAGGGCCTGACCGAGAGCACTCAGCGAAGGCTTGCAGGTCCTGTCCTCACGGAGCTCACCACCCAGTCCCCAGGCCACACACACACACACACACACACACACAACTGCACAACAAAGGAAAACACCACAAACTCTTAACAAGCATCCTGAGCATTTCAAACAAAGAAAAGAGGCCACTCCACTAGTCTCAATGCTGAGCCACAGCAACCCTGAGCAAAGAGCGACACGTGAAACTCAAAGGCCAAGACAGCAGACACACTCCAGTGCGATCACCCCATCTGCACTAACCCCAACGCCACAAGCCAAGATCAGAACACTCCTTCGCAACAACTCAAAGTTCATAACGTTTTCTTCTCACATATTCAGAAGCAGAAAACAACATATTTGAAAAGAATCTGAAATAAACAAACCTAAGTGACTCAGAAACAGCCATGGGTGACCCACAGCTGGGACCCTGGCAGGAGGGCTTCGGGGCGCTTCTCCACGGCTGACCCGGCATCGGGGTGGTGCCTGGCAGTGCACGGCAGCCCCGGAACTGACACTCCCCAAATGAACATCATGCTTTCAGCTGTGCACACAGCTTATTACAAAACCTAGTTTCTAGTTATGCTACAGGTCTAGTTGGAACACTGTATTTTCCAACAGTTACAAAAACCCATCCAAGCCAAGGATGCCAAGCACACACTAGGGATCCAAACCCCCTATTTCAGTCGCAACGGAGGCCGGGGTACCTGCAACTCTACCCCTCGCCAAGGACCTGTGAGGGAGCCGCCCTCCCCCAACCTACGGGCAGGACAGCCCACCACCCTCAGCCACAGGGACCACTGTGCCAGGAGGAAGGAGTCCTACCTGGACTCCTGCATGGACTCGGGAAGCTCCGCCATGGGGGAGCCAGGAAGGCCATTAAAGTCTCAAAACCAACTCTGGATTCCCAGGGAGATCATACAAAGCCTGGGGCCCGGACACTGCTCTCGTGACCCAGAAAACAACTCTGAGAGTGGCCTTTTCGGAAGCCTTTCCTCTCCCTGTCAAGGGCAGAGGCGGCAGGACCACAAGGCTCATCTGCCCAGCACCGACCCGCACAGAACTGTCCTGAAACGGCAGCTCCACCCCCAGGAGGTCCCAGCCACTGATGGGCCGGGCCAGGCCAGCACCCCTCCCCCAAGGAAAGAGGGGCTCAACAGGGCCTTCGCAGTCACTGAGCCACAGGGGAGTGCCCCCCCGGGAGGGGTCATCACACCTGCCCTACCTCCACAGCCACAGGCTACGCTTTCCCACTTGTGGCTTCTCTCAGCAGCACAACTTCACCAGTGCCTGCTTCCAAACCATGCTGCCTCCAAGCTGAGCAGATGACTGTATACACACCACAGGATGCACAGGGCCCCCAACGATGGCCCGCGACCCTGACCTCGGGCAGGAGGCAGGGCCACTGCAGACAAGCAGGCCCCCGTCCCGCGTCACTCCTGTCCACGTAAGGAGGGACACGCAGACGTGCAGAGAAGACCCCATGCGAAGACACAGCAGCCGTCTGAAGCGGCCAGAGCAGCGGGAGACCGCCGGCCTCGGGTCCGCTGCCCCTCCCAAGCCCCCAGTGCCCTCGGGGCCGCAGGGAGCCGTCAGGCACAGGTGGTACAAACTCTTTATTCTAGAGGCTCTGCTCAGCAGGCTGCCCACGGGGCAGCGGCAGGGCCTCGGGCTCAGGCCCGCTGTCCTCACTGAGCAGCTCCTCACACTCCTCGAGGAGCTCCTCCGGGTCCCCCGGGCTGGCCTCGTCCTCACTGGAGATGAACTCCAAGTCCTCACTGGGGGGCTCGCCCCCGCCCAGGCTAGCGCCCTCGCTGGGCTCGTCGTCACTAAAGAGGTCGAGCTCCTCGCTGGACACCACGTCCAGCGCCTCACTGTCCTCCTCGCTCGCACTCTCCGCCACCGCCTCCTCTTCAGGCTCCAACTCCTCGCTGGCCGCCTCCTCGAACCCTGGGGGGAAAACGACCGGCTCACTACCCTCCAGCGCGGCGCCGGGCGCTGGGTGGGCCTGCCTGGCTTGTCCCTTCCCCTCCCGTCACCCTAGCACTGGCCAGACACGAAGGGCCGCCGGCCAGCGTGAACGTGCTCCCGGGGAAGCTCCCAGCTTCAGAGCTGGGTCACAGAAATGCCTCCCACACGGAGGTTCCTGCTAGGGTTCTAGGGCTCAGTGGCTCTTCCGTCTGAGAACATCATTTTACTACCACCATCCTTTAATGATAAACCAAGGACGAGATCACCGTAATTTAAAGTAACATGATCCGTACACTTGAATGTTTCCAAAGGAGGTTCTCCAAGGGCTAGGGGGAAGTCAGCTCACCCCACAGCCCCGCCAGCACCCCTCCGTCTGAGAGCCAGGCTGTGGTGCGCGTCTCAGATTTGGCTTCTCCCCCTACTCCTGGGCCCGCGGCCTCTGCCCACAGCGGGCAGGCCTCACAACGAACGTGGGCCGGCCCACGACTCCGTCCTTCCCACCAGCTCTCCGCTTCTTCAAGGTCCCTCCCCTTTCATCTGGGCCGTCTGAAATCAGACACGGGGCTTTACATTCCGATAAATGCAAAGTGAACCTCAGAAGGTCTTTTAACCGACTTTGAGCTACTTCTTCTGGGAAAACGGGAAAGGAAAAAATTGGTCGTGTGGAAAATTAAGACAAGAAATAACACACTCCTCTAAACGGACACCTTGACAGGGCTGATGTGGCTGCCAGGAAACATCAACTCCACGCCTGCTGAGGCAGCACACCCTCGGCCCCAAGGCCGCTCGGCCCTGCTCTGAACGTACCGCCAGCGGGCTGCATTGTCACTTCATACATGTAGTAGCCGTGGAGCAGCTTCTTTTCCCGCGTGTAAATCCCGAGAGCCTGAAAATGGAAGTCGCCTAGAACACCTACAAGAACGGATTGGAGAAGAATCACTGCCACAGGGACCACGAGAGACGGGGGAGCTGCCAGTGCAGAGCGCGCGCATCTCTGAGTCCCAGGCAGAGGCCGAGAGGCTCGTCCCCCAGCGGACTCTGAACCCAGGAGAAGAAATCTCCACCCCGCGTCCCGCAAACCGTTAACTCTTCTGACTCAAGTTCACATGCACACCAAGACTTCCTCATGTGCACAAATCCCAACTCAGAAGACGTGAAGGTCGGTGCTCACAGGGTAAAACCGCATTACTCACACTCCCAGCCCCACCCTCGCCCCTCTTCACTCCAGAAAGAGCTGCTCAAGGAAAACCATTCTTACTGAGAAAGCTTAACCCATCAGATTTTTTCCCCCAAGAAAAACACAATCTGGCTACCATTACACACTGAGGACTCTTTCCTGACACTTTTTAAAAAAAAACCACGCTGTGCCAGAGCTGGTGTGAGCAGGCCGGCCTCTGGCCTGGTGAGGCGGCCTGCCCTGCGCTCCTCAGCCTGAGAGGACCCTCCATCCCCAGCTCAAGGGGGCAGACCCCTGGCCAGTTTCCCCGGACACGACCCTGCTCCCCCAAAACACATCGGGAGCTTGCTAAAGGCTGTGACGAGACACCACGGTGATTTTACGGCAGAGAAGTCATTACAACTCTTCTGTGTCTTTCTTACAGTAATATTTCCTACAATTATAAAGGACAATTAATAAAAAATGTAATTAGTTTCATGATACAGGGCGCCTTCCCAATATGTGTTTACTGCAGCAGTAATTAATGCAAAAAAAGCCTTCAAAACAGATGAGTCTCTTCCCCCACCCCTAACACTCCCCTGCTTAGCTCTCGTTGTTATATTTTGTACGCTACATATATACACATCCCTCCTCCACAAGCCACTCTCTCAAAACGTAAGCGGTACCACAGTAAACAGTAAGCAGGGTCTCTCTGAACCCCCACAGAGTTAACGGAAGGACTGCACCCTGTGAAGGGCCCACACCTCCCGGACACAGCAGCCCCTCACTCCTCGCCACACCTGTGATGTGCAGGGTCCACGGCTCCCCTGTGTTCTCTGCAGACAGAACTGCTCTTCCTGTCGCCTTCCTGAGGGGTTGCAGCAGGTGTCTTGTCTTTTCAACCAGGCTCCAGGCAGTGAAGGAGCAGACACAGGGTGCTGTCTCCCCACCCAGGTACGGAGACAACAGGCGTCACGGTGTGCACGGCGAGCGCCCCAGCTCACCACCACTGCCAACACCAGACCCTGACACGCACCCCTGCCACACCGCCTCACGCCGGGCACCAGGACCCGGAGGCCAGCGGCTGGGAGCCCTCTCCCACAGTGAAGAGCAGCCAGAGCAGCAAGGTCTCCCGGCAAAGCTATTCTCAAAGACGAATGCTTGTGATGCCTTGCTCTAGAGGTGTCCCTTCTTTCCAAGGGCTGCAAACTCAACAGTCCTAACACCACATCAGAAAAACAAAGACAAATTTATGAATCAAATGTCTTCTGAGCAACATCTGCCTTGATGCTTAGTGTTTCAATGAGACTCCTACACGGGAAATCCGGAGAATTCACTGTCCAACCAGTAGCAGCCCCACCTCCTTCCCACTGCTGAGGAAGCCAATGAGAGCGAAGCACACAGCCGAGGACGCGACGCACTCAGACCTTTATTACGTTCACGCGCAAGGCGTACATTCCACACTCGAACCTTTATTATTTTCACATGCAAGGCGTAAATTCTGAAACATCTTCCAAAGGAAGAAGGGAAAAGGGTTTAGTTAAACTCGTGCACTGCCCAAATAGCAAGTTTAAGGACAAGCTACAACAGTGCTGAAACGGAAAGGGTATGTCCGTCTTCATGAGTCATGAACACGTTATGTAAACGACGACCCAGATGATGAACTTACCGAAGAAGTCGAATGAAAATGGGTCCCTTCCACCAAAAAATTCCCTGAAGACATCATCTGGGTTTCGGAATGTGAAGCCAAACTCAAACGGACTGTCGAAGTGACTTCCACCTATAGAAGCAAGCACAACTCAGTCAGGGACTCCCGCGCGGCGGGCACACAAACAGTCTACACATTACTTACTACATGCGTCCTGACCCCAGAAGGAAAGAGTTCCATAAGCCCGAAGCTCGCGCAAGTCCTGCTGAGAGCAAAGCCTCCTGTGCCGGGAGCTGAGAAACGCGTGCAGGTCCACGTCCCGGAGCCACGCACGTGCGGAGGACCCCCACCCACTCTGGATGCGTCACCAACACACAGCATTTCCGGCTGTGAAACAGCTGCTCAGGCGTGTGTACAGGAGGTCTGAAGCGTGCGTGTCCAAACACCCACCATGGAGCTCGCAGGACAGCAGGCTGCTGCATAACTTTTCATCAAAAGCACACACATCTAAGCCTCACCACCAGAGGCAGTTACTTTGGTGGTTATTTAGTTTTTTGATAGAACATCCAGTAAGGATGTTTTTGACACAACATCCAGTGTTGATCTCAGAGTACACTCAGTGTGTTATAGTAAGGTTTTATGTTATTTCCTATCTACAAAAGGTACACCAGTGTGTACCTTCTAGTTCAACAAGATTTTTAATAGGCCTTTTCCAGGCTATCAATTTCTCCTTCCTCTCCCCAGTTCAGCCTAGTCTCCAAACTGCATTCATATTTACGGACAGACTGAATCACCATCAGACTGTATCGGACCACCTCCTTTCATCACAAGGCCAGGAGAAAGACCAGTGTGCACACACGTACCTCCACCGCCACCGTTTAATCCTTCTTTGCCGTATCTGTCATAGATGTCCCGTTTTTTAGCTACAAATTTAAAAAGACAAGTCAGTAAAGACCAATTTCTCTTCCCTCAAATTCAATAAAGCATTTCTGAAGCTGTAAACCAAAGGCCCCCACAGTTCTCAATGTCCACACTTGGTTTTGAAGAGCTCGGAACCCCTTACTGTGACACTTGAGGGCATCACAGTCTGGCGGCTGCAGCCCCCGGGGTCGCAGCGAGTCTGGCTGCAACTCAGGGACTCAACAACAACTCCCTTAAAAACACCCAGAGTATTTTTAAGTAAAGCTTGAAAGACTTACTTCAAAAAATAAAAACAACTTACTTTACTCTACTGCTCAATGTGCGCCATGCGCTGCATCAGAACCCCACTAGAAAGTTGCAGAGCGGCTCCACCCCTAGACGTGCACCTGCCTGCTAAGCGCAGCTCAGGGAGAAGGCCCACGGCACAAGGAGCAGGACAGGGCCTTGGCGAGGGCAGAAACGGGCCACACGGAGCCAGCCCCCAGCCTGGCCTGACCCCCGGAGGCAGCGGCCCGCCCGAGCCCGGGCGGTGGTTCTCGAACAAGCGCGGTGACAGCGCAGCCCTGCTCAGACACACAGGCTCCGCAGACGCCGCATGTGCCAAGTGACGGGGCAACAGGGAAACAAGTGTGCGGGCACGCTATCCGCAGCCAGGGTGGGCACCAGAGCCTTAGGAACAGTGACTGTGCATCTGTGCCGCCAGCTCCTGGAACTGAAGGCTTCCTAAGGAAGCATGAAGAACAGACTCCCCCTTACAAAAACACACAAAAGCAGCATTTTCATGGGAGCTCTAAAGGTTCTTCTGCTGCCAAAAATCACATTTGACGTTTGAATTTAGTTCTCAAATTTTCTAGTGTTCTTGGTCTGTGAATCCACACATCTGGGAGTGCTGGATCAGGCACACAAACAGACAATGGCAGTCAATGACAGAAGATAAACTCATGAAGTAAGATGACGAAGCCTTCCTTTAAAATAAAGCAGGCGTCCACTTCCTCTGGTCTAGTCTTTTAAATGCCTCGGCCGCGATTCACACCAGTCATTCAGGACTGCTTCCTGGCAAGGTGCTGTCAGTACTTCTCCAGTTTTCTCACCAAGTTCCACAGTCTGCTCCCTGCCCCAAGGCTTCTCTTACCAAGAACCCAAGGTTTGGCTAACACCCTCTGTATGACCCATGACACTAAACCAACAGACCTGAGCTTCCAGTGCCGTTCAATTCCTAACTCTAACGGGGCAGGGAAACCTGCAAGCTGTGGAGTCTGAACCTCCATGTGCGCAACACCTGACTTCCCAAAATCCAGGAGGGCCTTCCAAGGAAGTAGCCAGCACCTCAGCACAGGGTGCTCAGGAGGGTGACGGGGACGAGAGGCCACAACACCCCAGCCCCAGCGGCCCCCAGCGCCAGGCAGAGACCGGGCCTGGATATCTCCTTACAGAGCCACCCAGGAGACTCCTAGAGGCCAGGGCGCCCACAGCAATCACAGGGCCTTATCGGGAGGCTGGCGGGGACAGGACACCCAGTCTGCCCAGAAAACCCCCCTCACGGCCCCGAAGCCCCTCGGCCAGGCCTTCCTCTGCAGGCCCCGCCCAGGGGCACAGCCCCACGCTCCCCACTCACCATCTGACAACACCTCATACGCCTCAGCTACTTGCTTGAATTTTCTTTCCGCTTCTTCTTTGTTCTCAGGATTTTTATCTGGATGCCACTTCAGTGCCAGTTTCCGATATCTTAAAAAGGAGTTAAGGGTACTTACTGATCACATCCCACTTCCAGGGTGGTGTCTATTGTGTCACATGAAGCAAACATTTCAAAGCAAAAGCTCTAGGCGGCGACTAGACAGGCGTGGCACACAGCCTGCCCTTCCCCAGGGGCAGCACCAGTGACGCCCCCCCCCCCCCACCTGCGCGTGAGGACACAGATGCCAGGCCCGCCCCTCTTGGTGCTGATCTTCACGCCATTCACACCTTATTTAAGAAGAGCACAATCACTACACCATGCCAGTCCTGGCTGTGGCCAGGCGCAGTGTGAGAAATCCCACAGCCCACCGTGACACAGCTAAAACACCATCCATGTCCTGCTATACATTAACACCAAGTGAACTAACAGACCTCAGTGCACCCTGGGAGCTGCCTGGGAGCGGAGACTGGCCTCAGGTGCGGCCACAGAGCTGAGCAAGGACACAGCGGTGCAGGGCTCAAACCCCAACATGGACCCGAGCCGGGAACATGACAGGGGCTGGGAGCAACCCACTGAGGATGTAACAGTGACGCCCACGAGCACCAAGGCTGCTCCACTGCTAAGTCCAACATCAAAGCTCTTTGGGCTAATTTCATATCCTCAGTGAGTTTATGATCTAATTCCAGCAGAAATGGAATCCATGTCCCAAGATAAAGTACCAGAGGAAACCAAGTGGCCTTCTCCCTGAGTGACAGGTGGGCTTAGGTCTCAAGAGGCACAAGCTAACTTGCTAACCTCTACCTAACATTCCAACTAGTGCGCAGCAAACTCACAGCACGCAAACTGCCATTCGGTTTCCACAGGCTGTGCAAACTCACACCGCAGGTGCCCAGATGCACTCTTTCAGAACACGATTACTTACGCCTTTTTAATATCCTCGGCCGAGGCGTGTCTCTGCACGCCTAGAACTTCATAGTAATCCACCATGTTTTAACAGGCTGCTGGAACAAGTCCTGCAATCAGAAATCCATAGTCAGTGACGAGACGGCCCAGGCTGGGCTGGTAGCGGGGGTACGGGGTGGGGGGGTACGGAGCAGGAGGTGGGAGATGTCACCTTGCCTGGGTATTAACCACCAGCCTGTCGGGCCAGAGCCTCATCTGGGAGCCGCTTCCAAGTCTCACACCCTAAGACCCTTCCTGATGTAGGAAAAAACGCTTTGAAATAAGCTAAGAATAGCCTCAACTAAATAAAACCGACAGGTGACTCTGCAGCAGCCTTGGGGCCCGCTGCCCACCAGCTGCCAGGTCCATGGTCCAGACGGACGGGAGTGTCGTCCCCTCCTCACACCCTGTGCCAGGCGCTGGGCAAGACTGTAGCCACCTGATGAACACCTTGTGCCCGGCCTGGGGACGCCACAAGGAACCGCGGACACCTTCCACGACAGGCTGCCCCCCGCCGGCTCGGACTCGGGGCTGCTCCTGTGCCTGCCTCCCGGGCCTCCAGCGTCTGACGTGGAAACAAGCGCAGCACCGCCCTGCTGGCAGTGCAGGGAGAGGGCCTGCAGGGGCTCCCAGGGTAGGGACCTGCCCCGCCTGCTCTATGAAGATGGGGCCTCGAGTCACACGCCAATCACGCCCGACACACCTGCCACCTCTCAAGATGTGAAGTCCAGCGAGCGTTCGCCTTTACTCTGACTGCTAAGTCGCCTCACTAAACCAACAACCAACAACTGACATGAAACAGGCCTGCACCACACAAGCCTGCAACATAATTTCAGCCAATAAATCAAGTTTTTCTGTCAGGCAACTGAGCGCTAAACTGAAGCCAGGCTTTCAGTAGCCTTTCCCCAAATTCTAGGACCAGATTTTGAGAACAAACGTTCTGACTGTAAACAAATCTCTGAGGCCACACCCTCCCTGAGACCATTCTGCTGAGGTTAGATATAAACACTGCGCCACGGGACACAATGTGTCTCTACACAGAGTGCACAGCTGTACTGTGTTCCCACTGTTCCACACTGGGGAGCAGCTCATGGTACAAACACAAGTCCGCTGCACCGTGACTCAGCACGCAGGCATGCACACCCGGCTGCACGGCCCTCCTTGACTCTACAGAAGGCCAGCTGCGTCTATCTGAGGGTCAGAAAGACACAGGGAAAAGCCCTTCTTACCAGTCCAAGGACTTCATGCAGAACAGATATCAAAGCAGAATCAAAACTAGAAACCCCTCTGACCAACTCAAAATCCCTAGAAATGTTAGGTAAAAACCCAACACACACATCTGAAGAGCCAGCTGGGCACCCAGGAAAGCAGGAGCTCAAGCGCCAGAAACAGGATTAATTACACCAAGAACGGTGACCCCGAGATTGGGGGGCGGTGCTGCTGTGTCTTCAGGATGGGGCTTGTTTTAGGGGACAGGAAACTAACGGCTGCGATGAGGACTCACAAGACACAGGTCCCTCTAAAGGCTGTTAACACTCCTTGGCATCGCCTTTGGGACTGGAGTGAAAACTGACCTTTTCCGGTCCTGTGGCCACTGCTGAGTTTTCCAAATTTGCTGGCATATTGAGTGCAGCACTTTCCCAGCATCATCTTTTAGGGCTTGAAAGAGCTCAATTGGAATTCCATCACCTCCACTAGCTTTGTTCATAGTGATGCTTCCTAAGGCCCACTTGACTTCACATTCCAGATGTCTGGCTCTAAGTGAGTGATCACACCATGGTGATTAACTGGGTCATAAAGATCTTTATTATATAGTTCTGTTTATTCTTGCCACCTCTTCCTAATATCTTCTGCTTCTGTTAGGTTCATACCATCTCTGTCCTTTATTGAGCCCGTCTTGGCATGAAATGTTCCCTTGCTATCTCTAATTCTCTTGAAGAGATCTCTAGCCTTTCCCATTCTATTGTTTTCCTCTGTTTCTTTTGCACTGATAACTGAGGAAGGCTTTCTTATCTCGCCTTGCTATTCTTTGGAACTCAGCATTCAAATGGGTATATCCTTCCTTTTCTCCTTTGTCTTTTGCTTCCCTTCTTTTCACAGCTATTTGTAAGGCCTCCTCAGACAGCCATTTTGCCCTTTTTGCATTTCTTTTTCTTGGGGATGGTCTTGCTCTCTGCCTCCTGTACAATGTCACAAACCTCTGTCCAACCTCTTCAGGCACTCTATCAGATCTAATACCATGAATTTATCTGTCACTTCCAGTGTATAATCGTAAAGGATTTGATTTAGGTCATACCTGAATGGTCTAGTGGTTTTCCCTACTTTCTTCAATTAGAGTCTGAATTCGGCAACAAGGAGTTCATGATCTGAGCCACAGTCAGCTCCCGGTCTTGTTTTTGCTGACTGTATAGAGCTTCTCCATTCTGTGGCTGCAAAGAATATGATCAATCTGATTTCAGTGTTGACCATCTGGTGATGTCCATGTGTAGAGTCTCCTCTTGTGTTGTAGGAAGAGGGTGTTTGCTATGACCAGTGCGTTCTCTTGGCAAAACTGTTAGCCTTTGCCCGGCTTCATTCTGTACTCCAAGGCCAAACCTGCCTGTTAACTCCAGGTGTCTCTTGCCTTCCTACTTTAGCATTCCAGTCCCTATGATGAAAAGGACGTCTTTGGGGGTGTTAGTTCTAGCACTCATCTCACACACTAGCAAAGTCATGCTCAAAATTCTCCAAGCTGGGCTTCAACAGTATGTGAACCATGAGCTTCCCCATGTTCAAGCTGGTTTTAGAAAAGGCAGAGGAACCAGAGATCAAATTGCCAACATCAATTGGATCATTGAAGCAGCAAGAGAATTCAACAGAAGCATCTCCTTTTGCTTTACTGACTACGCAAAAGCCTCTGACTGTTTGGATCACAACAAACTGCGGAAAATTCTTCAAGAGATGGGAATACCAGACCACCTGACCTGCCTCCTAAGAAATCTATATGCCAGTCAAAAAGCAACAGTTAGATCTGGACATGAACAAGACTGGTTCCAAACTGGGAAAGGAGTTATGTCAAGACTGGGATTTGTCATCATGTTTGTTTAACTTCTATGCAGAGAACATCATGTGAAACGCTGGGCTGGAAGAAGCACAAGCTGGAATCAAGATTGCCAGGAGAAATAATAACCTCAGATATGCAGATACCACCACCATTATGGCAGAAAGTGAAGAGGAACTAAAGAGCCTCTTGATGAAAGTGAAAGAGGAGAGTGAAAAAGTTGGCTTAAAGCTCAACATTCAGAAAACTAACATCATGGCATCTGGTCCCATCACTCCATGGCAAATAGATGGGGAAACAGTGGCAGACTTTATCTTTTTAGGCTCCAAAATCACTGCAGATGGTTGACTGCAGCCATGAAATTAAAAGACACTTGCTCCTTGGAAGAAAACCTATGACCAACCTAGACAGCATATTAAAAAGCAGAGACATTACTCTGACAACAAATGTCCCGACAGTCAAAGCTATGGTTTTTCCAGTAGTCATGTATGGATGTGAGAGTTGGACTGTGAAGGAAGCTGAGTGCTGAAAAATTGATGCTTCTGAACTGTGGTGTTGGAGAAGACTCTTACGAGTCCCTTGGACAGCAAGGAGATCCAACCAGTCCATCCTAAAGGAAATCAGACCTCAATATTCATTGGAAGGACTGATGCTGAAGCGCCAATACTTTGGCCACCTGATGCAAAGAACTGACTCCCAGACCCTGATGCTGAGAAAGATTGAATGCGGGAGAAGGGGCTGACAGAGGACGAGAGGGCTGGATGGCATCACCAACGCGATGTTCATGAATTTGAGTAGCTCTGGGAGTCAGTGATGGACAGGGAAGCCTGGTGTGCTGCAGTCCATGGGGCTGCAAAGAGTCAGACACGACTGAAATGAAAGGCTGTAACTGCAGGAAAAGGGGACGAGAAAAACTCCCCCCAAACCGGACAACAGCACCACTGAGAATCGATGCACTGAGCCTGGGGACCGTGGAGGCAAAACCACTACCTCCACTAACCCACAACGCTCCCAACACCCCAAAGCCACCAAGTACAATCCCAGGATGGGGAGACAAAGAAAGCTGTGCTGGAGAAGTTTGTTGCTTAGCTGCTCAGTCATGTCCGACTCTGTGCGACCCCATGGACTGCAGCCCGCCAGGCTCCTCTGTCCCTGGGATTCTCCAGGCAAGGAACACTGGAGTGGGGTGCTGTGTCCTCCTCCAGAGGATCTTCTGACCAGGGATGGAACCCGCACCTCCCGCACTGCGGGCGCGCACTTTGCCACTGAGCCCAGGAGAGCAGGTGACCCCACCACCAGGTCGTGCACACCGGACGGTGTGGGGCGTCTCAGTGAGCGACGGAGACCTAACACCCACACGGCCACTGCTGCCAACAGGACTGTCATTCGTGCAGAGTCACCAAGGAACCAGGTCTTAGATGTCGTCCCTCCAAGGAAATGATAATTTCATAATGGAAGAGGTGTCAGCTAACTCAGGTGGCAATCACAGCGATATATAAACGATACAAATAAACATGCCTCCAGTCAATTATACCTCATTTTTAAAAAATAAGATGTAAAAAATAAATAAATAAATAAGATGTAAGCTTATCGATGAGAGGAAGGCACACAAAGGAAACTTTGTGAAAAATCACAAGGCAGGACTTTAATATTTTTTATTTTAACAAAACACATTTAGTGGGAATAATTCTAAGTGTTCTGTAAACATTAACTCATGTAATTCAAACAGTAACAAAATTAAGATCAATGACTTCCTAAAATTGTTTTAGGAAAACTTTCTAGCTTTATCCAGATACAATTGACATTTAACCTTATGTAAGTTTAAGGTGTGCGTTGTGTACCGTGATTTCATCAAAACTTAATTTTTAAAAAACCTACAAATGACCTTTGAATAAGGCGGGTTTGGCTGCACAGGTCTACTTGCGTGCACATTTTTCTCAATAAACATATTGGTAAAAAATTTTTGGAGACTTAAAACAACTTGAAAAAGCTCACAGAAGAACCATGTAGCCTAGAAATACTGAAAAAAAATTTTTTTAAGTGTGTCAAGAATGCAAAGGCATAAGGGAGTGACATTTAATACAAAATGATTGACTGAACAGCAACATTTTAGTTTTCTGTTCTGTAACTTTGCTTTCAAAGGATTACATACCCCCAGTATCAGTTGATCATCATAGGTAGGTGGTTTAAAAAAAAAACAAGTGTTTCCAATACCGTATTATGAATGAGTGCAATGCTGCATGTCACAGTGGATTCACTAGCGTATAGGCTAGGCTACTGTGAACAATCATCGATTACACTAGGTGACCATAACGCAACCATACTGCTCCCACTTCGTTATAATGGATGAATTATACTTATAAACAACAGTGAATTTCTTCTTTACATTACCTTTTCATTTTTCTTGGCCTGTGTTACTAACACATCTACAGGATTTGGTATCATGTAAGACAATACTGATGTAGATACTAACAGACAAATCCATCTTGTAAAAATATAAACTTATGGTATCAGTAAATAAATATAGTTAATACAATTTCTCTTTAAAAATTTTTTTTAATATTTTCTCTAGCTTACTTTAAGAATACAGCAACATAACACACAAAGTATGTGCTAATCAATGTTCGTTATTGGTAAGGCTCCAGTCAGCAGTAGGCTATTAGGTAAGTTTTGGGGGAGTCAAGAGTCATGCACAGCTTTTCAACTGTGGGGGGTCTGCACCTCTAAGTCTCACATTGTTCAAGGGTCAACTGTACACTCAAGAGACAGAAAAAAAATCCAAAGTTATGGCGCAGGAAAGACAGGGAAGATGCACGAGGCAACACCAAGGAAGCTCTGTCCGCGACAGGAGTCTATGGAAGGAAGCGGTGGAGCACGGCCCGCTGAGGAACCACAGATTCTCGCGGATAAACTCACAGGGCCTCGACAACTTCCAATCAGGATGCGTGTTACAAGGGGGAAAAGGAAACATCCCTGCAGGCCTGGATGGGAGGGGGAGGGGGAGTGACCATTTAGTGGGCACAGAGTTTCAAAGTGGGAGCACAGAAATGTTCTGGAGATGACGGTGCTGATAAGACAGACAATGTGAATGTGATGCCCTGAAGCGTTCACTTAGAACAGGTGCATTTTCTGTCATGTAAAAGTTAAGCTATGTTGAAATTCATAAATAAAAACATTTTTAAAAAGACACATCCACAATCATATCAGACAGAGTTAACTTGTAAGATTTGAGCACATTTAACAGACCTGATGTAACGGGACATAAAACAGGGACCTGAAGCTAACTACTATAAAACACCAAGCACACACCCATGAGGTGGAGTAAACTTAACCACCACCTGAGACCACAAAGAAACAGCTGTGGTAACAAACGTTTTTTAAGAACGCCTTTGGGTCAAAAAAATTATAAGGATGTTAGGATATTCAGACGTACATGGACTACATATCAATTTCATCAACTGGCCAAAGTGAAATTAAGGACCTCAAATACATTAATAAAAGCTACAGACGTTAGAAAGTTAAGAACTCCAAACAGACAACATTTGCCAGTCTTTAGAATATAAAAGTATTAATAAATAGATATCTTCATCAAATAAAATCCCAGAATTTTTTTTAAATTACAAAGTAGAAAAAATATATATGGTTACTATTTTCTTGTACTTTATCCACTTTAACGTTAAAATCAGCTGTGATAGATAGACACATAACAGATTAATAAAACACGAACTGGAGGTGTACCTTTTTCAATGTGCAGTTTTTTTCCGACTGTGTCTGCGTATGCTCAACATAAAATACTGGGGATCTCGTTTTAAATGCAATCAGATATGGGAGTGAGCACCCAATTATAAGATAGAAGTGCTCCTCACTGGTAGTTCCACAATCCAAAGCACACTGCTCTGAAGCCATGGCTGGTAGGCGCCATGGAAGGTAGCAACCGCACGCCTTTGGGGATGAGACGCCTGCCCAGGGCCAAGGGCAGCTGGAGCGCAGCAGGAGCTAGCAGGCGGCACCTGTGCTTCAGTCTGCTAACAACAGACTCTCAGCCAACAGGAGACTCGCCTAACCGACCCTCTGCCTACGAGTGACTCCCTCGGCGGTTACTCTGACTTCTGAGCTTCAGCTGCTGCCGCTACGAGGGGACATCTCAGCACCCGGCAGAAACAAGGCATGTGGGGAGACCCCACCAGACCACAGTCACCAAAGGGACGCGGGGAGAGGCCTCAGGATGGAGCTTCCCTCTCCTAACAGTAAGCCACTGCCTGACCACATGTGACCAGGTCACCAGTGTACCGGATGCCACCACTTAAGACACTTCAGAACCTCCTGAAGGGGAAACAGACTCCTGCAGAGCGCAAACAACAGCCTGCGCGCACCAGGACGGGGGGAAAGGAGCAGTGACCCCACAGGAGACTGCACCAGACGTGCCTATGAGTGTGCGAGGGTCTCCACCAGAGCAAGGCTCATTTTTCCCCACAGCCAGTCCCTCCCATCAGGAAACCTGCATAAGCCATTAATCCTCATCCGTCAGAGGGTCGACAGAAGCAGCAAGAACGACAATCCCACAGCCTCCAGAACCAAAAACACAATCACAGAAAGCTAACCAAAATGATCACATGGATCACAGTCACGTGTAACTCAATGAAGCTATGAACCTTGTCGTGCCCAGCCACCCAAGACGGACGGTTCATGGCAGATAGTTCTAACAAAACATGCTCCACTGCAGGGGAGAATGGCAAACCACTCCAATATTCTTGCCCCAAGAACCCCATTAACCGTATGAAAAGGCAAAAAGATATGACACCAGAGATGAGTAACCCCGGGTCAGTAGGTGTCTAAAATGCTACTGGGAAAGAGCAGAGAAATAGTCCCAGAAAGAATGAAGAGGCTGGGCCAAAGCTGAAGTGATGCTGAGTTTTGGATGTGTCTGGTGGTGAAAGTAAAGTTTAAAGCTGTAAAGAATATTGTATATAAACCTGGAATGTTAGGTCCATGAAGCAGGTAAACTGGACATTGTCAAGATGGCAAGAATGAACACTGACACTTTTAGGAATCAGTGAACTAAAATGGATGGGAATGGGTGAATTTAACTCAGATGACAATTAAAACTACCAATGCGGGCAAGAATCCCTTAGAAGAAATGGAGTACCCCTCACGTCAACAAAAAGGTCCAAAATGCAGTACTGGGGTGCAATCTAAAAACGACACAATCATCTCGGCTCACGTCCAAGCACACCTCTCAACATCCTGGTAACCCATGTCTATGCCCAACCACTAGTGTCGAAAAAGCTACAGTTGAATGGTTCTGTGAAGACCCAGGAGACCTTTTGGAACTAACACCAAAAAAAAAAAAAAAAAAAGATGTCTTTTTCATCACTGGGGATTGGAATGCGAAAAGTAGCAAGTCGAGAGATACCTTGAGTAACAGGCAAGTCTGGCTTTGGAGTATAAAATGAAGCAGGGCAAAGGCTCTGTCAAGAGAATTCATGGGTCAGAACAAACACCTTCTTTCAGCAACACAAGAGACAACTCTACACACGGACATCACCAGATGGCCAACACCAAAATCTCTGCAGTCAAAGATGGAGAAGCTCTATACAGTCAGCAAAACAAGACCTGGAGTCAACTGACTGACACTAAAGCTGAAGCTCCAATACTCTGGCCACCTGGTGTGAAGAGCTGACTCACGGAAAAGACCCTGATGCTGGGCGAGACTGAGGGCAGGAGGAGAAGGGGGCGACAGGATGTGATGGCTGGACGGCACCACTGACGCAACGGACCGAGTCTGAGCCCCCTTCAGCAGACAGAGGAGGTCAGGGGAGCCTGGCGTGTTGCAGTCCGTGGGGTCACAAACAGGCCGTGAGGAAACAACTTAGCGGGTGAACAAGAAGACACCTTTGTTCCTAGTGCAAAGCTCACCATGTCCTAAGTCCAACTGCGTTGCCCTGCACTGGCAACAAGGGGCCAGTGTCTGTGCTGACCATGGTGGGAAGAACAAGACCCTTGAGGCAGGCAGCACAGATGTGGCAGGGTGGGCCTCAACTCAGGCCGTGTCCGCCAGAGGTGACCACTGCTGGCACCTACAGCGCCCCCTGGGACGAGCCGTCCACCCCCAGGAACAGCCCTGGGCTGGGGGGCGCACAAGCTTCACAGGCACCAGCCCCGGGGACAGAGGCACTCGGCCGTGGGGGCTCGCTCTCTCTCAGTGGAGACTGCCCCAGAAGGAAGCGCCTCCACCACAGTCCTGGCCAGCACCCGGCCGGCCCACCGCTTGAGCTTTACTCTGATTTACAGTCACGAGGAAGCGCTTCCCCCGTTAACACCCAGGGCACCTTTTCAGGGCTCAGGCTGGTGGGCTTGGCAAGCCCGAGCACACACGGGCTTTCTTCTCGGAGGCCCCCAGTTTGCCTTCCACCTGCCCGCCTGCTCCCCTCAGTCAGCTGTGGGAACGCCGGGGACTCAGAGCCCTCTCACCCTACTCCCGCGCTTTCATCTGCTCTGTTATTGAAATACCGTTTATGGAGCAATGATTCCCTCCTGTTAGCCCCAACCACAGGCCTCACTTTGGCATTTCAGACACAAATAGACAGATGGCTCTCAACACAGCCACTTGGACGTCTGACAAGACACCCCAAATAGAACATGACCACATCTCACGCTCTGTCCTCCCCACTCCCACCTGGCATTTTTCTATAATTCTACTCCCCGGCTGGAAACCCTCGCCATGCTCCACACCGCTCCACCCACACACAACAAATCAACCCACAGTTTTGTGTGGCTCACTGCAGACCCCTCAAACCCCTTCACTTTTCTCTATCTTTGGTGGCACCAGATACCCTTTCTGAAATCCTGTGGGAGCCTCTTTTCTCACAGCCAAGATGAGCTATAAATATGCAAACGGTATCACAACAGATACAACATGCTGTCCAGACCAGAAAGAACCAGCTCTAGAGGACACGGTCGGCTCCACTGGGGATTCCTGGACTGGCGCTTTACTGCCCTAGCTAACGCTAGGTCTGGAACAGAAAAGGTACAAGACGAGCCTAGGAGATGCTGTCAGTCAACCAAGTAAAGATGCTACTAGCAAAAACTACAGGCCTGGTCAGGAAAAAAAACAAGGCAAGACTGGCGGAACAGTGCCAGCTTGGAAGTGACTAAGAATAAATGATAACTAAGTGCTGTCTGAGCTCCTGGACTGGTATCTGGGGCAGCAAGAGAATGCTGGGGGGTGGGGGTGGTGCAGGAAACTGGTGTGATGTGAATGCAGTCTGTAGTTAACACTACTATACCAACCTGATTTTTTATTTTTCATGAACACACCATGGTTACATGTTATACTAAGGAAAGCTGGGTAAGAGGCATACAGGAAAACTCTTGTATTATGTCCGCAACTCTTCTATAAATACACAATGGTTTCAAAATAAAAAGTTAAAAATAAGTCAAAAAGAGAAAAAAGTACAACTATGTCAAAATGACACCAGAACAAAACTGATGAAACATCCACAGATCAGAAGGGATTCTGAACATCAGAAGAATGGCTGGCGTGTGTTTTCTTCTCCAGTCTCACTGAGCCGTAACTGGCATATACCACTATGCACGTTTAAGGTGTACCCAACCACAGTCTGACTTGCATCAGGACAGGGTCACCGCAATCAGTTTAGTGAACATCTGTCACCTCATACGGGGCTTCCCTGGGGGCTCAGCGGTAAAGAACCTGCCTGCTAGTGCAGGAGACTTGGGTTTGATCCCTGGGTCAGGAAGATCTCCTAGAGAAGGAACTGGCAACCCACTCCAGTATTCTTGCCTGGGAAATCCCATGGACAGAGGAGCCTGCAGCCTGGCAGGCTACAGTTCATGAGGTCACAAAAGAGTCAGACATGACTTAGCAACTAAACAATGACAACCATCTCATATAAATACAAAATAAAAAAAAATAGAAAAGTATTTTTTCCTTGTGATGAGAACTCTTAGGATTTACTCTTAACTCTTTACCATCTGAGCCATCGGGGAAGCTCATATAACGTATAGCAGTGTTAACTATATTTCTTATGCTATACCTTAAATCCCTAGCATTTCTCTCTCTGGTAACTTGAGTGACTGTCATGCATTTCAAGCACAGACACCAGGGATGTTCTGGTGGTCCAGGGGCCCGCACTCCGCCCTCCCACTACAGGAGGCACAGTGGACCCCACTACTGTTTTTCCCTTCTCAACTCAAGTTGTCAGCGCTGTGTCAGCTCTCCTGGGAAACCTTGGGACTCGATGGTCAACACACCTGGGCTAAGCCGTGGCCTTTCCAGGCCTGCAGCCACGCCCTCTCCCCTGAGGTTCCCTTTGTGCGACTGTGGCTCTCCAGGTAAGTGAAGACCACGGCTTGCCCCATACACTCCACCTTGGTATCTTGGCTCACTGACTCAACAAATCAAAACCTTCTGGGTACCAATTACACCATCAACACATTCATTCTCAGTAAAAGCTAAAGTAATTCTGAGCAAATTTATGTATATTTACTATGCAAAAACAATCGTGACACTTCTGGGACCAAGTTACCAAGTTCAGCAGACAGACATGTAAAAAAAAACTTAGGCATACCACAATTAATAAAGTATGAACAGTGTTGGGGAAAGGTTACAGACACAGTGGGGAAAAGAAATAAGTTTACGGAGCCAGCCTATGCCATCAGGCCATGCCGTGACTGTAGCCAGCCTATGCCATCTTTCAAACTTCTTTCAAAATTGGACTCAATCCTCAAATACTGCCACTGCTTTTTCAACTAAGTTTATGTAATATTCTCAATCTGCTGTTAGGTTAACAATCTTCAGAACATCTTCACCAGGAGTAGATTCCATCTCAAGAAGCCACTTTCTTTGAGCACTCTTTTAAAGAAGCAACTCCTCATCCACTCACACGTTCTTACAAGACTGCAGCAGTTCAGCCCCATCTTCAGGCTCCACTTCTAGTTCTAGTTCTCCAGCTGTCGCCACCACATCTGCCGTTACTCCTTCCACCGAGTCTTGAACTCAAGTCATCCATGAGGGTCAGCACCAACTTATCCCAAACTCCTGTTCATTATAATTAGTTGGTGTTTTGACCTCTTCCCATGAATTGCAAATGTTCTTAAGGGCATCTAGAATGGTGAGTCCTTCCAAGCGAGTTTTCAACTGACTTTGCCCAGATCATCAGAGGAATCACTGTCTATGGCACCAATAGCCTTACAAAGTGTATTTCTTAAATAACAAGACTGGAAAGTCTAAAATTACTCCTTGACCCATGGGCGGCAAAATGGAGATTGTGCTAGCTGGAATGAAAACAACATGAATTTAACTATATATCTCCAGAGTTCTCGGGTCATTGTCAATGAGCAGTAATTTTTAAAGAATTTTTTAACCTGAGCAGTAAGTCTCAACAGTGGGTGTAAAATATTCAGGAAACCACGCTGCCGACAGATGTGGGCCATCCAGGCCTTGCTCCGTTTACAGAGCACAGGCAGAGCAGGGTTAGCGTAGTTCACAAGGGCCCCAGGGTTCCCAGATGGTCGACGAGCACTGGCTTCAGCTCCAAGTCCCCGGCCACATTAGCCTCTCAGAGAGCCCGCCTGTCCTCAGACGCTGACAGGCGCTGACTTCTCCTCTGTAGTGTGAACGTCCCGACAGTGTCTTCTTCCAACATCAGGCTGACTCATCCTCACTGAAAACCTGCTGCTCAGTGCAGCCGCCTTCTCCGATGCTCTGCGCTGGATCTTCTGGATAACCTGCTGCAGCTTCCACATCAGCGCTTGCTGGTTCACCTGCGCTTGATGTCACAGAGACAGCTTCTTTCCTCAAACTCCATGAACCCGCTTCTGCCAGCTTCAGACTTTCCTCGGCAGCTTCCTCATCTCTGTCAGCCTTCACAGAACTCAAGAGTTAGGGCCGTGCCTGGGCTTTGGCAGACCACGCAAACTTTTTCCACAACAGCAGAAAGGCGATTTTGCTTTCTCACCACTCATGTGTTCACTGGAGTAGCACTTTTCTTCAAGAATCTTTTCTTTGCGTTCAGAACCTGGCTGTTCAGCACAAGAGGCCTAGCCCCAGCTTTCCACAAGCCTTCAATAGTAAACATCTTCATTCCTGGCTTCTAATTTAAAATGAGAGGGGAGACTCTTCCTTTCACTTGAAGAGCCCACGGCAGAGATATAACTGGCCTAATTTCAGTATTGTTGTGTCTCAGAGAACAGGGAGGCCTGAGGAGGGGGAGAAAGATGGTGGGTCGGTGAAGCAGTCAGAACACAGGGTCTAAGATGGTCTTAGAAGGGCCTAAAACAATTACAATAGTAACATCAGAGATCACTGATCACAGATCATTAACGTAATAATGAAAAACCTTGAAATATCATGAGAATTACCAAACTGGCAGTCACAAAGTGAACAAATGCTGTGAGAAAAACGGGGCCAATAGACTTGATCGACGCAGGGTTGTCACAAACCATCAATTTGTTTGGGGAAAAAAAAAGGCAACACCTGCACTAAAGTGACCCGCTATAAATCGGGGTCTGCCTGGGCCTGAGCTACCACTACACACATCCAAACCAAAATTATAAATGCTCAAACAAGGAGTGCTTGTGTGTACTTACCACCAACATGGTTTCACATGGTATTTAGCTACTATCTCAAGGCACCTGGAAGGAGACGCACAGCTGACAAAGAGGGGGTTGTTAGTATGAACATCCAGCTGTTGCAGTCTTTTCATCCCTTGACCAGTTCAGTAACACAGATGTTCCCTGCTTTTCCAGAGCTCTCGTCACAATACTTCACCTTTAAGAAAGACCCACATTGAACTTCCCTGGTGGTCCAGTGGCTGGGACTCCATGCTCCCAATGCAGGGCCCGGGCTGGGGAACTGGATCCCATGGTTGCGGCTGGGAGGTGGCATGCCACCACTAAAGATCCCCCATGCCACAGCTGAGACCTGGTGCAGCCAAGTATATAATTAAAAAAAAAAAAACAAAAATAAAAAAACCCCACATTTAGTACCTGTTTTTGACAATTACAAGAAATCTGAAGAGGATTTTCACTTTTACAAGAAAAGGAACCATTGGCAGCAGGGCCCCCTCCAGCAGCGAGCAGCACCTTCCCAGGGACCACACACAGCTCCTCAGCCTCGAGCAGCAACAACTGTGAACTGCCTGTGAGCACCTGGGCTTCCCCTCCATTTATTTGGTGCATCGGTGGGCAAGATGGGTCCTCAGCTAACTGCTTCTTCCCTTCAGACCTTTGCGGCTCAGAAAGGGTTTCCCAGGACGCCCCTCCTTCTGAGAGTGAGTGTGACTGTACAGGTCTCACGGGGCACACACCACAAGGCCGCAAACACTTGAGACACATCTGTAAACCTGCCAAGGCTCATCTCAATGGTTGGGGGGGGGGGGGGGGTGCCAGGATGGATGTGTAGAATTTAACTTACAATGGCCCATTCAGAGAAGCATTTCCTTTCCCTCTTCCTCAACTATTCACATGCAAGATGAATATCAAGGTGCTAAACAAGCACCTCAGGTGACAGTCACAAAAGTCCATCTAGAAGAGGTGCCCTGAGAGTCAGCTCTGAAAGGCCAAGTTTCTTCAACAGCTTAACTAGTCCCTTTTAAGTTATAACCCTGTCTCTATTGAATTTCTAAAGGAGAATTTCCAAGTCATTACACAGGCCCCATGGTCTCATCGACACTAAAGAACTTTTGTGCCCAACGCGACTGCTACCAACTCGTCGGCCTTCCTGCCTCCACACGATGACCCCGAGTCATGTTCCTCAAGCTCGGGGTGTGACAAAGACATCTCTGCACTGAGTCCTTTGGCTATGTCATCCCAAATCTTGCCTGTCCGCACAAATTAAAAGTGTGTAACTGGGCTAACCTGACAACTTTGAGAATTCCCTGGCAGCCCAGTAGTCTGGGCTCCTCAATCCCCCTGCAGGAGGCACAGGTCTGATCCCTGGCTGGGGAACTAAGATCCCCCATGCCACACAGCACAGCAAAAAAAATTTTTAAATAACCATCTTTCCACCCAAGAGACTGTTCTCAGATATCTCTCTATCTAACATCTAAAAAACCTTGCTCTGCTTGCAATAAAAATGCTCCTTATTCCCTTCCAATCCAAGAAACTCCATGTTGAAAATGGAGCTGAAGGGAGAAAATCCACATTCCTCCTTCCAGATAGTTTTGCTCCCCCCCCCCCCCCCCGATTGCTACACATTACACAATGTTTTACATAATGCAATTTGTGTCTTGAAGACATTCTCTATTCTTCAACTTAAAAAATCAGCAAATCAAAATGCTTGTTACTTCTAACTTATGAGTGGAGAAACTTAAAACCTTGTTTAAATGTTGAATTCATGTTGTGACATGGAACTAATTTTGTGCAATACTATTGCTTAATAGAAAGGAAGGGGGCAAGTTTAAAAAGAAATAGATGGCAAACGTGGACAAGTCCCTCCACATCATCTCATTATCTGATGAATGAGATGTACCACAGAGAGTAGGGGACAAAGACAGATGTCAACTGTCATTCCTTATCACAAATCATCTTCTTCCGTATCTTGTTCTTACTCAACATGCCTTAAAGTATTCCAGAAACAAACAAGGGAATTTATTTCCTCTATAACTCAAGATCCAAGACCATTCTCTCATCTGGCAATCATCACCCATTAGACACTTACAGGTATGACTAACTTCCCTTCATTAAAATAATACATGGCAAGTATTGGTATTTCATCAGTCCTGGTACTTGTGGATTCAACCTGTATGCTAGCTATATTGTTCTCTAAACTCCCCTGAGCTCTGGATTCCATTATTAACCACAGAATGGGCACAGATAAACCAGGAAAAAAGGATCCAATTCAACCGATATTTTCTGAGCACTCTGAGTCCAGGACAACACTACAGTCACAGAAACACACGATGGAAAACTCCAGGTCTGCCCAAAGGCCCTCACAGGAGGGCCCAGTGCGCCAGCACACACACAGTGAGAAAGTGAGTGATAGTCACTCAGTCGTGTCCGACTCTGCGACCCCACGGACTGTAGCCTGCCAGGCTCTGCTGTCCGAGGGATTCTCCAGACAAAAACACTGGAGTGGGCCGCCTTTTCCCCACCTCTCGGTGAAAAGGGTAGGATGAAAATTTCAAAAGACACAAAGTCACAGCTGCCGTAAGAAATCACCATTCCAATGACGTGTGATCTTTGCACCTGAGTTTAAGAAACCTAAAATACCTGGAGTATTCTGACACACAAACAGAGCCACTGCCTCATGGCCCAATGCGATGACTGCTGCTTTTATTCAGAATAGTCAAGAAGTCCTTACAAACAGGTTACCAATTTTCAGAGAAAACCAAACTATGCCTAAATAAGGTATAGCTTTTGAAGTACAGTTTAGAATATAAATTAGAACCTTCTCTACTTTGATATATACTGCAACACTTAGAAATTTAACCTTTTAGTCTTTTTTCCAGAAACTCTCCTCACTTTAAAAATGAAGTATTTTTAAAATTTACCTTTTTTCAGTTCAGAAATAAAGTAAAAATTTTACTCTAATAAAAGAATGGATAGGTGCAAGGTTGCCCTCTAAAGCACTCTCCAACATTTCTTAAGTAGGATATTGAAACAAAAGGAGTGAAATGTTTTTTGTATGTCTCCCTAAAAATAAAAGTTTGAAAAACACCTTATAATCTATAAGAGAAGCACCAACTTTTTTTCTTGTTGACAAATCCAGTAAGCCACTTTCTTCAATCAGGCTTTAAAATTGTCTTTCTATGCACTATTCTTACCTTCACTAACTTCTCTTTTCTTCATTTCACTTTTTTTAAGCTTGAAATTCTCTTAAATTCTATTCACCAAGAGAAACCACAGCACTTCTTAAACCTTGCCATTGATACCATCTAATTCACAAATAAGCCCGCAGTTAACCTGCTCTTGCCACTGGGTGGCGTCCTGGACGAATTTTAGGCAAACCAGGTTTATACCACAGAACACAGGCCTACATTCTAGATCATTTCCAAGGAAATGAAAAAGCAAAAACAAAACACACACTTTCTAAAAATTCTGTTAAGATATCAAAAGACTGACTACGTTCACTTACTTCTTACCAACAGACACCAAGAGTGACATTTAATCATCTTTAAGCATTAACCAAGGTAGCAGCAGCTGACCTTGAAAGAGCATACGACTGCACCCCAGTGGAAGGCAGGTGACCTCTACATCACTAAGCTGACACGCTGAGGATTACACTGCGATGCTGAAAAACCGAACTGAAAATAACTGTGTCTTCTTTAAAACTATGAAAGGTACAGACGCATTCCACCCCAAACCTGAGTCCAGGTGGAAAAGGTGAGGAGTACAATTCTCTTGTTTGGAGCTGTTCAAAACAGAGTCAATACAAGGGAAAATGGTTCTACCCTGAGATCAAACACCTAAAATTCAATGGGTTTGCCTGAAGAGTAAGGCTATTGTTTGCCACTCGCTGCAGGTAGTCACACCACAATTCCGTATCCTCCACTTAGTATCCAGAGTATTACTCAAACCATACTCTCCACCCAGCCCTCCAGGTAAGTCTCTCTCCTGCAGCCAAATCTACCACTTTCAGGTCAAGAAAAACGAATTTAAAACAATGATATTTTTAAGAGGGTGCTGCACACATGTCAGATTTTTGGAAAAACCCCTAAATTCTCAACTTTCTCCTATTGTACAGCACTACACACCAAGCCTGCTTAAGCCAATCTGTAAAACCAACATCTCATCCCCTTTTGTTCTCCTCCCACTTCAAGTCATCCACACCCACAAACGACTAACCGAGCCAATTTACTCCCCAAGTTCATACTCTGCATAACCCCCCAAATTCCACAGCTCCTTAGACAGCACGCACAAAGGACGCTCATAATGGCTCAGATGGCAAAGAATCCGCCTGCAATGCAGGAGACTTGGGTTCGATCCCTGGGTTGGGAAGATCCCCTGGAAAAGGGAACGGCTACCCACTCCAGTATTCTGGCCTGGAGAATCCCATGACAGAAAAGGCAAGCGGACTCGAGTCCATAGCGTAGCAGAGCCGGACAGGAATGAGGGACTAACGCACACACACCCACCCACAGGAGCTGAGGCCTCTGAGTGGAAACAAGAGAGGTGTGAATTAAACTTCCCTTCTAGAAACAATCAGGGGAGCGGTGGTCTAGAAATAGGTTGGGGAAAGAAATACAAAATGCCTTTCACAAATCAAGATAACACTGATTCGCTTAACTACTAGAAAAAAAGCGACTGAAACATGAGCAAGTTCAAATGATAAGAGTTTCTCTTTCCTTTTTTGGTCATTCGGCCTAACTTTTCCACTAAATCAATTAGTCGCCTTAAAAGATTCCAGCCATCAAGTCTTACCACGATTCCACAACTGCGATAAACACGTTGAGAACAGAGGGCGCCGCCCCGCCCACGCGTGCCAGGCACCCCCGGGTGGTGCGGAGACCTGTCCACAAAGGCCGTGTCCTTCCCGTGGTCCGTGAGTTAGCAGTGAGATTTAAACGTCCTGACTGGCGACACACACTCGGAAAACATTTCGCGAGACAACCCAAGTTTGCAATGTTCACTTCTTGCGTCAATTCTTTCTTACTTGGGCAAAACTTGACAGAAACTTCAGTTATATAAACTGCCATACACCCTGAACAGAAACCAAGCGAACCGTTTTGGTGAGCTGAAAGCCAAACACGTCGTTTCGACCGACCATCCACACGCTTCGGAGGAGCCGGCGGGGAGTTCCGGACACGCGGCCCCCCGCTCCTCCCGCAAACCCGCCTCCCTCCTGGGCTCAGGGACGTCCCCGCGGGGCCTTCAAACACTCAGACCCTCAGCCTCCCACGCGGCAGCTCCCTCGCCCCCTTCCCCGAGCCCGCCGCCCGGTCCCGGCACCCGCCCGGCCGCACCCGCCCGGCCCCAACCGCCGGCGCGGGGGCCCCAGGGCGCCGGGAGGAGGGGGCCGCCGGGACAGGCGGCGGCCGAGGTGGGGGCAGGAGCGCTGAAGGGGGCGAGGGGACGGCCGGAGTCCGCCCCGACGCGCAACCCCCAGCCCGGCCCGCGGCCTGCCGCCGTCCCCGGCGCGCCCGGCGCGGCCCGGCCCCGGCCCCACACCAAACCCGTCTCCAGCCCTCAGGCCCCTTCCCCGAGTCCTCGGCCCCCGGCCCCACACGCCGCAGCCTAGGCCCGGGTCAGCTGGGCCGCCGGGCCCTCGCCCCGGCCGCTGGCGGCCCTCACCGAGGACGCGGGAGCCAGCGGCGGAAGGCGCGCTGGGGCTACAGTCGGGGCTCCTCGGCTCCGGCGCGGTGGCGGAGGCGGCGACGGTCCTCGCGCTTTCCTTTCTCTCCTTTCTCCAACAACAAACAGGAAGTGCGTCAGGCGGCGGCGGCGCAGCGACGACACTTCCGCCCGGCCCTGAGGCCGCGCGTGCGCAAAGCCCCGACCGCCCCGACCCCCTCCTCCCCCGCCTTCCCGAAGATTCTGCGCGGCCCGGGACACGGCAGACAGCGCGCATGCGCAGCCGAGGCCCGGTGGCCGGCAGCCGCGCGGCGCCGCGTGCCGGTTCCTGGCGCGGCGTCCGTGTCCATTGGGGCCTGAGGCGTGGGCGCTGTGGGTGTTGGTCTTCGCGCCCTGGATTCTGTGCAGTCATTTCTTGTGTTTCTTCAGCCCTCCCTGTGTTACTTACCTGGCTCTGGGCAGGTGACCAGTTAGCAAAAGAAAATGTGTCTACTCTGAGTCAATTCTCGATCCCTTCCTTTGGAAGCTTACAGAAGCCTCCCCGAGCGGGGCGGCTCAGCGGTGTTGGGTTTTCGCGTCTCCTGACGAAGCGGAGATGACCTCGGCGGGGCTGGAATTTCCCGCAGTACCGGCGCCGCACGCAACCCTGTCTGTCTGCGGGCCCCCAGGCTTTCCCTCCGCGGTAACAGTGCCATCGGGCGACGAGCGACGTCTCACATTAAATGAGACCCCACCTGAGGCGAGCGGGAGCTAACCTGGACATGCAAGCAGCGAGACACGTGGGGTCTAGTGGGCTAGCCACAAATAACTTGGTCTCCCTCCAAACCAATAACGTATTAAAACAGCTGTCCATGCAGTGAACTGTGTCGGGAGGAAACCAAACGGTACCAACAAAGCGCCTCCCGGCATTCCAGGGGGCCAAACACGCTGAACGTTAGCCAATACTCCATCTGTAAAGAGCGGTCAGTGAAACAACAGGGAAGATCTTCAGCGATGAGAGACGTTGTACATTAAGTATTAGCTCCGATGGCGGTGCTGCCGGACGGTACTTCCGTGGAAGAAGATTCCAAAAGGGAACCGCAAGCATTTGCATTTGCAGACGCGTGGGGGGAAGGGCCTCGGGCTGGTAACCTGGTAGGAAGGGAAGCCTGGCCAGGACTAACCTGCAGTTTGCAGGTTGGAAGGAAGAGCAGGGAGACCGACTTTGGCTCCCCATCTGTAAAATGGGGATATGGACTTCCTGGGAAGGGTCACTGTCTGCGCTGGGCTCTGTGCCTATCACATAGTGATACTCAGGAAATCATAGCTCTTCTGTGTCGAGAAACTTCTGCCTCTTTGAGAAACTGATAAAAGGCATGGACTTCTCCCCAGCCAAACGTGCAAGTGATGGGAGAGAATTTGTATCCCGGCACACGCACACAGGCCCCCTGCCGAGCCCAGGGGCCAAAGGTGAAGGTCCTCAATGACAGCTTGGCAAGTTTTACTATTCTGAAAAATTCATCTCTGATGGAAGAATAACATTTGTAAATAATTTGCCCTGAGGCAATAAATTCAAGAACAGAAAATGAAAGAAAAAAGAACGTACAAGGTTACTGATATCGACTTTGGAGATAATCTGTTCCTCATCAGGAATACTTTGCAAGCCATAAAAATAATAATGTAATTATGCTTACTAACATCGAATATATCCAACTTGCATTATTGAGACAGTGCTCTCCTTCTAGTAAAATTGTATTTGCGGGGAGGGAGAGGTGGATGGGACCGTACACATATAATTTTCTGTCTTTGCTTTTGAGTTCTTGGTTATAATGAAACTCCCTATAATGAAATACAAAAGAGAAAAGTAAATACAGGTTTTATTAACATGTATGTTCTCAGTTGTGTCCCTCTCTTTGCAACCCCATGGACTGTAGCCTGCCAGTCTCCTCTGTCCATGAGATTTCAGGCAAGAATAACTGCAGTGGGTTGCCATTTCCGCCTGCAGGGATCTTCCCAACCCTGAGATGGAACTGGAGTCTCCAGCATTGCTGGCAGATTCTGTACCACTGCCACCTGGGATGCAGATACAAATGGAGATTTCTCTTACAAATGCAAATTTCCCCCACAAAAGGGTAAAGTTTGATTCTGTTCTCAGTTTCTCCTGCTCCTGCAGTTTCTCAAAAATAAAGGAAGTTGCCAAATAATCTTTATGCCCAAGAGTCATACCTAGGATGGCATATTCTACCAGTTCAACACACTCATGGAGAACTGGAAGAATGTTCATAATTTTCACTTTTTTCTTTTCTTTTTTAAAAACTAGATACTTGGCTGTGCCAGGCCCTAGTTGTGACAGCCAGATCTTTACTTGCAGCACGTGGGATCTCGTTCCTCGGCCAGGGATCAAACCCGGGCCCTGTGCACTGGGAGCTTGGAGTCTTAGCCACTGAACCACCAGGGAAGTCCCCTCACTTTCTTTTTCATGATTTGAAGTATTGTTTGAACTTTTGTGTATAAAATATTTTTATTTTACTATTACTTTTCAAAACTAACAAAATCATGTTTGTGAAGTTGAAATCATGAGTCTTCCATAACTCCATAGTACAGTGGTGTGAAGTGAGAGATTGAATACAGCTGTGGGATAAACATGAGTATGTTTTCATTTATCCATCTCGTGTGCATACGTTGAGCATCTACTGTACACCAGGGCTCAAAGAAGGCAGGACTCTTCCCCTCGAGGACCTCTGCATCCGTTGAAGAAGACAGGTCCATAAGCCAGAGCTTCCAGTGCTGTCCGCCAGAGCTTCGGGGATCTAAGCTTACAGGCTCCAGGGCCCAGAGGGGAGACATTCAAACCAGGATGGGGGTGGGGGGCGCAGGGCACAGATGGAGAAAAACTCCTCAGAAGAAGCCAATCTTTTTTTGTTTGCTTTGTATTTTTAATTTTTACAATGCTGTGTTGTTTCTGCCATACAAAAATGCAAAGCTGCACTCACCCTCTGCAATGGCCCACACTCTGTGGAGAGTGCTTCTCTCTGAATCTGAATAAATCTACTTCTTACCTATCAAAAACAAACAAAAAAAAAGCAAAAGGAAAGTGAAAAGTCTTCATCGTTCAGTCGTGTCTGACTCTTTGTGACTCCAAGGACTGTAACCCCCCAGGCTCCTCTGTCCATGGAGTCCTCCAGGCAAGAATACTGGAGTGGGTAGCCATGCCCTCCTCCAGGGGATCTTCCCCACCTGGGGATGGAACCCAGGTCTCCTGCATCGCAGGCAGATTCTAATCAGCCATAATTATACACATAGCCCCTCCCTCTTGAGCCCCCCTGCCTTCCCCCCACCCCACCCCTCTGGGTCATCACAGAGCACCAGAGTGGGCTCCCTGGGTTACACGGCAACTTCTCATCAACGATCCACTTTACACAGGCTAGTGTATATATGCTGATGCTACCTGCTCCGTTTGCTCCATTCTCCCCCTCCCCCACTGCGTCCACAGGTCAGCTCTCTACATCTGCGTCTCCATTCAGAAGCGGCCGTCTTGAGTGAGTTCTGAAAGACCAGGACGAGTTAATGTTTGAAGCCCTGTGTGGGTGGAGAGAACTCCAGACAGGAAATCCATCCAAGGGTCACCAAGAAGCTGATTAAATGACTAATTAGTACTCTAAAACTAAAGCTGTCCCACACTGTAGGAATGGTGACAGGCCTCTCATTTCAGAAGGAAACCTCCTTTTTGGCTCTGCAAGTTACGGGTATCAACGAAGTCTAGCGGAGAGAGGCTGACTGGAAGGCTGTGTGACGTGGTGACACTGTGGAGAAGAGCATCTTTGCAAAAGTTGTGCCTGTTTTAACTGCAGAAGGTGGACAGGAAGGGAGGGCTCGGGGTGGGGGGTAGAGGCCTGGCTGGGAGGATGGCTGGAAGGGCCACCTTGGAGGAAGGACGCAGCAGGGAGCCCGGGGACCTGTGATCACTGATGTCGGATCATGAGCTGTTTCCAAGCATTTTCATTCCTTCTGTGACATCTCAGGGCTGCAGAAATGGGGATCAGCCTTTCCAGCCTGGTGTTATCTTTTTGTGTGTGAAAGGTCAACTTGAGGAATGAAGCGGGGGCCATGCCTGTGCTCAAAAGACAGTGACCACGGGGCGGATCCCAGCCCGGAGACCCTAGAAGAGGAGCCCAGGGAGGGGACAGGTTCTGGATTTCTTGCAGTCATGTTATTATTATTATTTTTTAATAGATGTACTCTCTTTTTTTAACCATATTTTTTAATGATTGATTGAGTGTAGCCGGCCTGGGTCTCTGTTGCTGCTCGGGGACTTTCTCTAGTTCCTGTGAGCAGGGGCTCCTCTCCAGTTGTGATATGAGGGCCTCGCACTGTGGTGGCCCCTCTCGCCGTGGGGCACCGGCCGGTGGTGGCCCCTCGCGTCGCGGGGCACCGGCCGGTGGTGGCCCCTCGCGTCGCGGGGCACCGGCCGGTGGTGGCCTCTCGCGTCGCGGGGCACCGGCCGGTGGTGGCCTCTCGCGTCGCGGGGCACCGGCGCTAGGCCTGCAGGCTCAGTAGTCGAGGCCCTTGGGCTTTGTTGTGGGATCTTCCCGGACCAGCCACCGAACCCGAGTCCCCTGCATTGGCAGGTGGACTTTAGAAGGAGACTCAAATTATTTCACTGGACAATGAAAGGAAACGGTGACCGTGAAACCTTGGAAACATTTTTGGATTATAGAAGAAAAAGAAAAATCTCAAGCACCTGTGCCTGACGAGGTGTGGGGGTGAAGGAAAGGAAGACTCGATTCCACACTGTGAAGGTTCTGACCAGGAGGAAGAGCTGGTGTGGGTGAAGACAGTGCAGACGTTGGCTGTGGGGAAAAGGGACCAAGGGGGTCTGCTGGAAACACACAGCAGGTGGTGTCACCGGGACCCAGCCCTCCCAAGGCCTGTCAGAGCTGCGCACCAAGGCTTCAGAGCCTCGTTGCCATGGGAAGAGGAGCAGCTGAGCGAAAAGCTGGCGGTAGGGGTGAGCCCAGGAAATAGTTAACATCGTCAAGTAAGAAAAGACGGAGGGGAGCTGAGAACCCTTCGCAGGTCGGTGGCCTTTCCTGGAGTGATTCCAGGAGACTGGATTACAGCCTGGTGCTTGGTGGGAAACCCTGGCAGCACTTAGACGGGTTTGTCCCCAAGAGAGAAGGAAGGAAAGAAGATACCGAGAAAGAGAAGGTCACGGGAAGGCCTGGTGTTTACCTGGCTTTGCTGTGTTTGTTTCTGCAAAGACAGACATTCCTGCGTGTTTCTAACTAAAGAGGCCGTGGACAGAAAAGGAACAGAAGATGCTGGAGAGAAAGCGAAGCTTAAAGTCATTCTCAAGGAGTCTGGATGCTTGGAACCCGGCGTAAAAGTCAAGAAACTCACGTTCCTTTAAAACAGATGAGAAGGCGAGGGGTAGTGACAGAGGGGTCAGAGGTGGGACCCCCCCCCATCTGACACAGGACCCCCAAGGGGAGGAGGCAAGGAGGACACAGGTGGATTGCAGAGAGCCGTGAGGAGCTTTGGGATTCCAGAACGTATTCAGCATGCGAAAAGGGCGAGCACTAGAGAAGGTCCTTCATCTCGACAGACAACGACCAGGGAGGAGCTTGTATCTAAAAACGGTCATGCTGCCGGACCTCAGGACGGTGTGGTCTTGGCTGAGTGGGAAGGGGACGCAGTGCCAGCACCGGGGCCCAGAAGGAGAAAGGCTGCTTTTCCGCTGGGACCACCAGCACTTGAGGCATGAGCTTAGCTTTGTGCCCGGCTGTGACGTTGACACTGCCAGGAGCCTCGGTTCCCTGTCGGTGAGACAGGAACGACAGTGACTGCCGTGCCGAGTATGTGCGCCGGACTCTGAAGATTAGAGTCGCGGTAAAGGGTATGGTGAAACCTCCAGGTGTTGAGTGAGACGTGGGCAGTTTCACATACATATTTAGCGTATGTGTTTCTCTACTCAGAACACCGCCTTCAACGGCCGACAGGAACGTGTCAATCAAAAGTCTCCACGCAGGTCAGAATGCTCAAAAAGTCTACAACAAGGGCTGGAGCGGGTGTGGGGAAATTTACACTCCTACACTGACAGAGGGAGTGTAAATTGCTGCAGCCACAATGGAGAACAGTATGGAGGGTCCTTAAAAAATTAAAAATACGGACTTGTCTGGTGGTCCAGTGGTTAAAACTCCATGCTTCCACTGCAGGGAGTTCAATCCCTGGCAAGGGAACTAAGATCCCATATGCCCCCCAGCCCACACACACACACACACACAACAGAAGCACCATATGATCCAGCAATCCAGTTCCTAGGACTGTCCGACTCTTTGTGACCCCACAGACTGCAGCCCTCCAGGCTCCTCTGTCCATGGGATTCTCCAGGCAGAACACTGGAGTGGGTCGCCGTGCCCTCCTCCAGGGGATCTTCCCGACCCGGGATCAAACCCGCATCTCTTGCTTCTCTGCACTGGCAGGCGGGCTCTTTACCACTAGCGCCACTGGCCACTAGTTCCCTGTTGTTCCCAAAGAGACACATTCAGTGTCTTGTAATGAACTACAATGGAAAATAACTGTTAAAAGGAATATAGTTCATACCTGTATGTATGTGTGTAACCAAATCACTTGCTGTGCGCCTGAAACACTGTAAGGTAACTGCGCTTCAGTTTTTTAAAAAAGATAAAGAAAAAACAGTGGCTTTTCCTTGATGCCCAACTGGCTGGCCAGTATCATGGCAGGGACAAATGACGATTAGTGTAATTTAAGTGATGAAAAAGCTAGAGGGTAGTCTGCTCTCTGCAACTAGAGGAAGCTTGCACAGCAATGGAGACTCAGTTCAGCCAAAAATACATTAATTTTCAAAAGGATATCATAGGCCCAAATGTCGATCTAAAACTATAAAACTTCTAGCAGAAAACACAGGTGAAAATATTTGTACAGGCACAAAAACCATTTACTATAAAAGAAAAAATGAAAAACTGGATTCATTAAAAGCAAAAACTTTTGTTCATCAAAAAACATAGCCTTGTATGAAAGGAGAGAAGGCTAGCACTCTCCTTGACAAGGATGGAAGGGGCTCTCGGGCCTGACAGCATGCATATGGCTGAGGCATTGCCACTTACCTGGTGGCGTCGAACCACTATTTTTAGAAGACACACAGACGGCTAACAAACACATGAAAAGATGCCCAACATCACTCATTATTAGAGAAATGCAATCAAAACTACAATGAGATATCACCTCACACTGGTCAGGATGGCCATCATCAAAAAGTCTATAAACAATAAATGCTGGAGAGGGTGTGGAGAAAAGGGAACACTCTTGCACTGTGGATGGGAATGTAAATTGATACAGCCACTATGGAAGATGGTATGGAGATTCCTTAAAAAACTAGGAATAAAACCACCATATGACCCTGCAATCCCACTCCTAGGCATATACCCTGCTGCTAAGTCATTTCAATCGTGTCCGACTCTGTGTGACCCCATAGACAGCAGCCCACCAGGCTCCCCCGTCCATGGGATTCTCCAGGCAAGAACACTGGAGTGGGTTGCCATTTCCCCCTCCAATGAGTGAAAGTGAAAAGTGAAAGGGAAGTCGCTCAGTCATGTCTGACTCTTTGCGACCGCATGGACTGCAGCCTACCAGGCTCCTCTGTCCATGGGATTTTCCAGGCAAGAGTACTGAGGAAACCAAAATTGAAAGAGACACATGTATCCCACTGTTCATTGCGTCACTATTTACAACAGCTAGGACATGGAAGCATCTAGATGTCCATCAACAGATGAATGGATAAAGAAGTGGTGGTACATGTGCACAATGGAATATTCAGTTCAGTTCAGTCGCTCAGTCGTGTCCGACTCTTTGCGACCCCATGAATCGCAGCACACCAGGCCTCCCTGTCCATCACCAACTCCTGGAGTTCACTCAAACTCACATCCATTGAGTCGGTGATGCCATCCAGCCATCTCATCCTCTGTCGTCCCCTTCTCCTCCTGCCCCCAGTCCCTCCCAGCACCAGTCTTTTCCAATAAGTCAATTCTTTGCATGAGGTGGCCAAAGTACTGGAGTTTCAGCTTTAGCATCATTCCTTCCAAAGAACACCCAGGACTGATCTCCTTTAGAATGGACTGGTTGGATCTCCTTGCAGTCCAAGGGACTCTCAAGAGTATTCTCCAACACCACAGTTCAAAAGCATCAATTCTTCGGCGCTCAGCTTTCCTTATAGTCCAACTCTCACATCCATACATGACCACTGGAAAAACCATAGCCTTGACTAGACAGACCTTTGTTGGCAAAGTAATGTCTCTGCTTTTGAATATGCTGTCTAGGTTGGTCATAACTTTCCTTCCAAGGAGTAAGCATCTTTTAATTTCATGGCTGCAGTCACCATCTGCAGTGATTTTGGAGCCCAGAAAAATAAAGTCTGACACTGTTTCCATTGTTTCCCCATCTATTTCCCACGAAGTGATGGGACCAAATGCCATAATCTTCGTTTTCTGAATGTTGAGCTTTAAGCCAACTTTTTCACTCTCCTCTTTCACTTTCATCAAGAGGCTTTTTAGTTCCTCTTACTCAGCCATAAAAAGGAACACATTTGAGTCAGCTTTAATGAGATGGATGAACCTAGAACCTATTATTCAGAATGAAGTCAGAAAGAAAAAGATAAATATGATATTCTAATGCACATATACAGAATCTAGAAAATGGTACTGAAGACTTTATTTGCAGGGCAGCAATGGAGAAACAGAAATAGAGAAGAGACTTATGGACCTGGGGAGAGGGGACGAGAGGGTGAGCTGCATGGAGAGAGTAACGTGGAAACTCACACTACCGTATGTAACATAGATAGCCAACTGGAATTTGCCGTATGGCTCAGGAAACTCAAACAGGGGCTCTATATCAACCTAGAGGGGTGGGATGGGGTGGGAGATGGGAGGGAGGTTCAAAAGGGAGGGGATATATGAATACCTATGGCTGATTCATGTTGAGGTTTAACAGAAAACAGCAAAATTCTGTAAAGCAATTATCCTTCAATAAAAAATAAATTAATTTTTTTTTTAAAAAAAGCACAATTAGGAAAGTGAAAAGACAAGCCAGAGTCAGAGGAGTCCAATGCTGGGACAAAAATCCCTTGTTCGCTGTTTATGACCTCACACCCACTGGGATGGCTGAGCAGCTGCTGGGGAAAGTGGTATTCTAGTTCCTCAAAAAATTAAAAATAGAAGCATTTTCCTGGCAGTCCTGCAGTTAAGACTCCCTGCTTCCATTGCAGGAGACACACGTTCAATCCCTGGTTGGGGAACCAAGATGCCACATACACGCACGGTGGGGCCCATAAAATAAAATAAAATAATTTAAATTAAAAATAGGACTAGCATGTGACCCAGCAGTTCTAACTCCTGAGCAGACAAATGAAAGAATGGAAGCAGGGTCTCAAGGAGGCATTTGCACACCATGTTCATCAGCATTATTCACACTAGCTCAGAGGTAGAGCAGCCCAGTGTCCCTTCATGGATGATGGATAAACAGAATGTGGTCCACCCACGCAACGGCATGCGACTCAGCCTTAAACAGGAAGGACAGCCTGCCCCCTGCCCCAACAGGGATGGACCTTGAGCAGATGAGCCAGTCCCCAAAGAATAAACGCCGTTAAGACTCCATCTACTGAGGTCCCTGTGTGTGCGTGCTCAGTTGCTTCAGTCGTGTCAGACTCTGTGTGACCCCATGGACTGTAGCCCGCCAGGCTCCTCTGTCCACGGGATTCTCCAGGCAAGAACACTGAAGCGGGGTGCCATGCCCTCCTCCAAGGGGTCTTCCCAACCCAGGGATCGAACCCACATCTCTTGAGTCTCCTGCACTGCGGGTGGATTTTTTTTTTACCACTGAACCACCACTAGGGAAGCCCATGAGGTCCCTAAGGTCATTAAATTCATAGAAAGTAGATGAGGGGGGCCAAGAGCTGGTTGGGGGGTAGTCAGCGTTTACTGGGGACAGAGTGTCAGTTTTACAAGGTGAGTGATGGAGATGATGGTGGTTGAGTGTGTCCCTCCAGCCTTAGAGACGGTCCACACGGTGAAGTTCATGCTGAGTGTGTGTTATCACAGTGAAGAGATGGGAGGGAAGCCCGAGGTGGAGCTCTCAGGCGGGTCATATGCGAGCACAGGCTTTGTCCGAGGCTCAGCCCCACCCCCCATCCCTCTCACTAGACTTCAACACTCGCTCCGGAACAGTCACCACCAGCCACTCGCCAATCCCTGCCAGCCCCTGGGCAGCATGGACTGGACTTGGGCAGCAGGCGGTGAGCCTGAAACAAAGCCATTAGAGCTTTCCCCAGGGGACTGGGCTCCTGCAGGGTACCCAGACCGTGATCCTGGAGGCACTCAGACTGCAAACCAATACTATCAGGCTATCTGGGAGGAGTCCACGTGATGAGGTTCCTCTGGAGGAGGATCGGGCGCCTGGGAGAGTTGAACTCTGGGTGACAGGACCGGGGCGGGGGTCCCACGGCCCAGTGTATGCAGCCTGTCGGGTCCCTTTTCCTCTCAGTCACGTGGCCTCTTCTTTATTTAACCAACACATACAGAACATTTATTATTTCCCATGTGAGCCAAGAAATGCAGAGCGGATGACCCGCAGGCCAGCCAGGTGCCAGGGTGTGCCCAGAGTTCATTCCCCCACTGCTTCTGGAAAGCGGCCTCTGACTTTGGTTCATGGAGAATCTCAGGGTTCGGACTGAGTGCCTGGCTAAGCTTGAGGACTACCTCCATCACCAAGGAAGTGCTCCGAGTTCTGGCCGCTGGGTGGGTTGCCATCACCACTTTGGAAGACTCGCCTGGAGGAAATCTGAAGCAACAAACCAGATGCGCTTGGGCAGCTGGCTTCACACCAGTGCTCACAGCAGGCAAAGCCCCTGCTCGCCCTTCCCCTTTCCTCTCCACAGCTGCTCTGCCCAGAACCAGGACCCTCGGATCTCCAGAGGAGGAAACTGAGGCTCAGAGACGAGGCAGAGGGGTGCCCGAGGCAGCCTCGGGGGGCCTGGGAACAGGAAAGAACTCCTGGAGGCGAGGCCTCCTCCAGCGGACAGCCACTTGCTCCGCAAAGGAGTGAGAGCAGCTTGGTGCCCTCCCTTAGAGCTCAGACCCACTGCCTGGACACAGAGCGCCCAGCTGAGAAGAGGAGGAAGTGGGAACCTGCCGGTCCCGCAGATCCGCCGCCCGTCAGGGCGCTTCCTACACTCTGAGAAGGACAAGAGGAGAGAAGGAGCGTGGGTTCTGTAACTGAAGCCACATGGGTCCTCGCTTACTCTTTGAAAGCTTCTCCAACGGATGGCCTCTCCTCTCCAGCAGCATCCCTGCAGGATGACCGTGTCCCGTTCCCAGTAAGCTGGCATATTCCCCTCACCACCCCCCCGCTACTTTTTTACTTTAGCTCTTGACATATTTGACTTTTTTAAAAAATCATTTACTTTTAATTGAAGGATAATTGCTTTGCAGGATTGTGTTGGTTTCTGCCAAACATCCACATGAATCAGCCGTAGGTAGACCCATGTCCCCCCTCCTGAGCCTCCCTCACACACCCTCCTGTTCTGAAACCCAGAGGAACCTGGAAAGGGCTGCCTGGGGTTGAAATGGAACCTATGGTCACAGGACAGGGCTTCCCCGGCACGTAGCCACCAGCAAATGGACCACCCCCCGAGATGGAGCCAGGGCTCCCAGGTCTGCCACAGTTCAGGCAGACAAGCCAGGGCAGCCCCCTGACCCCCCAGCCCTAACGGACTGTCCCTTCAACACAGACCCTGCCCCTCTACTCTGAGTTCTTAATTTCTCAGAACTCCAGGAAAATTGAAAAACCAGTCGAATGAACAGGTATCTTCACCTCCATTCGCCAACTGCTGCCGCATCCTCACAGCTCAGTCTCTTTTTTCCTTTTCCAGTTTTTGCTGAGCCATCTGAACGCAGGTTACAGGCCTCCTGACGTTTTGCCTTGAGCTGTCTTAGCACATATGATCTCATAAGGAAAGCTTCCTATGTGGCCTCATGTAACCGTCATCACTCGTAAGAAAAGAGACATTCATGCAAGACCATGATCTAATGTGTAACTGAAGGGGGCCAGAGTCACCCTGGGCTTCCCAGGGGGCGCTAGTGGTAAAGAACCCACCTGTCAATGCTGTGGGTGAAGAGTAAGAAGAATCAGAGTCAGAGGTTCAATCCCTGGGTCGGGAAGATCCCCGGGAGGAGGGCGTGGCAGCCTACACCAGTATTCTTTCCAGGAGATTCCCCAGGACAGAGGAGCCTGGAGGGCTACAGTCCATGGGGTTGCACGAGTCCAAGAGTCAGACACGACTGAGCACGCATGTATCTAGAGTCAGTTCAGCTTTTGTGGGAGCCCCGCAGGGATGGAAGTTGCTTTTCTCCTGTTAATCTGTCTTATGTCAGTTTAACTGTTAGACTGGCCAAAGAATCTAGAAGAGCAAGGAAAGATTTTTCTCCCCAACAGAATCCCCAGCTGTGTCCACAGCATCTTCACTTTGTTCTGACGTCGAGGAGGAGGAAGATACTCCCAGCCTGTCCTAGGGAGGCCTGGTGTGGAGTGGAGCGGACGTGGGGGAGGAGGGGCGTCCCAGGGCCGGTGCCCACGCGGGGGTCACCTAGGGTCTGCTCCCCAGCTTGGACAGAAGGCCTGCTCCCTCTTGTTCCCGAGTCCCCTGGCTTCGAGGGGACCGCTCTCTGCAGCTGCGCCCAGCACCTGTGTCTTCTGTACCCTGTGCCCTAGAAATCAGGCCCTTTGGAAGTAGACCCTGCCAGGCCTCTCCTCGCTGGGGACGTCCATCAGAATCGCTGTGGCCCAAACCCTCCCAGTGCTGGCTACCCCTCCAGCCAGCACCCACAGCCCCGTGCCCAACCCCCAGTGCCTTCCAGGTCTGAAGCACGGAGTAGTTCTCCGCAAACGTTTATGGACTAGATGGGTGAATGCGTGCTGACATCTTCCTGCACCCAGAGGCTGGAGATGGTGGTCTAGGAGAACCTTGGCCCAGAGGGCTCGTTCCAGCCGGAAGGATGCTGACGGCCAGCCCAGGGCCCAAAGAGCAACCTAGGGGGCCGGGGGCGATTCTGTAGCCGGAAGGCAGCCTCCCGACCGGAGTGGGGGAGCTCCCTGGGTGCGGGCCCCAGGCTCACAGTCCTGCCAGCCGTGGGGGCGTCAGGCTCAGGGGGCTGAGCCCCTCTGAGGAATGCAGGAGCTGGGGGGCGGGCTGCTTTCCCGTGACCCTGCCCCCTAGCAGTCCCCTGTGCTGTGCATGCGGAAGAGGGCCACACAGACGTGCCCCAGCACCCAGTCCCTGGCTGGCTCCTGTTCTGTGTCCGGTTCACTCTCTGATGGACTCAGGGGACACTGGCTCAGCAGCCGGCTAGGCCAGCGGTCACCCTCCGGGAAGGAGAGGCCTCCCTGTGCTCCGGGGCGGGGAGGAGAGGATGCAGGCAGACCACCAGCCACTCAGAGGTGTTTAGAGATGAAGCTTCTCGGGCTGGCATTGCAGGAGCCCCCAGGGCTCTGAGAGCTAGGCCCCAAAGGCCCAGCAAAGGGACCCCACCAGGGGCACGTCTGCACGCCTGACAACATCTTACACACCCGCTGAGCATCAGTGGCGTTAGCCATCGACGCAGGCCTGTGTTTTCCAGAAAGAAGGAAGGCCTGGGAGCCCGCCAGCCACCCTCACGTAGACACTGTGCGGCTCTCAGACCCACGGCCATCACCAGGACGACCCCAGGAAACCTCACACTGCTCAACAGATGACAGGGACAACTTGGGACAGCCACAGGCAAGGGCTGAAAGTAAGGCGGGCTCTTGTCTGTCTTAACTGCACCTTTTTATCCAGAGTGAAAGCAGTTATGAAGCTGGAAAACCAGGACGGCTGCATGGTCTGCCCCCGCGGTGGTTTCCCGGGCGAGCAGGCGGCTCACTGCCCAGCTCCAGGCCCCTTTCTCCGGGCATCAGGTGACGGAAGCCTCGCTTACCTGACCTGACAGGCGAGCAAGCCCATGTCCGCACCCAGCTCTCCGGTTGCCTGGCGCCCGCTGGCTGTGGCCCACATTCCTTTCCTTTCTGTCTGCACCCACGTGGCTCTCAGTGCCCTTACAGCAGCTGGACGCCCCTCTTCTTTCTAGCCCCTCATCACTTGGCAAAAAGTCATGGTATTAGCAGGATTTGTGGGTCAGAACGATAGAGGCAGAGGAACCAGATCCAACTGGATGGGATTTAAATCCTCTCAGAGCTGCAGCTGAATCTGGAGGGGGCTGTTGGCCAGCGTCCCTGTGGGGCACGGCCACGATCCAGCCACCCCGGGAGAGCCGAGGTCCTCCGCCAGCTGGTGGGCCCCCTGTCCTGACGGGGGGGTGGTTCCTGGTCCTTAGGGAACTCAAGGCTCTGGGGTGATGAGGGGCAGGGGGTGGTTCCTGGTCGTTAGGGAACTCAGGGCTCTGGGGTGATGGGGGGGCAGGGGGCGGTTCCTGGTCCTTAGGGAACTCAGCGCTCTGGGGTGATGGGGGGGCAGGGGGGCATGTTTCCTGGTCTTTAGGGAACTCAGTGCTCCGGGGTGATGGGGAGGCAGGGGGCGGTTCCTGGTCCTTAGGGAACTCAGGGCTTTGGCGTGGAAGCCTCAGTCCTGCTGGGTCAGCAGATGATTCCAGGAAGGATCTGGTAGAAACTGCCCTGCCTGCCTATACTTTCCCCACTTTGATCTCTAGAATTAAGCCTCAGCGCTAGGTTCTTGGCCATTTAGAACTGTACGCTGAATACAACAAAGTAAAATAAATGTAACTTCTTATGTCTGTTAAGATCAGAGAAGGTTTTGGAGTGAGGGGAAATTTGTTTTAATTATACTACTCATTTGAAGAGACCCTGATGCTGGGAAAGATTGAGGGCAGGAGGAGAAGGGGATGACAGAGGATTAGAAGGTTGGATGGCATCACCGACTCAATGGACATGGGTTTGGGTAAACTCCAGGAGTTGGTGATGGACAGGGAGGCCTGGCGTGCTGCGGTCCATGGGATCGCAAAGACTCGGACACAACTGAGCGACTGGACTGAACTGAACTGAGAATGAAGACAGCACCCCAGTTCAGCTCTGGCCAATGGGGCGAGGTGAAGGGTAAGGGGGCAGACTTCCAGCGCTTTCTTTAAGATGCCCCAGGCCTCCTGGAGCAGGGCCTGGACTCCCGCCTGCCCTGTCCCCCGGCCTGCCCCGGCCTGGACTCCCCGCTGCATCCCCCTCGGGCCGCATCCTGGGCCGGCACCAGTCTCTCCTTTCTGCGCGCTCGTCCTGATGAACACAGCAGGAAGTACTCTGGAATCCCAAGAAAGTTAGGATCGGGGCCTCCCTGGCGGGGCAGCGGTTAAGAGTCCACGCCTTCAATGCCGGAACGAGGGCTCAATTCGGTCAAGGAGCCGATAGCCTACATGCTGTGCGGCCGAAAGGAAAGTTAGGACCAAGCTTAGAAATGGCAGAGGGACATCAACCCTGCTGGTCAGCCGGCACCAGTGACAAGTGGGGACTTAACACAAATGTATGCACAGTCTTCCTCTATCGGCACAGACCGCTAAGACCCGGGGATTCCTGAGCCACAATTCGAGATTCATAAGAAGCCCCTTTCAACCACACCTGGGCTCCTGTGAATGGGGTGACGTTTGTGAACCCCCTGAGGAGCATCGCCAGGGAAACCAACCCCATGATTAGGAGTTGGACTGTCAGCCCCACCCTGGTGACCTCTGGGCAGGGGACGGGCTGGAGCGTGAGCTCATCTCTGATATCAACAGAGCAAAGGGGAACAGCAGGTGACTAAACAGCTCATCCCACTAGGGGACTGTAAGCAGGAAAATATGGCAGACCCTATGAGTTAATGATCACTCGAGAAAGCAGGTTTGCTTAACCACAAAACCAAGCAGGCTAGCTTAGCAACAAAACCAGGCAACGTGAACACGAGACCTGCCCCCAGACAGTGAAACAGTGAGGCAAGAGACCCGCCGCTGCCCAGGGAGCTCAGGAAGTTAATGATCCCTAGGACATGTCCTCTGCGCATGGGAAGAGCAATGATTTGTGGGCCTAGCTTGACCATGCAGGGCCCAGAAAACTCCCCTGCTCAACCTGGAGGAGGAACTGATGATGGGAGCATGCCATCCACTCAGGAAAGACAGAGAAGGTCTCTCCCTGCCCAGTTCTTTGATTATAAAGCTGGAGCCCAGTAGTTCTCGGGGCACCACACCCCCTCACCAACCTGCTTGTGAGCCTCACTAGCGTCCTTTTCTAATAAATCACTTTCTCTCTTGCTGAATTCTTTTCTACATCAAGACATAAAGGACTGTGGTACGGGAGCTCTTCTGAGCACCCTGAAATGACACCAGTTTCATCTCCAGCAGGCGCTCATTTAATCCAGCACACCCGTAGCGCAAAGCTATACATACATGAAAGCCACCACCTGAAGGGATTCCGAGAGCTTCCCGTTTGGTGGCCACGTGGGGCTCTGGGAGGGTGGGACACCCCGGGAGGAAAGGAGGTTCAGTGCCCCCAAAACCTGGCCTGGGGGTCTCTCCCCACTGGCTGGCCCTGACCTGCATCCTTCATGGGAGGCAGGCCATCCAGTGAATGAACTGCTGCCCAGCGTCCTGCGAGCTGCTCTGGAAGGGGCTGGGCTAGAGGAGGGGGTCCTGGGCTCTGCTGTGGAGCAGGCTGGGCAGAGGCACAGGTGATGGCCTGGGCTTGGGGCTGGCTTCTGGGAGGGGCCGAGGTAGATCCTCATGTCAGAGCTGAGCTAAACTACAGGACCCCAGCTGGGCTCCCCGGGTAGCTTGGTGAGTGCAGCTGCCCCCTCACATTTGGAGAGAGCGACTTCACTTTCACTTTTCAGTTTCATGCACTGGAGAAGGAAATGGCAACCCACTCCAGTGTTCTTGCCTGGAGAATCCCAGGGACGGGGGAGCCTGGTGGGCTGCTGTCTATGGGGTCGCACAGAGTCGGACACGACTGACACGACTTAGCAGCAGCAGCAGCAGCGAGTGCGTGGAGGAGGGCACGGCAGCCACTCCAGTGTCCGTGCCTGGAGAACTCCGTGGGCAGAGGAGCCTGGTGGAGGAGGGCACGGCAGCCACTCCAGGATTCTTGCCTGGAGAATGCCACGGACAGAGGAGCCTGGTGGGCTAGTCCATGTGGTCGCAGAGAGTCGGACACGACTGACTGACCAACAGTGTTGCACAGTGCAGTAATGAGAAGGCCCGATGTGATACGAATGGAGATGATCGTTTTCTCCATTTTCACTCCCAACACTAGTCACTGGGCTTGGGGTCCCCGCCCACATCCCGTAAGACCTCACCTTCACTCAGGACGCCTGCAGAGACGCTTCTCCATATCAGGTCCCATCCTGAGGCCCTGGGTGGACATGAAAACCAGGGACACTGTTCAGTCCAGTGCCACGTCTTGTGAAGCCAGCATCCAGCCAGACCCATGCAGACGGAGTGCTCTGGGCAGGTCGCTTCCAGCCTCTCAGAGCCCAGCATCCAGCCAGACCCGTGCAGACGGAGTGCTCTGGGCAGGTCGCTTCCAGCCTCTCAGAGCCCAGCATCCAGCCAGACCCGTGCAGACAGAGTGCTCTGGGCAGGTCCTTCCAGCCTCTCAGAGCCCAGCATCCAGCCAGACCCGTGCAGACGGAGTGCTCTGGGCAGGTCGCTTCCAGCCTCTCAGAGCCTCAAGTGCCACATCTGTTACTCGTGATGCACACAGGTGGGTCGGCAAGCCCTTCTGAAAAACTCCTGGGGCCAAACATGCTTTGGACTTCTGAATTCTCCCTGACTTGGAGGGGTAAATCAGTGCGAGGACTGCATAGTCCCTCGTATCTGTGGACAGAAGCATGTGACTCACCATCCAGACATCAACCACTGCAGCCCCCCGACCCCATCCGCAGACAGTGCATGCCGAATTCAGGATGTAGAGAAACAGCTCGCAGGCCCTCCGCAGCCGAGACACACGTGTAGGGTTAATTTGAATGACCCAGACTCTTGCATCTCCCCACACACAGCAGAGCACTAAAGCCACCAACCTGAGTGGCTGGTTTATGTGACCAGCAGTAATGTTTTGATGTTCAACTTTGTTTTCCACCAGAACTCCTGGCTCCTCCCTGGCCTCTTTGGAGCAGTTCCCCAGAGCCATCGGAGAGGACGATTTCCCGGCTATAGTCCTCAGTAAGGTCCCTCAACAAAACCAAACTCAAAACGTGTGTGTGTGTGTTTTCAGTTGCCACATTCTGGAATTCCCGGCCATAAAATGGATGAATATTCACACTGACAATTATAAACGGCCTCAGGTCAGTGTACATCAGGTTTCACACCCAATTACCTGTCGGGGGAAAATGTGCTTTGTAGAGATTTTTGTGTTTCCAAATTGTGAATACAGGGTCTTGGAGAGAGATACACACGCGGACTGAACTCAAAGGGTGCTTAGGTGGTGGAGCCCGCCCTGCCCGCCCTGGAAGGAACACGGGCATTACTGTGCCGTCATCTGTGATCAAGGGACTGCCTTCAATCAACAGTTTCTTGCTGATGGACATATCAGTTCTTTCTAAGCTTCCCCCCTTATAATCTGTTCTGTATCCATCTTTCTAAATTTGTGAGATCCCAGCTGTCAGAAAGGGGCTTCTCTGGTGGCTCAGCAGTAAAGTATCCACCTACCAATGCAGGAGACGCAGGTACAGTCCCTGGGTCAGAAAGATCCCCTGGAGAAGGAAATGACAAGCCACCCCAGTATTCTTGCCTGGGGAATCCCATGGACAGAGGAACCTTTCAGGCTGCAGTCCACGGGGTCTCGAAAGAACAGGACACAACTTAGCGACGTAAACCACAACAACAAGCTGTCAGGAAATACAGTACAGAATTTCTACATGAGTAAAAAAGAGACTAAGGGTATGCTGTGTGCACTAGCTTACCCATCGGTTACTTACGCCTTTCATTGTCCTGGAGATATTTTACGACTCTGTAATCGTAGAAAACGTAATACAAGTGTCCTGTGTCCATGGAGGTGAAAGTGTAAAGTAAAAGCGTTGGTCGCTCCGTCGTGACCGACTCTTTGCAAAACTTATAACTACTTTTGGTGTTGGTGTTATGATTATTTTACTCTTAAAAATAAAGAATATTTTCTTGGCCTCAGGCACCAGGCCTTTTCCCCGCCTTCTGTTGGTGGTTCGCAAACTCTAACACCAGTTGGAATTTTCTGGAGAGTTGTGAGCACCCAGCTTTGCGGGCCTCTCCCTCGGAGTTTGCTCAAGCAGGTCTGGGTGGGGCCTGAGAACACAGGCTTCTGGCACGTTTCCAGGAACCCCACTTTGAGAACCACTGCTTAAAGCACTCTGCGGGATGAGTAACTGTGAGGCGGGGTGGCCTCCACAGAGGTGAGTCAGCAGGCCCGCCAGGCCCAGGGTCGGTTAGGATCGCGGCGGAGACTGGAGGGGACGGAGGTGTACCAGGACAGTCAGCAGAGAGACCGCCGGACGCTCAGGACACCGGAGAGTCTGCAGAGGAGGAGCCAGGCCTGTCCGTCACCTTCTTATCTGACTGAGAGAGCAACTGCCGGGAAATGAGGCCACCAGGATCTCCCTTCTGAGCAGAAGGGAGAAGAAAACCCACCCAGCTCCTTTCCCAGGGCAGATGCGTGGCCTTGAAGGAGATGGGAAGACTGCTCGCCCCCCTGTGCAGGGAAACATCATCCCCAACTTTATCTCCTGTCTGCTCTCCTGAAAACTATTTATCTTCCCCCAAAGTCATCTGTTTTCCCACGAGTGCCTTCCCTACGGCCTCACGCATTAACGTGGCATTTAAACCCCAGTTTGAACCACCCCTTTGAGTTACTCATCACTGAGCTCTCCTGTGTCTAAGTGTGTTACGTGTGGAAATAAACTCTGGGTTTCCCCTCCTGTTAGTCTGGCTCTTTGTCAGTTTGATTTGCAGTGTCTCATGGACAGAACATAAGCGGGTAGAGAAAGAAGTTTTTCCTCCCATACAAGATCAACTTGAACTCATGGACTTCATTTTCATATTCACGAATGCCAGTGTAAACCATACCCAGAAAAGAGCTGACATGCCAACAAGGGCATCACAGCGCCTGCCCTTAGGGAGCTGACGTCTAGTACCTCGGTGAAACGCGGTTCACGGTGGAAGGTCTGTCCAAAGAGTGCATTGGCAACACCTTCAGAGGGAGCTGTTCCCACCAGACCACCCACTGGGGAAACCGCCTTTCGGCTTCTAGATGTTAACCCCTGTAGAGACTTGAGCACGGTCACAGTGGGCCCAGCATTTCTGGGCTCTGTGGAGGATGGGAGATGCGGATGTGAAGCTGCCGGGGGCACCAAGGACCCTTCCCTTTGTCTCAGGGGAGCTGCAGCGCAGTCAGTCTGAGCCTGTGGACGAAGGACCTCAGGGTGAAATTCTCGCCCACTTTATGAAGGCCAAGCAGCTCTGTAGCGATTCCGCAGCTTGAGCAGCCTGCCCTCCAGCCGGGGGGTACCTGACTCGCAGCAGCAGCAGCCTTTGCGTGTTCAGCGTTTCCACATTTGGGTTTTGCAGAAGGCCAGAGGGCAGGCAGCCTCGGGGTGGGGACTGAGGGCCCTGGTCGCTGCCCTGTGCTGTTGGGCGCAAGGCAGGGGCGACCCCGCGCGGCTGACCTGCTCTGACACCTTCAGCCTGGCGCCAGGGGCTCCCGGAAGGAACTGGCAGTGCCCTGCTCTGCCCGAGGACGGCCTGCCCTCTCACACCCCGGCCTGCAGAGGCGGCGCCCGTCAGCGCCCACCGGCCAGGAGGGCTGCAGACATCCACCCCGTGGCCATGCCCTCCTGCCCTCAGTCTTCACTCGCCCCTCCGAATTCCATGTTACCAATATTAAATCTTTTCCAGAAGTCTCACAACTGAAATGATTTCTATTTTTACACATCATTGCAAAGAATAACTGTTAGCATTCTGTGAAAGTCTAAAGCTCTTTTTTGAAAAGTCTCTTCTTGTACAGAATGGCTCGAAGACACTCAAATGCATTCTGGAACACACCAGAACAAGTTGAGGGGGTCCAAGGAAATCCTCGAACCAGCGAACGCTGCCACAGCCTCGTCCAGGGCCGGGGGCATCTCAGGAAAGTAGGCCTGGGAACAAGGTGGGTTCTAGCCACGGGATGAAGGGCAGGAGCTTGGGGGAGTGCCCGCCGGCGAGGCGGCCAGAGCAGGACGCTGGCGCCGGGCGGTGGAAGCCAGGCTCCGCACCGGAGCCCTGCGGGCAACGACCCAGTGACTCGCGGAAGAAATGCAAGTGGCTGGAAATGACACCTCGCGGGAATGGTGTCGGATTCGCGATTTCAGAAAAGGAAGATGTAGCCGCAGGACCGGGGACCAGGCTTGGTCACTCAAGAGCTTTTGTGTAGCCAAGTTTTATTAAGGTATAAAAAGGGACGGGGAAGCTTCTGACACAGACATCAGAGGGGGGACGGAGTGAGCCCCCGAGCGGGTTTTAGCGCGCTGTTTTATGTGTGTTAGAAAGCTCTTAGTCAGATAAGAGAGGCAGCTCAAGGCTGGCAGGGTTTCCCCAGGCCCCCCTCCCACAAAATGCATTTTTGAGATAGGAGTCATCCCCCAGCCATAAAACAACTGATATGAACACTGGTTTGTTGAGCTATTATCAGTCAAAAGTTAGTCTTTGGTGGAACCGTTTTTGAAGAAAGGCAAATTTCAAAGCAAACACATCGTTTCATTAACATAGCTTAAGGAAAACACTTCCTTAAGAAAAACACGTTGGTTAGCTCAAGGTGTGAGAAAAGTTAAGTTCAGGTGGAACCAGGTGTCATCAAAGCAACACAGAACTTGGAGAGACACTTGCAGCCGATTTCCTCTGTTTGGAGACCCCTGGCCCTCCTGCCTGTGACCCTCTCATAAACATAAGCATGAACCTCCTCTAGAGCTCAGAGGCGGGCCACCACCCCCAGGAGCAAGACACGGCCGCTGAGCAGAGGGGCAGCGGTGGTGAATTCTGCGGGCACTTGGGTTCCAAGCGCTCTGGGGACCGCTGCAACCTTGCTGGGGGGACAGTATCTGGGGGTTGAACACACATCACCTTCTCAAGTTCGGTTCAGTTTTAGATTTTCCATCGAGACCGGTTCACATACATAACTTCACCCTCTTCACAGTCGGAACATTCTCTGGCGCCGACTCCAGGACGTCTGCGTCGCTCTCAGCCCAGAGCGCTCTGCTTCTGTCTCTGTCTCTGCCAATTCGGGTTGATCCATGTAAAAGGGGTCTCTTCCTTCCTTTTCTTTTAAACTAACAGATGTTTCCAGAAAAACATCTATTTCTGCTTTATTGACTATGCCTTTGACTGTGTGGATCACAATAAACTGTGGAAAATTCTGAAAGAGATGGGAATACCAGACCACCTGACCTGCCTCTTGAGAAACCTGTATGCAGGTCAGGAAGCAACAGTTAGAATGGACATGGAACAACAGACTGGTTCCAAATAGGAAAAGGAGTTCGTCAAGGCTGTATATTGTCACCCTGCTTATTTAACTTCTGTGCAGAGTACATCATGAGAAACACTGGGCTGGAAGAAACACAAGCCAGAATCAAGATTGCCAGGAGAAATATCAATAACCTCAGATATGCAGATGACACCACCCTTATGGCAGAAAGTGAAGAGGAACTCAAAAGCCTCTTGATGAAAGTGAAAGAGGAGGGTGAAAAAGTTGGCTTTAAAGCTCAACATTCAGAAAACTAAGATCATGGCATCCAATCCCATCACTTCATGGGTAATAGATGGGGAAACAGTGGAAACAGTGTCAGACTTTATTTTTCTGGGCTTCAGAATCACTGCAGATGGTGACTGCAGCCATGAAATTAAAAGACACTTACTCCTTGGAAGGAAAGTTATGACCAACCTAGACAGCATATTCAAAAGCAGAGACATTACTTTGCCAACAAAGGTCTGTCTAGTCAAGGCTATGGTTTTTCCAGTGGTCATGTATGGATGTGAGAGTTGGACTATAAAGAAAGCTGAGCACCGAAGAATTGATGCTTTTGAACTGTGGTGTTGGAGAAGACTCTTGAGAGTCCCTTGGACTGCAAGGAGATCCAACCAGTCCATCCTAAAGGAGATCAGCCCTGGGTGTTCTTTGGAAGGACTGATGCTGAAACTGAAACTCCAGTGCTCTGGCCACCTCATGCGAAGAGTTGATTCATTGGAAAAGACCCTGATGCTGGGAGGGATTGCGGGCAGGAGAAGGGAACGACAGAGGATGAGATGGCTGGATGGCATCACCGACTCGATGGACATGGGTTTGGGTGAACTCCGGAAGTTGGTGATGGACAGGGAGGCCTGGAGTGCTGCAGTTCATAGGGTCGCAAAGAGTCGGACACGACGGAGGGACTGATCTGATCTGAATCTGGCTTTTACTCAACACAGCAGCACCTAAGTGTTAGAATCAGTAGCCCTGCAGTGTGCGCTCACTGCCTAGCCAGGGTCAGAGAAGATGTCCACGACCTTTGCCCCCGGCTCTGCTAAGCGGGCACGTTGTGCAGGTCAGGCACACGCCGGTGCTGTCGGAGCGGCAGAGACGGGATCAGCCCCGACGTCACTGCTCGAGCACGAAACCCCCATCTTCACGTGATCTAGCCATGTCCTGGCCTGGAGCAGAAGGTCGTCCATTTTTCATAGTGAACGTGCATTTCTGTATTATAGGAAATAGATTAAAATCCAGAAATACAGATCGAAGTTGGGACTTCCCCAGGGGTCCAGGGGTTAGGGCTCCATGCTTCCACAGAGGCGGCCGGGAACTGAGACCCCACAAGCTGTGCGTGCAGTGTGGCCCGAAAAAAAAAAGAAATCAAAGTCAACAGAAGACAAAACCCAGCAACCAGGCGAGTCAGGAAACCACTCAGGACGCTCACCCGAGCACACCAGGCGCCCACGTGGTCAGCGGAGCGGGCCGGGTACCAGGCTTCTGAGAACCCAACCTTGTCACCCCCGTCGCTGGGTGAGCACACCCCAAGCAAACAGAAGCGTGTGGTCTGCCGGTAGGTTGTTACGCTTGAGTTTATTTGGTTTCCAGAACAGCAGTTATCTCTCCAGGCTGCAGGGGAGGCTAATACCGGGTGGGGGAGGGGCGCAGGGGGCAGGGAAGTTGGGGGGTTGGATGTAAGGGGGTGCGGGGGCAGGGAAGTTGGGGGTTGGGGGTAAGAGGGCACCAGGGGCAGGGAAGTTGTGGGGTTGGGGTTAGGGAGACGTGGGAGGCAGGGAAGTTGGGGGGTTGGGGTTAGGGGCGCAAGGGGCAGGAAGGTTGGGGGGTTGGGGTAAGGGGGCGCAGGGGGCAGGGAAGTTGGGGGGTTGGGGTAAGGGGGCGCGAGGGGCAGGGAAGTTGGGGGTTGGGGTAAGGGGGCGCAGGGGGCAGGGAAGTTGGGGGGTTGGGGTTAGGGGGTGGGGGGGCAGGGAAGTTGGGGAGTTGGGGTAAGGGGGCGTGGGGTCAGGGAAGTTGGGGGGTTGGGGTAAGGGGGCGTGGGGGGCAGGGAAGTTGGGGGTTGGGGTAAGGGGGCACGGGGCGGGGCAGGGAAGGTGGGGTTTGGGGTAAGGAGGAGCGGGCTCCCCGCCCTTCATCCTCTCCTCCATCCCCGCCCCTCTAACTCCCCTCCATCCCCGCACCCCACCAGGGGGCCAGCCAGCCCGGCCTCCTCAGATGCAGGCCCATCAGCGCCCACTAAGCTGCTTTCTCTGACTTCCCCTTTCCTGGCCAAAAGGGGATCTCCCCAAAGGTCTCCCCACTTTTCCTCAGAGGCAAAGATCGTGCATTTCCACTGAGGCTGTGTGTTAGGGCTGAACTGCATCCCCAAGGGTCACACGCTGGAGTCCTGACCCCAGTCCCTTCAGGGGACCATATCTGGAAATAGGTCTTCATGGGGTGATCGGGGGTCCTGAGCCCTTAGGGTGCTCGGGTCTGTGGTTTGTCAGTGGCCACGTCAAGTCTGACTCTTTGCAACCCCTTTGCACCTCTGTAGCCCGCCAAGCTCCCCGTCTGTGGGATTCCCCAGGCAAGAGCACTGCAGTGGGCTGCCATACCCTTCTCCAGGGGATCTTCCTGACCCGGGGATTGAACCTATGTCTCCCGCACTGCAGGCGGGGTCCTAACTGCTGAGCCCCCAGGGAAGCTCCCCTCAGGTCTTGGGTGACCCTACCCGGCATGGCGGTGTCCCTTCACAGACAGGAAACTTGAACACAGGCCCAGGGAGGGTGAGGAGGCCGCAGGGAGGAGACGGCCGCACACACACCGAGGAGAGGGCGCAGAGCGGCACTTCAAGCCTCAGCTGGAAGCAGCCCTGCTGAGCAGGGGTCTGGGCTTCGCGGGACAATCCCCCTTGTGGTGTTCGCGGCCAGGCGCGGGGGAGGCGCTCACAGCAGCCCTGTTCCGTCAGCAAAGGGGACAGAGGCTTCCGGCCCGTGCGCTCACCTGGCCTGGGCTCTGCTCGGCCCCTCCAGCTCTGGGGTTTCCAGTGAATCTCTCACCAGCTTGACTTCTCACTGCTTGCCCTGAGGTTCTGCTCACCCCTCAGGACATCTCCCAGAGCTGTCTTTGTTTCAGACACACATCTCTCCGTTACAGCCTCCCTTTCTAGGATGTGGGCGTGTCCCGCCTCAGCGGATTCCGGCCCTCCTCAGGCGCATCCGTCCTTGTTGGTCCACCGTCTAAGGGACCACCTGTGTCTCCACGGCGGTGACAGTGTCCTGCCCCCCGGGCAGGAGACGGGGGTCCACCCGGGGCATCCGGGAAGGGGGTCCACCCAGGGGCATCCGGGAAGGGGGTCCACCCGGGGCATCCGGGAAGGGGGTCCACCCGGGGCATCCGGGAAGGGGGTCCACCCAGGGGCATCCGGGAAGGGGGTCCACCCCGGGGTGTCTGGGAAGGGGGTCCACCCCAGTGTCCCGGGAAGGGCCAGACGGCAGTGTAGCACTCTGGGCCCACAGGCGGTCTCCGTTGTCTGCCGACCTTGCTTCTTCACAATCCTTTGCGTTGTTGTTATTGGTCAGTTGCTCTGTCGTGTCCAACTCTTTGCAACCCCATGGACTGCAGCGCGCCAGGCTTCCCTGTTCTCAGGACCTACTGGAGTTTGCAACCCTTTATAAAAGGAAAATAGAAAAGCCACCGCTGGCTCCAGGGCCGTGTGAAATTTGTCTGACTGCATTTGGTTCCAGGGTTGTAGCCACTGTCCCCGCAGGAGGCAGGGCCATGGGGTCTCAGTTTCCGAAGGACCTGCAGGGATGATGCTGAGCAAACAGTCAGAGGAGCACCCAGTCGAGGCAGTGTGAGCGACAGGGAGCAGCTGAGGAGTTGGGGTCCCTGGCCGACATCCATCCCAGCGCCGGGAGGCAGGCAGGAGGCAGCCAAGCTCTAGTTCTCCACAGGTGGAGGTCGGGTGTGCACAGGGAGGGCTGTGTAAAGAATGAATGAGCGACATTCTAGCTGTTCTGCTGAGGACTGTACCAGGCAGAGCCTGTGTGGTTTCCCTTTTCCCACTCAGTTTGTCCGAGTCCTGTTCTAAGCAGCTTCTGATTGACCCCCAGCAGCCCCAGCCTTTGACAGGGCCAGGGGTCCATCCACACGATGGCCAAAGCGGGGTAAAGCAGAGAACGCAGAGGACAGCAGGGCCCATACACACAGCAGGGGCGGTTGGCATGGCACCTGTATTTATAACAGCCCATCACTGAGTGATTTCCTATTTCTCTAAGAAATAAATAAATACCGATGCTCTCGGTGATTACAAAACCAAGCTGTCCTGGAGTTTGTTTAAGAGAAGGACTAACTGTTCACTGGGAAACCTGTACACAGAGGCTCCCGGCACCTTGACTCATCAGAAATAAATGCAGTGAACTGGAGCAGCCCAGCCCTTCAGCAGGTCACTGGCACACGAGCCCTGGGCACCGCCCAGCAGTAAAAAGAAACAAACCATGATCCCACAGCACCCGGCTGACTCTGGGGAGGTGGGCTGAGGGCCCACGGCTCCCGAGCCCTTGGGGTTTCCTGAGGGATGGGATCATGTCTGTCTTGTCCTCAATTCTGGACAACGTACCGGGCAAGGGAACTTTTGGATGCCAACCAGGGGTGGGGGCTGGTTCCCGGGAGAAGCCACTCAGTGGTTACAGGGTTGGAACTTTCCACCCCGTCCCAGCCACCAGAGCTCAGAGTGGGTGAGGGCGAATCCATCAGAGGCTGAGGAGCCAGTCAGTCATCCTGGGAGGCAAGGCTCCATAAAACCCAGAAGTCCCAGGCAGGGGCAGGCCGGCTGGCGAGCCAGGGGGCTGGGAGTGTGCGTCTCGGGGGCAGGAAAGCCTGTGCCCACGCCCCATCGGGGGGTCTTCACCTGACTGTATCCTTTATAGTAAGCTGGGAATCCAGGAAGTTAAGCAAGTCTTCCTCAGCTCTGTGAGCCGACCTAGCAGACAAATTGAATCCAAGGAGGGCATCTTGGAGACCTTCCGATCTATACCCAGTTGGACAACCATCATGGAGGTTCCTTAAAAAAATAAATAGAGCTAAAAATGATCCAGCAATCCCACTCCTGGGCATATATTTAGAGAAAACCATGAATCAAAAAGGTACACATACCTCAGTGCTCATTGCAGCAGTGTTTGTGATAGCTAGGACGTAGAAGCCACCGAGATGTCCATCAACTGAGGGCTGGATAAGGAAGATGTGGTACGTATATACAATGGAATATTACTCAGCCATTAAAAGAATGAAATGATGCCATTTGCAGCAACATGGATAGACCTAGAGAGTGTCATACTGACTGAAGTAAGTCAGATAGAGAAGGAGAAATATCGTATGACATCCCTTAGATGTGGAATCAGAAAAAAAAAAGCGATACATATGAACTTGGGCTTCCCAGATGGTGCTGGGGTAAAGAACTCACCTGCCAGTGCAGGAGACAGAAGAGACTTGGGTTTGATCCCTGGGTCGGAAAGATCCCCTGGAGAGGGGCATGGCACCCCACTCCAGCATTCTTGTCTAGGAAATCCAATGGACAGAGGAGCCTGGTGGGCTACAGTCCATGGGGTCGAAAAGGGCCAGACACGATTGAAGCATGTGTGCACACACTCACAAATGAACTTACTTATAAAACAAAAACAGACTCACAGACTGAGAGAACTAAGTTACGGTTGCTGGGGGGAAGGATGGGGAGATGGGATGGACAGGTACACACTGCTGTATTTAAACTGGATAACCAACAAGGACCTACTATGGGCTTCCCTGGTGGCTCAGAGGATAAAGCGTCTGCCTACAATGCAGGAGACCCGGGTTCGATCCCTGGGTTGGGAAGATCCCCTGGAGAAGGAAATGGCAACCCACTCCAGTACTCTTGCCTGGAGAATCCCATGGACAGAGGAGCCTGGCGGGCTACAGTCCATGGGGTCTCACAGAGTTGGACACGACTGAGTGACTTCACTTCACTTCACTTCACCCCAAGGACCTACTGTATCACACAGGAAACTCTGCTCAATGTTATGTGGCAGCTTATTTACCTTCTATGCAGAGTACATCATGAGAAACGCTGGGCTGGATGAAGCACAAGCTGGAATCAAGACTGCCGGGAGAAATATCAATAACCTCAGATATGCAGATGACACCACCCTTATGGCAGAAAGTGAGGAGGAACTAAAAAGCCTCTTGATGAAAGTGAAAGTGGAGAGTGAAAAAGTTGGCTTAAAGCTCAACATTCAGAAAACTAAGATTATGGCATCCGGTCCTATCACTTCATGGCAAATAGATGGGGAAACAGTGGAAACAGTGGCTGACTTTTTTTTTCTGGGCTCCAAAATCACTGCAGATGGTGATCACAGCCATGAAATTAAAAGACGCTTACTCCTTGGAAGGAAAGTTATGACCAACCTAGACAGCATATTAAAAAGCAGAGACATCACTTTGCCAACAAAGGTCCTTCTAGTCAAGGCTATTGTTTTTCCTGTGGTCATGTATGGATGTGAGAGTTGGAGTGTGAAGAAAGCTTAGCACCGAAGAATTGATGCTTCTGAATTGTGGTGTTGGAGAAGACTCTTGAGAGTCCCTTGGACTGCAAGGAGATCCAACCAGTCCATCCTAAAGGAGATCAGTCCTGGGTGTTCATGGGAAGGACTGATGTTGAAGCTGAAACTCCAGTACTTTGTCCACCTCATGCGAAGAGCTGACTCATTTGAAAAGACCCTGATGCTGGGAAAGATTGAAGGCGGGAGGAGACGGGGACGACAGAGGATGAGATGGTTGAATGGCATCACTGACTCGATGGACATGAAGACCATGTCCAATTCTGGGAGATGGTGAAGGACAGGGAAGTCTGGTGTGCTGCAGTCCACGGGGTCGCAAAGAGTCGTACATGGCTTAGCAGCTAAACAACAACATCAACAAATGGGGAAGCCACACACACACACACGCACACACACGTACACAGACTGGAACGGGTCCGGGAACCTAAGGGAAGGAAGAGGTGCTCCCTGCAGTCCTCTGGCTTCTGGATGGCTGGCCATCCTTGTGGTCTCCGCCTCTCTCGGGGCTTTCTCGCTGTAGCTCTAAATCCCCCTCCTTACAAGGCCACCCTGTTCCAGCACGACCTCACCTTGATCACGTCTGCAAGGATTCACAGCCCGGGGCCATCGGCACGTCTTTCTGGAGACACAGTTCGATTTCCCCGAACGCGGAGGCTGCACCCCCCAGGTCGGGGCTCCCCCTGGTGGGCTGCCACCCCCGGCATCATGCACACAGCAGGCCCGGACGTCGATGGGCAGCACGGCCACTAGAAAAGCGAGACAAAACTCACGTGCGCAACTGACTGACACGCTAAAACCCATGGTAAGTGCTCCCGAATTTCCTCCTGTCGATAAACAAGCAAATTATAAGTGCTGCTGCTGGAGGGGCCTCGGTCAGGTTTTGAGTCAAACGTGGTCCCCACCCTCAGAAAATGGAAGACCCACACCTGTTGTGTTCAACTTCAAAGATAAATATTGTTAAAACACCTATTGTTCGACCCAGTACATTTGAAGACCTTTGTTTTTTGCGGAGCGCGGGGGTGTCCTCTGTTGCGGGGGCCCTAGTCCCCTGACCAGGGATGGAGCCTGGGCCCCAGCACTGGAAGCGTGGAGTCCTAACCACTGGAGCACCAGGGAAGTCCTGGAAGTTTCCAGATCTAATGGCTCTGTGAAGTGCTTCACGGATGGGCCACATCCCATCTGGTGAACAGGAGGTTCTGCGGGAGGCCGCACAAAGTGGATCGTTTTCTTAGGCAGAAGGAAGGCAGAGCAAGGAAGGAGTCCTGAGGGAGAGAAAGGCAGGACCATCTTCCTCGGGGACAGAGCGGCCTCAGGACAGATGACCCCGCTGGGCAGCGGGATTACAGGCTGGTGGACGCAGGGACGTCCCTGGGGAGGCCGAGCCTCCGGTGAGGGCAGGTGCCCTGGGCCTGAGCGCGGGTGACAGCTTGGGGCCTGGTTTTCGCTGTGAGCAGACGCTCCCCTGTGACCGCCTTAGCAGGATGACAAGGTTTTGCTGTAGGTCCCAGGGGCCTGAGACATGACCAAGGGCAGACCCCACGTGGCCCTTGCTCAGCAGGAGGTGGCTCCCAGGTCCTGAGGGAGTCTCTCCCTCCCTGGGTGCCGTCCTGGGAGAAGGATCTCCGCCCGGGGAAAACGGCAGTCCTGCTGGAGCTTCCTTTTCAGTTTTGCTTTCTGCTCTCACAGAAACTGCCTCTGCAATCTCTGGGGAATTTCCAGTTCGTCAACAGCGGGGATGAAGCAATAGTGCCCTCAGGGACTTCCCTGGCGGTCCTGTGGTTAAGACTCCGCACTCCCCGTACTGGGGGCGCAGGTGGAACCCTGGTCAGGGAGCTTAGCGGCCACACGCAGCCAGAACGAAACAACGCCCTCAGAGCGGGTGTCGATGGCTCCCCACCACGGGTGATTAGGCAGCTCGATCAGTGGGAGCTGCATGGTGTGCTGTTAGGAGGCTCGGGTGGAAGGGGCGAGAGAAAGGCAGCGCTGGGGGCGGGGGTGGGGCAGGGGTCACAAGCGTGGGCCCACCGACTCTGCACACCTGTGCTGCCTGTGAACGCAGAGAGGCGTCCACCTCGCATGCCCGCCTGGACTCTGGTCAGGGACGAGCCCGTCAAGGACGCTGGGAGCGCTCTTCTGGGATCTAGGGAGTTAAAGCGAGTGAACACCCTTGCAGGCCCCAGGGCCGTCAACTGCTTTAAACGGGGATTTAATGATCTCGCCTGGGGCAGGTGGGCCCGGCTGTCCTCTGAGGGCTCAGAGGGCCGGACATCATGCTGGGTCAGATCCCAGGGCCTCCCCATGTGATGTGGACTCTCCCAGCCCGGCAGCCGTGCCCCTAGCAGGGGGACAGGTCAGCTGGGACCCGGGCAGGGCTGGGGGAGGGTCAGCGCAACTCAGCACCCGATGCCCAAGTCCACTCTGCCAGCAGGCCCTGCTCATCGCCGGGCTCCCCCAAGGTCGAGGTCCGGCCGGGCCAGGGAGCAGCGCCCGGCGTCCTGTCCCGGTCTCGCCCCTCCCCTGAGCGGCTCCCTGGGCCTGCAGCCGTCCTCCCTGCCCCTCCTCCCACTCCGTGGCCAGCTCCTCACTTCCCAGAGTCCAAATTGCCAGCACTTCCGCAGGCTTCTACGAAGCCAGGACCCCCTGAAAATGAATTCCTCTGCTGCGCTCGAAAGTGCCCTCCCACCCTTTATCCCCTGCGCCCCTTAGGGTTCAGGGAGCATCAGGGAAAAGCAGGCCCTGAAACCAAGCCGGACCCGCTGGGGCCCTCCTGGGTGCAGAAGCCCCTCGGGTCCTGTTTGTCCTGTTTCTTGTTTGTAGAGAAAGGCTTTGGGCTCCGAGGCCCTCCCTGAGTTCCAGAGAGTGGATTCATGCGGTGACTAATCAGGGACGTGAGGGACGGAACGGGGACAAAGGAAAGACAGTCAAGCAAGGAAAGTAAGGACGGTTCAGCACAGGGTCCTAGCTCCTCCTCAGGGAACCTGCGTGACAGACTGAGGCACGCCTCTGACCGTGACCACCGCTGACCACAAGCACGGGACCCCAGAAGGTTGATACCCAAGGTTCCTGGAGCAGCAACCTGTCCCCTCACCCCAGCCAGGCAGAAAGAAGTGCGTGAGCTCCAACCCTCACCCCAGATGACGCCTTCAAAACCCCTCCCCTGAGGGCCTTCTAGGAGTTTGCGTCTTTTGGATCCCTGGCTCCTCGGGGGGCCCTGCCGCAAACACTGCAGCCTTCTGCACTGCACCCGCGGTCAGGGGGTGGGCTCGGCCTCTGTCCAGCTGGGCTGGGACCGCGGGCTTCCTTCACGGCACTTTTCAGAGCTCTCACTGAAACCCTGCTTGTGGAACGCGGACTCAGGGCCCACGCTGAGGTCAGGGCTTCGTCTGCCCCGTGTCCTGCAGCCGGTGTGGGCCGCCCGCACCCAGACGCCCAAGAGGCGGCCTTCGAACAGACAGGTGATGAATAAGCCTGGGACGCGACGATGGGGGCTGGGTGGAGGGGAGGGCTGACGGACTCACACGGCAGCGGAGACAGTTTTTAGGCTGGTGATTGGGTGGGATAGGGTTTCCCTGGTGGCTCAGACGGTAAAGAATCTGCCTGCCATGCAGGAGACCCAGGTTCGATCGCTGGGTTGGGAAGATCCCCTGGAGGAGGGCATGGCACCCCACTCCAGTACTCTGGCCTGGAGAGTCCCACAGTGCCGGGGACCAGCCCCGGCTGATCCAGGGTATTCGAAGGAGAGACGGCTAGGCGAGGGTCAGGGAATAACTGCTTAATTACACTTTAATTAAGGATACAAAGAGTAATAGAATAAGGATAGCTCAGTGAGGAAATTCAGTGGAGAAAAGCGGCTGAAATAAGGATAGCTCAGTAGGAAAATTCAGTGGAGAAAAGAAGCTGAGTGGCTTGGTTTACGCGGAAAATCAATATAACCCGTGACACCAGGTTAGCTCTGACCACGGAGGCCGCAGGCGCCCTCTCGAATAGCGGAAGGTGCCCCACCTTAGACACCTTCTCGAGTGGGTCTTAGAAGCCCAGGCAAATAAATGGTCGCAGAGGACATCCGCGCTCCAGATGGACACTCAGCTGGAATTTGGGAGAGAGAGTGACATGGGGAGACCAAGTTTCAGTGAACAAGGCCCGCACTTTATTTTCCAAAGTAGTTTTTATACCTTAAGGTATGCATAGAGGATAATGGGGGAAGGGGTGGAGTCATGCAAGGACAGCAGTTCCTGGTTCTAATCTAAGCCAGGCTTTCAAACTTATCATATGCAAAAGTTCAGGTGATTGACATCATCTTCTGGCCCGGAGGCCTGTTAACATTTTAAGAAACTTATTTTTCTCTAAAGGTGATTATTCCAAAGTCAGGCACCAGCCTTCCAAAAAACATTGGACAAAGCTGCATTTTACATTTCTATACACCCATTATATCAATCAATACACTGCCAAGGACACAGTAGGTAAGGAGTATGGAGACTTAGCAGCAAACATTGGCCCAACAAGTGAAAAACCCTTCACCAATACAATTTCTAATCAATCTTTTAACTACTCAAAGCAATCTGTGTTTAGACAGTTTAGAACATCTCCTGCCTCTCACAGTTGGGAGGCTCTGAACAATCACATGTGGCCGGAAAAACCTATTCAGGCAGGCTAGAGGATTTCCAAAGGAGTTTGTAGGTTGAAACACTGTCACATCCAAGAATTATTAACTGGAGCTGTAAGCTAACTCTTTTTTCAGAGAGAGGCAGTGGGAGACAGCCCCCCGTAAAGTCAGAGGTGTAGGTGAAAGCACAAAGCAGAAAGTAGGCAGACTCTGGTTTTGGGGGTAGATGCTCGAGAATTTCCAGGGGGACTCCTGAGGCTCGATCCCGCCTTTGCGTATGCCGAGCCTCCTTCCTCATGACCTTTGTCATGGGCGGAGTGCCTCACGCTGGCTCCCGGCAGTGATAGAATTCCAGTTGAGCTATTACAGATCCTCACTCAATATGCAATATGCCGGCTCCCAGCACCACAGACTGCGGGGCCTGGTGGGCCACAGTCCACGGGGTCGGACAGAGTCGGACACGACTGAGCGACTGACAGTTTCAGTTTCGGGTGGGGTGCTTGCATTGGGATGCGCGACTCAGCTTTGCTTCTCTGACGTTTCTGCCTTTTGCACCGAAACACCTGCACCCCTAACAGAGGGGGCTGGATGGACACCCCTCAGGAGATGGACTCCTATCACTTCTGCATCCGGGGGATGAAGGTCCTGCCCCGGGAAGGGCTCGCGCACCCTCAGAGCCCAGGCAGCAGTGCGCTCACCTGGCCCAGCTCCACCGCAGATCAGAACGTTTCCAGAAGGTTCCGGCAGGCTTTCGAGTGGAGGTCACGGCTGACTGTGCCCAGATGCTCCTGGGGGCACTTGGCCCGAGACAGGAGCAGGGGAGGCTGGACCAGGCAGTCCTGATAAGATAGGCACCCCTTCCTGCCTTCCTTCAGGTTCACTTGCTGACGGCTGGCACGGCCACACTGCGGGCACATGCTGACCCTCCCGCCCGCGGGGACGCAGGCCCAGGGCTTTCCGGGGCCTGCCCTGGGGTTGGCCACTGGGCAGCCCCACCCTGCCGTCTGCACCCAGGGCTGAGCCCGCAGATCCCAGCCTCGCCCAGTGCTCACTGGGGCTGGAGCTGCGGCCTGGCCTCCGTTGCCTTGACCACGGGCCTCCCAGCCCCTCGGCCGAGGCCCAGCCCCTTGCAGAGCCGGCGTGGAGGGTCCAGGCTCTGGGGCCACAGCGAGGGGAAGTTGCCCAACTCCCAGGCGTGGGAGCGCCCCGTGCCCCGTGGAGGGCTCTCCAGGCCTGCTGCGGCCGGTGGTGCCCCAGGCACACACACACTGGCACACACGTGTGCACACTCCCATTCCTGTACATGCATGCCCCCCGCACGCTCACACGGGGTCATGCTGAGCTCCCGTCACCCTCACTGAAGGTCTGGGGACAAAGACGTTTGAGCTGTAACAACCCGCACCTTAACCTTTGCCCTTAGGTGTGTCTTCGGTTTGAAAGTGAAAGTGGAAGTGTTAGTCGCTCAGTCATGTCTGACTCTCTGTGACCCCACACACTGTAGCCCACCAGGCTCCTCTGTCCATGGGATTCTCCAGGCAAGAATACTGGAGTGGGTAGCCATGTCCTCCTCCAGGGGATCTTTCCAACCCAGGGATTGAACCCAGGTCTCCTGCTTTGCAGGCTGATTCTTTACCAGCTGAGCCACTAGGGAAACCCTTTTTATTTACTTAGCTACATGGAATGTGACTTGTTAGCTCCCTGACCAGGGACCAAACCTGCATCCCCTACCTTGGCAGTGTGGTGTCTTAACCTCTGGACTACCTGGGGATGCTTTAAGTCCCTTTAAAAGCAATGTTTTAAATCGCAATGTGAACACTGGCCCACAGTAAATATTCAAGCAGCACGAATGAGTCCTCCACCCCAAGGCAGTCACTGTCTGACCCTTATCTACGGGCCACGCCAACCTCAGACGCCTGCCCAGGGAGCCTCCGGGAGGCCAGCTGGGGGAGGCAGACCTGCTCCGGCAGGTTCCCCGGAGCTGCTTCCTGCTTCCTGCCTCCCAGCCCTGTACCTGTCTCTGCTCTTACCTTCTCTTGCCTGCTGATGCGTCTTTTACCTTCACTTTTGGATTCCTTTTCTTTTTTGGATTGTAGTAAAAATACTCACAACATAAAATCCACCACTGGCACTAGTCTTGGGTGCACAGTTCAGGGTCACGTTATTTATTGTCCTGGGTCTTTGTTGTGTCATGTGGGGTCTAGCTCCCTGACCAGGGATCGAACCCAGGGCCCCCTGCCCTGGGGGCATGGAGTCTCAGCCACTGGACCCCCAGGGAAGGCCCTGGGTCACATGGCTGTGCAACCACGGTCATTGCAGAATTTCTGGAACTGTCCGCATCAAGCATGACACCCCCGCCCCGCACACCAGCATCCCCAGGCCCCACCTTCTGTCTCTGTCTCTAGGAATCTGCCGACCCCAGGACCACGTACAACTGGAACCAGACCATTTTTGTTCGTCTCTGGCTTCTCTCACGGAGCATCTGTCCCCAGGGTTCACCTCGAGGCAGAGTCAGGATTCCCTCCCCCGCTGAGGCTGAACACCCCGGGAATCTGCTTAGACTGTCCCCCTGGAGCTCTCTCCACCCAGGACAGGCCCTGCCGGCTCCCCTTCTCCTCCAGCCGGGCACCCGGGGAGGAGGCCTCCCCCAGACGCTGCAGAGATTGCATTGCTGGGCTCCAAGCATATGCGAGGTGACCGCGAGGGATGACGAGCGCCTGGCAGTGGCACCCACGGCCCCTCTCCCATCCTCATCCCAGAGCAGAAGGAAGGGTGGACAGACGGACGCATGGGCAGGCCGAAAAACTGACAGACGGACAAATGTGCAGACGGTCCTCAGGGCTAAGGCCCTGCTGCCAGGGCCTTGCGCCCACTGGGAGGCCGGAGGTCGGGCCTGGCCTTTCCACTGCACCTCCCTGGCCGCTCCTCATTCAGGGGCGCCCAGGGCGCGCCTGACCCTGTCCTCCGTCCGCCCTCCAGGCCGCAAGCGTACCAGGTGACCGGTTGCCCTGAATGCTCGCCCTGGTTCCGGGAATATTTGCATTTCCTCTGGGAGCCTTGGAGGCCTGAGGTGGGTGAGGGCTGTGGGCAGGGAGCCCGGTCAGGCCGTGGTGGACTCAAAGCCGGTTCTGCAGGGGGCACGCCCCGAATCTCCCTGGCCTGCCCGGCTGTGCGCCCGCCCGCCTCCCGCCCCAACTCCGGGACGCCTGGGGCCCCGCCCGGCCCTGCTCCCGCCCCGCCCCTCCTCCAGACCCCGCCCCTCCCCCAGACCCCGCCCACCACCCTCCCCGCCCCTCCCAGACCCCGCCCACCACCCCCCGCCCCTCCCAGACCCCGCCCACCACCATCCCCGCCCCTCCCAGACCCCGCCCACCACCCTCCCCGCCCCTCCCAGACCCCGCCCACCACCCTCCCCGCCCCTCCCAGACCCCGCCCACCACCCTCCCCGCCCCTCCGGCCCGGCTGCTGTCCAGGCGCGGTCTCGACCTCAGGGAGACAGAGCGGCCATTCAGGGCCGGGGCAGCTCTGGGAGCGGCAGGAGTGGCTCTCCCCCAGCCAGCGGGGCGGGAGGGGCCCGGCAGGAGGCCCCGGGTCCCCAGAGAAAGGCCTGCGTGTGAGGAGCCTCAGGCAGGACAAGCGGGCCTCTCAGGATGCCTGTCCCGCGCTCTGGGGCTGGGACGGGCCTGCTTCCTCGGGTGGCATCCGGGGCCGTCCTGGCACCCGTGGGACCGCGTCCTCTCTGGGTCTCCGTGCGGCCGGCACTGACCGCTCCATGGGCCGGGCTCCCGGCCGTCCCCTCCAGGCCCAGCAAAAATCTACAATTCTCCTCAGTGTACGGCTTAACCCCGGGTGCGTCGGGGCGCGGTTTCCGTCTTCTGAGGGACGCGGGTGCTGGACAGCCCCCGCCTTGGTAACAGATAGGGACTCGCTGCGGGCAAAGCTCAGACGAGTCCTCAGGCCCCACCGCCAGCCCGAGCGCCTGCCCTGGTCACTTGGGTGAGCTCTGTCCTCTCCTCCTCCAAGGGGCGTGTGGGGGAGGAGGCCGCAGACAAGAAGCCCTTTCTCCGCCTCAGGGAAATGAACTCCCTCTGACGCTGGGGTCTCACGGCAAGCTTCTTTCCTCTTTGTCAGCCCTGCCTGAGCCCCTGCCTGCCTCAGTTGGTGACCCCACCCGGGGAGACGGTGATGGACAGGGAGGCCTGGCGGGCTGCAGTCCACGGGGTGGCCATGAGTCGGACATAACTGAACGACTGAACAGCAGCCCGGGGACCCCACACCAGAGCCGGCCAGGGCCAGGCACAGGGACCGGGCCCCAGCCCCGGCTCTCTCAGGGACCTGTGGGTGACAGGCTCTGCTGCTCCTGGTGGACACCCCAATGGACAAATGTGTGTGCGCGCAGTGATGTGTGTCTGTAAAACCTCCGCCTTGTGAGGCCCCATCAAGCTTGGAACAGGTCGGCCTCCCTTGCTGTCAACTTTGAAAGTTAAGTGTTGTCCCCAAATTAAGACCTAACGTGCTGGACACCCCTGGTCCAGTGGTTGAGAATCTGCCTTCCAGGACAGGGACTCGGGTTTGATCCTTGACCTGGGAACTAGATCCCACATGCAGAGGGGCTCTGGAGCCCTGGTGTCTCAACGAGAAAAAAAAAAAAAAAAAGACTTAAGGTGCTAAGGAAAGGCCTTACAAATGGCTGAGAAAAGAAGAAAAGCAAAAGGCAAGGGAGAAAGGGAAAAATATACCCAACTGAATGCAGAGTTCGAGAATAAAAAGGAGAGACAGGAAAGCCTTCTTCAGTGATCAGTGCAAAGAAATAGAGGAAAACAATAAAACGGGGAAGACTAGAGATCTCTTCAAGAAAATTGGAGATACCATGCAAGTTTGGGTACAATAAAGGAGAAATGGCAAGGACCTAACAGAAGCAGAAGAGATTAAGAAGAGGTGGCAAGAATACACAGAAAAACTACAAAAAAGATCTTAATGACCCGGATAACCATGATGGTGTGATCACTCACCTAGAGCCAGACATCCTGGACTGCGAAGTCAAGTGGGCCTTAGGAAGCATCACTAAGGACGAAGGTAGTGGAGGTGACGGGATTCCATCTGAGCCGTTTCAAATCCTGAAAGACGCTGCTGTTACAGGGCTGCAGTCAGTACAGCAGCAGATTAGGACTCAGCAGTGGCCACAGCACTGGCCACAGCTTTTATTCCAATACCAAAGAAGGACAAGGCCAAAGAATGTTCAAATTATCACACAATTGCACTCATTTCATATGCTATCAAAGTAATGCTCAAAATCCTTCAACCCAGGCTTCAACAGTACATGAACTGAGAAATTCCAGATCTACAAGTTGGATTTAGAAAAGGCAGAGGAACCAGAGGTCAAATTCCCAACATCCGTTGGATCACAGAAAAAGCAAGAGAATTCCAGAAAAAATCTACTTCTGCTTCATTGAGTGCACTAAAGCTTTTTGACTGTGTGGATCACAACAAACTGTGAAAAATTCTTAAAGAGATGGGAATACCAGACCACCTTACTTGCCTCCTAAGAAATCTGTATGTAGGTCAAGAAGCAACAGAACCGAACATGGAACAATTGACCAGTTCAAAATTGTGAAAAGAGGGTCAAAGCTGTATATTGTCACCCTGCTTATTTAACTTATATGTAGAACACATCATGCAAAATGCTGGGCTGAATCACAAGCTGGACTCAAGACTGCTGGGAGAAATATCAACAACCTCAGATGGCAAATGATACCACTCTAATGGCAAAAAGTGAAGAGGAGCTAAAGAGCCTCTTGATGAAGGTGAAAGAGGAGAGTGAAAAAGTTGGCTTAAAACTCAACATTCAAAAAATGAAGATCATGGCATCTGGTCCCATCGCTTCACGGCAAATAGATGGGGAAACAATCAAAACAGTGACAGTGTTTTCTTGGGCTCTAAAAGTCACTGCAGACGGTGAGTGCAGCCACGAAATTAAGACTTTTGCTCCTTGGAAGAAAAGCTGTGACCAACCTAGACTGCATATTAAAAAGCAGAGACGTCACTTTGCTGACAAAGGTCCATATAGTCAAAGCTACGGTTTTTCCAGGAGTCATTAACAGATGTGCGAGTTGGACCATAAAGAAAGCTGAGTGCCAAAGAATTGATGCTTTTGAACTGTGGTGTTGGAGAAGACTCTTGAGAGTCCCTTGGACTGCAAGGAGATCCAACCAGTTGCATCCTAAAGGAGATTAGTCCTGAATATTTATTGGAAGGACTGATGCTGAAGCTGAGGCTCCAATACTTTGGCCACCTGATGTGAAGAACTGACTCACTGGAAAAGACCCTGATGCTGGGAAAGATTGAAGGCAGGAGGAGAAGGGGACAACAGAGGATGAGATGGTTGGATGGCATCACCGACTCAATGGACATGAGTTTGAGCAAGCTCCGGGAGATGGTGATGGACAGGGAGGCCTGGCGTGCTGCAGTCCATAGCGTCGCAAAGAGTCAGACACAATTTAGTGACTGAGTAACAACAATGAAAAGCCAAATTTCTTTTTTTTAAGTGGATCTATATATGAAATATCAATAAAGCCTAAATTTTTTATGTTTTTTAACAAAAATTAAATCTAAATAGAACCTCTCTTTTCTCCGTGTGCCAAATAGATGTCTCAATGCCCACTTGTTTGATTACTTCCGAGAGAAGTACTGTTAGCCCCTGGCCAGGAGGGACTTAGAGGCCAGTCTAGAGTCCTTTGCAGCCCCCACCCTTCCCCCTGCAGACCCCAGGCTGTGCCCAAGCTGCTCCGCCTGCAGGGTGCTGGCCTGAGACCTGCTCACTGACTTGGGCAGGCCAGCCAGTGGCCAAGCCTGACTGAGTCCTGTTTCCCCACAGGACTTCCTTCCAGGACTTCTCAGGAAATTCATTTGTATTTTTGAATCCCAAGAGAAATCGGTAAGATGGGAAAACAGATGATCATTCTCCTGGAAGAATTAGAGCTTACTAATCAACATAGAGACGCTGCCAGCTGGGGAAGCCCCTGGAGTCACGTCAGAGCTGGGAAAGGGGACGGCGGTGTGGGCAGGTTCTGGAACCGGGTTGCATCACGTGGGAGAGGTCCACACAGCCTCCCTGTGAGCCGCTGGCAGGGCGGAAGATGCCCGCAGGCCCGTGAGTCATTCCTGCCCACAAACTCCAGCACAGTAAGCATACAGGCCCAGCGCTCCTTTCAAACCCTGTGGGACATGCTGAGGAGCAGCGTCCTCGGGGCGGGGGGTCCAGGTCTCCATCATGTTGTCCCGGACTTAATTTTCCTCCTTAAACAGAACTCTCTAAACATCCATGGTGATGAAGAGGGTCTGAGAAGTGTTGCCAGTATTTTAAGAACAATAAAGGGAGTCTACCAAGTCATGGCCAGAGCTGTTTTAACTCACAGAGAACGGTGCATTTATTATCACATCTTTTTAAAATAGCAAAGGGAACTTCCCGGTGCTTTCACTGCTGAGGGCCCGGGTTCAATCCCTGGTTGGGGAACAGATTCCACAAGGCACCTGCTGTTGCTACTGCTGCTGCTGCTAAGTCGCTTCAGTCGTGTCCAACTGTGTGCGATCCCATAGATGGCAGCCCAGGGCAGCCAAAACAGTAAATACATAAAGGAAACAGAAAAGCCACCAAACTTTATTTTTTTTTGGGGGGGGGGGGGCGCGAGCATTGAGTGCCATGTGGGATCTTAGTCCCCTGACCAGGGATGGAACGCCGAGCCCCCTTCCTTTGAAGCCCAGAGCCTTAACTAACCACCGGCCCACCGGGAAGTCCCAGGCCCTCAACCTTTCAACACAACCTATCATAGGAAAATGATTCAGTCATTTTAAGCAATCAACATTAGAGACATGGAAATTCTCAGGTGTTCTGACTTCCCGCCCTGGACTCTTGGGAATGAAGACCTGTCAGGAATTCGGGATGCTGGACACCCCGCCCAGGGATGGTCCTTTCCCTGTGGTCATTGCTCCCCGCCCTCTGCAGCTGTATCAGGCCTTGTTCATCCAACAACGCTTTGAGAACTCGGACCACACCCAAGGCGAGGCTCTGGGACGCAGAGTGACTGGCTGAGGGCCCTACCCGCTAGGAGGTCATCAGGGAGACTGGGGCGGCCATGAACAGGTAGCTCGAACTCCAGGCCCGAGGGGGCCGGCAGCCAACAGTCTGGGAACAACAGCCCCCACCTCCCGGGCTGGGCGGGGCTCCGATGCCCACCTGTGTGCCCAGCATACCTGCAGCCACAATTAGAGACAATGCCATGAGGTCATGGAGTCTGCGGCCCCACCCAGCCGGGCAGCCCTGATTCACATGGGGTGCGGCCACCAGGATCCCAAAGGGTGCACTCAGGGAGTGAACCTCCCAGGGCGGCCGCCATGGGGGCACCCACGCAGGGGGCCTTGGCCCAGAGCACTGAGGGGCAGGCCCGAGTGCAGCACCCCCCCACCCTGGGGCCTGCTCTTCCCTTCACCCAGTCCCCCCAGTACACATTTATCCCCTGGACGCGCAGATCGCAAGGGCAGCGACCCTGAGCAGGGTTACTCCCAACGGACCAGAGCAGACTGGCCCCGCACCCCTCAGGAGGGCCAGGAAAACAGCTCGTGGACGGACGGTGGGCGCTGCCCACAGCGGTCTCCAGTGTTCACACGGGGTGGGTGCAAGTGTGAATTCACATCACCAAGTCGGGAAGCCTGGGGTGACATTTGAGGAGCACTCACAGGCCGGGCATCAGGACGCCGGTTGGGGCGGGATGAGGATCGCTCTGAGCGAGTGGCCCCAGACGTCACAGCTGCCCCGGAGCGGGCACAGTGTGCTCTAGGGCGGAGAAGGCTGCCTGGGCACCCCGAGGCATCTCAGAGGGCGGCATTCGGCTCCCACCGGGGTCCCCAGGACAACAGGGTGCACCATGGCTGGGTGCAGCCCAGCTGGTGGCCCCTATGCTACTGAGGGGTGACGAGCAGCCGACCCTTCCCTGGGACCACCCAGTCCTTGCGCGCTGTGTCCCCCCCCCCCCACCCCCCCCCACCCCCGCTTCTTGTCTGTAGACTCTCTGGCCCTTTGCCCCCAGGGCTGGGCTGGGCAGAGGGCAGAATCCACCTGACCTGAATGCTCTGTCCTGACTCCCAACCTCGGGCTTGGGCTGTTCCAGCATCTGGACCTGGATGCAGCTGCCCTCTGCCCTCTGCCCTCTGCCCCAGAAGGCCCACCTCCTTCCCTCAGGCCCCGGCGCGACGGGAGGAGGCCCTGAATATGCCCAGTGACCTGGAGGAGCTGGCAGTGGAGCTGGTCACCCTGGCTGCACCTCTGCCCACTGTCTGCCCGTGCCAACCTGTGGCCCCACTGTGCTCCCTGGGCAGGCTGCCAGAGCACACTCAGGAGGCCCAGGAGGGGGAATTCCACCCGTGCTGTGGGCCACGGTCCACTGTCGGCCCGAGACCCCTTCCTGCTGGACGTCAGCTCGCAGGCCTGGGGACGGCTGTGACCTCCCTGGGTGGCCGTGACCTCTGGGGGCGGCTGTGACCTCCCTGGGGGGCCATGATCTCTCTGGGGGGCCGTGACCTCTGGGGGCGGCTGTGACCTCTCTGGGGGGGCTGTGACCTCTTTGGGGGGGCTGTGACCTCTCTTGGGGGGGCTGTGACCTCTCTTGGGGGCTGTGACCTCTGGGGGCAGCTGTGACTCTCTGGAGGAGCTGTGACCTCCCTGGGGGGGCTGTGACCTCTGGGGGGCTGTGACCTCTCTGGGGAAGCCATGACCTCTCTGGGGGGCCGTGACCTCTCTGGGGGGGCCGTGACCGCTGGGGGCAGCTGTGACCTCTCTGGGGGAGCCGTGACCTCCCTGGGGGGGCCACGACCTCTCTGGGGGGCCATGACCTCCCTGGGGGTGGCATGACCTCTCTTGGGGGCTGTGACCTCTGGAGGCGCTGTGACCTCCCTGGAGGGCCATGACCTCTGGGGGCTCTGTGACCTCTCTGGGGGGTCATGACCTCGCTGGGGGGCCGTGACCTCTGGGGGCGGCTGTGACCTCCCCATGTGGCTGGTGCCCAGGGAACCGGCACCCAGGTGCTCCATGCTGCTCGCTCGCCCGTGGTCAGTGTCCTGGTAGCTGAGCCCTGGGAGGCGGTGCTGGGCACTGCATGGCCTGGAAGCCCCTGCAGAGGGTGCGAGAAGCCACGTTCTTCCCCACCCTGCGGGCCACCTGCACCTCCATGCGGGTTGGGCGTTTGCAGAGATGGCAGCACCTCATGCAACCGATGCTTCTGCCGATGGTATGAATAATTGAAGCTACATCTTCAGTTACTTGAGACTGAGTGTACTCTGCAAACCCCGCAGCACAGCCTGGCGCCTGACGCTCATGGAAACTGAGCGCGGATGCCTCCGGGGAGGGTGTGGGCTGGCGGATGAGAGCAGAGGCCTGAGATCAGGTGTCCCGGAACCATGGACTTGCTCGGCCACCCGCTCCTCACAGAGGCCTGGGCCAGGTGGGGTCTGGGCTCAGCGGGAGGGGCACAGCCATCGGGCCTCCCACCCACCTCGTGCCAGGGTCTCCCTGCCCCCACTGTGACGCCCCAGAATGTGCCCAGAGGGTGGCTGACGTCCCCTGGGGGCACACAGAGCCGCGGGTGCAGCAGGAGAGACGGAGGGGACAGCAGGTTGTGACACAAGGCTCTCAGTGCCCAAAACAGCAGAGACCCCGCGGCCTGCGGGGGTCTGGGGAGGCCCCTGCAGCTAGGCCTTGAAGGAGCGCGGTCTCCAGGCACCTCCCCCAGGGCAGCCGGGCTGGAAACGTGTTCTTCGAGCCCCTCAGCGCTGAGGAGGCCCGGTCACCAGGCTGGCACGGGTGTCGCCCAAGTGACCCAGGTAGCTGCCCCAGGCCAGGGTCGACAGGCGTGCTGACCTCGGTGTCCCTGCCCAGCGCGTCACCCAACGGCTCCGTGCCCCAGGGAGACCCTGGACGGCCAGAGGCTGCTCTCCGTGCTGGCTTTGCCCCTAACCTGCAGACATGCGGCATGCTCAGAACGGCTGCCCCCAGACGCCCCCCTCCCCCAGCAGTCTCTGCATGGCGGCCGCCTCCTGACCCTCAGGTTTCATGCTTCAGCCTAGCCAACCCCGGGAAGCTTCCTGACCCAAGAGGGACCCGGGTCTCCTCCTCCCTCCACACCCGCCACGCGGTCCTTCAGGGGACCCGCCCGCCACGATGACGGTGGGATGCAGATGTACCAGGAGTCCAGGAGGGGCTTGGGAGGAAGGCCCCTGGCTGAGACGGGCGACAAGGCCTTCCGGGCCGGTGTGGCCCACAGTCGCGAATGGCGCTTGTCCTTCTAGCTGCTCAGCTGGCATCGGACCTAAGCGAGTCCTGCGCGTCCACCTCTGTGCCAGGCAGCGTGCAGAGCGGGGTTCAGGCGGCCGTGGGTGGGGTCGGGGAGTTCTTTTCGTATTTTTATCAAATTAAAGAATCAACAGACTCTTCGTACTGCGTGCACCTGCAACTCTAAACAAAAGCAGCAGCTAAAATCGCCACGGATGACGGAAGGAGGGACGTGGGGTTGGGTGGGAAGGCGGGGTCCCTGAGGAGCCTGCCCTGAGCGCTGGGCCACCCGGAAAACATGCCCAGCAGAGAGAGGAGCTGAGAAAAGACTTAACCCCGAAAACCACCATCCGGCAGAGCAGGAAGGACACCAGAGCACAGCAGGGCGGGGGCCCCCCGGGGACCCAGTGGCTGACACCGCACTCCCCCTGCAGGGGGCTAGGCTGCCTGTGGTGGGCTGGGCGGCCCCAGAGGGCATCGTGTCCCAAATGGGGTGAAGTGGCAGCCAGGGCAGGGCCAGCGCGCGCAGCGGGGCCCGTCCACAGGGCATGGAGGCGTGGGTGCGGGGAGGCCAGGCTGCCCTGGTCTGTCCCCTGGTGTGACCGCCCCCCTCACCCGTCCCCTGGTCTGTCCCGTCAGTCTTGCGTGCTTACATGCTGGGCTGAGGGTCCCCTCACCTCAGGAACCCTCCTCTCGTGTGTGTGTACGTGTACAAGTGTGCACATACACAGGTCTGGGTCTGGGTGTTCTGTGTGCAGCCCCAGCGCCCCCTGCCGGCTGCACGGGGAGAGGGCTCAGCGGGTGTGGGGTCCCAGGGCAAGGAGGGCCGAGGAGTGGAGAGGCAGCTGGGCGGGCCTGTGCCCGCCAGGCACCACAGTGCCGCCTCCACGTCCTGGGTGCCCAGCATCATCCCCAAAGCGCAGCATGTGTGAGGCTCCTACCCCGGCACTTAGCAGCCCCAGCTCTGGCCTGGCCCTGCCCACGCTGAGGGCTCCGCTCTCCCGGGGCGCACAGGCAGCTCAGCCACGGCCGACTCTGAGACCCCATGGACTGTAGCCCCCGGGATTCTCCAGACAATTACACTGGAGTGAGCAGCCATCTCCTCCTCCAGGGGATCTTCCCGACCCAGGGATCAAACACATCTCTCGTCTCTTGCACTGGGAAGTGGGTTCTTTACCACTGGTGCCACCCCCAACCTTGGGCACTGGGCCCCGGGAGGCAGGCTCAAGCTGCACAGCCCCTGGCAGGGCCCCTGAAAGGACCCCATCCTGCCGCATGCCACCCCCACCCCCAGGCGCTAACCAGTACCCTTCCCACGATGGCCCAGCCCCGAGGGTTCAGGGGGTCAGGCCTGGGGGGCCCCAGGGAGGGGGACGGGCCCACAAGGTCTGTCTGGACATGGGGCCTCAGATACTTATGTCGGGACAGGCCAGCCTCTTCTCCAGGTGACACGTCATGACGAATGACCTTCCATCTGACCCATGAAAGGTAATAAAGCATCCATGTCTCGGCACACTCATTTCACGGGCGCCGGCCCCCGTGTCCCCATCTCCCGCCCCTTGCCTCTCCTGCCTGCCTGCACAGTGCCCAGGGCTGGGGCCCAGCCACCCGCCATTCCGAGGGCGCTGGCAGGGCGCAGACACCAGCCCCATGTGCTCCCAGAGATGGGGTCACCCGGAGAAACGAGGCACTGAAGGCTGACTTTTCTGCTTGTCACCGCAGAGGAAAAGGGAATGGTGTTGCCTGAGGGTGACGGTGTTACAATCAAGGTACAAGCGTCAAAGCGTGGCGTCTGCTGCCTGTGGCATCAAATGCTGAAGCTAAAGCACGGCCCTACGGCTGTGCTCACAGCGCTGCCACCACAAGCCTGCGTACAGCTCTCGTCAAAGCTGTGCGGCCCTCCTGCGAAAACAAAGCCCAGGGTCCCCCGTTCTCCGACAGAGACCCTTCCTGAGTCGCACGCAGAGGCCTAAAGGGAAGCAGCAGTCACCAGAGGAGCCGTCTTGCTCATGGACGCACAAGATAAACTGACGAAGCCCAGACACTCACGGACTTGGTTCACAGCGTGGCGGCTCAACGCTGAGATGCTGCGTGTGGCCCCAGGGAGGAAGGAGCTGGGCGGGGCCGCTCCCTGTGGGGTGGACGCCACCTCTGAAATGCTCCCTGCAAGACAGGCTGGGCAAACTCAATCTTCACCTTGCACCTTTTTTCTTGGTAAAAGCTCAAATCCTTGTTGAATTTCTTTTGGTTATCAAAAACAGGTGCTGAAGTGGGTCTGTCTTAGTGGAGACCGGAGACCGGTATTTAATTGTCCCCGTTTCACAGATAGGTAAGCTGAGGTGCAAAGTACTCAGGCCTGAGAGCTCGCAGGCTTTTCTGGAAGCAGAGGCCTCCGGCAGTCCGCGGCTCTCTGGGGTGCCAGGGGCTCCTGGCCAGCCCCGCCTCCTTCCTCTCAGCCCTCTCCCGACAGCCCACCTGCGCCTGCTGGTCACCGGCCTCGGTTGTCCACTCTGGCCACCACCGCGACGCCTTTGGAAGCCCATAGCGGGCTCAGCGACTCACTGTTTGGGGAGTGGACATTAACTCCTCCCAGGACAAACTCCAGGGACGTCTGCTGTTCTGTGTGGCAGGCGAGGCTGTGTGATCCAGGACACCCTTCACTTTGCTACTGAAAGCCTTTCAGACCTGAAGCGGAGGGACTCGGGACACGTGACTGAGACACCAGCGGAACACTAGCCTCAGCTTCTATCTTTCTGCATCACGGTAGGCCTTCAGCTGTTCTCCCGGGCACGAGCACAGACACACCAGCACGAAGCACGAAGCCAGGACGACCAGGAAACAGCAGACAGGATGACGGACAAGGGCGAACCTTACTCGAGCGCTTCTTCTCAGTAATGTAACGCTAAGCCCTCGGGGACCCGGCAAGGTGGCAGCTGTCCCTGGCGAGCCTGGCTCTCCCAGGGCCTTAGCTGGAGGGGCTGCTGCAGGTCAGCCTTCTCGAAGCCTCGCTTGGGGCATTTCAGACGCCAGGCGTCACTGTCTGGTGTATCAGATTCTGAACCACAGCCTGTTATTACCCTGTCTCCACTGATGACATTTAAACAATGCGATAAACTGATGTTTAGAAGCCGTGGCTTTACTAGGGCAGAACGGAACCAATCACAATGATGTGGGGTATGAGTCCAACACAAACTTGGGAAAAAAATTTAATGTAAATATTTAGCCATTGGAACATACAAATAAATAAATAAGCCCAGATTAGCCGAGGAAGAAAATCCAAGTAAGAGTAACTGCCCATTTCTCTTCAGTCCCAGATATTCCATTTCCGAAATACTGATAATATACACATCAATTAATAAGTAAAGAAGACATAGAACATCCAACATAATACGACCCAAAATAAAAAAATAAAACCAAGGACAAACCCTAATTATTTATTTCTGTATATCAAGACTACAAATAGCATTTAAACACTTAATTTATTCTTCAAATTAAGAAATTATACATTTTGTTTTGATAATGGTCATTGTCTTAAAAGTGTCATTCGGCTCCCCCACATTTAAAAGGATATTGCTAATTGTGGCCCGTCCCCCACGCCAGCCCAGAGCTCCAGTGGCAGCGAACCCCGGCCAGCACCCGCGTCCCTGCCAGGTCCTGATAAAGTGCCGAATCCCGAGGACCGCCCACACGCCCCGCGCGCGCCCTGCAGGCCGCACCGGAAGGAGGGGCGGGGCCGCGCCGCCGTGCAAAGGCGCAGCGCCACTTTGGTTCAAGTGACTCGGGAGGGGCTGCGGGCCTCCTCCCAAAGCATCGCTCACGCGGGTCGCACACGCACAGGAGCAGGACAGAGGCCCCCCCCCCCAACACCCCGAAAGCTCTCCAGGCACGAGGTGGAGACAGAAAGGAAGAGAGTGAAGGGCCCGCCTCACACACACCCACACACAGGAATGTCCAAACCATCACGATGCAGGTCTGCGGCAGACTGGAAACAAGCATGCTAGTCCCATTCTGGGGAGATGGCTTAAAAAACACAAATAAAATATTACCATTGTTATCTATTTTCCAACCTAACCACTTTGGGAAAAGGCAGCAGGAAAAAAAAAAAAAAGCCTGTAGTTTTAACAATGAGGCTTGTAAACAATTCAACCACACGAGAAGCAGTGGCCCTGTCTCCCCAGAGGGCCGAGTCTCTGCGGACAGGAGCCGGGTCGGAGCAGTGCCCCCCTCCCCAGGTGCCGGGTCGCCAGCTTGGGGGGCTCATCTGCAGCAGAGCCAAAGCTTCATCTTTGGTTAATTTCACTGAGTTGCCACCAGTCTTAAAACTGTGCTCTTCCTGGCAAAATTACTATGTTAGCCACATGGCATGTAACATTTGTTATTTTAAGTTATTTGAAAAGCAATGTCCATCTAAATACGTGAGCACAACTTAATAAATCACTTAAAAATGCAGGAAGGGGTGGCGGGGAGGGACCCAGGAGAGCTGGGAGTCCAGCGCGAGCACCCTGCTGGCTGGGGGCGCACGGAGGCCAGGCCGTCTCCGCAGAGGGTGGGCCACGGCCATGGGTCAGCTCAGCTCGAAGCCCGCGGCGCACTCGATGGCGTAGAGGAGCTTGCTCCGCAGCAGCGCCTCGTCCTGGAACTCGGGGAGCTTCAGCAGGTTCATGCAGGTGCTGGCTGTGGGCAGCCGCTCCAGGTCGGAGCCCCCGTTGTGGATGCAGAACGCGGGGTACAGCTCCTGCAAGACAGCGGGCGCACGGCGGTCACCAGGCATGGCCTGCAGGGAGCATTTCAGACTCGGCAGACGCAACGGCTGTTCTCGCCTGTCCCCACGGGGACACCCGCTCTTTCACTGCCCTCAAACCTGCTCCAAATTTCTACCCAATACTGTGTCTGGGCTTCAGGCATCAAAAAGGACAGAGAACAGTGTGAACACATGGGGCACAGAGTCCTTCTGGTGGAAAGGCCTCTAAAGCTTTTGTTTTTTTGCCTTTTAAAAGTTAGTTTAAAATTTTAAAAGGTACAGGGTGAAGAGCTGAATGCATAAATAAGCCCCTTGGCTGAAAACATGGGAAGGGCCCTCTCCAAGTGAACCACAAAGGGACCCGGGAGCAGGGCGAGGTGGCAGTGTCAGTCGAGGAGAAAGGGCGGCCCCTCTCAACACGGGACGCCGGGTGCTGGGGGCACACTCACAGAGGGCGGTGCTCCCAGTGTCTTAGAACCACAGGGAGCGTCCTGGCGGGCCAGTGGTTAAGGCACGAGCTCCCAATGAAGGGGACGGGGGTTCAAACTCTGGTTGGGGAACCAAGATCCCATGTGGCGTGGCCAGAAAAAAAAGGCAGGGGGAGAAATCTTAAATGGTTTTCAGAAATGTCACAGTAAATTACTGGTGCTGTTGTGCTAAAATCGCTGTAGTGTTACATGTAACTATTACATGAGAATTAAATGTAACTTACTGTAGGATCCTAGAATTTACCAGAGCAAGCACATGAACTATTAATAATAGGAGCCAAGATTAGTCGCTGGTAAAGAGAGATCCAAATATACAATCAAAGAAATAAAAGCCTCACACACCTGAATGTCAGCTGGAAAAAGTAGTGTGAACGTTGATGAATTTTTCTCTCAAGAAGACAGCGCCCATGTCCCAGCTCTGTGCACCGGCAAGGCCTGGACACAGCGACCTCCGGCGACAAGCAGCCCGAGGGCCCAGCCCTGCCCTCTACCAACCTGGTCTCCAGGACAGGAACCAGGGCCTCTTGGAAAACGTGTGACCCCGACATGGGCCAGGAGATGTCAGGCAAGAGTCAGCATCCTGTCACAGCAGGGAGCGAGAAGCCACCTACAGCAGCCTGGGGCCTATTTACAGGCCCAGAGCCCACCGCCCACTCGCGGGTGGGACACGAAAGATCAAAGGGAGGGCGTGCCATGGACTGACACACAGCAAACGCTAGAGGTGCAGAACGACAGGAAAACGGAAATGTACTAGCTGTCCTTAGAACGCGAGCTATCCCCCTCAATAACTGGTAAGTGAGGAATAGTCAAGATTTACTCCATCTTTTCTGTAACAGCAGTCCTCAGGGCAACCTAAGAGCTGATGAGAAAAAATAGTTTTTTTTTTTTTATAGAGAAATCAGCTAAGAAAGGAAGAAAGGATACATCGGAACACGGGCGTTTTAAGGCCAGTGAAGGGTGGTCTGGGTGGGGACCGTGCACAGGGGCGGTGCAGCTCCTTGGCACCAGGACGCCCACAGCGGGGCCAGGCAGAGCAGTCACACGGATTGTTTTCTCTCATAACTAACCACAACTCTTAACTTTCTATAATGAAAACATTAATTTTGTTACAAGGAAAAACATGACTAGCATAAAAAATAATTACCTATTAACCACTGTCGAGGAAAAGAGAGAACAAGACTGGAATGCCGCTCCCGCCCAGACGGGGACTCAGAGCGCCGGTCACAACGCGGGCGCCTGAGCAGCCGAGAGCATGCCTCACCTGGGCTCTGTCACCTGCACGCTGAGTGCAGCGCACACTTGACGGCGTGGGCAGCGCTGAGCGTGAGCGCGGCCCACACACTGCTCTGCTGCATCTGTGTGCTGCTCCGCTGGCATCTCAGCGGCCTCTGCAGCGGCCACGTGCGCTAGGACCACCGTCTCTCCCTAATTATAACTTACGTGCCACTTTAAACGCCGCTCAAGATGTTTCAATAGAAACCAAAAGAGGAACAGAAAGAATATTTGTTACATTTATTATTACTTAGCACTCTGAAGATGTTGAGGGAAGCAATTTTCTCAAATGCTTGAATATATTAAAAACACCACATTTCTGAAACAGAAGGATCGCTGTACACACAGTGTTCAATGTAAAGTCTGAAATACGTTTTGCAGACACATGCCACATTTTACTGTTTCTTTCATAATGCTAATTAAATTTCCTACTTGGAGTCTCAGAACCTAAAAAATGAAGTTCTTCATTGAAATCTGAGTCAAGGGCACCATTCTGTGCATAATTAAGCCGAGTACAACGGGAATTTGCATTAATTCAGAGTGAGAAAAATCATCAATTTATTATGAGGCCTGATGGCAACTGAACAATATTCTACAGCACTTTAATGATTTCTTTGTCTGTAACAGTCACATTCGTTAAGCATATTAAGCTTTAATTAGCTTCAGCAGATGCTGCCCTTCTTCCAGGTCACGTGTGGCCACCCGGGCTGCCGAGGGCGCTTCAGCCAGGATGCAGTCTCTGCTTTCGAGTCTGAGTCCGCCGCCCCGCCAGCAGGCACCCTGGGCCAACCAGGAGCACATGCGCCACAGAGCTTTCCCCAGATCGGAGTCTAAGGATGACGCCAGAAGCACCGGAAAACGCTTGAATTAACCCCACACTGAAAAACCCCTGAAATAGGATGACTATTTCATGGCTTTCAAAAAATTACTTTTCATGGTATAAGGATAACTCAATTATGATTATACGGGATCATCAACAGGTGACCAGAGAATTTGCAACGCTAATACAAGTCCCTCAGCTTTCCCACCCCCAAACCTGCGACACGCCGACCGGCTCCTCCACTGGCCAGACCATCCAGACTCTTCAAGCCAGACTCCCCATTTCTACCAAAGCGAAGGCCTTCCACTCAGCTCTCTGATGGAGCAGGTCCTCCAAATCTCCCTTCTTGAAACCACACACTCAGTTTTCTTCCAGGTTTAGTGTGGTTTTTGAAACTGGAAGACTATAAGCTTTGTCTAAAACTATAAGCTTTGTCTTTCCTTATAAATGTTACCGACAAAATTATCTAATCATACTAAAATCTTAATACATAAGAATTTAACTCATGTGACTGTATCACTAGACCAAAAAAACTTCTCATCGATGGAAAGCCTTTTATATTAACTCCATTTATATGAGCCACTGGGCACATTTCATCTGCATTCTTCCTGCTCTTTAAATCCCTCCTACACAGCAAGATTTCCAGACTTCACTACAAGCATGCTGCTGCTGCTGCTGCTAACTCACTTCAGTCGTGTCTGACTCTGTGCGACCCCACAGACGGCAGCCCACCAGGCTCCTCTGTCCCTGGAATTCTCCAGGCAACAATACTGGAGTGGGTTGCCATTTCCTTCTCCAATGCATGAAAGTGAAAAGTGAAAGTGAAGTCGCTCAGTCGTGTCTGACGCTTGGTGACACCATGGACTGCATGTAGGCAGGCTCCTCCGTCCATGGGGTTTTCCAGGCAAGCGCACTGGAGTGGGTGCCATCGCCTTCTCCACACCACAAGCCTAAGATGAACCTTCTCCACACCACAAGCCTAAGATGAACCAAAAGGCACAGAAGTGTTTCTTTCAGGTTGCTGCCTGCTTTTCACATCTGGTTCTGCAGATCAGGGCTTAAACCCATCAAATCGGTCCATCCATTTCTTTGGGGAAGAGGGGGGCTTATATCCCATGCCAAAAGCATCACTAAGTCTCCCTGCAATTCTACTTGAGACTTCAAACGCTAATACAGGTCCCTCAGCTTTCCCATCCCCCAAGCCTGCGGCCCCTGTCCGGTGTCTGGCCTGGACACAGCAGTTTTTCTCCAACTCAGCCTGAGTGCTTTCCTTCTAACGCCCGCGTTTCCTCTTTGCGCGCTCACCGCTCTGGCACTTCAGCCCGCTCTCGCTGCTCTGCTTTATGACTGTCCACATTAACTTTGTGTTCTATTATCTGCTAAACACAGTTGGTTCTAGCTGTCCTGTTTTGCAGGCTTTATTTTCTCCCTCTGAGAATTTGGAAGACAGAGAAGGGATTTCAGTTCTGCTAGTATCACTGAGCAGTATTATTCACTAATTCTTACGCTCATGTCTTTATTATTCACTGCTCCCCCACCTCCTGTGGAAACAGAGTTGCTGCACCTGCGCCACAGCTCGCGCCCATGCCTCTCCTTCCCTGTTCCAGTTCTTTATTTTATGTGGCTTCAACGGGTCTTAAGTGTTAGCAGCATACGGGAGCCTTTGTTGCGGCACATGGGCCTAGCTGCCTTCGGGCATGTGGGGTCTTAGCTCCCCAACCAGGGATCGAACCCTTGGCCCCTGCATTGCAAGGCGGATTCCCAAGCACCGGACAACCAGGGACGTTCCCACTTCTCTTGTTCTGGGACACTCTTTGGGACACTGTATTAAGCTATTAATGTCAATTAAAAAAAATTTTTAAGTGTAATTCACATACTATAATATTTACTCATTTAAATGTAGTTTAAATTCAACTTCAGAATGCTGTCAGTTCTCCCGCAAAGTTCTCCATTTTCACCCCTTTAAAGACATTTTGTGTAAAAGGAACCACACAACCTCCTGTGTCTCACTCCCTTTACTGACCACAACGTTCTCAATGTTCACACACAGGGCATCTGCATCAGCAATCCATTCCCGTTTAATTTTTGAATATACCCCACTGCCTGGACAGACCGCATTCTCTTTCTCCATGACTAGCTGCGGGCTGCTGCAGTTCTGTGAGTGCTGTGTGAACACGTGAGGGTGTCTGTCTTGAGTACACATGTCCTGAGGGTGGAACTGCTCCACTGCACAGAGGGACATTCTCAGGTCACGTGACTAGACCGCTGAAGACAGCAGAGACTCAGGGAACAGCCCCTAAACACAACGTGTGGCCTCAGCCTGGAGTCCAGACGGGGGAGCGCGAGGCCCAGGGAGGCCGCCGCGGGGCCAAGCCACTGCAGGCGCCCTCGACGCCTCAGGGCGGCGCAAGCAGGCGGCCGGGCCTCCCCGAGCTGATTCGGGGTCTGGGGGAGCCCTGCCAACGCGTACATGTGACGAGTTCTCAGGTGATGCTGAAGCTGCTGGTCTCAGGATCATACTTGTGAACCAGAGGATTAGATAATCTCAGTCTATCACGGCACACTCCTTATCTTTGATAATTTAATTGTGGTTAAGAAAGACTGCTGTTGCAATTAAAATGTGCAGAAACATGATATTTTCAACTTACTCCCAAATGATTCCGAAAAGAAATACATGAATACAGAATGAGGAAACAAATGTGACACAGTGTTAACACCTGGTCGATGTGGGCTGGTAAGTTCTCTGTTCAATTCTTACAACCCTTCTATACACTGTAATTTCAAAGTGAAATAACTGACATGTAACTCATCAATGAAAGGTTACTGGAAGGCGAATGTCAATCTGTGAGCTTCACAAGCACACCCAATGTACGTGCTCCCCTAACTCGGCATTACGTCATGTTATACACAACCACTGTCTTTCTCTTTATTAAACCTAGCTTCGTGTCTTTTACTATAAATAAGGAAAACCCAAGCTGTCCCATGACCAATTTCAACAGATAAGAATATTCAGTCAATTTACGAGATCAACATGAACTACCAGAAACAACACAGTAAGACCAAGTAACGTGAAATGAAGTAACAGAGAAGCAGTAAGGAAAGATCAGCTTCTGCTCTCCTGTCACTCCTGGCAACAGACCCACGAGCCCGTGGAGCCCGCGTCCTCTTCAGCTGGGAAGGGAGGGCAGCCTGCGCTGCACAGACCCCAGGACGGGTGACGGGCATCAGGGTCAGCCCGCCCGCTGCAGCGTCTGCTCACGCTTAAGCCTCATCACAGTGGCACCCCAGCAATGTATCAGGACTGTGAACGCAGGAAAAACCCAAATAAGACCAGCTCCAGGTACACAGATAACAGCCAATCCTTCAGTGACCAAGTCGAAACACTGGGTTAATGAGGCTGCAGACACAGGGACGAGCAGCAGCCCGGGCGCCCTGACCGCTGCAGCAAGCACTGCTCCCTGACGACGACGTGTGCGCCCGGCTCACTCGGCCCCTACGGCCCCTCCCCACCCCACCGCTGGGCCCCGAGCCTGGGTACCTTAAACCCCAAGAGGGGGGGCCGGGAGCAGCTGGTCACAAACTTGAGCAGTTTGCGCTTCTCCTCGTCCGTGAAGCCCTCCACGACTCTCCAGAAGACCTTGATCACGGGGTGCTCAGCAGAGTAGCCTCCTAGGACAAAGAGGAAGATATCTTCAGGAAAAACAAGGTCAGTGCAGAATCGGGGCTCTCCCAAAGGCACTGGAGCAGCTCCGCTCCATCATGCCGGGCCAGGGAGGGGCAGAGGCTTGTGGCTCAAAGCCAACCCTGTCCTGGGGCACGATGGGCAAGGATGCAGGGGACAGAAGGATACAGCACTGGAGGCCAGAGTGAGGAACAAACAAGATGGACTCTGGCAGCAAAATGTGCTGCCAAGGATCTGAGCTTCCAGAGCTCTGCGAGGAGCTGAGCTTCGGCTTCGGCTGGGGAGCAAACCCTACGTAACCCAGGACTTGCATGACAATCACACACCTAGAAACGGAAGACTCACTGGGATCTTTAACAGAGCGAGTTATTTCACCAACATATCTTAGCATGTAAATTTATCACCCATCCTTCTGACAACAAGGTACAGACCATGGATAACAACCAACCCCAGCACTCGATTAGACCAATGCTCTGAAGAGTAATACCTGCTACTTACAACTTTTAATCTAGTTAAGTGCTTCCTAAAACTAAAATAATTGCTATATATTGTTCCCTCACTGTTAATATACTACAGAAATATCATCAGTAAAGTATCTTAAGTGTATTAATTGGCACCAAAATGAATACGGTAATATTTTAAACCTATTTACTGGAATAGGAACAGTTAAGATCATTAAAGGTAAATGCTATCAGTGCAGACAGGATAATGCAAACAGGCCAAGACCACTTCGGGGCAAGGAAAGGCTGGACTGGTGGGGAGGACAATGTGACCTTAGGTATTATCTCCCTGGACATAAACATCCGAGTTCCAATTTAGAGAAATACAAACGAGTAATTACCGAAAGGTGGATACAAGCACATGTTTACATACATATCCGTTTCCAAAGCCTTCTCAAAAGTGACCCTGGAGGAAAGGTGGGGCGATGGCCCTCAACAGAACAGAGGGCTCCGGGTAGATGAGTCTGGATAGGTTTTGTTAGTTGTGGTACAAGACACACCATAACATCTACCATTTAAGCCACTTTCAGGTGTGTGACCCCACGCACGCTGTGGGGCAGCCACCAGCGCCCTCTCCAGCCCAACACTCCCATCACCCCAGGCAGACACGCCCACGCCCACGAGGCAGGACTGCCCATGCTCTTCCCAGCCCCTGGTGACTCCAGTGTCTAGGGACCTGACTCTTCTAGGTGCTTCATGTAGGGCGAGTCCTACAACACACATCCTCTGTGTCTGCATTATTTCACTTATCATAATGCTTTCAAGAGTTCATCCACACTGAAGCCTGTACTTGAACGTCATTCCTTTACGACTTAATGAAAGTCCCACCCTATGTCTATAGCACACTTCCTTATCCATCATCTCGGAGGATACTGGGGTTATTTCCAGCTTCTGGCTCTTGTGACAATGTCCGGTGAACACAGGTGTTTTGGCCCCTGCCTCCATCCCCTTGGGTACAGGACTTAGGAGCAGAGTTGTTGGTTTACAGAGTAATTCTACACTGAGCTTTCTGGGAACCACCATTTTCCACAGCTGCTACTTCATGCTCCCACCAGCAATGAATGAGGGCTCGTTTCACCACTCCCTCACCAACACTTGTCTTCGGCCTGTGCGCCTCTCCCTTGGGCTCTGGTTTTCATTTCCCTAGTGGTTAGTCCGCTGAACATCTTCTGGAGCATACTGGCCTTTGGGACTTTCTTCTTTGGCAAAGGTCTACTCACGTCCTTTGCCCGTTGTTGAACCAGCCTGTCTGCCTATTGAGCTGTAAGGGTTCTTTACGCATTGTGGGTGCCAGACCCTCACCAGATACATGATTTCCAAGGGTTTTCTCCCATTCCGAAGGCTGTCTTTTCACTTTCTTAATAATGTTCTCTGATGCATAAGTCTAATTTTGATGAAGTTCCATTTATTTACCTGTCCTGTTTCTGGTCATATCTAAGAACTTACTGCCAAATCCAAGGTCATGAGGAGTTATCCCTATGTTCTCCTAAGACTTTTATGGTTTTAGGTACTAAGGTTCTTGAGCCATTTTGAGTTAATTTTTGTATATGGTGTGACTTGTGGGTCCAGCATCATTCTTATGCAAAAATCCAGTTGTTCTACAATTTTTATATAACCTGGAAACTTTTCCAAAGAAGTTCTACATTTTACTTTGCTACCAGTCAAGAGAGTTCAAATTTCTTTACATATTAACGCTGAGTATTGCTATCTTTTTGATAAAGCATTCTAGTGGATATGTAGTAGTATTGCACTACAATTTAATTTGCATTTCTTTAATGATTAATAGTGTTCATGTGCTTATTTGCTTACCAAATACTTGTATATATCTTAAGTGAAACACTGTTTTATTTTTTCCCATGTTTTAAAAACCAATTATTTATCTTACTATTAAGTTGCAGAAGTTCTTGATATATAATGTGTACAAAGGAACAGAAGCCATTATTACATACATTACTTGAAAATATTTTCTCTTAACCTGTGGCTTGTTTTTTCACTTTTTTGATGGTATTTTTTGAAGCACAAAATCTTTAATTTTGAGGATGTCCAAATTTCTATCCATTTCTTTTTTTTAGACCATGCTTTTCATGTACAACTAAAAATTCTGTCTAGTCCAAAAGTCATGAGAACTTTCTCCTATGTTCTTCCAGAAGTGTTAGAGTTCTAGCTTTTAACTGCAGGCCTCATCCTGTTGAACTCACTTCTGCACACTGTGTGAGGTCAAGGTCTAAGCACTTCTTTTTCAAGTGCACACTATTCCAGCACCGCTGAGCTGCTGAAAGTCACTGGCTGTAAATCTAAGGATTTGTTTCTGTTTCCCCATTACTTTCCATCAACCAGTATGCCTATCCTTGTGACAATTCCACGATGTCTTTTTAAAAAAATACTATTATGTATTTTTGTCCGTGCTGGGTCTCTGCTGCTGCACACAGGCTTTCTCTGACTGCAGAGTGGGGCCTCCTCTCTAGTTGCAGAGCATGGGCTCTAGGGTGTGTAAGCTTCGGCAGTTGTGGTGCACAGGCTCAGTCGCTGCGTGGCATGTGAGATCTTCCCGGACCAGGGACTGAACTGGATGTCTGCTGTATTGGCAGGCGGATTGTTTACTACTGAGCCACCAAGGAAGCCCCTATCAGTTCAGTTCAGTCGCTCAGTCGTGTCCGACTCTCTGCGACCCCATGAACTGCAGCAAGCCAGGCTTCCCTGTCCATCACCAACTCCTGGAGTTCACCCAAACTCATGTCCACTGAGTCAGTGATGCCATCCAACCATCCCATCCTCTGTCATCCCCTTCTCCTCCTGCCTTCAATCTTTCCCAGCATCAGGGTCTTTTCCAATGAGTCGGTTCTTTGCATCAGGTGGCCAGAGTACTGGAGTTTCAGCTTCAGCATCAGTCCTTCCAATGAATATTCAGAACTGATCTCCTTCAGAATGGACTGGTTGGACCTCCTTGCAGTCCAAGGAACTCTCAAGAGTCTTCTCCAACACCACAGTTCAAAAGCATCAATTCTTCAGCACTTTCTTTATAGTCCAGCTCTCACATTCATACATGACTACTGGAAAATCATAGCTTTGACTAGATGGACCTGTGTTCGCAAAGTAATGTCTCTACTTTTTAATATGCTGTCTAGGTTGGTCATAGCTTTTCTTTTAAGGAGCAAGCGTCTTTTCATCTCATGCCTGCAGTCACCATCTGCGGTAATTTTGGAGCCCAAAAAGATAAAGACTCTCACTGTTTCCATTGTTTCCCCACCTATTTGCCATGAAATGATGGGACCGGATGCCATGATTTTAGTTTTCTGAATGCTGAGTTTTAAGCCAAACTTTTCACTCTCCTCTTTCACTTTCATTAAGATGATCTTTAGTTCTTTGCTTTCTGCCATAAGGGTGGTGTCATCTGCATATCTGAGATTACTGATATTTCTTCCAGCAATCTTGATTCCAGCTTGTGTTTCATCCAGCCTGGCATTTTGCATGATGTACTCTGCATGTAAGTTAAATAAGCAGGGTGACAATATACAGCCTAGACGTACTCTTTTCCTGACTTGGAACCCGTCTGCTGTTCCATGTCCAGTTCTAACTGGTGCTTCTTGACCTGCGTACAGTTTTCTCAGGAGGCAGGCAAGGTGGTCTGGTATTCCCATCTCTTTAAGAATTTCCCAGTTTGTTGTGATCCAGACAGTCAAAGACTTTGGTGTAGTGAATAAAGCAGAAACAGATGTTTTTCTGGAACTCTCTCGCTTTTTCTATGATCCAACAAGTGTTGGCAATTTGATCTCTGTCTTTTCTAAATCCAGCTTGAACATCTGGAAGTTCACGTACTGTTGAAGCCTGGCTTAGAGAAGTTTGAGCATGACTTTCCTAGTGTGTGAGATGAGTGCAATTGTGTGGTAGTGTGAACATTCTTTGGATGCCCCTATAGTAAGTTTTAAATCAGTGTTAGTCCTTCAACTTTGTTCCTACAAAACGTTTTGACTATTTTAGGTCCTTAACATTTTCATTTAAATTTAAAAATCAGTCTGTTGACTTTTACCAAAAAAACCCTTAAAATACTAGAATAACAGACTATGATTAAGGAAAAGACACCAAAATAATAGTAGTTGTTTGAAGCAGAATTTTCTTCTTTTTCTTTTTCATTGCCCTCAAATACGTAAAGTGCAGGTAATGGGACTTCCTGGTGGTCCAGTGGCCATGACCCCAGGCGACCACTGCAGCCGGCACCCCTCTGTGCTCGCCTCCGGCCGGCGAGGGCTGCCCTCTGTGGTGGTGCACGGGCTTCTCACTGCCGTGGCTTCCCTGCCGTGGCTTCCCTGCCGTGGCACACGGACCTCGGCAGTTGTGGAGCACGCGCTATGTTGCTCCACAGCATATGGGGCCTTCCCAGCTCAGGGACTGAACCCATGTCCCCTGCAATGGCAGGCAGATTCTTATCCACCTCACCACCAGGGAAGTCCAACTTTTGTTCATGGTCTCTTTTTTTGGGGGGTGGGGGGGAGGTTTAGCACTGTTTTTCAAAGCAGAGGACTGGACACAACCCAATGGCCATAAGTAGAGGCTTAAGAGGGCTTCCCGGCCGGCACTAGTGGCACAGAGCCTGCCAGTGCAGAGAGCCTGCCTGCCAGTGCAGGAGACACAGAAAAGCAGGTTCACAGCCTGCCTGCCAGTGCAGGAGACACTGAGAAAAGCAGGTTCACAGCCTGCCTGCCAGTGCAGGAGACATTAAGAAAAGGAGGTTCGATCCCTGGGTCGAGAAGAGCTCCTAGAGGAGGAAATGGCAACCTCCTCCACTATTCTTGCCTGGAGAACCCCATGGACAGAGGAGCCTGGTGGGCTATGGCGCACACTGTCACAGAGGCAAGACTGAAGTGACTCAGCACAGCACACAGTGGCGCGAGAGGGCACGCTATGAAGAGAAAAAGAGGGGTGCAGAACAGTGTGCACAAAGAAAGAAAACAGGAATGGAGTTTGCACTTGTGTGTAAACATGTAAAGACGCCAAGCACAGTGGTTACTCATAGTGGGCACAGGCAGGGGAGGAATGGACAGGGGAGGAGACAGGAACAGGAAGTGGATTTCACTGTAACCCCATATTGCCTGGGTGTTAAACCATGTGAACTGCCCATATAAAGAAGAACATTAGAATTACTTTTGGAAATGTGACCATGGATAACATATTCAGGAATAATAAACAAGTAATGATAACATACCTGAATAGTTTGTAAAGGATTTTAGGTCCTCCAGACTTATGGGAACTTGTGCACCAGAAATCAACACCTAAAAAAAAAGTTCACGTTATTAAACTTGAGGTGGATTTTAAGAAAGATTTTCATGTCAGGAAACAACTGTGTCCCCACACACAAGAAGTGGACCTGGATCTCCTGCTGGTCGAACATCCGCAGCCACTCCAGGCTCACCACGTTGGCCAGGCCCTGCCGGAACGCCAGGCAGTGCGGGCGGATCTGCCGGTTCAGCCGGTAGTCGGCCACCAGGTGGATGTACGCAATGCGATTGGCACTGGTCACCGGGATGTCCTTCCCACCAGATTTCAGTTCAACTACCTGTGGATTTAAAACAGGAGTTGGAAACATCTCGAGTATAGCCACAGGGCAAATCAAGAGCAAGAAACGCTTGTTTCAAGGGAATTTGACTGTGTTGCTCCGCACATGAACATTTTAGTGAAAAGTGTGTAACCAGAGCGCATGGCCTCACAGACAGGAAGAGTCCTCTGACAGGGCTCTCCAGAGCTCAGCATCCTACTGTGTCTAGGCTCACAAACCATCCCTGCTTTCTGCAAAGTCCTGAGGGTCAATGTTACAATGCAACCATGGCATTTCATTACAAAAGAAATTAGAGATCACAAAGGGCAAAGATATGAACCAAACGATCAGCAAATGTCAAAGGGCTTCACTGTGGAGAAAAGGCAATGTAAGGAATTAATGCCGTAGAGATGGGGACTCATGTGTGCACAGGCAGCAGACACCCGCTCTGGATCTCTAAGACTACTGTTCAGTTCAGTCCAGTCGCTCAGTTGTGTGCAACTCTTTGCGACCCCAAGAACCGCAGCACGCCAGGTCTCCCTGTCCATCACCAACTCCTGGAGTTCATCCAAACTCATGCATGGCCTTTGAGTCTGTGATACCATCCAACCATCTCATCCTCTGTTGTCCCCTTCTCCTGCCCTCAATCTTTCCCAGCATTAGGGTCTTTTCAACTAAGTCGGCTCTTCCCATCAGGTGGCTGTACAGTACTGCAGATATGATACAGAGGGCAGTGATCATCATCAGGCACACTGGTTAGTCCATTTCTGATGCACCTGCAGGCATCTTACAGAACTTCCGCATCGCTGCACAGGGACACACATTCTCCGGTGGAGCGCAGGGTCAGGACCCGCGCGGCGTCCCTGGGGTACAGTGGGGAGGAGCCGGACTTGGGCGCCCTGACCCCATTTCAGTACGTGCCACCGAGGCGTTCCTCGGCCCCCAAAGCCCGCTGTCATCAATGAGGTGGTGACACGTGCCTTGTCCATCTTGGGGCTGGGACTATGTGAATTCACACAAGTAAAGCTGACTGACGAAACTCCACAGATGACTAGAGACACGTCCGCCTGACTTACAACGGTAGACTTGCAGAACCCTGGTCTGCCGTTGCTCACTCTCGGGGACGGGGCACGGGGGCCGCTGCCAGCGCGGGTACGGCGAGCGGGGGGCGCCTGGGGGAGGGCGGAGGAGCGCTCGACCCTGCCCGCACCACGGCTTCCTTCTCCGCCTTGGGCCTCTGCGGAGCCGCTGTATTCCAGGGGCAGCGCCGACTCCCTCTGAGGGACGGCATTTCACCACCTCCCCTTTAAAACAATTATCGCTTTACAGAAAAGGTACTTTAGAAGCTGCTGAAAGCTCTACCTAACGCTCCTGTGGGAAGGTTACACAGCCCTGTGTGGTCAAAGCCGCCGCGGGGTCTGACGACACTTCAGTGCTCCAGACTACCGCAGGTGCGAGGTCTGACACGGCGCCGGGGGGGGCGGCGGGCCGCCTCCGACAGCCCGCTGCGAGCCGAGCCGCGGCGCGGGCTGCTGTGCGTCACGGCTGAGACAGCCTGGATCACAGGCAGGCAGGTACTAAACGGGGTGGTGCCCGGGGTCTGGAACACAGACGCCCCCCCAGCCCCGTTACCAGCAGCATTTCCTGCAACTTTCAAGTGGTGACTCGGGTGATTCAAACTCGCCTCTCATGCTGCACCTGAAAGGCATCATGTTACAGCTATCCTTGGGAGCTCCATTCTGAGGAGCACTTGCAGCCTGGGATGTCTGCACACCGCTTCCTTCAAGACGCGCAGGCGCCGTCACGGACGCGCAGGCGCCGTCACGCACGCGCACGCGCAGTCACGGACGCGCAGGTGCCGTCACGCACATGCAGGCGCAGTCACGGACGCGCAGGCGCCGTCACGCACGCGCACGCGCAGTCACGCACGCGCAGGGGCCATCGCGTGGGCACCGTCGCCGCCGGTGCTTGCCCCACCCTCCCGGCAGCCGGTCCCCTGCTGGAGGAGCTCCGGTCAACGACTCGCCCAAGGGCATAGAGCAAAGCAGCAAAACCCGGGCTTTAACCAAGGTCTCGTGACTCGAGTTTGATGCTTTTCTACAGAACAGATGATTATTTATGGATCCATCTTAAAGCATTCTCCTCAAGGGAGATAAGTGTATAAATCAGTGATCTGAAATTTCATGTTCGTTTTTAAGTAGGGCTAACAAGCAGCCATATTGATTAAAGAAAAAAAATTTGAGAGCAACATCATTATTCTAAAAGGGAAGATTCATTAACATAAGCTGCTAACATAATGAAGTATTTGCATACTACCAATCTTTAAATCACGACATTTTATAAACCTAAACCTCTATCAGAGAACTAGGTTTTTATATATGTTTCTACAGAAATCCATATGATCTCTCCCCAAATTAAGTACTTTACCAATGACTCTAATTTTTCCAATTAGACTCTTTAGTATAATTATTCTTATGCATTATCATCTATAATCTCTACTCAGTGGGAATGTCTATGAATAATCGGAACATCTTCACACTTTCACTTTTAACAGATTACAGTATTATCAGTGGCACTTTAATGGAACACTTACATATGCGACATTCCACCATTACCATCCATTTCAGAAGGGAAATGGGAAACACCCCATTAGCAAAGGCCTCAGACAGGTCCTTACAGAGCCCAGGGCCCAGAGCTTTCATCTCGTGCCCAAGACACCCACCAGGTGGGGCCAGGGGGCAGCAACACTGCATGCTGACATTTCCTTCTGACCATGATCAACTCTGTCTTCAAAAACCTTTCACTTTGCAGTGCTGAGATTTCAGCTCCATGAGAGGGAAGAAGATGAGCAACCAAAGGACAGTCGGCTCTGAGCCCCCACCCTGCGTCTCACAGCATCCCTGCCAGCTCGTGGAGACGCCTGGACCTCAGCAGGCAAGAGGAAGCATTACTTTCTTGTCACTGAAACAGAGAGCTTTACAGACTAAGAGAGACGGAAAACTCAAAAACCACGAAGACAGTCATTTAAAAAATATCAAGAAGGTTTAGACAGGAGGATGTATGACTCTTTGTGTATGCTTTTTGCTTTGGTTTTTAGAAGACTTCACGATGGTGCATAAGCTACAGAACACTTCTGAGTCTAGGGAGGAAGAAATAAAAAGACACAAAACCTCTCTCATTCTCCTGAGGGGCTCTTGGTACCACACCCAGCACTGTATACTGCGTGTTAACACCCCAGTGAGACAGCACTTCGCACCTGCTACGAGGGCCACACTTTAAGAAACAGAGGGAAAGAAAGCAGAAAATAACAAGTGTAGAAGAGCATGCGGAAAAGTCAGCACCTTTGTATGACCCAATGACTCCACTTTTAGGTACACACCCAAAATACCTGAAAACAGGGCCCCCAAAGGTATTTATACAGCGATGTAGGTCGTGTCCATCAACAGCTGGATAAACAAACGTAAGCCTCCGACAACGGCGGACTCATCAGCTTGAGGAGCTCCGTCGCCTGCTGTGCATCACGGTGGGAGGGCGCTGTGCTCAGCGAGGTGAGCCAGTCACTGAGGGACAAGCGAGCCTGCGTCCACTCACAGGAGGGGCTGAGGCCGCCAGTCCTAGCGACAGACAGCAGGGAGGTGGGGCCAGCAGCTGCTGGAGGGCGGTTAGAACCAGAATGTCCCGCCCAGCGCACCCCTTCTCCAACTCAAATAAAAGCTTAGTTCCGGACACTGATCTACAGAATGTAATTTGAAAGATGAACATTACAGTTGAACTCCTCTCATTAGAACGTTCAGTGCTTAACCAAATTGTAGTTTCTCTGAATTCTGGAACTGCCTGACCCAGAGATACCCAGGCTCACAGAACCAGAACCTTCGCTTCTGCTGGCAGCAGACCCAGATGCTTTTTCATCTTTCCCTTTCCTGAAAGTGGGAGTGCCAGCCGCTCAGTCGTGTCCGACTCTTTGGGGCCCCACAGACTGTAAAGCCCACCAGCCTCTTCTGTCTGTGGGATTCTCCAGCAAGTATACTGGACTGGCTTGCCATTTCATTCTCCAGGGGATCTTCCCGACCTAGGGATTGAACCCAGGTCCCCCGCACTGCAGATAGATCTTTTACCATCTGAGCCACAGGGAAGCCCTATCCTAGCAGCTGTGAAACACACCTGTTAGGCTCTTACCCTAACAGGTGTAGGTCCAGTGTTCCTGAAGCCTCGAAAGGTTCTCCACAGCATCTCCATCTACCCTCCTCCACGACGGCTAAACTTCAACCTCGTCCAAATCTGTTCACTGACCTGGTGACCCCTTATCACCCATAACGGGCCTCCTTCTGGCAGCCCTCCAGGAGCGCTCCTTCTGAGCTTCCATTGTGCTAAACAGCACGGATCTCACAACATAGACCATATCTGCGTCTTGTGAGACCTAGTGCGCTCGCACAGGTAAAGCGCACCTCCCCTGCCGAGCTCGAGGCCCACGCACAGTCAGCATATCTCCCGAGTGACGAAGGAAGAACGAGCAGCGTGGGGGTAAGCAGGGAAGGACAGAGAAAAACGTCCAGGTGCACTCAGTGTACGCGTTCGCCACAATCAACGGCCAGCGTGGCGCCCCGGGGGTCAGGCACTGTGGGTGAGCTTACATGCAGTGCCGCCTGGGCTGAATACTAGGACCTATTTCACATGCAGTTACTTTTACGCTGGCAAAGCTGATAACTTTTGAAAGCCTGGACTAGAAATCAAGTAATAACAAAAAGTTAGAGAAGCAATTATGAAGTCTAAAGCTAACACTATTTTCACAGTTAAAATCCAACCACAAGTTGCAAAAGAGACTATCAGTCTCATCAATCTGTGTAAGGACAGCAGGAAAAACGCAGTTTCCCTGCAAAAGAGATGCGTTTGTCTGGAAGCAGATGTGAATCAGAAACACACAGCTGGGTACTTTCAAAGAGTTAGCATTCTTTAAATCTGACTGAAAATATATCACAAGTATAAACACACTGAGATAATTTTAGAATTCCAAATAGACACCGAATCACAGCGACTCTCAAACATCTGACTTTCATTCTGTCACTTCTCCTACTATGCTGCTGTACAGTTAGATTCATCACAGTCCATCCTCGTTACAATGTTAACTGAAGCTATAATGCAGTTATGTTTTAAGTACACAGTTTGCTTCAACTCTTGCCAGATAAAGTGTTAATATTAAATGGAAGAATGGGGAAAACATTTCTGAAAATGAGAATACTGGTGATGGAGTATTACAAATAGGAAAAGAGAAACTGATACTGAGAAAATGCTAAATGAAATTATTTTAATAGGGGAGAAAAAATTATGTTTTATGCTACGGTTAGTTGAATTTGCTCTGTAGTCTTAAATTTGAAGTGAATAACACTTCTTCTCCAGAGTCGCTTGTTATCTTCCCTATTCTCTCCAGAATTAACTGCATATTGCACAGGGAAGCAAGGGGCACTTAAAAACAACTAGAAACAAAGTGATCTGATGAGGATTATCGTACAAACTGATTACTTCAAAAACCCAACGAGATATTACCAAACAATCCGATCTGCCTGTATGCACTTTGAGAAGCTCTGCGAATCACGGGAACATGACGGAGCAGCACGACAAGCCCCTCTCTCCCGCCCCCACCTTGCGAGCGTCTCCATACGGCCAACCTAGGCCCCCCGTGCCTCTACGCACTGCCCCTGTTCTCATGGACTAGAAGAGTTCAGTGTGTGTGTAGCACATGAACGTACATGGCAGTATTATTCATAAGAACCAAAAAATGGAAATAACTCAGACGCCCATCAACTGGTGAAGAAAAGGTGGTCTATCCAAACGCTGTTTCTGGACGTCACTCGGCTGGAAAAGGGTTCGGGGAAGCGCCAGCACCTGTAGCCCCCAGTAAGCAAAGCGCCACAGGCCGCGCGCCCTGAGACCCCAGGTGTGCAAACTGTCCCGAGGACGGGACCCAGGGACGGCAGGCGCAGGGTGTGGCCGAACCAGGAGCAGGTGTGACCTGCTAACGGGCACACAGTCTCCTCCGTGTGGCCAAAGTGTCCTAAAATTTGGATGTTGGGGCTGGCTGCACTAACCCTCATTGCACACGGTACAGGGTGGAATTTATGGTACATGGATTATACCTCAGTAAAGCAGCTATTCCAAAACTTAGTTTGAATTTCTAGTATGTGTTTTTTTAAGGATAAAAATAGCGAGAGCACCCAGATGGACAGGTTCAGCAGCTGAGGGCCACTCTGTAGGGCGAGGAGCCAAGAAGCACCACCGAGCCCGAGGCTGCAGAAACGAGGCAGAAAGGCAGGGTGCCTCCCAGCCGCACGCAGGAAGGGGAGCTGAGGCGTCCCTCGGCCGGCTCCCTGAGCTCTGGCTCTGCCCTGCGAGTCTCTAACTGAAATGTGCACAAGCTCCCACAGCATGAAGCCCACGTGTGCACGCAGAAGGGGATGCCCAGGTGTGACGGCCCCACCTGCCCGGGCCTCTCCCAGGGCGTGTCGGCGTGCGCACGCAGCAGGACACGCGCAGGTGCGGGACCCCCAGCCCCACTTGCCTGGGCCTCTCCGAGGTCGTTGTTCACCACCGTGAAGTTCAGCCCCAGCTCCTCCACGTCGCCCTCGTAGCTCTTGAGGAAGAGCAGGTTCCTGTACACCTCGGGGTCTAAGGACGCCAGGTGGTGGATGTCCACATCCGCGCTGGTCCCCAGCAGCTTGGACAGGAAGAAGCCGGCGAAGGGCAGCTCCACCAGCATGTTTTCATAGAGGGCCTGTGAGCGAGAGCAGGGGCCACTGGTTAGCACTCCACAGGGCCGCCTCTCACCCCGCCTGCGAGCGAGAGACCGCATGCTCAGCCTGGTCTCCACGGACCCGAGACAGCCGACTCCTCTCCCCGATGTGGACGCGATGGCAAGGTCACCACGTGCCAGCCCACAGTGCAGGCGTTCACACACACACGCACCATGCAGAGAGCCCTACAACAGACGGCGGGGGACCCGCGGGCTCAAGTGTGGCGGGGGTCTTCAAGGGCCACCTCCTCATGTGACAAGACCCTGCCAGGTTTTTCTGTGAAGCCTCTGCAGGTGGATCAGTCCCCCAGGGCTACTGTAGTAAGTGCGCTGACCAGTGGCTTCACACAACACAGTCTGGAAAGGTCTGAACCCAGGTGTCAGCAGGCCACGCTCTCTGGGAAGGTCCTGCCAGCTGCGGGGCTGACGGCACCCCCCAGCCTCTGCGGGCTGCTCCCCCTCAATCTGCTCTGTGCCTCCACCCCGCCCTCCTGCCTCTGATGCAGACGCTGGTCACTGGATCCTGGGACCCATTCCACCCAGGATGACCTCCGCTGAGCTTGCTTACATACGCAAAGACGTCTTTCCAAATAAGGTCACGCTCACAGGGACCGGGCTTCCCTGGTGGCTCAGCAGTAAAGAACCTGCTTGCGATGCAGGAGACCTGGGTTCAATCCCTGGGCTGGGAAGATCCCTGGGAGAAGGCAACAGCCGCCCACTCCAGTATTCTTACTGGGGGAATTCCACAGACAGAGAAGCCAGGCGGGCTACAGTCCATGGGGTCACAGAGAGTGACTATCACTTTCACTTTCTCTCATAGGTACAGGATATTAGGATTTGAGTGAATCTTCCTGGGGGTCACAGTTCTACCCACAGTGGCAGGCAGGCCAGAGCACCTCAGTGACCAGCCCTCTCCTCTGGGTGGGGCACAGTGAGCGTGGGCATGGGCACTATGTGCCAAAGTTGGGTTTCGTGTAATTTTCGATGTCAAGGAAGACGATTATTCTTTAGATTTTTTTTTCAATCGTCAAATGGGGAGAAAGCAGCATTCTCAGCTCAGCGACCACAGCTGCTCTTCCTGCAGAGAGGTCGCTGTCTGGCCACACCCACATCCACCAAATACTAAGCACAGGCTTCCTGAGACAGACGTGTGTGACGTCACTTCCGCCCTGCCCCACCTCCCCACACGAGAGGGCAGGCTTGTGCCACGGCCCACCCTGGAGGGGCCCCTCCGTGCGCACGCGGCCAGCACTGCTGCCCCTGGACGGCCATCTCACACACGGGGCAGTCTACAGTCGGGACCCTTAAATGCACCAACCTTACACACTCACGTTAGGCTCAGATACCCTCTGAGACCCACATTTTAACTCTCACCCACTGATGTGACTGGAGCAGACTACAAAACAGCCATGGACTGCAGCCACGGAACGTCCCCCAGAAGAGAACGTCCTCCCATTGGCAAACATCCTCCCAGAGGCAAACGTCCAGAGGGCACTGTGTGGGCTCCCGGACACCACCTCCCCGAGGGCGGTCACCGCACTTGGAGTTCAGGCTCACCCTCTTCCCCTCCAGCTATGTCCCCGCACTTCTCTTTCTGATTTGAAGACTGATGATTACTCAATTAGTTCTGAAAAGAAGGCAAAAAAGCCTTTCTTAATGAGAGAACGGGCAATAAAATGGCAACTGGCACTTAGGTCCTCTCCTGACGATGTAAAGAAGGGCTGTTTTGAGAAGCCAGGCTTTGCCTCAAGTTAAGGATGGCCAATACTATTAACCTGGCCCACTTAGGAACCCCATTACTTCTAATGAATGATGCCGTCAAAGCTAAGGAGCATTCTGCAGACGACAAGACTGATCCCAGGTGTCGAGAAAAGCCTCATTTGTACGGCAGTCTGTGAGTAAACTCAGAGAGTAAATCATCGGGTGTTGAGCACGGAAGGTCATTGTCTGCCATTCCTGCATTAGTAACAATAAACCTGTGAAGTCCACTCAATCCATCAGAGCTACCTGAATTTTAAACAGAAACTCCACTGTGACTCATAAAATGTAAATGCACAGGTGTAATTTTTTACACGAGGCAGGTTTGAACCTTTAGAGCATTTAATATACAAGCACTAATAAACGATGGCACTAAAAACCGCGACTGCATCAGCTAAATGGATTATAAATTAAATTTCCATAATGCATGCAACTGGGACACAAATGTAAGCATCAATCAAGGTATTTCCTAAACACAGGTTAATTATACAACTTCAAAAACTGCCAATTTTTTATGCAAAATAATCCACTTAGCATTTTTCATATTGGCCTCAATCCTCAGTCCGCTGCACACTTGTTCTTAGAAGCGTATCAATAACCACTTGTCATGAAAACATAGCAATAGGTATATGGAGAAAACCTGTAACGTATTTTTCAACTGTCTGTTTTTTATGAGTGTTTATAGCTAGAAATTGTGCCAAAATGATCTGAAATAAAAAGGATTAATTACGGTAGAAGCCTTTTAATATAAGTGAGTGCAGTCGCCATGCAATTAATGCAAACCGTGGCCGTGCCCAGATGGGCGGTGTGAGCGGCATCTCAGGCTGGTTCTGTTTGCTGCCAAATAACTTCAGTAATTTACTACATTAAGAATCAATAAAAAAAATAATGCTTTTCAAATGCACCTCTATCAATCTTCAGGTAGTTCTAAAGTGAACATTTATAACTTAATCTAAAAACTATATTAGAGATGTCCTGTTTTAAGGCCACTCTAATTGAACAAGGAGATAATAATTTCAATTATTTCAGATCATGCTAACCTTGGAGTCTACAAAATTAAAGATATGTAAAATAAGGATGTAAGCTGATACTAATATGCTATTTAATTTAGCAGTTGTGTCTCAGAAGAAATGATGGCGAGTTGAACACCATGCTCTGACTGGGCTACTGAGGACTCTCAGGCTGAGGCTCCTGCAGGGCAGGGGCGCTCCTGGCTGTTAGCACACCGCTGGTGCCCATTCACGGGGCGCAGCGAGGGCGTGCCCGCTGTGCGCGGGGACCTCTATCGGCAGGATGGAATTCTGCATTCACAAACTGGTTTGCAAAAAACCATTTATTCTCTTTTGAGACATTTCAGGTTGTCAAAATTATACACGTAAAATTCGCTTTGAATCCTAACTGCTTACTCCTTTAGCTCTGTCCACACAGCTGCCTGACCCTTAGTGACGAGGGCATGCTGTGTGTTGGGTCTGACCTGCTCCCTCACCACCTAGGGGGATGAGGCGTCCCACCAGCCCTGGAAGCCAAGGAGAGACACTTACTCCATCATTGCAACTGGTAATCTGCACCAAGGGTTTGACAGCTTTATTTCTGAAAACACCCCGTTCACTTCTGAAAACCTCTGAGGATGCTGGGTGGGTGGGAGAGAAGAGGTCACGCCTCCAAGCCGTTCTCCTCACTGGGCATCGGGAAATCCACCCGGGCGCACAGCCACTGCCCAGCGAGTGCCCACTCCCGGCCGCTCCTCCCGGCTCAGGCTCCTCCGCCCACCAAGTGATGGAAAAGTTGCGTCCCATTCCCCCACGAGCAGTCAGGGCTGGTATATCCCCAGAGCCGTGCAGCCGTCACCCTCCATCTGAGTTTTGAGCATTTCACCCCCTACAGCAGAAACCTCGAGTCCTGGGCTGTCACTCCCTCACTCCTGCACCCCCAGCACAGAACTCTTGGAGGCCTTTTCTGTAGCCACACACACTTTTGGGTGAGCTGCGCAGCCCTCGGGCACTTCTGACGGTGCCCTGCCTGAGTTCCTGCTGCCCGTGGCCATCTACACCAGCAGAGGCCAGGAGGCCTGCTTACCTCGTTTCTGACCCCCTGGGGTGGCAGGAGCCCCTGCCTGGTCTGTCTCACTCCCAGAGGAGCTCAATAGCCCCCAGCTGCCTCCCAGAGAAATTACCCCAATGTGAGGAACAAGAGCAGCAGTACACGTCTTCACCTGGCTCGCTTTTCACAGTGACTATTCATTTATCTTTAAAGTGTATTTATTTGGCTGGGTCTTCACTGTGGCATGGGGGGTCTAGTTCCCTGAAGAGGGATCGAACCCAGGCCCCCTGCATTGGAACAGGGAGTCTTAACACACTGGACCCCAGGGAAGTCCCCAGAGTGACTACATGCAGTGCACTTTAAGCAGCACCAGCAGAAGTCTGTGTTCCTAACTTTCCAGGTGAGAATCTGACATGGCTTAGAAACAGAAAACCAGCCCTAGTGTAACAGTGACCCGTGTTAAGCTAGTGTGTGGGAGGGCTTAAAAATGTGAGAAGGGAGCCCACCCGCTGCAACCACTGAGCCTGCGCTCCGGAGCCAGGACACTACTGAAGCCCTGGAGCCTGTGTCCACAGCCAGAGAAGCCGCTGCAGGGAGAAGCCCGCACACTGCAACCGGAGAGCAGCGCACCCCCTCCCCCCGGCCCCCCGCAACTGGGCAAAGTCCTTGCAGACCAGCACAGCCAAAAAAAATTTTTTTTAAATAAAGAAAAATTAGAAAAAAATGTGACAAGGGATATCTCAATGGAAAGCAAGATCTACTTATGCAGGGGCAGAAAGAATTCTGGTGAATATCTCAGAATCGCTAAAACTTGTAGCTACTGAAACCAACTGAATTCTGGCATACACTTGCCATTTTTACTGTTCAGTAAGCTGCGACCGGCGCACTAAAGCGTGGCCTGCGACCAGCGCACTAAAGCGTCACCGAGAGGAGCTACCCCACGTCCAAGGTCAGGGGCAGAAGCTGGGAGGACCCCATGCCCGAAGGGTGGCGGCCAAGAGGAGCTACCCGACGTCCGAGGTCAGGGTCGGCAGCAGAGAGGAGCTACCCAAGTCCAAGGTCGGGGCGGCGGCCGAGAGGAGCTACCCCACGCCTCCACGCCTGAGGCGAGGGGCGGCAGTGGGGAGGACCAACCCCATGCCTGAGGCCAGGGGCGGTGGCGGAGAGGACCAACCCCACATCCAAAGAGCGGTGGCTGCGCGGGTGCAGGAGGGCCTAGAGGAGCTATCCCAGGCTGAAGGTCAGGAAGGGCGGCGGTGAGGAGATACCCTTCGTCCAAGGTAAGGAGCAACGGCTGTGCTTTGCTGGAGCAGCCCTGAACAGATACCCCACGCCTAAGGTAAGAGAAACCCAAGTAAGACGGTAGGTGTTGCAAGATGGCATCAGAGGGCGGACACACTGAAACCATACTGGCAGAAAACTAGTCAATCTAATCACACTAGGACCACAGCCTTGTCTAACTCAATGAAACCAAACCATGCCCATGGGGCAACCCAAGACGGGCGGGTCATGATGGAGAGATCTGACAGAACGTGGTCCACTGGAGAAGGGAATGGCAAACCACTTCAGTATTCTTGCCTTGAGAACCCCACGAACAGTATGAAAAAGCAAAATGATAGGATACTGAAAGAGGAACTCCCCAGGTCAGTAGGTGCCCAATATGCTACTGGAGATCAGTGCAGAAATAACTCCAGAAAGAATGAAGGGATGGAGCCAAAGCAAAAACAATACCCAGCTGTGGATGGGACTGGTGATAGAAGCAAGGTCCGATGCTGTAAAGAGCAATATTGCATAGGAACCTGGAATGTCAGGTCCATGAATCAAAGCAAATTGGAAGTGGTCAAACAAGAGATGGCAAGACTGAATGTCGACATTCTAGGAATCAGCGAACTGAAATGGACTGGAATGGGTGAATTTAACTCAGATGACCATTATATCTACTACTGCAGGCAGGAATCCCTCAGAAGAAATGGAGTGGCCATCATGGTCAACAAGAGTCCGAAATGTAGTACTTGGATGCAATCTCAAAAACGACAGAATGATCTCTGTTCGTTTCCAAGGCAAACCATTCAATATCATGGTAATCCAAGCCTATGCCCCAACCAGTAATGCTGAAGAAGCTGAAGTTGAACGGTTCTATGAAGACCTACAAGACCTTTTAGAACTAACACCCAAAAATGTCCTTTTCATTATAGGGGACTGGAATGCAAAAGTAGGAAGTCAGGAAACACCTGGAATAACAGGCAAATTTGGCCTTGGAATACGGAATGAAGCAGGGCAAAGACTAATAGTTTTGCCAAGAGAACGCACTGGTCATAGCAAACACCCTCTTCCAACAACACAAGAGAAGACTCTACACATGGACATCGCCAGATGGTCAACACCGAAATCAGAATAATTATATTCTTTGCAGCCAAAGATGGAGAAGCTCTATACAGTCAACAAAAACAAGACCGGGAGCTGACTGTGGCTCAGATCATGAACTCCTTATTGCCAAATTCAGACTTAAATTGAAGAAAGTAGGGAAAACCACTAGACCATTCAGGTATGACCTAAATCAAATCCCTTATGCTTATACAGGGGAAGTGAGAAATAGATTTAAGGGCCTAGATCTGATAGACTGCCTGATGAACTATGGACTGAGGTTCGTGACACTGTACAGGACACAGGGATCAAGACTATCCCCGTGGAAAAGAAATGCAAAAAAGCAAAATGGCTGTCTGGGGAGGCCTTACAAATAGCTGTGAAAAGAAGAGAAGCGAAAAGCAAAGGAGAAAAGGAAAGATATAAGCATCTGAATGCAGATTCCAAAGAATAGCAAGAAGGATAAGAAAGCCTTCCTCAGCGATCAATGCAAAGAAATAGAGGAAAACAACAGAATGGGAAAGACTAGAGATCTCTTCAAGAAAATTAGATACCAAGGGAACATTTCATGCAAAGATGGGCTCGATCAAGGACAGAAATGGTATGGACCTAACAGAAACAGAAGATATTAACAAGAGGTGGCAAGAATACACAGAAGAACTGTACAAAAAAGATCTTCATGACCCAGATAATCACGATGGTGTGATCACTGACCTAGAGCCAGACATCCTGGAATGTGAAGTCAAATGGGCCTTAGAAAGCATCACTACGAACAAAGCTAGTGGAGGTGATGGAATTCCAGTTGAGCTATTTCAAATCCCGAAAGATGATGCTGTGAAAGTGCTGCACTCAATATGCCAGCAAATTTGGAAAACTCAGCAGTGGCCACAGGACTGGAAAAGGTCAGTTTTCATTCAGATCCCAAAGAAAGGCAATGCCAAAGAATGCTCGAACTACCACACAATTGCACTCATCTCACACGCTGGTAAACTAATGCTCAAAATTCTCCAAGCCAGGCTTCAGCAATATGTGAACCATGAACCTCCTCATGTTCAAGCTGGTTTTAGAAAAGGCAGAGGAGCCAGAGATCAAATTGCCAACATCCGCTGGATCATGGAAAAAGCAAGACAGTTCCAGAAAAACATCTATTTCTGTTTTATTGAGTATGCCAAAGCCTTTGACTGTGTGGATCACAATAAACTGTGGGAAATTCTTCAAGAGATGGGAATACCAGACCACCTGACCTGCCTCTTGAGAAATCTGCATGCAGGTCAGGAAGCAACAGTTAGAATGGACATGGAACAACAGACTGGTTCCAAATAGGAAAAGGAGTACGTCAAGGCTGTATATTGTCACCCTGCTTATTTAACATCTATGCAGAGTACATCATGAGAAATGCTGGATGGGAAGAAACACAAGCTGGAATCAAGATTGCCAGGAGAAATATCAATAACCTCAGATATGCAGATGACACCACCCTTATGGCAGAAAGTGAAGAGGAACTAAAAAGCCTCTTGATGAAAGTGAAAGTGGAGAGTGAAAAAGTTGGCTTAAAGCTCAACATTCAGAAAACGAAGATCATGGCATCCGGTCCCATCCCTTCGTGGGAAACAGATGGGGAAACAGTGGAAACAGTGTCAGACTTTATTTTTTTGGGCTCCAAAATCACTGCAGATGGTGACTGCAGCCATGAAATTAAAAGACGCTTGCTCCTTGGAAGGAAAGTTATGACCAACCTAGATAGCATATTGAAAAGCAGAGACATTACTTTGCCAACAAAGGTCGTCTAGTCAAGGCTATGGTTTTTCCTGTGGTCATGTATGGATGTGAGAGTTGGACTGTGTAGAAGGCTGAGTGCCGAAGAATTGATGCTTTTGAACTGTGGTGTTGGAGAAGACTCTTGAGAGTCCCTTGGACTGCAAGGAGATCCAACCAGTCCATTCTGAAGGAGATCAGCCCTGGGATTTCTTTGGAGGGAATGATGCTAAAGCTGAAACTCCAATACTTTGGCCACCTCATGCGAAGAGTTGACTCATTGGAAAAGACTCTGATGCTGGGAGGGACTGGGGGCAGGAGGAGAAGGGGACGACAGAGGATGAGATGGCTGGATGGCATCACTGACTCGATGGACGTGAGTCTGAGTGAACTCCGGGAGCTGGTGATGGACAGGGAGGCCTGACGCGCTGAGATTCATGGGGTCGCAAAGAGTCGGACACGACTGAGCAATTGAACTGAACCGAACTGAAGACCTTTTTAACTTCATGTTTAATTTTGAAGAAACAAACTTATATAGAAAACTATGACTTTAGGAAGAAGAAGAAATCTCCAGATTTGGGAATGCATTGCTTTTAATGGAAAAGAATATAAATTGTGATTAGAATGCTATAAAAGCAGTACAATTCTCTGAAGGGATAAGGGTCAAATAAGTAATCACTTATAAATTATAAAGTTTACGTATTTGTTAATTATTATCTTTGATTTTTCTGTTTCTCAAAAAAATTGAAGGTCAACAAGAGGAAACTCATGGTGACTCACCCCTGTGGTTAATTAACTGGGAGACTCAGAAAGCCAATACCACTGCTTCTGAAATCCGCTGACCTCTAAGTAAAAAGTCTTAGCGTTAGTCTCAACATGCAAGTCATGACTGGCAGACTTGTGCTGAGCACAGAATGATCAACTATTAGCTGAATGATATGTTTAAAAAAACCTAAAGGAAAGATACAATAACTTCAGAGCTCAATCAGATGAAGCAGCTCAACTATGCTGACCCTTAATGAGTCGGCGAGTTCAAAACAAGATGTTATACAACAGAAGCTTTGTCATTTAAGGACCAAAGTAACTTAAATTACTAGTATTCACCTCAATCGACAGTTTCAAAGCCTCAGCGAATTCAGTGAGCATTCTATAAAAGGATTCTAATGAATACAAAAATAAATTTTCCCAACTCTCAGAAATCTCAGGATAAACTGTTAACTGCCAATACTACGTCTATGATTGATTAAGTGTAGACTGAATTCCACTCAAATACAAAATTATAAAGTATGCTGAAGTTTTACCATCTGTTAATTAAAAATTGGAAATATATGACCAAGATATTATCAAACAACCTGATTTATAGGCATTCTGTTCCAATTAAATCAATATTCCAAAGCAGGGGGAAAAAACATTTCCAAGTAGAATTCAAATATGATAAAAGATTTCCTCCAATAAATATTCTGAACTTAATTGGCTTAAATGGACATAGGTGCTTCTATCTGTTTAAAAAAAAAGTTCAAGATGACATTACCACATCCTTGAACTGTTTATTTATTCCCTGTCCAGAGTCTGATTTACAGGCGATAAAATGCAATCACAGCCCACACCAGAGCAGGAATCATCTGCTAATGGAACTTTTAGCGAGAAGTGACCAGTGACATGAGGTAATTCTTCCTATGCAGGAGTGCTCCTGAGGACCTCGCTGCACTTCATCACAGTAAACAATCACTAACATATGCATTAAAGAAAATTTAAATACATTATGACCCAATAAATATCATAATCAATCAATAGACAATTTTCTTCTCTTAAAGATTTAATGTTCGGATACCACACTATTAGCGCTATACTACTACACTCACTTAGATCTGGACAATTTCTAACATGTTGGTACAAAGTTTAACCATTTATAGTCAGATATGTTTTAGAAACTAGTGCTCCCTTAGGAATTCCCTTGCAGAAAATTATACAAGTGAAACCTTTAAAATGAGGAACTAAATTAAGTACCATTCTCAAACAACTATAGTTTTGTTGTTGCTTTTGTCTAAACTTTATTTAATTTCAAGATCTTTATTAAGACAGCATTTATACACACTCCATTTTTAGGACCTGGAATCTGGTTTACAGAGCTGATACATTCCAGAACGAAGGATTAAGAGGGTCTGCTCCCCTCTGGATCTGCAGCTTCACAGCAGATGTGTTCTCAGGGCGGCTCCCACGCGAGCAGCACGACTATACAGACACACCCACATACCCACACATGCACGAGCAGTGCCACTATGCGACACACACCCACACACACACACGTGAGCAGCGTCACTATGCAGACACACACACACACTATCACAACAGGGTCACCCTGGCAGAAGGCTGGATACAGAGAGGAGTGGAACAGAGGAGAAACAAAGCTGCACATGTGTGGCCAATTCAGCAAGAGTGCCAGGACGGACAGACACCCACACACAACAGAACACGTAAACACACTGTCCACACAAAACCTGTCCATGAGTGTTCACAGCAGAATTACTCATAAGAGCCAAACCTGAACCTTCAGGAAATAATGAACTGATAAACTGTGGTAGTTACTCACATGATGACATACTAGACAAGAAAGGAAAGAAGCATGGATAACACGGCACCACGTGGAGGAACCCTGAAAGCATTACGCCAAGGCAAGGAAGCCAGTCGTGAATGGCCACGTGCCGTGCAACTCGGGTCACAGGAAAAGTCTAGAACAGGCAAACTGCAGAGACAGAAAGGAGGTTAGTGGTGGCCCAGGACTTGCAGGACTGGAGCAGAAGGGCAGTAACTGTTAATGAACATGAGGTCTCCTTTTTTACTATTTTCTTCTGAAATCTTAGTGGTGATGGCCGCACATACTAAAAGCCACTGAACGGAACTCCTTACAAAGGCAGAATTTCACGGAATGTGAACTTCAAGTAAGTCACAAGAGCATCGTCTGCTCTGCAGGCCCCGATTTTGAATTAGGGTGCTTCTCTAACGGGCCACTGAGTCCAAGGAGCTCCAGGGGGAGAGAGGAGGTCTGCTGAAGACAGCATGGACCACATGGAACAGATCGCAAACGCGCTGCATAAAGGAATTCAATGATAAAGTTGAACTTGACTGTAGCTCTGACTAACTTTTATAGAAAATCACACCGCAACGCTGGTCTCTAAATCACTTCGGGTGACGGAGCCCCTGGGCCGCCCGCCTGCACACGCACCCTTGTGCGGAGCTCCTGTTCGCTCTGCCCCCCCGGGCTGTGTGTCTGCCGCCAGGAGAACCGTGCCCTCCCTGCACCCACCTCCTGACCCCACAGCTGCCTTGCACGCACTGCTCAGCTTCCTCCAGGCTACGCTCTCCTCCAGATGGAGACCCCTCCTCTGTGGCCTTCCCCGCTGTGCTCAGTCAGGACGCCCCAGTGCGCCCCACCGCGCTGCCCGAATGACCCCATGGGGCAGAGCCCGGCCCAGCCCAGGGCAGCTCGCCGCACGTCCCCGGAGGCCGCGGCACTTGCTGGTCAGGTCTCCCAGGATCCCAAGCCACCCACCGTCCAGTTCTGCATCCATGGTCACTTCACGAAAGACGGCCACCCCACCCGGGAACGCCAACCCACCCGGGAACGCCAACCCACCCGGGAACACCAACCCACCCGTCCACTGTCCTTCTCCAGAACCTCTCTCGTCCCTTGGGGGGCCAGGCCTGCTGAGAGGCCGACACCATCCACTTGTAACCCTCCCACCCCCTCCCCAGTAAGCACCCGAAGAACTCATTTCTATCATGCCGCCCCCTAAAAACATCACGCAGAACAGCCCTGAGGCCCACGACTGAGGGACGCTTCCATAGCGCAGTTGTCAGAGGACCGGGGACCACTTGGCAACACCAGGAACACAGTCCTGACACCTCACGACCTGAACGGCCCTTGAAAACGGGCTGAGGGGAAACGAGCCAATCGCAGAGGCCGCCACTGCAGAGGCCACGTGCAGAAGCACACACACAGGAGACACAAGGCACACCTGCTGAGAGCAGAAAAAGGCCAGAGAGTCGGCCGGCGTCCGCCTCGTCTCTTTCTGGAGGGCGAGAAGCTAACCCTGGCGATGGAAACGCCCTCCACTCACGGTGGTGACCGTGCAATCTGTGAATGCGCTGAAGCCGCTCAGCCGTGCTTTTCAACTGGCTGAACTGCATGGCTGGCAAATTCTATCTCAATAAAACCAGGACAAGAAAAAAAAAAAACAACACCCAGGACACAAAAACGTGCTCACGAATCCAGTGTCACTTTTCTGTCCTCACACGCGTCTCCAGGAACCCGGGCACCAGCACCGGGGCTGGGCTGCTGTCCCCGCCACTGGAGACCACTGTCCTCATGGTTCCACAGGGCCTCCCTAAAACCAGCACACCTGTCACCCCAGCACTTGCTGAGAACAGAGGCTTCACGGTCAGGGCACGGGGAGCCAGCTCCCGCCACGGAGACCCCGGCCTTTGTGTCCCCACTGCACGGCTGACAGACCAGTGAGGGAAAGGGCCCAAGAGCACAGAGCCCAGCTCTGCACACCTGCTCCCACCACAGGGAAAGCAGCCGGCTCGGCCACATCGCAGGAGAGCCTTGTTCGTTTCTTAAACAATGAAAGAGGGGGAGACTTGGTCAGGGGCTGCAGTCCGCTGCCCTGAGTTTCCAAGTTGCCTCCGGTCATCCCTTTGACCTTCAGAAGATGAACTGACTCCTGTCCCTGTGTTACGATCCAGTCTCTAAAAATGTGGTGGATGGCAATGAAGCCTCAGGCATTCCTCTCTACCATCTCAAATGGGAAGGAAAAGAACCAGACAGAAGCTGCGCACCTGTGGGCTCTGCCTGGCACATCCGCGGGCCATGCCACGGTCTGATTTCTCCAGCCCCACCACGTGACGGTGCTGGGAGATGCGGCCCCTGGTGCTTAGGTCACGAGGGTGCGGCTCGCACAAACAGCGTCAGTGCCCTTACAGAGAAGCCCCACGGAGCTCCCCGGGCCCTTGCGCCACGTGGGGACAAAGGGGTTATGTGAAGACACAGGCACCGGTCACGGCCCAGGACGGGGGCTGCGCCAAACAGGACACGTGGTGCCCTGGGCCGAGGCCGGCCCAGGCTGTGCGGGGTGTCCGCTGCCTGGACTGCGGGCCCTGCTACAGCAGCCTGGGCAGGCGGGGCCAGGGCCGGTCTACTTCAGTGACGACGACCGTCCTGCTCCTGACTTCAATGGGAACGTGTGCTTTCAAAGTTGCATCGCTAAATACGAAGTCTCCACCAGGTTATATAAGTAAATTTTCCTTTCGTCTACAACAAAGGGTAAGCTATGTTTGCCAAGCCGGTGCACACCCTCCGGTGTGACATTCTGGTCACTGCAGAATCCTCAAGGGGCCACATGTCCCAAGAAACGGCACACAGCCACGGCCCTCTGTCCCACAGCACTTTCAACACGTCATAGAACCTGAAAAGAATCACTTTTAATGCTAGTTATCAACAAGAGCAACTGTGAAAAGACTTAAAATATTTACACTACCTATGCAAGCAGGTAATACCTGTAAGACTTGTGTAGGCAGAGTTCTAGAGCTGTGTTCTCGATTTCCTCCACGTGTAATGTGTTTAATTCTTCACCACTGCCACAGTAGCTGCCCAGCTTAACCTCCTCCAGTCCTCCCCCCTTCTCCTACACCAGTAATTTTTAATGTATGTACGCACGTAATATAGCTATAAAAGAAAACACTATTCAGGGGTCCGTCAAAATTACGTAAGCAACTCTGAATAGAGACCCTGAAGGAAGCAGACAGCAGCCACGCAGGAGCACACAGCGTCAGCACCCGCATCGGGGACCCACATTCATGCCGAGTGTACGTTACCTTGCCGAGCATCCTGCCCAGGAAGTAGTAATGTCTGGCAAAGGCATCACCCACAAGCATCTGAGCGGCTGGGTTGGGGTACAGAAGCCCTTCGTTAGTGGTCTTAAAGAACCCCTGGTTGGGGTTGAACCCTGACTTCAGTAGTTCGTTTAGAAACTCTCTGAAAATACCACCGCCGTCAATGCCGGCTTCGTCCAGGCCGTGCGCGTTCAGTAAGTGCACACGGATCCGCTTTTTCAAGTCAGGCTCTGTTAAAAGAGGGGGGTGGGGTGAGGAGAAAAGATCTTTTTAAAAAGCAATAAAACAAGTTGGTATTACAGGAAGTTAGGGGAGGGGAGCAAGAATATTAAAACTATTTTAACGCAAGGCTTAAAAAAAACCAACATTAAGAGGAGACAATGAGCTAGGCTGACCAGGGCTTCCCGGGACTCCTCCACTCTGCTCAAGAAGGGAGCGGGCAGGGGCAGCAGGCGGGTGTTCAGGGGAAAATACGAACCCCGCCCCTCACTGTAACAGACTCAAACACCAGGAGGGGAGCGGGCAGAGTCAGGACTTGAGGATAATACGGGCACACAAAGTCGCGAAGGAAGACAAAGAGGCAAACAAAGAAGTCGCTGACGCTAACGTCACACAGACATTCTGAAAGAAGTGAATGACGTGAGAGTCAGAGCGCCAGAGGCTGCATCGTCATTTAAAACAACATTTGGCTGAAAAACAGGGAAAGATTTTGGTTATATAATATACCACAAGATTAAATTAAAAAAAAAAAAAACACGGCAAAGCTGAAGACTGCCTGACACGCGAGACACCTCTGCACACGGTCCTCGTAAGGACCGCGCGTGGAAGCAGGACACTAGGCCCCAGACGCACTTGCAGCGAACGCGGCGGTTTCCAGTGTGGGCTTCAGGACACAGGCCATGAAAGACAACTCCGCAAGCCAGAGAGGCCCTGCCCGGCTCAATCCCCGAGCAGGCGTGTCTGACCGCATAACCCGCGTCCTGCATCGCTTCCCACCGCACCCTTCAGGCACCCGGCACGGAACCCACCGCACGTCTGCGCCACGGCCACTGCTCAGGCAGTGTGCAGTCGCTCACACATGTCCGACCCAAAGCATCTCAAGGCACCAGGGGACCTCCAGGAAATAGCCTGGAAAGTGGTTTTGCCAGCGCAGGTTCCACTGAACCCCAACACCGCGATGTGCAAGAGTCAGCGTTAAGGTCCCAGGACCTGGGGTGTGAGCCTGTGCCCCCGACCGCCCCTGCACGGAGGCCCACCCACCCCACCAGGGAGGACAAACGCTGTGCCTGGTGAGCGCACAGCCACCTCTGATTCCTACCCCGGGCAGGAACCCACGCCAGGAACCGCACACACACACTAACCACTTCCAACACTCCAGCAATCTCCGGGTAAGAACAGCCCATTCCCTGGTGACGAGGCCAAGGACAGGGCGGTGAACGCCTCATCCAAGGACATGCAGCAAGCGGTGTCAGGGCAGGGCTGCAGCTTAACACAGACTGTTTAAAATCTAACTATACTTAAATGAAGGGCTTTTCACTGATGGCTGAATTCCACAGACATGCTATTTCCATCTATTTTGATCAATTACCAAACATATTCATTCTCAGAGAGAATTCTAAGCAGGTAACTATGGATGCAACACCACCTGTATATCCATCTTCTCAAAACTCAGCTTTAAGACAACTATAAGCATTCATCACGTACAATATTTCTCAAACTGAATGTCAGCAGTTAGCAGCGTTATATTTTGAAAGTTCTAAGTGTAAATAAACGTTTTTTAACTGGGAAACCCTCAACCAAGGCACACTCGTTAACTGCTGGCTCGAATCTTGGCACTGACAATCCAGGCAGGGGAGGAGGGGTCTATCTCAGAGACTTCACAGAAGCCGCCTCTCAGTTCTGGCTAGAGCTGAGGGTCTGTGGCTCCCCAAATCTCACTTCTATAAACAACAAGACACAGCAACACAGTTATTTTTAGAATCAAATCTAGTCTTCTTGCCACTGGATTCAAAAGACAAATTAAAAGCACCCACTTATGGAGGTAAGACTGGGGGGGGCCCTAAGTAAATTGACCCTTGAACAATTCAGGAGTCAGGGGTCCACACAGTTGAGAATCCATGTGTAACTTTTGCCTCTTTTACTGATAATAACAAACAATTAGCACATTTCATATGGTATACAAGATACACACTGTACTCTTATGATGAAGTAAGCGAGAAAAAGGAAACACGCTATTACAAAAGTCAGAAGCAAGAGAGAATACGTTCACAGCACTGCCAGCTCAAGTGTACATCATCTGCTTCCAAGAGCCGCCACCGGGCTGTCAGCACCTGCGGCAGCACCGTCCACACGGCACACAGCCCTGCAGACCCTGTGTTACTAACACCTGACATCACACAATGCACAAACAGGAAGTGTTAGCCGCTCAGTTGTGTCCAACTCTTTGCGACCCTATGGACTGTGGCGACCTAGGCTCCTCGTCCATGGAATTCTCCAGGCAAGGACTGGAGTGGGTTGCCCTCCTCCAGGGGATAGTCCCAACCCAGGCATCAAACACGGGGTAAAAAACCACTGCAGGCAGATTCTCTATGATCTGAGCCACCAGTTCAGGTCAGTTCAGTCACTCAGTTGTGTCCGACCCTTCGCGACCCCGTGAATCGCAGCACGCCAGGCCTCCCTGTCCATCACCAACTCCCGGAATCCACTCAGACTCACGTCCATCTAGTCAGTGACGCCATCCAGCCATCTCATCCTCTGTCGTCCCCTTCTCCTCCTGCCCCCAGTCCCTCCCAGCAACAGAGTCTTTGCCAATGAGTCAACTCTTCGCATGAGATGGCCGAAGTACTGGAGTTTCAGCTTCAGCATCATTCCCTCCAAAGAAATCCCAGGGCTGATCTCCTTCAGAATGGACTGGTTGATCTCCTTGCAGTCCAAGGGACTCTCAAGAGTCTTCTCCAACATCACAGTTCAAAAGCATCAATTCTTCGGCGCTCAGCCTTCTTCACAGTCCAACTCTCACACCCATACATGACCACAGGAAAAACCACAGCCTTGACTAGACGGACCTTTGTTGGCAAGGTAATGTCTCTGCTTTTGAATATGCTATCTAGGTTGGTCATAACTTTCCTTCCAAGGAGCAAGCGTCTTTTAATTTCGTGGTTGCAGTCACCATCTGCAGTGATTTTGGAGCCCAAAAAAATAAAGTCTGACACTGTTTCCATCCACTGTTTCCCCATCTATTTCCCATGAAGTGATGGGACCGGATGCCATGATCTTCGTTTTCTGAATGTTGAGCTTTAAGCCAACTTTTTCACCCTCCTCTTTCACTTTCATCACAAGGCTTTTTAGTTCCTCTTCACTTTCTGCCATAAGGCTGGTGTCATCTGCATATCTGAGGTTATTGATATTTCTCCCGGCAATCTTGATTCCAGCTTGTGCTTCTTCCAGGCCAGTGTTTCTCATGGTGTACTCTGCATATAAGTTAAATAAGCAGGGTGACAATATACAGCCTTGACGTACTCCTTTTCCTATTTGGAACCAGTCTGTTGTTCCATGTCCAGTTTTAACTGTTGCTTCCTGACCTGCATACAAATTTCTCAAGAGGCAGATCAGCTGGTCTGGTATGCCCATCTCTTTCAGAATTTTCCACAGTTTATTGTGATCCACAGAGTCAAAGGCTTTGGCATAGTCAATAAAGCATAAATAGATGTTTTTCTGGAACTGTCTTGCTTTTTCCATGATCCAGCAGATGTTGGCAATTTGATCTCTGGTTCCTCTGCCTTTTCTAAAACCAGCTTGAACATCTGGAAGTTCACGTATTGCTGAAGCCTGGCTTGGAGGATTTTGAGCATGACTTTACTAGCGTGTGAGATGAGTGCAATTGTGCGGTAGTTTGAGCATTCTTTGGCATTGCCTTTCTTTGGGATTGGAATGAAAACTGATCTTTTCCAGTCCTGTGGCCACTGCTGAGTTTTCCAAATTTGCTGGCATATTGAGTGCAGCACTTTCACAGCATCATCTTTCAGGATTTGAAAGAGTTCAACTGGAATTCCATCACCTCCACTAGCTTTGGAAAACCACTAGACCATTCAGGTATGACCTAAATCAAATCCCTTATGATTATACAGTGGAAGTGAGAAATAGATTTAAGGGAATGATAGATAGAGTGCCTGATGAACTATGGACGGAGGTTCGTGACATTGTACAGGAGACAGGGATTAAGACCATCCCCATGGAAAAGAAATGCAAAAAAGCAAAATGGCTGTCTGGGGAGGCCTTACAAATAGCTGTGAAAAGAAGAGAAGCAAAAGCAAAGGAGAAAAGGAAAGATATAAGCATCTAAATGCAGAGTTCCAAAGAATAGCAAGAAGAGATAAGAAAGCCTTCCTCAGCGATCAATGCAAAGAAATAGAGGAAAACAACAGAATGGGAAAGACCAGAGATCTGTTCAAGAAAATTAGAGATACCAAGGGAACATTTCATGCAAAGATGGGCTCGATAAAGGACAGAAATGGTATGGACCTAACAGAAGCAGAAGATATTAAGAACAGGTGGCAAGAATACACAGAAGAACTGTACAAAAAAGATCTTCATGACCCAGATAATCACGATGGTGTGATCACTCACCTAGAGCCAAACATCCTGGAATGTGAAGTCAAGTGGGCCTTAGAAAGCATCTGAGCCACCAGGGAAGAGCAAATTCTAGGAGACAGTGAGGGACAGGGAAGCCTGGCGTGCTGCAGTCCATGGGGTCACAGAGTCAGACGCGACTTAGTGACTGAACAACAATGTGAAAAAGAAATTCCTGTTTGTTTAGGGGTATAATGACTCAGGCATTGATGATGAAGCATCAGGAACACGCTGTACAGCAGTCTAGCCTGTGCACTAAGGAACGAACGCCGAGGAATGTTCACAGTGTACACTGTTACGGTCCTGCTCATCGTTCAGGGCTGGTGCCACTGTTCCATGTTTTAAAACCCCTTACCTGTGGTGATAAGGTGATCAGCAGTTTCCTCAATCATGAGAGAGAGAGATGCAGTGTTTGGTAATATAGCTCTTTGAAGGCCAAGTCAAAACAGGAAGAAAGCTAACACGGTATTAATTTTATGGTCAGCATCACTCACTCTATGCTTCTGAAAGCACAGGCTGTCCACTTCCCTGCAAGTCCTGCCCAGGACGGTCTGCAGGATGAACACTCGGGTGACAAGGACAACAATGAAGACACTGCAGTCTCTCATACAGACACCGGGTTTTCACAGGAAGGCGCTCACATACACAGCAGCTAACGTGTTACTGGGCGGCGTGACGGATTCTTTACCATGAAGTGGAAATGAGTCATTACAGAAGCCTGCCCCCTCCCATCTTCAGGCTCATTAGGCTGGGTGGGGGTGGGGGGAGGAGCAGGAAAAGGGGTGGTCTTGCTGCCCGGGGTGGCAGAGGCAGGTGGTGGAGGGCACAGGAGGGGCAGGCCCATTTGGCCTAACTTGATGGAGACACCTCACAGCTTCTGCCCTGACGTTTCTGCTCTCCTCTGAACCCGTCTGTACAGCACCGACCCCGCTCCCACTGTTCGCTGTAGTCTCGGCGCCCGTATCCCAGAAGACCCAGGGCGTGACACAAGTCAGAAGGCGTCCTCAACGAGCAGAAGGCCCTGCCCGGGCGTCTGCCGTGCTTCTCCCGTGCTTCTCCCGGCTCCACTGCCTCTCTGGCGTCTCTTCCTCATTGTCAGGCCTGGGTTGGAGGCAGTCGTCACCCAGTCGCTCCCCTCACGTGGAGTCCTCTGGCTGCCCAGGGCCTGCTCCGAGGCCCCCCACGCCTGTCACCACCCCCCTCCCTCTCATGCCTTCCCCGACCGGCTCAGCCGGAAGTCCTGTGAAGTCACGTGACGCATCCGGACGCCTCCCCAGCAGGAATGTGTCGCCCCGGCTTGGGGGCGTTCTTGGCTCTCTCTCCAGCAAGGATGACATCTTCCAGGGTGTGGTCCTCCCAAGCTCACGTGATGCTCTCTCTGCCGGGTTCTGCTGACGAGCCTCTCCTTGGAGAACCATGTGCACGGAGCCTGGAAGGTCCCCATGGCCCCAACCTAGAGGTTCCATTAGAGACGTGCTCTGTGAGCCAGCAGACCCTCCTGTACTTTCACGGGGTCTGGTGGCCACGGGCACCGCCCGAGGTCAGAACCCCTGTGAAGGCCGTTCTGAACCACCAGGTGCTTCCTGATGGTAAGGACCAGGCATCGATCCACAGAACAATCCAGAAAAAGGGCCCTCGGGTCCCGGCCCTCCCACCATCCCACTGAAGGATGGACTGCTGGGGGTGAGCGAGCACAGGAGCATAGGCCCTGCCTCAACACTGGTGCTCTCCTGCCCTCCTTTCTACTAACTGTCCTTTGGGGCGGTCTTTCCCAGAACAGGCACCGCTGTCTGGCTGGAGCCCTGTTCAGGCAGCTGTCCCTTCTCCTCAGTGACCGTCCCGATGGCGCGGGGAGCGCTCTGCTGCCCGTGGGGGCCAGGCGCTGCTTCTCCTGTCCTCATGGCACCTTTAAAGCCAGACTGCTTTCTACATTTATCAAGCCATCCTGAATTTTATGAAAATAAATATGTAAACTTAAAATATTATGAAAATAACATATCACAATTGCTTAGCAATTTTTAATTACATCAACGTCACTGGACATTAAACAGAATTAGTAAAAGCATGCATAGAAGAAAAAACGTTATTATACATCTGGACTTCGCTTTTTCTCAAATCGTGTCTGCAGGAATGCCTTTCTTATGGCGTCCTGAGCATGCCTTCAATACGAGATAAGGGATGTCACAAGAAGTGCCAAGCTCTTGTGCCTGCATGTAGCTGCCGCTACATCTTCACGCATTTCCTTTCCTTTGTCTCCCTTTCCCTGACAGTGGTCCTTACGCTGGATTCCTTGCCTTGCAGGGGTGGTACCCACAGCTGCGGACACAGACCAGACAGCTGGACATCTCCCAGGAGCGTCCTGCCTCTTCCCTGCACCCCGGGAGTGCGCCCAGCGCCATGAGCAGCACTCTCTGGGGCTCACGGGACTGCGCTAGCCATGAGGGAGACACAGGGACGCACAAGTGGGCACTTTCCACTGGACTCCGTTTGGTGCGGGGTGTGATCAGGCGGAGGTGGGGCTCAGCTTCCGGCCACACTGGGCTCAGGCAGCAGCAAGCAGAGGCGGCCCTCGTCCGGGTGGACTGCATGCAGACAGGCGGCTCCCACGGCTCCGACTCCCCCCAGCACCTGCGCGCCTGTTTCCATCCCTCCCAGCCGTGGGGGCCTTACAGATGTCCTCTGAGTGTCTCCATTAGTTTTGATACATTTTAATTTCTTATAATAGATTTGTGTATATTTTTGGCAACAAGTGATAAAACAGACTAGCATCTACATATATTTCATGCATTTATGACAAATTTTTCTTAATATTTTCAGTATTTTAGGTTGAGTAGTTCATCTGCTGGGAGAAGGCAATGGCACCCCACTCCAGTACTGCTGCCCGGAAAATCCCATGGATGGAGGAGCCTGGTGGGCTGCAGTCCCTGGGGTCGCTAAGAGTCGGACACGACTGAGCGACTTCACTTTCACTTTCATGCATTGGAGAAGGAAATGGCAACCCACTCCAGTGTTCTTGCCTGGAGAATCCCATGGATGGAGACGCCTGGTGGGCTGCAGTCCATGGGGCTGCACAGAGTCGGACACGACTGAAGCGACTTAGTAGTAGTAGTAGTTCATCTGCCAGTGTTTTGAAATTGCCACAAATCTCCAAAAAGTTTGCCAATGTATTTCTTGGAAAAAAAAAAGAATCTGCCTAAGTGGACCTGCACAGTTCAAACCTGCATTGTTCAAGGGTCGACTGGACTTTGATTTTACCCTGTTATCATTTCTTCTTCAGAAAAACAAGGTAACAAATCTTGCCCATTAAACAAAACCAAACCACCACGCAGGAGCAGAGCGTGCTCTCAGGAACGGAGCCCAGTACGGCTCCAGCCGCCTCGCCCCGCACAGTGGGCCACACGAGCGCACTGTGATGGGAGGCGCCAGCTCCACCCTCTCAGAGCCACAGGCTCCGAGTGCAGGCGCGCTCCCTGCCCACAGTCCACACGGAGAAACACACGTCACCCTGCTCGCCAAGCTCCCAACTGCGAGAGAGACCACGCAGCTGCTCTGAGCTCCACCACGTCAGCTCGCATGTCAAAGGAGGCGAAACCCACAACTGAGAAGACTGTTCTGAGACGACATGAGATACGAGAGCCCATAAGGAATGGCCACTATTTGCTTCTGTGACTAGATGATATATGGAAAAACCATATTAATTGATTACATGTAAATGACTAGGCAACAAAGCACTTCAAACCAATTTTCCGTAAGTAAATTAAACATACTAAGATGATATTTAATTTTACAATCTGCATAGCAAAATATCAAATATATGGTTTAAAATTTAATTGATAAGGTCAGACTTAAAGAACACTTTAAAGATTTAAAGCACTGTAATATAGATATTATATGATTTTTCCAAATTCTTTAAACTAGGTGAGACTATCAGCATGCATGACTGAAGAGCTGGCGTGTGGCCAACTTCTGAGTAACTCTCAAGCTTAAGGAGTCATTAGGAATCTGGGGCTTGTGTCACTAAGCAGTAACGGCGCACTTTCCATGAAACAGTTTGAGTTAATTGAAAACTGTTGCTAACCACACGGCCTCACTTTGTTTGGCTGAAGAGCTCAGACATATTTGAGCCCCTGCCGGAAGCCCTGGTTCACCAGCACAGAAGCGGGTCTGCCGTGGACAGCCACACCCTCCCCTGTGACCCCTCATGCGGCACTGGGCTCCTGGTTCCCAAGTCCTGCCCCACGTCCTGCGTCTCAGGAAGCCTCCGGCATCAAGCACACCTCGGCTCCTCCCTGAACACTCTGCCAATCGTGGCCAATTTAACACCCTGTTACAGCTCGTTTTTCTTGTTTTCAAACACAAGTTCAACACACATCTACTGAGCGCTAGCTGTGGGGACCCTGGCTTAGACCACGAGGCCCTCAGTGAAGCGGGACGCACAGACAGAGGCCGCCAGCACGCAACACGGAGCACAACACAACTACTTGTGGCTGGTCTCTAAGCAGCTGCAGGTCCCAAAGGAGGGCGAGCTTCTGCTCTTCCCCAAAGTATGTTAGACTAGGAATCAGGGTATCTGGTTTTTGCCTCGCTTATACAAAAAGCTTTGAAAACATGACGTCCCAGGTGAGAGTAACCTGCACGGTGGAGCACTCAGTCTGCGGTCAGACTGGAGCTCAAAATCCGCCTCAGTTTGCGATACTTGACGTTAGAGGGCTACAGCATAGATTATGTAACAAAGCTAAGTTATGCGAAAAACAAAAATTCTGCACACAAAATCGAGAACAGAGTAAGGGAACAAGTGATTGATGTCAGCCTTCCTCTGCCATTCCTACAAAATGACAAAACAGCTCTTTATCTGAGAAGAGAGAACGTATTCAAAACGAGAGGCTCTGCTTTTCTGGAAGAAAATTAAATTGCTGCCCTAGAAGAACAGGCAACTGCTACCCCACATCTGACAGCCTCGCATCACCCGCACTGATGTAACACTCACTTCAGGTGACAGCACGGATACCACATTCTGACGCTGAAACTTCCAGTGGCCTCAGTGACACTAAGACTGTAAGCACTGAGTGCCGAGGCTAACAGAGACCAACACGCGCCACTCACCTGCAAACGCTGCCCGAGTCAGGGGTATAATGCGGCGCTCTTACCTAACACAGGTGTCACGAAGCACACTCACCTTTCTATCAAGAAATGTGGATTGCAATGGTATTGAGTATATTTAACGTGGCTTACATTTTATGATATTTACATAGACTGTTATAAACAAAATACAGTCTGTATATGGCTCTCCACCAACATTTTTATAATTAAAGCTTGTCAACTAAATTTTAAAGACATTTTGTGGGGCAGGAAGAGTTTCTTATCTTAAACAAAAACAAAAACAATACTCAAAGGCTTCTGTAGCAGTAAGTACTTGCCAATCTTAGAATTATTATTTGATAATAGATATGCATTTCCCCCATATCTGACGTAATTTGTTTTAAACAGTCATCACAGAATAAGACGATCAACACTAATCTTTGTAATGATCACCCTTTCCTATCCCCCCCGCCTCCCCCTGCTGTATGAACACATACAGAGAAAGACATATACCATTCTCAGGGGAAAGCTTGTCATAAGCGTCTTCATAAATATAATTTCTTCTTATTGTGACATTAATTCCATCCAGAAATGGACCATCTCCTTGAACTTCTTGCTTATCTGCATAAATCAATCTCTGAAAGATCTAACAGAGGAGAAATTATAAGCTTACTTGAAAACAAGAGACATTTTGTTATAAACACAAGCAGCCAAAATAAACTGTTAAATAAACCTTAACTCTTTTAATAAATTCTGAGGCAAGTTTTAAAGGCCAAGATACCAAATATTGATGTTATGCCTTATCAATAAATGTGCAGTATTTATGTAATATTGCTCTTTTCCCCACTTCACAACAAACTTTTAAAAGCTCATGCTGTGGCACATTTTCGGTACTTTCTTCTGGAGACTTCTATACAGCTCCAGGTGGAGCAGGAAGAGCAGCAGCCGAGAGGAGCGGCGCACGGATGCGGGTGCCGGCAGGGCGAGCCCCAGTGAGGAGCCCCAGTAGCTGGTGTTACGCTACACGTCCAGCAGAGGGCGGTCAGGAGTCAGGTAATGCCATGTGTGTATGGGTGTGCGCGTGTGTGTGAGGTTCCTATTTTTTTTTGCTTTTTACCGGGATAGTTGATTTACAATGTTGTGTTAATGTGTGTGTTTTAATGAAGAAATGTAAATAGTGTCAAATGTTCTGTGAGAAGAGTGGGCAGGCCTAAAAACACCCTCTTGAAGCTGTTTTGTAAGTAGTGAAGTGCGGCGGTTTTCAGAAATTCGCTAAGTTGGTGAATACAAACAAAACATCTTTCAAGAGGTATTTGGTTGGTTATGATTTTATAAACCATGGTCAACTATTACAATCTAGTGAGAAAATATATTATTCAATCACAAGCAGCAGCCGGCTTTAGAAAATTTCCCACTGGTGTTACTTTTTCACACTGAACTGGCTGAGTCAATCTGCAAAGAACCAACTGGAAGCATACCTTCACCCGCTCTTCAAACGGAACCACGAAGGGCAGCTGGGTCAGGATGGCGAGCTGCCTCTCCTCGGACACGGACAGCGGCGGAGACTCCAGACCTACTGCAACCAGAGAACGCCCTGTGAGCCCACCTGTCCCCTCCAGACTCGGGGCTGCTCTCTGCCAGGCCGAACTCACAGACACCCTGGCACAGGGGGCACTACCAGGGCTGCCGGGGGGGCGGTGGGGGCCGGCTACCCAGGCACGAGGCGCTTTCCGACAATGACACTCCTGACCCGGCTGACCGAAGTCAGAGACCACAGGCCAGGAGCCCGGAGCGCGCACGCAGCAGCACACAGCGCCCGCTGGGCCAGCTCGGAGCCCGGGCGCGGGCACAGGGCACTCACCGTCCAGCGTGGACCGCAAGGGCCCAATCCTCCCCATCCGCCGGAACCGCCACGCGCTCCTGGACGCCGGGACGTAGAGCTGGGTGACCTGCGGGGCGACAGCCTGCTCGGCGCGCGGCCCTGGCTTCAGTCCCGCCCGCTCCCTCCCACGAGACCTTCTCACACTCTCCCCGACGCGGGCCACGCTTTCACACTGTCACACTGCAGTTATTTTTCCTAAACATACTCCAGGGAAATCGCTACTTGCTCTAGCCAACAGCATGTAATATGTGGACATAGAAGTCACCACACAATGACTGCTTTACAAAGAAGCCAGATCACCTTAAAATCTAGCAATTTATTACCATTACCAAATATTCACGTTCTCATGACTAAAACAAGTTGTGTGAATGAGTAGCCAAATAAGGCAGTAAGTACTGACCCACTGTCTCTCAGGTCCCCTCACCCGACCCCTGTCAGAAAGGCCCACGAGCCCGACACCCTCACCACTACAGGACCGGCCGCAGCTCCTCGGCCTGGGTTGTGGGCAGGGCTGGGCGCCACAAGCTTAATGCAAAGATGCAGCGTGCGTGCGGACAGAGCAATGCTCCTGAGACACTCCTGATGTGTCTTTTCTCTAACACTTCTGTAGTCATGCTTCTTCTATACCCAGTCCCTCTCTGCCCCCAGCCCCGAGATTCTGAGATGAATCCAGTCATGTGTTTAAAAACACCCAGAGTCCTTTGGTAATGTTATTTTCATTATTTCAGAACAGGTTACACTACTGAATTTACTTTACATCTAGATCTTAGTAATATTCACATTTGTCTCTGTCCCTTTAGAAAGTCACAAATAAGTTCCATCTCTTAAGTATTAATACTAAAAATATATTGATACAATAAAAGCAAAAGTTTTTCAACTCCCCCCAAAAAACCATTACACATCAATACACTTTGTGGTTTAAAGCAAATTAGGATTAACAACAAATGCAGGATGCATGTGTAAGCCAGTAATATTGTTATGTGTCCTGTGATCTAAGAGTCAGCAACAAAAGTTTACTTCTAATTGTTAATTACATGATAAATAACCTTAAAAGATTTATTCTTCTCAGAAAAGATATAAGCTGAAAAAATAAGTTTAACGAAAAATATGTAAAAGATCTTCCGGGAATACCTTATCTGCTTTAATATCCTCCTGCTCTGACAGCCAGTGATTGGGGGGGCAGAAGTTCCTCCGCGTGTCCCTGGACTTCAGCATCTTCACCAGGTTGGTGATGACCTGAGGGGGGAGCAGGACCAGGTCAGGCAGGCAGCCCGGGGACGCCCGCACAGCATGGAGGCAGAGGCGCGCACGGCTGCCCTCAGCGCCTGGGACGGGGATCCTCCCTGAGGGGCTGCTTCCAACAGCAAACCCGCTCATGAAGGAGGGTCTCGCTCTGTGACCACAGGAGGAAGCTTCTGTACAAAGACAGAAAATGATGCAAACGCGCAAGGGCTGACTTTTTAAAAGCTACGAGGGAGGCGGCCATTTCTCAAACACAAAGTGGCAATGTATAAGCTCACCTGAGGGGTTCTCCTAAGGTTAAAGCACGTTAACTCTCCTGAAAAGCGCTCTACCTGAGGTGCGGGTGGAGGGGGGCAGCGTCCTACACGTGCCTTCTGCGTGTAGTGCCCCCGGACGGAAGCCTCTGTTCGTCTGTGCCCCCCGAATTCTACACAAGCCCAGCCGACCCTCCTCCAGAAAGCCTTCCCGCACACTCTGGTTGCCCAACACCGCGCGCTATCCCAGCCAAGACCACACTGCTGCCCCCTCAGGGGACATCAGCCCCTCCATAAACAGAGCCCTGCCGTGAGCCCCCGACATGGAATACGACCACCTGCCTAGAAGAGCAGCTGGCACCCCCGACTGACAGTGCTAAATCCTGTGATGTGCGATTAAAGACCCTAACAGTACTGTTGGGCTTCAAAAGACATGAAGTTACACACGGAACAGAAATGCGTTTGTAGTAAACAAAGATAAACCAACACAAAACTGGGAGACCAAAGTGTCTTCACAAGACCAAGGCCTTTGTAAGCAGGAGAGGATCCTGCAACCACTATGTACTTGGTGACTCTGACCGTGTTTTCTTATAGTCAGCCAGGCTTCTGTACACACACTGCTTCCAATTCAGTAAAATACAATTTGAACTAAGCATCAGGAAATGTCATTCTGTGTCCAAGCAAGGTGGGAGAGAAGGGGTCCCTGGTTGCTATCTCAGGCCTCCCCGACACAGGCTCCAGCTGGATCATATAACCAGGAAAGAGAAAAAGTAACACCTGAGGAGCTCGGCCACCCGGTCAAAATGACACCAGTAAAAACCACTCAAGATCTAGAACACAGCTTTCACACCGGTGGGCATATGCTGCCAACTCTGCTGTGGCGTCCACCGCACGGCATCGTAAAGCCTGCTGTGATGCTACGGCACGTCCTGTTTGAATCAGTAAGAAACCAGCACACGTAAGCAGCGAGAGCGTGTGACCCTCCACCCGCGGCTGCGGCTGCTCGGGGGTTAGGCCACACACAGGCGGTGCTTGATGACGACTGATCAAGCGCAGTGGAAGTGGACCGAGAGTGCGGGCCCGGCGGGCTGACTGCTGGTCCCAGCAGGGCACGGCCGCTGACCTGACACGCTGACTCCTGGGTGCCTCTCAGTTTTGCTCCCAGGAGGAAGGACACCTCGTGAGCCGCGTTCTCGTGCTCTCCTGGTTCGGGACAAACTCGGTGGGGTTCACACAGAGCGCAGCAGCAGGCACTCTTCCAACAGTGGGGACAGAAGCAGGATCCCTGGGCACGATGAACAGCATCTCCCCTTTCATACACCCACACTGGTATCTAAGTAAATTCAGGTGTAACAGCTGCTGTGCTGAAGCGCATCCACCACCCACAGCTGCCGACACAGGCTGTGCCTTCTGACACTTAATGTGTGTATTTAAAGGCACCCGTTCACCTGTGGCCCCCACCCATCACCCCCCGCACCCCCTCCGAGTCCTGACACTTCTGCACAGCACAGCTGAGGAGATGGCGCGCTGCAGAGCGGTCATCTGCTCACGTCCACGGCTGCGGGACCCCAGGAGACACGCTGTCCTCCACCTCCTGGCGTTCAACACCGGCCAACCTCTCCTGCCGAGGATGTTTCTGTTCCAGAGGTGGCAAACGTGATCCAACTCTTCAGAGGTAATTAATGCCATAATTTACTTTAAATTACTGTGAAACCGAACGTACACTTTCAATATAGGCATTCCCTTCCATACTTTCATAATCTAAAGATGAAAAACAACTAACATAAAATGTCCTATCCTGGTATCACTGTATCCTCTTTCAAAAATAAAGGAAAGAAGGCTTGCCTGGAGGCTCAGTGGTCAAGAATCCGCCGGCCAGTGCAGGAGACCCAGGTTTGATCCCTCATACAGGAAGAACCCACACGCTACGGAGCAGCTAATTCTGGGAGCCAAAGCCCCAGAGCCCACGTGCCCGAGAGCCTGCGCTGCACAGGAGAAGCCGCCGCCACCAGAAGCGTGTTGTGGCCACTGGAGAGCAGCCCCTGCTCCCAAGGCTAGAGAACAGCCCTGCAGCAACGAAGACTAGCACAGCCCGAAGGAAATACATACATAAAACCTTATAAAAACGGAAGGAAAGAGAAAGATGGGCGTGGGGGAGGGGAGGAAGGCGGCAAGGACAAGGCATAGGGTGAGCTGGGCCTGAGCGCCAGCGAGGAAGGGCTGGCAGCAGAAGCCACTGCGGAAAAGCGCCTCTGAAAGCGGACAGGAAACCAGACTTGAAGACGCAGGGAGAGCATGGCTCAGCCAGTGAAGCTGACTCGCAGACAAGCAGCAAATAGAAGTCTTAGTGTGACCATCTTCAAATATTGCTTTATTCAAAGCGTATCTCAAATACAGGGTTTTAAAAAGTATAAATGTGCCCCAAATATCACATAGGATATACTTGTATCTAAAATGCACTTGCTGTGTATCTGAAATCCAAATCTAACTGGGTGACACATATTCTTATATGTTATATTTGGCAATATGAGCCATGGACGAATTTCCAAAATGTTTTAGAAATGTCATATCTCCTAAGAACATTTTTGTCCTTGATTGAAACTATTTTTTCTAACTTGTAGAGAAAAATACAACTTTTAAGAAACCATGAAAATTTAACTGGATCTAGAGGATCATTAGGAGAAGGCAATGGCACCCCAGTCCAGTACTCTTGCCTGGAAAATCCCATGGATGGAGGAGCCGGGAAGGCTGGAGTCCATGGGGTCGCTGAGGGTCGGACACGACTGAGCGACTTCCCTTTCACTTTTCACTTTCATGCACTGGAGAAGGAAATGGCAACCCACTCCAGTGTTCTTGCCCGGAGAATCCCAGGGACGGGGGAGCCTGGTGGGCTGCCGTCTATGGGGTCGCTCAGAGTCGGACACGACTAAAGAAACTTAGCAGCAGCAGCAGCAGCAGCAGCAGAGGATCATTACCAAAATCAGATTCATTATAGTCTTCACAGACGAAAATGGAGACGCTCTATACAGTCAGCCAAAGCAAGACCTGGAGCTGGCTGTGGCTCAGATCATCAGCTCCTTATGGCAAAATTCAGACTTAAACTGAAAAAGTAGGGAAAACCATTCTGGTATGACCTAAATTCAATCCCCAATGATTATACAGAGGAGGTGACAAATAGATTCAAGGTACTAGATCTGGTGGACAGAGTGCCTGAAGAACTCTGAACGGAAGTTTGTACCACTGTACAGGAAGCAGCGACCAAAACCACCCCCAAGAAAAACAAACGCAAGAAGGCAAACTGGTTGTCTGAGGAGGCCTTACAAAAACAGCTGAGAAAAGAGCAGTGAAAGGCAAAGGAGAAAGAGAAAGATAAACCCTTCTGAATGCAGAGTTCCAAACAGCAAGGAGCGTTAAGAAAGCCTTCTTAAGTTAACAATGCAAAGAAATAGAGAAAAACAATAGAATGGGAAAGACTAGAGATCTCTTCAAGAAAATCAGAGATACCAAGGGAACATTTCATGCAAAGATGGGTACAATAAAGGACAGAAACAGTACGGACCTAACAGAAGCAGAAGATATTAAGAAGAGGTGGCAAGAATACACAGAACTACACAAAAAAGATCTTATTGACCTGGTAACCATGATGGTATGATCACTTACCTAGAGCCAGACATTCTGGAGTGTGAAGTCAAGTGGGCCTTAGGAAGCATCACTATGAACAAAGCTAGTGGAGGTGATGGAACTCCAGCTGAGCTATTTCCAAATCCTAAAAGATGATGCTCTGAAAGTGCTGCACTCAATATGCCAGCAAATTTAGAAAACACTACAGTGGCCAAAGGAGAGGAAAAGGTCAGTTTTCATTCCAATCCCAAAGAAAGGCAATGCCAAAGAATGCTCAAACTACCGCACAATTGCACTCATTTCACATGAGAACAAAGTGTTAGTCACTCAGTACTGTCTGACTCTTTGTGACCCCATGGACTGTAGCCTGCTAGGCTCTTCTGACCAGAGAACTCTCCAGGCGAGAATACTGGAGTGGGTTACCATTCCCTTCTCCAGGGGATCCTTCCAACCCAGGGACTGAATTCAGGTCTCCTGCATTGCAGGCAGATTCTTTACTGCTGAGCCACCAAGGAAGCCCATATGCTAGCAAAGTAATGCTCAGAATCCTACAAACTAGGCCTCAACAGTACATGAACCGAGAGCTTCCAGATGTACAAGCTGGATTTTAAAAAGGCAGAGGAACTAGAGATCCCATTGCCAACATCCGTTGGATCAGAGAAAGAGAATCCAGAAAAACATCTATGTCTGCTTCACTGAGTACACTAAAGCCTCTGACTGTGTGGATCACAACTGTAGAATATTCTTAAGAGACGAAAATACCAGACCACCTGACCTGCCTTGTAAGAAACCTGTATGCGGGTCAAGAAGCAACGGTTAGAACTGAACATGGAACAATGGACTTGTTCAAAATTGGGAAAGGAGTACATCAAGGCTGTATATTGTTACGCTGCTTATTTAACTTATACGCAGAGCACATCATGTGAAATGCTGGGCTGGATGAAGCACAAGCTGGAATCAAGACTGCTGGGAAAAATAACAACTTCAATATGCAGATGATAACGCTAATGACAAAAAGCGAAGAGGAGCTAAAGAGCCCCTTGATGACGGAGAAAGGAGAGAGGGAAAGCTGGCTTAGAACTCAACATTCAAAAACCAAGATCATGGCATCTGGTCCCATCACTTCATGGCAAATAGATGGGGGAAAAAGTGGAAACAGTGGTACATTTTATTTTCCTGGGCTCCTAAATCACTATGGATGGTGACTGCAGCCATGAAATGAAAAGATGCTTGCTCCTTGGAAGAAAAGCTATGACAAACCTAGACAGCATATTAAAAAGCAGAGACATTACTTTGCCAACAAAGCCATACAGTCAAAGCTATGGTTTTTCTAGTAGTCATGCATGGATGTGAGAGCTGGACCATAAAGAAGGCTGAGGGCTGAAGAACTAATGCTTTTGAACTGCAGTGTTGGAGAAGACTCTTGAGAGTCCCTTGGACTGCAAGGAGACCCAACCAGTACATCCTAAATGAAACCAACCCTGAATATTCATTGGAAGGACTGATGCTAAAGCTGAAGCTCCAATACTTTAGCCACCTGATGCGAACAGCCAACTCACCGGAAAAGACCCTGTCTGATGCTGGGAAAGATTGAGGGCAAGAGAAGGGGGCAACAGAGGATGAGACGGTTGGATGGCATCACCAACTCAATGGACATGAGTTTGAGCAGGCTTCGGGAGATGGTGATGGACAGGGAAGCCTGGTGTGATGCAGTCCATGGGTCACAAAGAGTCAGACAAAACTCAAATTCTGTGATTTCAAAACACCTTTAAACACATTCCCTTTCTGTACATTCATTTTTAGTACCACCAGCTGCTAGAAATATTTAGTGCTGAAAAACCAAAGCTCACAGAAGTAACCATTAAAAAACCACATGAAGTGACGAAAGATGTCAAAGGCAAGGAAAACTGGAGTAACAAGTTTAAACTGGATCAACAGACACCCAGTGTTGAGATCAAAAAGACAGTTTTCCTCTCAGTAAATTTTATCAAATTTCCCGGCGCAGATAGGCCTGGTACAGAAGACAGTACGGCAGGGTTTTAGATGTAAACTGGCCTTCAGTCACAGGGGTGCAAGTGTGCACACTGAGACAGGAGGCCACTGACGCCTGCCCCACGGGGACTGACTGCACCCGGGCCTGGAGCCTCCGGCTGACAAGCACCCGCAAAGGGCACCAGCAGCAGCAGCACCAACTCCAGGCAGCAGCTGTCAACCGGTCCTGAGGAGACCCTGAGACAGTGAGACCCGAGAACCAGTGAGTAAGAAATATGAAGAGAGGCGGCCAACAAGTGAACACCAGGGCGACTGAGGTGCGCCAGCGCACACACAGCGATAGGAGACACTCACGGCATAAACGCGCTCTTTCGCATTCATGCATGCGTTTCACTCGGCTCCCGTATCGTGCTCTTCCGCGTTGGAGCTAAACCTTAAATACCTGAGAACTAACAAGATTGTTTAAGCAAATATTCAGAAATGCACTAAACTGTTACGTCTGACTGATTATATGCCACTACAGTGAAAAACAAAGGGATTCCCCGGTGGTCTGGTGGCCAGGACTCCGCTGTCACTGCTGAGGGCCCCGGGCTCACTCTCTTGTTAGGGAGCTGGGGTCCAGGCAGCCACACAGCCGGAAACCAAGCAGTGACACCCACGAGCAGGTGTCCCTTAAACCCAATGTTAAAAGACCAAGCAGACAACTGGTTAGAAACACAGAGATGTCTCATAAAAATCACACCTGACAACTGTCCCAGCTCAAGGTTTTAAATTAACATGCACTGTTTCACAAGATTACTGTATGTTTTAAAGTCCACTGGCTATCAAGATCACGAGAAAAATCTTGATCTTAGGGAAATAGTCTTAAGAAATACACATTTTACATCATAAAAGAAATTTACACACATAAATAATATATCTGATGAGGACTTAAAGCTATGAACGCTCAACTATGACATTTCTGAGAGGAGATCACTGATATTTAGCTTTATTAGTGCAACCAAAGAAAAGCATATATACTCCACAATTGGAAAGGTGCCTGTAATAATCTTCTGATCTTAAAGGCAGTGGGCAAAATCAAACATCTTAGGTAATTACCTTAAAACTTTAAAACAAAGCATAGGACAAGGCACATGATTTACGGGTACCTAACTGGATAAATGTGTGATGTGATCAATATATAATAAAGAGTTTTTTAGATTTTGATTTCCTAATGAAGAATATGTAAAAACGAAATACAAGAAAAACCAGTGAAGTACCAGCTCTTAAGATTATTCTCTTAAAGAAGGCCAGAATGGTTTTCCCCATGTGACCCTCAGCTCAGAATGACTTCAGCGATTGCGTGTCTATCCTGCGTGCTCTCAGCTCTCCTGCCGAGTCTCTTTCCTTATGTAGCGATGCTCAAAGAACAGGGACTGCCCGATTTCATTTATGGCTCCCCAGCACAGAGCAGAGCCAGGGTTCCGGGGATAAACACTGTGTGTGTTTAAAATAATTGACAGTAATGACACCCCAGCCTATAAAAGTCATTAAGTATCTGATATGGATTCCTGTTGTCGATGGCTAACCTAGTCTTATAGAGCCTTTAGTTATTAGTATTCTCCAGCATGTTTAAAACACTACAAAATTACTTCTTAAGGTATCCACTTTATTGAGTAGGCAAAACCAAAGCCAAAAAAACTTTCAAAGACAAAGACATGGCAGGCAGCTCGGCCACTTTAGAGGAAGCCTGGATCTGCCTCACTGGTCGCCGTGACGGTTAATGATAGCATGGCTCAATCACAGCTAGGGCACTGCTGTGGTTTTCTGTTTTTACTTTTTAAACAGTCTTTTTGACACTGAAAAATCCAAATCAACCACCAGGTAGGAGAAAGCCCCTCCTCTCCGAGTCCCTCTGCGCACAGATGAGCGCAGTAAGCAAGCAGGTTCCTGCACAACTTCCCCCCTCGGGGTAACTCCAGCGCAGCCTGGCAGCTGCTCACAAAGGCACATCAAACAGGAGTTCCTGTCTCCTCCCAGGGCTAACGCAGTCACAGCTGTAAATTACACGCGGAGAGAAGCTGATAAATTTGATAAATGTACAAACTGTTTTAGCAGTGTCAGTGGGGGGCTCAGAACTGACCTCGGTTCCTACAGTGACAAAGAAGGATGCCTCCATCCACTCAGAAGTCTGCTCTGTGACCAGCCCCCAGAGCCCCTCTCGGAGACCGGTCTGGGAGGACCATCAGGAGCTAAAAAATGAAAGTGGCTGGTGGCTGGAGGAGCCAGGTCTCCTCACGCGCAGCTCTGTCAAAATCAGCAGAACGCAGGCAATTACTGCAAAATGCTACTGCTTTCTTTGGTGGATTCGATTCCTTGAATTCTTCACCTCAAATGCGACACTGAAACGTACAGAAATGCTAAGCTTTCGTCTTCACGCTTCCCAGGGGCGGGGCAGAGGAGCAGCACGGTCCACATGCTGGCTACGCCAGCCCCGGGCTGAGTGTCCCCAGCTGTAGAACGGGGACGCCTGCAGCGCCTTCCTCATAGAACTACCGCTCGCGTGGACTGGTCCCTGTGAAGTCCTCAGAATACTGTCTGAGACAGCAACCACTGAGAGTTAAATTCTACTTCATATTAAAGACAATTTTTTCTGAAAGAAAATAACTAATATCAGCTGAATCTGTTCAGAGACCGTGTCTTGATTTTCTTCTTTTTTTTTTGGTGGGGGGTGGGCTTAGCTCAACAGCAGGCAGACCAATAACAACAAAATCTTTACAAAGAAGAGGAATCTTATTCAAAAACTTGTCTTCAAACAAGTCTGCTCTAAATTCAGATCTTCATAACTCAATCTGAAACCTAAAGACAATCCCGTTTCAGAAAAGGTGAACGCTCATGCTAATTTTTAACACAAACAAAACCCCTGCAATCCTTAATAAACTAGTAGTGAATCACTTTGAGGCCTAAGAACAAATTCTTTACAGAATTTTCACTTAATGCTTATGCAAAATAAAGCAGGACTGGGGAAAAACATCTTAATACAGCATGATTAAATTCAGAAGGTTCTGGGTGCTAAAGATAAGGCCTGGTATATGAAAATTACGAGACTGTGAACAGGTGCTATAAAATAATGAAAGTATCTGATACTGTACACGAAACCTGATAACATGCATAGTGGAAAGTTTTACTAACAAACATCCCAGAGTTTAATTAGATTGTTAAAAGAAAACATATGCTACCATTAACAGCCACATCCAGGAAAACCTGACACAAGAATTACAAGTTTAAATGGGTGACATAGCTTATTTTAACTTAGAAAAGATGCAAAAGTGTTAGTCTTTAAGCAAGGATATATTAAGGGCTCAACATGTGACCTTAAGAGTTTACTTAGGAATACAGAGACAGGTAATTAAAATAAATTGTGCAAATATATGTTACATCAATCCGCACATATTATAAATCCAATGACACATCAGCACTGTGCTCAGTGCAATCAAAACATGATCAGTTACTCTCACTGCTACTAATGCTGGTGCTCAGAAGTGAGATGTGTTGTAAAACCAGGCAGAACGGGCCGCACGGAGCCCATCGTGGGCTCGCAGGATGAATAAGCAGCCCTTAATTAGCCCATCAGGTTAAGTGCAAGCATTAATGGGCCTTTCCTAAAGTCTAGCTTGACATCTTTCTCCAAACATGGCCAAGAAGAAAGTTCCATTAGCAATATTAATACAAGCTTAGTTGATCATTTTCATTCAATTAACTTCTTTCAATTAAATAGATAGCTTGACAAAGCAGTGATAAAAGACCCAAAGGGACGGCTGACGACTCCAGCTGAGCACAGTGTGCAGAGGTCGCCGGCGCTAAGCGGGCTGTAAATCTAGCGCTCAATTTGGGAAATGCATTTCTTCTGCTCTCGCTCCTTTAATGAGCGATTTTAGCTGACGGGATGTGTTTGCTGCAGAAATTTCATGGGAAGTCAAGCACCCTTTTTCTTTTCTTTTTTTCTACCCCAGTAGTTGTATTCTCTCAGTGGTGGTGGTTTCTTGCCAACATTTCAGCCACAGTAACTCATAACTTCTCTTTCTGCACGGTTAAAAATGAAGGTATTTTAAAATAATTTATATTCAACTTGCATTAAGTTAATGATCTTATTCCACCTTTGTTAATCAATTTCTTAAGATTAAATAAATAAAACTTATGAGATCTTTTACTGAAAAATAAAAAAAATTTTAATTATACATCACCTTGTCACTGAAAGTACTTGGGGCAAGTTATAACAGATATATTTAACAATGTCAAAACAAGGCTTTAAAAGGAGGCAAACATAAAATGAAAAAGACTTTTCTTACGAGTTTTGCAAATTAACAATCAAGCCGGAAACAAACCCCTATCTCTAGTCTTCTAAAATGAGTCATCCAAAAAAAAACCTGTACGTTATTTGACCTCAGTAAACAAAAATATTCATACACTCATTACCTTAAATAACTGAATCCATCGTTTCTGCTCCATCTGTATACACTGCTGCATTTCAGAACTGGTAGTTACTCCAATACTTTGAAAGGCGGTGATATATTCTTCTCGAACTTCTGGCTTTGTTTCTGGATATGCCAGTTTGATGATCCCTAAGCACGCGTCGCGAAGGCATCGAGACAACACTACCAGTTCTTCTAAAGTAAAAGGCATCATTGACGATTGTCTTTGACCTACAACTGAAAAACATAATCCAATTTTCTATTATATTTGGGCTCCCCCTCCCATTTCTTACACACTCAAAGACTTAAAAGGCTTAAAACTTTTCTATCATCTACGAAAATTTGTTGCATAAGGTCATCAACAAATGGATTGCTCAGAATTCTCACCTTCTATGGGGTCTCCGAAGAATTCGTTATCATGTATGGAAATCAGTGAGTGACTGAACAAGGAACTAAACAGGTAGAAGAGTGGGATGATTCTACTAGAATCTTCAAAAGACATAGGTGAGCCCCTTGATATCACCTGAAGCAATGGTACCATAGACCTTGAATTGGGAGAAAGGAGAGAAAAACACAATGGCTGAGTTTGCGGAACAAATTAAGACATGACATCAGACAAATGTAAGCAGGGAAAATAACATTTACATTAGCAATTCAAAGACCTAGAGGAGAGGCAAAGTCACTCTAACAACACAGGTTAATAAATAACGTAAATTAAAGAACAGGACACCAAGCCACCGGTCTCTATTAACATCCCTGCTGCGATTCTCCACCAGATAAAGCTGGTTGTTTGAGAGTGAGCCGAGGCCCCAGGGGTCCCTGAAGGGCAGTCAGGGTCTGCGGCAGCACTCCTCAGGACACACACTCTGCTTCTTACGCTGAACCCCGTCCCCGTCCCCTCTACAAAGGCAGACAGTTCTGGTCTCAGGAAAGGTTTGTCCAGGGGTGTAAACTGAGGAACACTGGAGGCAGTTCACTATTTAGCCCAGAGACGCAGCAGCAGATCATCACGACTTCAGTCCTGGGCCACGCCTCCACTCACCAGACCCACAGCTGCGCTCCCTGGTAGCAGACCCGCGGGCCCGGGGCAGCTCTAGGTGGGCCGGCCCCATTCCTTCCCAAGAGCTGGGGCCCACACCCTACACCCCCACCGAACACGGGCTCACACAGCTTCCCCAGTCTCCAGCGCACACCTATCCAGTCCCGGGCCGGCAGCCTGCGGGCCAGCCGGCTCCCACCTGCCCCATCCCTCCTCCCCTCAGCAGGCGAGGTGCGGCCCTCCAGGGGCTGGCCCTCCAGAGCCGCCACCGTCCCCCGGGAGGCGGGGCTGGAGCTGAGGCCGCTGAGGCGCGTGTGGGCAAGGGGGAGCCACCTGGTGCCAGGTGTCCAGCAGCCCCGCTCAGGGGCCAGCAGGCCAGCTCCAGCGCTCACACAGGGGCCCGGCTGGTGCAAACACAGCCCAGACACGCAGCAGCACTCAGCACAGAGCACCCCGCCGAGGGAAGCCATCCACCCCCAATAAAAGTGCAGCGAGAGCACACACACAGAGGAACAAGCACGACCGTCCTGTCACCTCCCTCATCACCCACAGGGGACAAGAGCAAAAGGCTGTGCGCCCAGAGCAAGGCCAAGCCCTGAGAGACAGGAGCCCCCCGCCACTCACTGCCAAGTAACCCCACCAAGCCCAGTCCTGTGCCATCTGCACAGTAGAAGAAAAAAGGTGCAACACCGTTTGTTTTGCTGAGTGAGTAAAGCTAATGGTTTGTATCTTTTAGCTCCCTCGTCACTAACTGCAGAAGCAAAACAACTGGAAATGCTGCCAAACAACACTGAGGAGAGCACGGACAAGCCGGGCTGCCCAGCTGCCGTGTGGAGGGAGTGTTTCCTGAATCTACGTGCACGACTGACCTGCTTAGCTGTGCCCCTGTTGCCAACACTCGCACTTGAAATCCTCATTGCCCGCCATGCACGTATGTGCCAGGATGCACAAAGCTCTTAACTGCTTCCCAAAAACTAGATGGGGGCAAGCACTCAACGTTAGCTCACTTGTTCTCTTTAACCCCCATGAGGCCAGTTACAGAACAACAGAAAGGTGACTGGCAAGAAGGGCAGTTATGTGCCTGTGGTCTTAACCAACCAGGATGGACATGAATAATGTCTCTCGACTCTCTGCTGACCATTCTTTCTGCCATTAACACCAACTCAAATATTTCTCTGAAAACAGGCCCATCTCAAAGACTTGTTGCTCAGTCGTGTCCAACTCTTTTTGACCCCATGGACTGCAGCACACCAGGCTTCGCTGTCTTTCACTATCTCCTGGAGCTTGGCAAACTCATGTCCATTGACTTGGGGATGCCATCCAATCATCTCATCCTCTGTCATCCCCTTCTGCTCCTGCCCTCAAATGTTCCCAGCATCAGGGTCCATTACAATGAGTTGGCTCTTCGCATCAGGTGGCCCAAGAATTGGAGCTTCAGCTTTAGCATCAGTTTCTCCAATGAATATTCAGGGTTGACTTCTTCTAGGATTGACTGGTTTGAACTCCTCGTGCAAATAAAAAGTCCATAATTTACTACAATGAAAGGAAAAGATACTGACTCGTAACTGGGAGAGCTGGCTGGACCAGTGGCATCAATGAGACGTCAAACAAGCCCTCCCTCCTGCATGCCCCCTCAGAACAAGGGTCTTCAGAGGGGAAGCTCTTTGGCAACTGCACTCGCCCCTGAACTGGCGGAGCTTCTCGTCTTCTCCAGAAGCTCTCAGAGAGTGCACTCCTGTCTACTGTAGTACCACTAGCCGTTGCAGTCAATGTGAAAAGACACGGGCAGGTGTAAACAGTCCCCGCTGAGTTAAAGACAAGGATGAAGCAGGCCAGCCTCGCCGCACAGGCCCAAGACAGGCTAGGCTCTGGCCCCCTCAGCTGCACCTGCACCCCAATCACCGAGGAGCCGGTGCGCCCCGAGACCAAGGGAGGTGGGGGCCGGGAGTCCACACCCGGACACGCGCCCCATTAGCCTCGTGCGTGCCAAAGCTCAGGAGTCCCAGCTGGGTAAGCCCTGCTGCCAAACTACTTTCAAAATACGCTTCGTGCTGTTTTCAGGGGAATCGGGCACTTCATCTGCATTTATTCTGATGATAAACATGATAAGCCACACACCGGGAAGGTGTTACCACACACTGTGAGTTTCTCGTGGGACCTGAATAAACTATACGCGCAAAAGACACACGTTCTCAAATGGGCTTTCTAAGAAATAGTGAGTTTTTAAAAATGTGTGTAACTTCACTGACTTATAACACTGATAATTTAATACAACCAACACCGCCATGACAGAACATTTGCACACACCGTGGCTCCCTCCCCGCGGGAGACCAAGGCCACGAACAAACAGGCCGGCAGCAGGCAGGGCCGGGATGGGACCCTGTTGCTAAGCTAAGATACCTGCAGGGCGATGATAACCTCCTGCCCCAGTGACCCCCAGGCTCTCTTGCCTAAACAAACCTGTTGCTCACCAACGCCAAGGTGGGCACAGCCACCAGAGGCTGAAATACACTCACACAAAGAAACCAGAAACCTCTCACTTTAATTTGAAAATGAAAGGATACAGAAGATTCGTTCTGGACCGGAAGCCACTTCTCCCACGTCTCTACTGCTGCTGCTGTGAGGTCCAGGACCTCGCTGCTCTGAGTTCCATCAGCTGCAGCGCAGTCGCTCAGAACCCCCTCACTCACAAAGATGTGTTAAAATCACACGAAAGCACCTCAGCCTGTACTACGAGCGCCTGCCAGTCCCTCTCTGAGGCTTCCTGGCACAGGGCCGGTGGGGGCCCACCCACAGGCGCTCTTCCACCCTCCACCCTGACGACCTCCAACCCAGACAGCACGGCGCGGGCGGCGGCCACAGAGCAGGGGAGGAGGGCAGCGGGTGGTACCGAGGGCAGCGCCAGGCGCCCAAACTCCAACGGGGCTTCCTGTCTCGGGTCCCTCCTGCCAGAGGCTGTTCTGCGGGGAGGCGGGCGGGCCTCCGGCGGTGACCACTGCAGGCAAGTGGGTGTGGGAAGCCGAGTCTCCGAGAACTGAGCTCACACTTCTCACACTACCGCACAGAGGACGGAGCCCTCACAGAGAAACTCAGCATGGCAACGGCCTCCATCTGCTTACCATGAACGGTTTCTGAGTATCGAATGAATTCTTGATATATTACACACATTGAATAAATATGTACTTTAAAGATTGTAGCCTGCAAGTTACACAAGACTTCATATAAAAAATCAAATTATTTCAACAAAGAGGTTTAGAAACCAATTTTTACAATATTTTGTATGTTTTAATGTTTGTAATGGTGGTAGATTTGCTTCACGTCTGTATCTTCACTATCAAAAGCACAGAAAAGACATGGAGCAAAGAAATGTCAAGTTTCTGGTTTCCACGACATGACCAGGAGTGGTGTGTGTGTGTGTGGCCGCACGGTGCAGCCTCAGGGCCTCAGCTCCCTGGCCAGGGGCCCCCGCACCATCTGCAGCGGTGGCTCGGGGTCTCGACGCCCAGACCTTAGGGAGGCCGACCCGGGTTTAGAAAACAGATGTGCCCTCAGATAAAGCCATACACTTAGTAATATACACAGATTAGGCATCCATTTTTTTGTTTTGTGAAACTGAGACATCTTGACTTTTTTCCCTAATGAAATAAGCTTGGTATAAGCAGTACTTAAAAATACCTCCTTACAGTGCTTTTTATTTGGCGGCCACTTGTCACATCCTTAAGCTCAAGGTGTCAGTCTGTGTAACACCTACCCTGTGATCATCCGCGTTGTCATTGAAGATATGAGAAACCAGAGATGTCTCAGAAACCTGGCATTGAAGGCTAAACTGTAGAGAAGCCTAAAAAGGAATGGGGAAAATAAGTACGAGTTAGCAAATCGTCATCCAATATATTTCTTCATAAAGAGGAAAGTGACAGACGGAAGATAACGTACAACTGAGAAGATATCTGTCCTGACGCCTCCCACGGTGGCTGCTCCCCACAGCTGAGGACACCCCGGGCACCGCGAATGCTGGGGGCCTGTTCTCACTGCTATGGCGCTAAGCTGGCCCCGAGCTGCGCCTGTGAGACCGACCCCAAAGAGAGCTGGGCGTGCGCGTCACACGCGCACCCACTGCGCCGCCCTCAGGACACAGCACAGCACAGCAACGTGTTCCAGTGCTGGGGCCACCACTCATACACAGGGACAGCCACCAACTGACTGTAATGCCTGCCTTTCACACACACACACACACACACACACACGTAAATTGTTTTTTAATGCTAACACGTCAAAATTAATTTAAATCTAAAAATATATTTTAAAGGCTTAAAAAACCCCTCCTGTATAAAATCAGAAGACTAAGGAGCTTTGTGGATACCTAAGTTTAATTTTAAATTAGTTTTACTTACTATACTGCATTTTTGTAATAGGACTTAATTTCTAGTCACATTTTTAGACGGGCAGGACTCACAAATTAAATTTCAAACTTAAGAGACTGATCACACTAATAAAAGGTTTAGGACAGTAGGGAAACGTGGTTTTAAGAAAGGGATGTGATCTGCCTTTAGAATCATCTCAGAAGAACCATGAAGTCGAAGAGCAAAGACTAAGCTGGCTCAGTGAGCACAACTAACGAGGATAGGGCCTTCCTGGTGGAGTCAGAGAGTGCACGAGCAGTGAGCCTGGCACCAAAACTTAAGGATGAAAACAGAATGCTGCATTTTGAAGACCTACATACCATCTAGTCTTACACACTTTTTGTGTGATGCTGAATTTAGCACGGAATCACTGTATTTTCAGGGTGGAAAAGACCTCTGGGATGGTGTTGGACCCGAGTTGTCAAGCGAGCTTCTGACGGAGCAAGCAGCACCCCAAAGGCTCCTGAGGAGCCAGCAGAGGTTGCCCCATCTCCTCAACAGTGAGGCCACCAGCTTGGGGTCTCCTCAGGTCAGCCATTAACAGTAATGGGATGATCTAAGTTAAAGCAGCATGTAACGTGCATCCAGAATTCTCTAGAGTCAGTAACCAGTTGCTGTAAATATTGTTCTGAGTATTTTAACAGACCAAACTTTGCCAAAAGTGTATTAATTTAAATGCCCGTAGTGGAAGAGAAACGAATGGCGTTTAGATAAATAAATCACTCTTCAAGTCCCAAGTTGGTTATTTTCCTACATTCAATCAAAAACATCAGATATATTCCTCAGCACCAGCAGTTTCTAAGTATACAACAGGGGTTACAGAGTCCTGGTTTTAAAAAGTCCAATCGTGTCTTAGCGTGATGCATTTTGAGATGTCCAAATGACATTAAAAGCACATCACTGAGCTTCCCTGGTGGTCCAGTGGGTAAGAATCCACCCACCAACGCAGGGGACGCGGGTTCGATCCCTGGTCCAGGAAGATCCCGTAACAAAGCCCGAGGGCCACAAGCCCTGAGCCTGTGGGCCTAGAGCCTGCGCTCCACGACGAGAGAAGCCACCAGTGAGAAGCCTGGCGCCACAGCGAAGACCCACAAGACAGAGGACGCCCTCTCGCAGCAGCGGAGACCCAGCGCTGCTGAAAGTGAGTGTGTCTAAACATAGAGAACCATTTAAAACTCCGGAAAGCACCAAGGACTCTGCGAAACGGGCCAGAGCTGTGAGTCCTGGGCTGGCAGACTCTAGGCGACCACTCGGCCCGCCACTCTTCAGGTGCCACGCGGCCCCGAGCAGCGTCTGCATCAGAGAACGAGGGGACCCTCCCGCACCGAGGCTAAGGTCTCTTCCAGCTTAAAAACAGGAAGAGTCTGCAGGAGTGAGTCACACCTGCCCTGAGCACACACTTACGCATGGTATCGGCACCACACTGATTCGTTCGGTTGAGAAATTAAAAAATAAGAATGACTGGAATAATGAAAAAACGGTAAGAAGACAAGAGATCAATTAAACAAACCATGGAAGACGATAAAAACAAAGCTATGAAAACCATGACCTTTCAACAGAAAAGAATTCAAGAAGGTTCTGCTTGCCTTATTTGTCCTTAATCAAGAAACCGAGGCCTCTGTGAAAGAATGTACCATCTAGTATAGCGTCACTGATGTGATGTCTTAACTTGGTGTTAGTATAAATCCTGACACTTAGCTCCTCAGAGATCCGAGGAACGACCGCTCTAAGGAGGCACGTCCTCTATTCTTTTTTCTTAACAGCAGCAGCACGAGAGACAAGGTCTTCCGCAGCATTTCACCCATCTTCCCAGAAGTAATGTTAGTATCTTGGAGCAAATCACCCAGACACACCGGACAGAAGTAAACAAAAGTGGGTTCTCCCAACACATCCTCCTCTAACACAGCCTTTCATCCAAGGTTGTAACTAACATCTTTCCACATGAATATACATACGCATTTCAAAAGTTATATTTCAAGTCAACATTCTGAAACAGTGTCTAAATTAATCACTCAACAGGCAATAAAAACACAAATTATTAAACCATTTTCTACACGTTAATGTTATTTGGGCTTGACCGCTAAAAGGCAAGGAAGTGACATATGCTTTACATACACTGGGATATAGTTAAAACTACCCATGAAGCTTTATTCAGCTGAGACAACACTATGTGTTAATTAGTAAAGGGCAACATTTCCAACCCAGGTCATAAATTCAGAGCGGTCTGTCTGCAAGGACGATTTAAGTTATTAAAGAGAACACAGTGGGAGACTCCTGCTCACACACAGGCAGTGAAGGTCACGACAGCAAGGTGTCCTCAGAGACCTCCTCTGTGTGTAAAGGGTCACAGGTAAGAGAAATACGACAGGTCAGCCACCCAAGGACCAGTCCACTCCTGCAGCCACAGGCGCAAATGTGATCTTTGTGTTTTCCTGCCCAAAGGATCACTCTTTTTGCAAAGTCAATACAAAAAAAATATATAAATTTCATCTGTGAGATAGTGCAAGATAAAAAATTAACTCCAATTTCCTTAATGATAATAAAAGTTTTAAAATGAATTTCAGTTTGAGGCAACCTGCTAAAACATCATTCCTTCACAGACAAACCGGGGACTAAGGACAGAAGATCAGCTTCGACATACTGCTGTGCTCTGTCAACGTCCCAGCACCAAAACCACAACCGTTTAGACAGACTGCTCCCTCCCCTGACGACGAGGTTCCTCTCCAGTTCCGTTCAAGAGGAGCAGACTCAAGAAGGGCGCCTTCACTCGTACTACAGTTTACAGTAAGACAGCAGAGGCACTGCTGTGACCTTACGTGACTTCTCGGATAACCCCTTCCCTTGCTTTTCTTACAAGAAAACTTAAAAAAAAAAAAAAATAACACAACTTTTAAATAGGCTTTGTGTATGCTTTTCCAAGTTTACTTGTATTTCCTGTGAAGTGTCAGTCAAAAATGTTTAGAAAATTATAAGATGTTCAAAACTCACTATAAATTATATTCCTAAATTTGACTAAAGCAGGCCTAGTTTATTAGTTTGATATCTCCAACAATAACTGCTGCCAATCCATTTATAAATAAGAGTTCAAGATAGACAATAAAATCATTGTGTACTGAAATGTTAAAAAACTCACAAATTTTATGTGATCTTTGTAACAATACAAGTTATAATAATCAAACAGCTCCTTAAATCTATCACTTATATTGAAAAAATCATTGATAATAAAAGTAAACATGAAATCACAGCCCCCTCCTTCCCGGCAAAAATTGTTTCTCTCTGTAGGTACATTCTCGGTATTGGTTCTAAAATTCTCTAAAAATTTGTTTACAAAAACATGAACAGTGTCGACTACTTCTGGAACGTACACGAAACACGAATTTGTAGTCTTCTCCTCTGAAGTCATTTGCATAATCAATCTATCTCAAATTATTAAAACTATAATCAAGAGCTAAGGAGTGTCCACGACCACATCAGTGGTATTTAGAGAGCAGACAAGGAAACAGTGCACACGACTGCCCAAACCAGTGATGAGCGACGTGAGACACAATCGGGCTGGCTCGTTCTAGTTTCTGGTAAAAAAAATTGAGCACAGGATATAATAAAAACTAATTATAATGGCTTCTGATTTGATATATGAACAAGAAAACTAGAGGAAAATGGTCACATCAACCTTTCTGATCCTTAAAGTGTTAGTCGCTCAGTCGTGTCTGACTCTCTGCGACCCCATGGACTATATAGCCCATCCATCCATCCGTGGGATTCTCCCCATTTCCTTCTCCAGGGGATCTTCCCGACCCAGAGATCAAACCCAGGTCTCCCAAACTGCAGGCAGATTCTTTACCATCTGAGTTACCAGGGAGGCCATGATCCTTAAAACATTATCTTTAAAATGCCATTTCAAAGTCTTTACATGTTAATGAAACAAAAGAGCCCCCAAGAATATGCTTTTCTGCCCACCTTAAGTATAAATCCAAACTCCTTAAAATCAGCTCTCTAAAAGGGAGACCCTACAGTAAAATGAAAGTTTCCCTGGGAGCTGTAGTCACAGGTGAAATCTCAGGATATAATAAACCAGGGGGGTTTCTGAAAGGTGACAGCCTCTGCAGGGCTCTGACGGACACAGCACCCAGGAGGAGGCAGGGAGGCGGCAGCTGTCTTTGGACAGACACTAGCGCAGGTGGAGGGGAGAGGTGTGAAACACCTGGAGGCACAGAGGAGCGCGACGTGAAAGGAAGCCGGGCTGAGGCAGGGACAGCCTTCCACAGCGAGAAACAGAGGAGAGGCAAGCAACGCTGGCTTAGGAGAGGACACCCCACCACAGTCAGCAAAGGAAGGGGAAGACTTCCCGAACAAAAGGATTCACTGGGAGATGTTTAAGCAAGACAACAAAATAGTGAGGGTCGTACTTTGACAATTGAGTCTGGCAACACGTGACATGAAGTTCCCAGCACTCACACACCATGGGGACTGAACGCACACAGGGAATCACTGAGACAGGCGCGAATCTCAGCCTAGATGCCCGGCAGCACTGCCCCGCACAACCGTCTGTGCTGAGGAGCCGGTCCACGTGGGGCTGCCCGTGCCACACAACCAGTGAGTGCCTGCGATGCGGCTGGTGTGCCCGGGGAAGCGGAGGGGCCACGCGTCACTAGCGGCTGCCCTCGGGACACTGCAGCCCCAGCATGACCCCCAGGTTTTGGGGAAGATGCTGAGCTCCACTGCAGGCACTGTGAAAGGAGAGGACAGCCCCGCAAGAGGGCTGAAGTCGAATCTGGGGCTCGGGAAAGCCGTCCGCATGGACAAGACCCCAGAGAATCTACCAAGCAGAAAGGAAAAAAGAAACTGAACACGAAGAGAGAGCAAAGGTTAAGAAACACTGAAACAGACCACGAAGAACCTGCAGAGGGCAGTGAGGAGGAGGAGCCCAGGAGGAAAGGGGACTCAGGCGAGCCCTGCATCTGTCAGGCAACATGCAAACCGGCTCCCAGGACAGGGACATGGCGGAGGGGGAGACCAGGCTCAGGGTCCCGCCACCACGCAGGGAGCCAGGGAGACGGGTGGCAGCGAGCGGGCCCTCCTGCACCATGGACGCCCCCCAGCAGCATGAATCCACCAGTAAAACACCAGACTCCTGCCCGCGAAGCCAGAGGAGAGTCGGCCAGGGGCAAAGCTGAGCGCCTGCGAGCCGCTGTCCTCAGTGGCTGCGAAGTATCCATGTGCAAGGCTCAGTTCTCGAGACACTGGGAGATAGCCGGCCTTCTCCGGCCCCCAGCAAAACCAGTGAATGCCTGCTCACATTCAAAGTTAGTGAATATGTTTTCCGAAAGAAGAACAATTTTTAAATTCAGAAATGTATTCAGATTTCCAAGTTCAATGGTAAGATCTACAGACTTTCATAAAAGGAGATGGAGGTTCATTAACTACTTAATCTTTAAAAATTAAAATAATTCACATAATTCAAAACCCAAAACCCTGTTAAAAAGTATACAGTTCCAAGTCCACTCTCTCCGCCTCCCTCGACCTGCCCCCCCTCCCGACCCCCCCAAAACCAGATGTGATGAATCGTGCCCATGAATCCTTGTGAATGCTCCCAGGTTTCTTTATGCAAATACACATTCTACCTTTCCCACCTTTAACACACAAAACATTATTACTCATTGTTCTGAAACTTCTTTTTTTCACTTAAACATGTATCTTAGAAACCTTTCCATATCAATGTAGAAAGGGCCTCCAAATTCCTTCAGAGTTCCTGACGATCAACGTTAAACAGAAGCTAAAGCCACAAATCCCAGCCCTGAAAATAAGAGGGACTACTATGAGCCTGGGAGGAGCTGAGACCGAGTTATCAGCCTAGACTTTACTAATCATCTTTTAAATACCTTCTTAAAAGCTGAAAGCAGTTAACATCTACAACAGCGAAAATAAGCCTATTTGCTCTTTTACGAGCTATGAAAAACACTCTAAATACTCAGAACCTAATATATTTAAACAATAAATAAAATTCCTAGAGTACTTTCTTAGAGGAAACAGGTGCTGTACTCATAAAACCCAGGCTACGTATAAAGCTCCTCTCTCATTAAACACCTTTTGGAAGCAGTTCTGTAGTAAACCTCAGGCCAGGGCAGTGGTACATCAAGTCCTGTCATTACTGCCCAGAGCAATGGACTTTGAGCTCCAATAAAACCAGCAGCCTGCTTGGGCTGCAGGTCCTCGGATCTCACATCCTGCTCTGATGCAATTAGCCCACAGTGAGCTAATCAACTCACCCAGGACTCACTGCCTCACGACGCCTCACTTCCTCAGACAGTAATAAACACCAGCAAGCCAAGATAGCACCTAATTAGCTAGCTGCACGACTGTTTACAAGGCAGCTGCGGCCGAGCGCTCCCTGCACACAGTTTGTGTCAAAGCATGCTTTCCTAGCCAAAGAAACAGCTCTTCACAAGAGGGGGCTCTGCCAGGCCACCGGGGACGCACGCCCCCACACGCCCGCAGCAGGAGGACCTCAGCCCCGGTGGACCCGCCACGTCCGCTCTCATGTCCTGCCCTGAGCACGTGTCTGCTGAAGTCTGGGAACCTGCTCGGCTATCACTCAAAGCACAGGGAAACGGGAGCTCAAAGTTACCGTCACACCCACCGGCCACAGTTAAACTTCCATGTTTTGTCCTTCAAACGTTCACTTCACTGCTTTGAAAAACAAAAGGATTCCTCAGGTACCAAAAAACCGTCACGGCAATCTGACAGAACGAGCCATGACACAGCCCTCAGAGAAAAGCCCCTGCTGGCTCCCTCACACAGCCCCAGGCAGGCCCGAGCCCCCCACCAGGGCAGCAAGCCCAGGGCACCCGCGCGGCAGGGGGCGCAGCACTCGCCTGGCCCGTGGCACCAAGACGCGGTGCTGCACCATGAGCGTGTGGCAGATGGCCGCCATCAGCGTGAAGGCCTCCTCGCTGGCCGAGTCCCTCCACACCAGGCTCAGCAGCGTGTTGGTCTGCTGCTTCGTGTCCAGCTTCTTCAGACACTCCTCGGCGATGTACAGCACAGACAGCCGCCCATCCTCCTGAAAGGCAGAGAGACCGGTCGGTCAGCCACGTCCTGTCAGAGCTCAGCTCGACTCACATGTGAGAGAGGCATTATGTAAAGGTTATCCGCATCACGAAGAACAACCTCAGCGTCTCTGCTAAGTCGTGCCTCGAAGGGCCCCCACGTCCCCTGCAGGCGCCTGCGGAGCAGGCCCGCGGGCACGCAGCTGCTGGGGGTCTCACAGAGCTCTAGTCCTCACACTGAGAGCAGGGCTCACTTCACAGTGTTCAGACCGCTCTAGACGAAGCACACCTGTGTGAAAACGGATTATCATCTGGCAAAATTTCCACTTTAAATGACTTGAGATATCACAGTTTAAGCAATTATTTAAAAACTTAAGAAAAAAAAACCAAAAGAAATACACAAACCTGTCATTTTGTATCTTAACTTCTCTAGAATATCTGATACACTGACTAAAATCTGAGCTAATACTCAATGAAGTTTACCTATCTGGTGTATTAATGAAACATGTACTTTCCTCATGTGTGTATACACATATATACACATGAGTAAATAAAATATGACTATATATGCAGTCTTGGGTATTGCGGACCGTACTGTTTGGAAACCTGGATGAATGTAACTTCTGTAATCTGTAACAACCTGCTAAATAAACACTGTATGAGAGATGCGTCTCAAACATATGTATCTTCACTTTGTTGTTGCTGTTCAGTCACTCAGGCATGTCTGACTCTTTGTGACCCCATGGACTGCAGCACGCCAGGCTTCCCTGTCCTCATTATCTCCCAGAGTTTGCTCAAACTCATGTCCATTCAGTCGGTGATGGCATCCAGCCATCTAATCCTCTGTCGTCCCCTTCTCCTTTTGCCCTCAATCTTTCCCAGCATCAGGGTCTTTTCCAATGAGTCGGCTCTTTCAAAGTATTGGAGCTTCAGCTTCAGCATCAGTCCTTCCAATGAATATTCAGGACTGATTTCCTTTAAGATGGACTGATTTGAACTTCTTGCAGTCCAAGGGACTCTCAAGAGTCTTCTCCAGCAGCACAGTTCAAAAGCATCAATTCTTTAGCACTCAGCCTTCTTTATGGTCTAACTCTCACGTCTGTATATGACTACTTGAAAAACCAGTAGCTTTGACCAGCAGACCCTTGTCAACAAACTGGTGTCTCTGCTCTTCAACATGCTGTCTCTGTTTGTCATAGCTTTTCTTCCAAGAAGCAAGCGTCTTAATTTCGTGGCTGCAGTCACTGTCTGCAGTGATGTCAGAGCCCAAGAAAATAAAATCTGTCACTGTTTCCACTTTTTCCCCATCTATTTGCTATGAAGTGATGGGACCGGGTGCCATGATGTTCGTTTTCTGAATGTTAGGTTTTGAGCCAGCTTTCTCACTCTCCTCTCTCACCACTCAGGTACCAACTACACTGAGCAGTGGCACACGGCGGAGGCGGCACAGGCATGGCTCCAGATCACCACGACAGAGCCAACATCCAGAGAGCGAGCCGCACGGGCTTCCTAGTCTACCAGTGCCTGCGAAAACTGCGTTTATTCTCTACTGTAGTCCGTTAAGTGCATAATGTGATGGCAATGTCTACTAAAACAATGCACCTATCTTAATTTAAAAATGTTGTATTGCTAAAAATGCTCACCATCATCTGACAACACAGAACTGCCAAAAACCTTTAACGTATAAAAAACAGTAGCTGAGAAGTATAATAAAATGAGGTATGCATACACAGATAGTATTTAAATGTCACAGAGTCTCCAGAAGGTATGAACAAACTGTCTTCTGAAAACAGAAATTTTATCTACTTTTCATTTATCAGATCTTACTTTTTTTTCACCATACGATTCACACATTTTTGCATCTGACTTGTGACAAGATGTAGCAAGAGTTCCAGCACCCACCAAAACCCTCTGTTTTGCCCTTTGTAACGAGCCCTGCCCTGGCCACACTGGCTGTCCCCCATCCTCCTCCTGCTGGGCTGGCTTCCTCTCTGCTAAGGGAGCCTCTGAGCCCTTCCACTCCACCCCCCCATCCCCTTCCCCCCAGCATATTCTCAAGTGTATTTTCCTGGGACTAGACTTGGCACCAACCAAAGAGACATATTCTAAACACAAAAAACAAACCAAAAAACAAAAACCTTAAATCTAGTACAGCCACACCTCAAGGCACTGCAATTGTGTAATTAAGAGAAAAAGACATCAGTGGCAGACTATACCACTTAGGTAAGACAAACAGCGTGTGTGTGACATAAAGCTTTTTATTCCTTGAAAACACACTGGAAACACTGCTAGGTAAGAAGAGGGAGAATGGGAACCTGGAGATAAAATGTGACAATGTACATAAAATGAATTTTAAAGTAAGTCATAATGTTTATCATCTATAAAATCTGTGAAAATAGACAAAAGATGTTCTGCAGTGTTCAAGAGATAGTTAAGAGGAAACGACCTTGCTTTTCTTTTAGGGGCTGGGGAGGAGGAGGAGGAAAGGGCCTGGCTGGGGTTTCTCTGTGGACTGATGAAGACGTTCTAGACTCAGTGGCAGCAGATGCCTAGCTGTGTTCATACACTGAGAAGTCCCTGAATAGTGTATCACTTTAAATGGGCTCATTCTGGGACTTTCCTGGTGGTCCAGTGGTTAGGACTTTGTACTTCCACTGCAGAGGGCACAGATTCAATTCCTGGGCAGGGAACTAAGATCTCACAAGATCCACATGCCGTGAGGCCAAAGAAAACAAAAAAAAAAACAAAAAAATCCCCAAACAGATAGATAAGAATTTATTAAAAAAAAAATAAAAGTGTACATTTTATGGTAAAATGTATGTCAATCAAGCTGTTATTTTTAAAAATTCTTAAAAATAAAAGAGGAGAATAGTGCCTGACACACAGTGAGTGCTCCTCCTGCAAACAGGAGCTTAACCTTCTAACCCAATAGCTTCACTCAAAGAGTCGTGTCCTGAGTAATAACTAAAGTGATACACAGAGAAGCCCTACTTTGCAGTGAAACACCAAACATAAAAACTGCATGTCTCTATGTTGGAAAAGACTTTGATTCTGGCAAAGATTGAAGGCAAAGGGGGAAGGGGGTGACAGAGGATGAAGTGGTTAGATGTCACCACTGACTCAATGGACATGAATCTGAGCAAACTCCGGGAGATGGTGAAGGACAGGGAATCCTGGCCTGCTGCAGTCCATGGGGTCACAAAGAGTTGGACACGACTGAGCAAAAAACTAAACTGATAGACTGTGATCCTATTTCACACTAAAAAGGCAAACGCACATCTAAGTGTGCCCACACATCTGGGCATGGGTGTAAGGAAGAGGCATGGAGACTGCAAGGCGGCGCAGGCGAGGGCGCTCGCACAGCTGGGGGCTCACCGGAGTGCTGGCCGGCCTGTCGGCCTCCTCCCCCTCCTCTTCATCCGAGTCGCTGGCTGCATCCTGGCCGCTTGGGCGGGCGGGCGAGACGGGCAGCTGGGACAGGAGGGCCTGGAGGACTCGCAGGTGCGCCAGCAGCCCGTCCTCGGAGAGCGCGCCTTGGTGAGACAGCCACACCGTTAGTTAGGAGGGGTGAGAAACTGGAGGACGCGGGTGACCACTTCTCCTGACTCTGAGAGGCATTTCTGACCAGGACACACACTGCATTTCTAATATTTCATGTGCAGATGTGTGCACTCAAATATATTAGCGTAAGGTACCAAAACGCTACGACAGGCAACCCAGCAGCTTAGCATAAATGGGGAAAAACAGCCCCACACTCACAGAAATTGGCCCATTCAACTCTAAAATTCTTTTTAATCTGTGTGGCCCTGTTAAATCAGACTTCTTATCCTGCCTTATGACACTATGCCCGGGGACACCGGCCAGGCCACGGCCTTAAGCAAACGCGCTCTTCTGAGGAGCTCCTCCCCCAGAGGCCGTGCTGACAAGGGGACACCCAGCCGGCACCCCACCGGCCCGCTCCCATCTACGCATGCTGCCTCTACGTGAGCTCAGAGGGACACCCTACGTTTCATACCCAAGTAATTGTCACCAACAGTTAAAACAAAGTAGAAGAGCCACGGCGCGCCCCCGCTGGTGGCGGGCCATCTGCCCTCGAGGGACAGCAGCGCAGTCAGGAAGGGCTCGTACGGGAAGACGGTCTGCGCGTCCGCCAGGGCAGGGATGACGAAGTGGAAGATCTGCTCCGTGAAGGGGGCCGCCAGGACCTCCTTCGTGAAGGCTGTAAAAACCTGTTGCCTGATGAAGAAAAATGGAAGCTCGTAATAAAATCAAAACATGCTGTTCACAAAATCATTGATTAAAATCACTGTTCACAAAATAACCTTTTCATCAGACATGTTAAGTTTTTCAGATTAACTAGAGCACCCTAAACTTAATGCTCTAACATTCCTATTAAAAAAAAACAAACTTTGCTATGTTTTTCTATCTTCTGATAGCTACTAGAAAGCAAGAAAATAACCAGGTCACCAGAATTATAAATTTATGTTGGGTGCAGGCCAGATAAAAAAGTACATTTTTCTTTAAACTGAGTCACACTAATAAAGCAAAATTGACTTTCAAGTCTATATTTCAGACAGCATCCTGTGCCAAAGTTATTGTTAGATACAGATCTTCTGAAATTACAAAATCAATAAACTGATTTCATTCTCACCTTGCACCTTCTGGACAGGAGTTGTACGTAAAGTGCAATGGTTTTAAAACATTCTCTAGCAAAATTTTTGCTATAGGAACTCGAGATAAATCAGAATATTCAATACTTGAGGGAAGCTTGCTGTTAATTAACAAATAGAGAGATCTATAATACCCTAAAAGAAAAGAAAAGAAAAACATATTTATAAGTTGTATCAATTTGTATTAAAATATCAATACCCCTCTCTTTTTTTTTTTTACAACAAGGGGAAAAAAAACTTGGCAATTTTTAACTGCTCTTTATAAATCTCCATAGGTCCAAATTAAAGTTAGTTTTTCCTGCAAGTTTTTATCAAGCAAATCTTTTGGTTCCCAAGTAGCTTGAAGTGATGTGTAAAGTCGAGGAACCCACTGCTCAGCACCAACCATGATCAACTACATCCAATCACCTACACCACCTCTCATCTGGGACCAACCAAGACACAATTATTTCCGCACATCATCAAAGGACTCTATTTTCTTAAAATAAATTAATAACAACTTCTTAATACCACAAATACCTATGAGTCATCAGGTCTCCAACTGTCTTTAAACTTTTTTTTAACTAGTTTGCCTGAATCAGGAGCCAAGTAAAAAGCTCACAGTGGGATTTTCAAAAGCTGTCTCCTAGGCATCCTCCAAGTAACCACACCGCTGTGTGGCTGTAGAGACCATCACGCTGACCCAGGACTGCAGGCCCTGACCAGACTCCATCCACAGCTCTGCGCTCCTGGCTGTCACTCCGCGCCTGGACTCTGGCCAGCGGGCTCGCTTGTTTGCCTTCTGACGGGACAAGATGCCCGGGTCCCACCTGCTCATCTCCCAGCCATTCCTCCCGGAACTCAAGTTCCCTTTAAAGAACGGCTCCCTCTGGAGACCACAGTGTGGACAACAAGGGGCTCACGTGTTTTACAGGCGACCTGCGTGAAGCAGACACACGGGCATGGCCCGCCTAAGCCGTGGGAGGGCTCCTCTGCCACCTCTAACATCCCAGGCCACCAGCCCTGCGGGGCTGCGCCCTCTCCTGAGGCAGGACGCGCATCTCCAGCTGTAGTCTGTGAGCACCTCGCCATTCTAAGCACACACGGACACACTCCCCACTTGTTGGGGGCTCCCCACTCTGCACCCGAGGTTCGGCCGCTGAACAGGGCTTCCCTGCAGGGGACCACTAGACCTGCTCCGTGACCACCCCAACCCTAACCTCACAGACACTGCTTAACCAGCAACACTCGACAAGACAGGGAAAGCTCTTCTGCTATAAAACTGAAAATACAGGGCCCTCTCTGGTGGTCTAGTGGTTAAGGACCCACCTGCCAATGCAGGAGACACAGGTTTGATCCCTGGCCCACAGACCCCACATGCCAGGGAGCAACCGAGCCCGTGAGCCACAACTACCAAGCCTGTGCTCTAGAACCCGGGAGCCGTAACCAAAGAAGCCCCTGCAATGAGAGGCCCAAGGACCCAAGTAACTGGAGAGCAGCCCCCCTCGCTGTGGCCAGAGAAAGCCGCTCAGCAAAGAAAGCCCACAATAGTAAAAAGATACTTAAAAATTTTTTTTTTTAAATCTGAAAAAACAAATACATCAAGAAATTTTTAAACATATCAAGAAGAATTTTGAAGTGTCACATTATTCTATCAACGTCACATCTGTGTATACTGAACAGACTGGCACAGGAACAGCGTATAAGCAACAGCTTGGTCGCAGCTCTTAAGAGCTTCAGGCTAAGGCAACCTGGTATACAGTAACACAAACTTATGAATAAACAAGATGTTAAAATGTTGGAGACTAGTGATGTCAGGAAGTGACTTCTCAAAAAAGATGAAACACGGCCATGCCACAGAAGGCGCTGGAAGCAGCACTTTGTGTGTACGATTTCGCAGTGCTGCCTAGTTCAAGACACACTCAGAAATGATGTCTATTCCTTAGTTATCTTCTTCACACTTTTAGAAAGCAAAAGTAAAAACTTTCTATGAAATGCTTAGCCTTAATGTCAATATATACAATAATAGATCAATACAGTGGACTTTAAAATTTCTTCTTTAAAGATCAAATTCTGTAATTTTCAATTTACTTTTAATTAACTCAGTAATTTCCCAAATTTTTCAACAAACTAAGTAGGGTTTCTTTTTTTTTTTAACTAGTCAATCAGTAAGGCTGGATGTATAAGAATTTAGTTTATACAATTTTAATCTTGAGGATTAAATTAGCTAGATTTAACCTAGAGTAATCCATCAAGAAAACAAAAGCAAAATTATGTTTTTATCAGTAACTGTTGCTTCCTGGAATGTCTTTTGATAGCTCCTTTTACGACCAGTAACACACCCATTTTAACGTTAACACTCCTGGAGTCCAGGAGCCCTGCAGCGCCGATACCCCACCTGTGATAACAAGTCAGAGTTTTGCTGCTGTTGCTGACCACATGGTGTGGCCCGTGGGATCTCAGTTCCCCAGCGAGGGGCTGAAGCAGGGCCCCTGGCACTGAAAGCGCAGTCCTAACCACAAGGCCACCACGGACTCCCTGGAGTAAACTCTTGAAAAGGTCTATTTTGCGGTACTCAGCTGTCAGGGAGTCCTAAGAGCCATGTGCACGTCCTCGTCTTTCTGCCAGCGTCACTAAGGCGTCCTCAGAGGACTTTCAGATCGAGTTTATTACACCCGACAGCGCAGACGCTTGAAGACGGGCGTCACCGACTTAATATGAAACGTCAAACAAACTGAGCATCTTCCTCTTCTCTACTGAACCACTTGATTCCCGGGACAGGCTCTCTCCAGGTGGGTCAGCATGTCGCTGTGCTGGAGGCTGCCTGTGCCCAGCACCCGGGCCGCCAAGTTTAGCCATGGCAGCCCAGCCCAGCGAGGCCCAGCACGGCGGGCCCCGGTATCTGCGCCTCGGATGACTAGTTTCCTTCACTTTCAAGCAACAGGGAAGGTTAGAGATTAGATGCATTTCCAAATTCTGAGGGGGTAGAGAAGAGGAGAAATGCTAGAATCTGTGACCCACAAAGGTCCCATCCCAGCCGCAGACTCGCGGTCCCTGCCCTGAAAAGTGCCCTGGCCACTGCCAACTGCTCACAACAGCGCCACCCTCAGTTCTGACACCACCAACTCACCATTCTGAATCATGTAGTGCAAAATTTGTTCAATGACGGACACCACGTAGCTAGCATCTTGTAAAACAGGCAAGTAAGTGTCCTCAGAGGAGAACACCTCCAGCATCCTCATGGGAAGCGCGACATTCAGACTGTCATCGTTACAGCTCCGCAGCAACCTGTAAAAGTGGAAAAGGTGTCCCAGAGGCAGTAGACGGCAAGGGCCACCAAGAGGTCCTCACACTCTCCTCAGTCGGGCATGGGAAGTGCTCGGGCCCCTCTGCTCTAGTCCTACAACTTCCCCGAAAACAGACGGGCCTCAGGAAACAGCCAAGCACCGTGTCACTTGCACTTTGAGTCCTCATTACGAGCCACACAGGATGCTAGCTCCGGGTTGAGAGAGGAACATGCACAGTCGAGGACGGAGGGAGAAGCAGGCAAGGAAATTCAGTGTGGGGAGGGTCTCACCGCGGAGCGCCCCTAACCCACCCGTGCTCCATCTAACCCAACTCAGCTAGGGGGGGTCCTTAAAAGTGCCCACCAGCTCCTTCAAACATGCCTCCTTCAAGATTTCCCATGCCCGAAACATCCCCCAAGAAGACAGCTTAATCTACTTCTGGGCCTAAGTCACCCAGCATTTTAACTAAAGACTCTCATCTCACTATGAGAATTATAGGCAGAAAAGAAGGCTTAGCTGTTACAAAGCTAAGTTTTATTTTCAGAGAAAGCATTTTTAAAAAACCAACTTTATGGAGACATAATTTACGTGTGATGATTTGTACTCATCTAAAGCAGGCAATACAGTGAGTTCATTAAAAAAAACTAAGATCATGGCATCCAGTCCCATCACTTTGAGGCAAATAGGAGAAAAGTGGAAACAGAGGCAAATTTTATTTTCTTGGGTTCAAAGATCACCGCAGATAGCGACTGCGGCCACAAAATTAAGATACTTGCTCCTTGGAAGGAAAGTTGTAACAAACCTAGAGTATTAAAAAGTAGAGATGTTACTTTGCCAACAAAGTTCCATAGAATCAGAAGTACGGTTTTTCCAGTAGTCACGTACAGATGTGAGAACTAGACCATAAAGAAGGCTGAGCACCAAAGAATTGATGCTTTCGAACTGTGGTGCTGGAGAAGACTCCTGAGAGTCCCTTGGAATACCAGGAGATCAAACCAGTCCATCCTAAATTAAATCAACCTTGAATATTCATTGGAAGGACTGATGCTGAAGCTGAAGCTCCAATACTTTGGCCACCTGATGGGAAGAGCTGATTCATTAGAAATGACTCTGATGCTGGGAAAGATTGAAGAGAGGGGGACAAGAGAGGATGAGATGGCTGGATGGCATCACCGACTCGATGGACATGAGTGTGAGCAAGCTCTGGGAGACAGTGAAGGACAGGGAAGCCTGGCGTGCTGCAGTCCTTGGGGTTGCAAAGACTGGGACACGACTGAGGGACTGAACAACAACAGCTGTGAGTTCTGACATCACACCAGCAGACACTGAACACATCTCTGCTCTGCCGCTCGGCCCTCTAGTAAGTTCTCCCTCCACTCTCCCCCAAGCTGTGCTGTCACTAGACTGTCTGCACTTTCTACGGTTTTACACAGTGGGAAATCACACAGAACGTGCACGCCAACGTCTGCAGTCTTCCCTCAGCGGCTCTCTGAGGCTCTCAGCCGGCACTCGCCAACAGCGTGGGCCCTCTACTGCCAGCAGCGCTCCACAGCACGGGAACACCGGGTTTCGGGTACCTGTTCACGTGCTGACGGGGACCTGAGTCATTTCCAGTCTTTTCTTGTTATAAATAAAGCTGTCTGAACATTCAAAGCAGCCTTGTGGACCTGCCTCACTTCTGGGTAAGCTCCTGGGCGAGGAACTACAAGTCACATGGCAGCCGGACATCACAAGGAACCATCAACGTGAGAGGCGGGGCTGAGAGCCCCCGCTGCTCCGTCCCCACCTCACATGGTCCTGACACTTTAAAGGTGTAGCCATTCTAGCAGCCAGACCAGCGTGCTTTACTGTGGTCTGACACGCGATTTCCGTGAACACCTTTTCAGGTGCTCATTGGTCATTAGCCTGTCTCCTTTGCCGTGGGCTGTTTCTTGAGAAAATGAATAACCCATCCTGGGTGCACCCAGGCCCGACCCCAGGCCCTCCAGCCGCACAGCCTCTGCCCATTTCAGGCCGGGCTCCCCAGGCCCGTCTCCCTGCCCCGGGATCCTCACTAAGCAGGCTGTCAGCTTCCCCATGTCACTCTCCAGACACCACCACCTCTCCCATCCGGGCCCGCGTCTGTGCCTGTGCAGAGCGCTTCTCCCTTCTCAACTCCTCTTACAGCCAAGCCAACAAGACCCGGTGCCCATCCTCCATCACAGTTCTCATCACAGGGACCCATGGGCTTACTGCAGGGAAAATCGCCAGACTGTGAAAGAGGGGGGAGGAGGAGACAGGGGGACTGGTGGCCGGCTCAGCTCAGTCACTGGGTTCCCTCCACCCCCGCCTTCCACAGGCTCAACCCCAACTCTGCAGACGTGAGCCTAGAGAAAACTAACAGCAATGCAAATGTTTCCCACACAGAGCCACACAAATTATTCCTGTTCCTGGCAATGCAAAGGGCTCTGTCAGACAGGGAATACAAATTCCCTGAGGCAGGTTCATCTGAATCAGCTGCAACATCTTACTGGTTCCCTCTTTGAGTAACCAGTTAAGTGAAGTCACTGACATATGCTCACACGCGAGTCCTGACTTTACTTAACAGTGAGCATTACCAACTCAACGATCAATTCCGACTGCACTCCCCACGCTGTGCCTGGACTCTCCTGCTCCACCCAGGGCTCCACCTCTCTCGCAGCAGTGACCAGCCTCTGGTTCTCGGTCTACACTTTTCTTGCTCTTAGACAATGCACCTGAATTCCCACGGGGACTGAAAGAGGCGGCGGCACAGGCTCCTTCTCTGGTAACTTGCCTGCACACCTAAAACTCAGCGCCCTGCACGTGGCAGGCAACACAAAACAACTGGCGCTGCTAACAGATCACTGCTTTCATTTTTCTTTCTTAAAATTTCATTCCTCATCTAAGAGAACCAGCTTCCCCAGAGAAAACAGTCCCAGGCTCAGGCTTGCAGGGGAGGTGTTAAGTGAGCCCAAAGTACCGTGGTCCCAGGAGACACGGAGGCTTGAAAGACGGGGTGGGGGGCTTCTGAGAAGAGCTCCCTCCAGCAAGCGCTGAAAGCCAACACGAGGCGGAATGAGCCTGAAGGGAAAGGAGGCAGGGTCCTTTTCACAAACAAGCCAACAAACCAGCACTGAAGAAACAAGACCATTAGAAAAATCAGCACTGAATGAGCTGTGGGTGGACACAACAACAGCATCAAGCACAGATCATCAAATGTGAAAACCCCCAGGTGGAAGGTGGCGCCCTAAGAGAGGAGAGCCTGGGCCCGTGCAACGCAGAGAGAAGTCGTCAGCCGCACTTGGCCTCGCTGAGCACAGACACGCCTCAGGACGCGTCTGTGGTGTGAGGTGCTCGTCTCTCACACGCCCTGCTCCAAGGCAGTCTGGTTATACACGTTTAAACTGAATCGAGTGTGCCCCCATGCCAGCAACTCTCACGGGGCGCCACTGGACAGTGTCTGGAGACCTGCAGGGTCAAGTGGCTGCAGGCCAGGATCCTGGTGGCAAACACCGCACACGGGGCCACGCCCACCGCACACGGGGCCACGCCCACCAGAGGCTGCATCAGCCCCAACGGGACGAGGGGAGACCTGAGACCCCGTTGAAAGGAAACAGAGGAGATGAAGGAACCAAAGGGATGCTAAGGCCATCAAAACAGAGAAGATAAAGCTTTTGAGATAACTGAGGAAATGTGAATAGGGAGCAGATCACGACAGCAGAGAATTACCATTTGTTCTCTCAGAGGAGAAAATAGCACCGCAGTCCCCAGAATGCGCCTTCCCAGGACAAGTACGGGGAGCAGCGAGCGCCATGCTGTCTGCAGCCCCCTTCCACACGCGCCAGAAAAACAGCGCGCTGTGTGCGTGCAGACGGACAGAAAGCAAATGAGCAAATGGAACTTGAATCCAGGAGCACGATATACGGTGGTGCTGCCACTTTTCTCATGTCAGAAATTTTCCAAGACAGAAAGCTGGGGAAAACAAGCAGAAACTGCATTTGGATCTATCATCTATTAAAATTACTTGCTGGATGAATACCTTCAAAAGCACATTAAGGGCCACAAACTATAAGCCCAGGTCAAGAGAGCCCCAGACTCTGCTGCTCTGGGCGAGGGCATGCCTGACACCTCTGAGGGCTTGTGTGTAACAGAGGCCACGGCGCCCAGGCCCTCCTGTGGGGTGCAGGCGTCTACAGAGAAGGTCCACGGACCCCTGCTCCAGAGAATCAACGCACACAGTGTGTTTTTCAAAGGACGTTTTTCGAGAAATAAAAGGGGTTTGGGAAAAAAAAAAGATTTCCTGGGACTCTCGATCATCCACATTCTCTCTTTGGGGGTTTTCCACTTTGCCTCTAGTGCAGCTCAGGATCTGGAAAAGTCAGCTAACAGGCCTCATTCTGATATGAACCCTAAATAAACCTTACTACACGCAACTTCCAGAAAATTAGCTGAAAGGGTATTAAAGGCTCAGAATCATTTGAAAGTTGGTTACGGTGCAGACACCATCAAATTTTAGAAAAATGGTGAAGATGTTAATTTGCTTTTTCATTCAAGTGCTACTGCTCACATCACCTCAATGTGCTCTGTACCGAGTCCAGGACACAGGTCAGGAGAGCCTGATGAAAGGCCTGACCCTTCACCCGCAGGCAGTGACCCGGGGGCCTGGGATCAGTGACCATCAGCACAGAGACGGGCCTTTCAGCTGGCCTGTCCACTTGCCAAGCAACCAGATGCCTGACGTCCCACAGAGCGATTCCAGGCCGCACCTGGAAGAAAACATCCCCTGGAAGGTATGCTTCACTACATTTTACTTTCTAAAGAGAGGATCACGGGAGTAAAAACTAACACACATAACATTTCAGTCTTAAAAAAGAAAAAAAAAATCCAACAACAACAGGAAAACTACTAAGACACTGAAACACAAATGGTGTTTTTCTAGACGAGACCACCACGCCACCCGCGCTGGGGCGACATGGGTTTACCTGCAACAGAGGCTCATCAGCCTCTTTATTTGAAACAAGCATGTGAGTCTCTCAGATCCTTCCAACTGCTGGACAAACAGAGCACTGTGTTTAATCAGGTTCTGATACATCCATATCTGAAAGAGCAAAACATACAACTCGTTAGTCTGTAAAAAGTTAACTGTTTTCTAATTACATAACATGCCAAATGTCCTTAATTGGTAGACACAATCAAAATAATCAAAACGTGGTTAAGAAATTAATCTTCTAAGTCAAGGTTTTAGTGAGCAGGATACACACGTCCTGACTTTTCCATCCTAAAAAAGCACACCAGCACGAAGTTAAATTACTAAACACTAACAGTACTTGAAAACTCACATACACATGAAACAGAAACAGTTCACTTGCAAAATTTAGCAGTCCACAATAAAAACACTGAGAGTCAGTGTTAATCCTAAATTACAAAGGACAGCAGTTTCCTCGCATCCGTCTTCTCTAGCTTCCAGCACCGTTTCTGTGGATGCTCACCTCCCCAACCCTGTGAAATGCTGGTGGAAAAGGCCATCTTACAGCCTCACCACCTCCGATACAAGGCCAGGCGTGCAACAAGTCAGGTGAGAGGTGTGTCACAGCTAGATGCAGGAATCCCATCACAATGTTTGTACAAACCATCACAGCGTGCACTAAAATTACAGCTTTATTTGTCAATTATACTGCAGCATGCTTGAGGGGAGAAAAGGTCAGAGCCGTGGGGGGATGGCCTGAACCCCCACCGTCCTGGACATGACCAGTGATGGGGGCACAAGCTCAGCAAGCGTGGACTCAGACTTCCATCCAGCTCCACCCAGGAGCCTCTCTAGTGTGGACGCCGCTGCCATGAGTGACCGAAACACCACACCCAACAAGGAACCTCCTGGACTCGCTTTCTCTACAATATGTTGGTTGCTACCTGTTCATTTATCAACAGAAACAGCGACAATTAAGAGAGCCTCTCACGTGTGCCTGTCACGTTCAGTCTCCCCTTTGACAGGAAAACTTACTTAATATGAGATGTTATCAAAGTCTGAGTACAAGTGTTCTGCCTGGTAAATCCCCAGTGGGTCCAAAGTTGGTGGAAAGGAACTCGGAGACCCGGCCCAATTGTTCATCTGCCTACACAGAAGCTGTTGGAGCTGCGTGTCCGTATTTCCTCAGGAACCAACGTGACACAAGTGTTTCCTGCACTATCTGACATGCAGTGCATTCTAAAATTCATACTACCCGCGCAGTCCATTCATACTACCGCGCAGTCCATTCATACTACCACGCAGTCCATTCATACTACCCGTGCAGTCCAGTTTGTTCAGTCACTCAGTCATGTCCAACTCTTTGCTTTCCAGTGCAGTAAGTTGAAACCAGCAACCTGTAAAAAATCAAAGTCTACCTGTGCTTTTTGGCTGGCACTTACTGCTGTCTTCCTCGCAGTCACACATGTCATGAACTTATTCTTGGCTTTGTTGATCTGTATTTAAAAACTTATGTTGTGGAGTAGCTTCGTTAGCGTCTTAGTCTAAAAGAGTGAGAGGTTATTTGTTGTACTTGGATAATAATTCAAACAGGAGAAGATGAAGATTCAAGTAAAAGCAGCGTCTCTGGCCTTTCAGCCTGCTGCTCACCGCCCGGTCTGACTCTTCTCAGTGGCCTTGCAGAGCCCTGCTCTGTGCGTGAGTCACAGAGGTGTGCCCTCTTCTTGTTTGAACGCGTGCTGGAGCGCGCGGAAACCCTGCTGCACCCCCCGCCGCGCCGAGCACTGTGTCTGGAGGCAGTTCAGGTCAGTACACATGGATCTCCTGCACTTTAAAGCAGTTCTCTGTGAGCCTCCCTGTGACGAGCGTTCTGCAGTTACCTAGCTGTCATGTAGTTTAATGGCCATTTAGGTTGTTTTCGACTTTTTTTTGGTAATTGAAGCAGCATTGGGTGCATATACTTACATGTGTGCCGGTAACGTTTGCAGGTTAAATTGCTAGGAGGGTTGATCAAAGTCCGTGTACACTGTGAATTTTTATAGTGATTTGCAAACCGCCCTCTGAGGAGAGCACACCAGTGCATGAAGGCAGCTGCTGCCCGTCCTCGCCTCAGCCTGTTACCTGAGGGTAGATTTGCTAGTCAGGTTAAAGCCTGCCATTGCTTTTGTATTGCTTTTTTTCCCTAAAAATGAGTAGAGGATGTACTTTTATATATTTTGTATATGTGAACTCCTTTTTCAGATGTGTTTTTTGCATATATCTTGCCCCAGTTTTTAACCACAGTTTAAAACCATCAATTCTTCGGCGCTCAGCTTTCTTCACAGTCCAACTCTCACATCCATACATGACTACTGGAAAAACCATAGCTTTGATTTTAGAGCCCCCCAAAATAAAGTCTCTCACTGTTTCCACTGTTTCCCCACCTATTTGCCATGAAGTGATGGGACCAGATGCCATGATCTTAGTTTTCTGAATGCTGAGTTTTAAGCCAACTTTTTCACTCTTCTCTTTCACTTTCATCACGAGGCTCTTTAGTTCTTTGCTTTCTGTCATAAGGGTGGTGTCATCTGGTATCAATATCTGAGGTTACTGATATTTCTCCCAGGCAATCCTGATTCCACCTTGTGCTTCATCCAGCCTAGCATTTTGCATGATGTACTCTGCATATAAGTTAAATAAGCAGGGTGACAATATACAGCCTTGACGAACTCCTTTCCCAATTTGGAACCAGTCTGTTGTTCCATGTCTGGTTCTAACTGTTGTTTCCTGACCTGCATACAGGTTTCTGAGGTCAGGTGGTCTGGTACTCCCACCTCGTAACCCATTAACAGATAACAGTAGAAGGTGTAGTAAACACTGTGACCTCTACCGGGCACCTGCAGGAACTGTAAGAATAAGGTTGTAAATACACTGGTCAAGTAATTATGGTTCAACAACATAAAGAAGCCCTCAAAGCGCTTTCTTTAACACTTCTTGGACTGCGTTTGTTTTTTTTTTTTTAAATTAAGGTACAACTGATGTTCCTGGAGGAGGAAATGGCAACTCCCTCCAGTATCCTTGCCTGAAACATCGCACAGGCAGAGGTGCCTGGAGGGCTGCGGTCCACGGAGTCTGGAAGAGTCAGACATGGCTGAGCACACGTGCAACACGGAAGTGATGGGCGATGTTACATAAGTTTCACGGGCACAACATAACGATTCAAGTGTTTAAAACTACACTCCACTTATAGTTATTATAAAATACTGGCTTTATTCCCTGTGCTGTGTGATGTATCTCTGGAGTGGACTGGACTTGGATATTGTTTTTAAATTTCTCTAGAAATGCACCAACATCATCATTCGCAAAGTTCTAAGGACATTAAATATCTGCTTTGCTTCACTTTTTTTTTTCTGCTTAACTCTTTTTTTTTTTTTTTTTACTAAATTCAGATATATAAACTTTCCTTATGCATCCTTTCTCAAGAAGTCAACTGAAGGTTTGTATCAATAAAACGAGGGAGTACACCAAGCAGGCGAAAAGGAGTGCAATCAGGAGAGAGGCTCTGAAACTGAAGAGAAGCGAAGTGAGTGTTCCCAGGGTGGCTGCACCATGGCCACAGCGCAGCAGGCTCCCGGGCGCACAGGACGCCTGGGGGGGGCGAGCGCCAGCGGCCTGACCGAGGGAAGCTGGAGGAGGACCCGACCCTCAGAGACCAAAGATGAGGACACAGAAGTGACACGATATTTAACTCCAGAGTGATTCAGGAAAGCTACACAAAAGAAAACACTGTTTTAGCAGAGAGCATATTTAGTCATGATAATAAAAAATAAGTCAAGGGAGTAGGTAGAGCCACATATGCTGTTTTGCACGGAGCACCTTAAATAAATAAACTCCCAATAGCGGTGTCACACCTGCTCTTAAGACAGGAATCAGGGAACCTGAAGATGGGGCAGGAGACCTACCCTCCACATATTATGCGACTGGTTTATTGTTCTTGCATTTTTGTTTGAAAACTGAATAAACCATCTGGTTCGTTTTTGTCGTATGAACCAGGTTTGAGGAGCTGGCTAATTCTAACTCTATGTAGGGCCATGGGGCCAGGCCACTGCATACCTAGAAACCACGCAGGACTGCTGACCGGACCTCGGGGCAGCCAGGGGCCGCTCTCCAAATGCAAGGGCGCTCTGGAGAGACACTCGACCCTCCTGACTGTCTCACCCCACAGACCCAGCGGCTGCGCTCCACGGCTGACCTTCAGTCTACGAGCGCGGGAAGGAGGGACGGTCTGCTCCGACAGAGCGCCGAGGCCCTGCTGCTGTGCATTTCTCATTCCTCTCCTCATTGGCCTCAGCCGAGAAAAGGTGCGTGTAAGGCAGCCACCTTCACCGCTCTCGAGGTGTTCCTCCCATGGCCCATCCCGGTTCAGAACAGGAAGCAGTGTGGGTGTTAGAACCAGAGCCCACCCCGGCAATGAAGCACCCTCCATCTCCTATACTTGAGTTTCACACAAGGGGGCTGCCAGTCGCACGGCTGGACCACGGAAAGCTGACCTTACACTGCAGACTCATCTTTCAAATTGAAACTTTTATTACAAATAAAGATTTCTAAGAATAAGTATGTATTCAACCTAATGATCACACAGGAATCTGTACTACCTCCTGGGAAACTGGACTCAGTGACAAGTTCTACTTTTTAAAAAGACTGAGCCAGTCATGGATGTCCCCCATTAATACACACCACTCATCACTGGTGACCTCACAACCTGTAAAGTGTGTTAAGTTATACAGTTACGTTCTGGGTGGCAGGCTCCGCGCTGAGCCTGGTGTGGACCGTGCACTCCGGACCACGGTGCACAGTGCGTGCACAGCACAGCACCCCGTTTCTTGTATCTGAATTTCCGTAATTAAAAAAAAAATGAAAAAGCCTACAGAAAATCGGTATCAACTTTAAGAGGAAAAACACATGATCACAAAGACAACCCATTGCCGCTGACCGCGGAGGTTCACAAGGAGAGCCATGCTGGAGGGCTGTCAGCCCAGTGAACCAAAAGCTGGAGAACATTCACACAAGGGTTAGAGAAAGCAGAGCCAACACTCACCAAGCGTTGTGAGTCTTCACTCTGTCTGTAAAAAAACAGAAGCTGCCGCACCAGGAGGGTAAGGTTGGGACCACTGGCAAGGGGAAAAGCGCCACCGGACTGGGACAGGCTGGCACAGCGGTCGAACGCACTCCTCTGGATGGAACACTGGAAACAGACCGAGACAGAGGGCGGCGTCAGTGCTCGTGGGGCCCGAGGCCTCCAGGGTCGCTGGGAGCACAGACCGAGCGCGAGGGCTACGCCACGCGGAGGTCACGGCTGGTCGCCTGGGGTGCAGCTGCTGCACACCCTCTACAGGGGTCACCGCCACCGTCCACTGTCATCTGTAGCCGTGGTTTGGCCTAGGTTTGTATTTCATAATTTAAAACCACCAAAAAACTCATCTAAACTAGTAAAATCACTTGTTGGGGAAAATACTATTATCCACATTAACTTTCTTTTTTTAAAAAAATTTTTTTATTGAAGGATAATTGCTTTACAGAATTGTTGTTTTCTGCACATTAACTTTTATTAAACAAGTACACACAAAAATGCACATAAAATGAATTTCAACTCTAAGAATCCAATGCTATATTCAAAATAAGTTTTCTCATGCCTAATTCCTTCTCAGTTTAAAAGCAAACTTACTTGTTGTTTTCTGTCTCTATAGCCTCGAATAAATGACTGGATAATTATTGCATTTTTCAATCTTCGCCTTTCTTCCTGAATAGCATAGGAAGGAAGAACAATTGGTCAGAATCAGTGAAAATGACATATACTAGTTAAGACTACACACCACAAAATCCACTCTTTGAAACATACCATTCACCAATTTCTAATATATTCAAAGTTGTACAGTCATGCCCACTGTCTACTTTCAGAACATTTTCATCACTTGGCCCCATAAAACCCCTGAACCGCTGGCCATCAGTCACCCCTCACTCTCTGTCCCACCCCATCCCTCCACCCTGCCCTGCTGCTGCTAAGTCGCGTCAGTCGTGTCTGACTCTGTGTGACCCCAGAGACTGCAGCCCACCAGGCTCCCCCATCCCTGGGATTCTCCAGGCAAGAACACTGGAGTGGGTTGCCATTTCCTTCTCCAGTGCATGAAAGTGAAAAGTGAAAGTGAAGTCGCTCAGTCGGGTCCGACTCTAGCGACCCCATGGACTGCAGCCCACCAGGCTTCTCTGTCCACGGGATTTTCTAGGCAAGAGTACTGGAGTGGGGTGCCATTGCCTTCTCCGCCACCCTGCCCTGGCAACCACTAATCAACTTTCTATCTCCATGGAACTCTACTCTGGACGCTACACACAAGCAAACCATAATACGCAGCCCCTGAACCTGCATGTGGGCCCCCCATGTGCCTGCACTCAGAGACAGTCCAGTGGTATCACACAGCAACCTGCCAGGCGAGTGCCACTCCTGTTTCAAAGACACAGAGACTCTACTCTCCATAGAGACTAGGGATGCCAAAAGATACGCGTCAGAAAGCAAACGCAGGTGTGACAGGAAAACCGGTGCTCTGTCTTAGCACGCAACGCCACCTCACAGCCTCCCTGAATGGCACCTACAGGCGTGAACGGCACACACACACTCATAAAGTCACACCGTCAGGCCACAAAAGTGCACTTTCTGAGCTTGAGATGGTTATGAGGGAACCCCTGAGCTTGAACCAATTCTAAGGGTACTTGATGATAAACTCATAACTCATCCCAGGCATTTTCAACACATTCATTTTTGTTCATTCAGTTGTTAACTAGGGAGGAAGTCTCAGTAACACTCTAGTTCTCTGGCAGGTGTACCGGAAACAGATCAGCCCTCACAAGGCCTCAAGGTCGGCCTGCAACCAGCTTATCCCCCCTCAGTTAAAGGGGGTTTACTGTCCCACTCCCTACTGCCTGCCAGAAACAAATGCAATGCTCTCCGAAAAGAAGAGGTCACATTCTAGAACCTGAACGCATCATTCTGGTTAGAACATACGATGCCCAGTATTCAACCAAAATAACCAGGCAAAAGACAAGAATTTAAAATCAAGAGGACAAACAACACAAACAAACCCACAGGAATTCCAAATACTGGAGTTTAAACATTATCTTTAAAAATCTAAAATTATGTTCAAGAAATTAAAAGACAAGAGAACTGGTAAATAAAAGAATCAAATAAAATTCTAGAACTGAAATAAAAACTGGAATTCAGAACTCAGTGGATGTATTTAATAATCAGACATCACTAAAAGAGGTAATTTGTAAATCAGAAGTTAGAGAAGAGACTAGCCAAATCAAAGCATAGATATTCAAAAGGATAAACATACAGAGAAGAGGACATAGCGTGAAGGTCACATTACATCTGTAATGTGAGCCCAAGGGGAGGAGGAGGAGGAGAGGGGAGCTGGAGCAGAAGCACCGCAGGGAGCGAGGGCTGCCTGAGCGCTCCAGAGAAGGGCAGACGAGCAGAGCAGAGCAGCAACCAGTGCACCGGCTTCCCTGGTGGCTCGGCCGGTGAAGAGCCCTCCCGCAGAGCAGGAGACCGGGCTTTGAACCCTGGGTCACAGGGATTCTTGGGAGGAGGGAATGGCTACCCACTAGGTGTCCTTTTCTTGTTTTTCAGTATACTTTTCTTGTTTGGGCAGTGACCCTCAAGGGAGGGCAATTTCACCACCAAGGAAGCATTCGGTGATTTCTGGAGACATCTGCAGTTGTCCCAGTGTGGGGAGGGAGGGTTGTGGCATCTGCTGGAGAAGGCCCTATGTATGTATATGTGACATAACATGTATCTGCATGTATGTTAAACTTCAGAAACCATTCCGGACCTGTTGATTTTATGGTGCATCATCTACTCTGGAACCAAAGTAGAGGCCAAGGGATGGGCTAGCCCTGCAGTATGTGGGCAAGTGCCCGACAAGGCACCGCCTGGCCCAGGACCTACATCAGCAGCCCGGAGGCAGGGAGATCCTGCCCCAGCGTCCTTGCACCTGCGGCCCCCTGGCCCAGGAGGCTCTTGTTCCAGCTGCCGCAGCATTCCTGCTCCGTCCTCAGGAGGCCCTTGTTCCAGCTGCCCAGCGTTCCTGCTCCGTCCTCAGGAGGCTCTTGTTCCAGCTGCCGCAGCGTTCCTGCTCCGTCCTCCAGGACTTCACTCAGCTCTGACGAGCTCAGAGACGCCGTCCCTCAACACCGACAGCAGGCCCTCCGGGTCCCCCTGCAGGACCCTGCCTCACACCTGCGGTCCACGCCCAGCAGGAACACTGTCTCGTCTTATCCCCACCCACACACCCAGCCGGCAGAACACTACCTGGGCCGGGACACGAGCTCTCAATACGTGTGTGTTAAAGGAATGCATGACTTATTAAAAACGAAACAAGAAACTACCCAGAAAAGCAGGCCACAGGATACCACACTGCTGATGAGTCAACAAGGCAAAGCCATTTTAAGAAACTGTCTCCGAAGACGAAATGTAAAATAGACTGGAACAAAAGGGGTCCCTAGCCCCTTTCGTGTATTCAGCTTCTTCACAAACACACAAACAGTGCACACAACCTGCATTCACAGGGAGTCTTCTCCTACTTGGTAAAACACGAACATACTCCAAGACTTTCTACCGCTTCTGGAAGCCACACCACAAGCAACCACATGAACCGAAAGTCTATGTCCTCCCCACTCTGGAAACTGCTCTTTTAAGCCCATCTTTTCTACATTCTTTTAGCCCATCTACATTAGATGACTCACCATACAATCAACAAATCCAGAATGGTTTCAGAAGTTTAACATACATACAAATACGTGTTATGTCACATATACATACACTTATCTATGTGTATCAAACAGTAAAAGCAGGGCTTAGCTAAACGCTATGGAGACGGCTTGTCGACAGGGACTGTTACACACTGCTTACCTCCCTCTTTCTTCTTTCTTCCTGAGTACGATGTAAAAGAGAAGCCTTTTCTTCCTAAACACAAAAACAGAGAAAAGACAAAGGGTGTAATTTCAAATTCTAAAATGCTCTCATACAAAAATTACAGAATGCTGTGACCCAAAAGAATTCTAGAGATCATCCAATCCAACTGTCTGACGATAAGAAATCCCAGGCACAGGGGTTAAATGGCCCCTCCCCCAGGCCACCCCACCCCCAGGCCACATATCAAGTCAAATTTATAACGCTAGTCGTTTTCTAAGAACAGAATCTCATTTCTTCACACACACACACACGTTAGTGCGAGTGAAGCCGGCAGGTGTGAGGAAGGTGAGCACGATGTCAGCGCCCGCCTGTGAGCTCACACCAGGCTCTGCGAGAGCACCAGGGGCAAGGCCAGGCCAACACAGGACCTCCCGTGGTGTTTCCAACAGCTCTGTATGTGACTGTACTATTATCTCAACAAAAATGTCAATGAAAAACTCAACTTTTCATTGTTACCAGAGTTTTAAAAAATTATTTTCATCATAAGTAAAACTGCATTCTAACCAAAATTAGGTGATATGCGGAAGGAACTGAAATAATAAATGGGAAAGTTAAATGTTTCAAAGAAAAACACTTACAGGCAACTCGCCCCAGAACAGTTTCCGTCCTTACTGCAAGGGCGTTTGATTTTTGTGAATTTAATCCAAAATTAAAGGTCCAAGATCTTAACATACAAATCATTAGAAAAATTAATAAACTTAAATTTGTTAACACATACAGCTCATCAGAATAGTGTCAGTAAGCAAGCAATGAGCCAAATTAAAATTAACTTTGATATGTGAAGGAATACACAATGTGTAGAACAAAAGTTTCTCAATGACAAAATTGACAGCCAAAGAAATAAATCCTCCAGATATTTTCCACTATAGAAAATTTCATTTCTTGGATTCAAATAAAAAAAAACCTTTAAAGCTACCACGTCAAAGGTCAGAAAAATATTTTATTTTTAACTGATTAACTAAAAAGAGGAAGGGGAATGGAAAAACCTAAAGCAAAAAGTACAAAGTTACAATGCTCAGAATTACGGAAAGGGTCTAGATAAAAATACAACCATACTTCTAGTTATTCTCTTAATTTGTGAATAGGAGTGTTAAGTATACATCTGTAATTTTTCTTCTCCTCCCTTTGCCCAGATTTAATGTATATTCATTACTTGGGTACAACTAAAGAGCCAAGATTTCTTAAAATGCTGTTACAACTACGAGAAAATATACTTAAAGCCATGTTTTACCTTTTAAAAAAGGTACATGTCAACAAAACAGTCACCAAATTGACTTCACATGTGAGCTGCAGCATCATTAACCTAAATGCCCGGGGGTGAGGGGTCGAGGGCTAGGCCTGTCTCTTACCACCCGTTCACTTCCACTGGCTTCAATGTCCAGCACATGCAGGGATTTAATAAATCCCTACAAAATGAATGAACAAACATTTCTTTAGGTGAAGCAAAGACGTCTAAAGAGGGGAGTAACCGTTAACAGCTGAAAAGCACTTCTAACCGCCTGCAGCACGGCACGGAGGCTGCAGTGTCGCAAAGTCGCAACAGGCACCAGTCACCCAAAAGCGTACCTGGGCGCTGACTGAACACTAGCGTGTCTTAGAAATTCCATTAGGTCTGAAGCACAGGATACAAGAGGGTGATGAACACCCAGAGGCACGCCGAGAGCGAGCGTCCTTCCCTCCAAAGACCTGCACGTGAAAACCGCTGGACACAGGGCACTGTACGGGCGGGAAGGGCACGTCCTCACGCCCATGCTCAAGAGCTACAGAGTGAAGTGAGACTCGCGCAGGCGCGCCCGGGCCTTTGGGATCTCATGGACGGCAGGTGGCCAGGCTTCTGTCCCTGGAATTCTCCAGGCAAGAATGCTGGAGTGGGTTGGCATTTCCTTCTCCAAGAACTACAAAGATTCCTACTTAAAACAGCTCATTTCAAACACTGTAAAATAAGCACAGCCAGCAAACCCACAGTTCTGGACACACATACACAGACCCTGACATGTGATCTCAACCATAAAATTGTAGTTTAAAAAACGTGAGGCCTTTCAAAGAGCACTCACGCTCCCTAAATGCTTTACAGAGGAGACAGCGGCCTGCCAAGCCCACAGGACACGCCAGCCGCACGGGACGCGCCAGCCGCCACCAACACAGAGCCCTCTGCCCGCACACGGGCCCCACGCGTGGAAGAGAGCCGCAGGCGCTCCACACCCTGGACCTGGTCAGCCCAGGTGTCCTCAGAATAACCAATGAGCTTCAAGAACTGTTATTTTCCCTGTTTATGGACGACAAAAGTGAGGTTCAGAGAAGTAGAGCCAAGATCTGGACTCAGGAAGGGTCTGGAGCCTCAGCCATTCAGCCGTGGACTATTTACTCTGAAAAAGAACATTAAGTATGATCATATTATTTTACATTTTGAGAAAAATTTAAAAATCTTTTGTCTTTGTAAGACATACATAATTTGGAAGATCAATCAGAAAGGAGCCTGAGGAGAAGGAGGCCACAGAAAAAAACTAGAGTCGCCAAAACTGGGCCTGAGTTCAGAAGGGACGGGGTGGGAGGGCAGGAGGGCTCGAGAAAGGTCCAGAGAAGGGGAAATGGGCAGTGGGAGGCCGGGAGGAAGGCTGCCCTGAGCGCAGTCAGCTCACAGAGAGAGAGAGAGAGAAGCGTAACAGCAGGGAGGTGACGTCCAGAAAGCAGGCCCACCGCCAGACCGCACGCCTCAGCGGGCACCGAGCTCGCAGGGGACCGGAGCTGCCACCTGCCAGCTCAGACACAGTCCGTGTTCAAAAGACGTTCAAATGAGAGGCACGCAAGAGGAATCTACTCACTTAACAGATACTCGCCGAGTCCCGTGTCACGCGAGGCAGTGGCTATTTTAAAGTGATACAGGAGCACAGTTCGCTGGACGCAGAAGTGGCCTGTCCACTGCGACCCACTGTGGCCGGACTTGCTTCTGGACAACAGCGATAAAGACAGCAGATGCCGGCTCCCCCGGGGCACACGTCTCAACACATGTGGGCGCCCCTGACAGCTCAGAGACCACGCACGAGAAAAGGTGGATTCCAGAGCTGCCTTGGAAGGATGTGCTCCGGAGGGTAACGAGATGGACCGCGTCACAGCAGAGGCGGTGTGGTCAAACAGCGGCTGCTCTTCCCCCACGTCCCCCGACCATCTCTGGGGGCCGCCTCCCGCAGAGCGAGCCCCTCAAGCCTCTGTCGCCCTGCCCTCCTCTCACCTGGCCTTCCCCCTTGACCCCGACGCGTACACGTGACAAGTGCCCCCTTGCCTCAGGTGAGGCTCAGCTTAAACGCCACCTCTCCCAGGAGGGCAGACCAGCGCCTCCCCTGCCCCGCTGCCCATCAACAGGGAGACCGCGGGCACACAACACTCACAAACACGCTCCAGCGCACAGGCGTGCTATGCAGCATGCAGACCACGGCTGTATCTGCAGTCAGGACCCCGAGGCCACACGGGCAGCACCCTCAAAGGTGTGGCCGCCAGATGGCGAGGACGCTCGCCCTTCAGCAGGTGGAGCCACACAGGGCCAGCGGCCGGGTGGGGGGTGGGGGGTGGCCTCTCCAGAGAGGAGCAGAAAGTAAGAAAGCAAGACGAGTCCCATGGCCTGAGAAGGCAAGCAATGGCCACAGTGCGCCAAGGGGCTTCCCTGCTGGCTCAGCTGGCATAGAATCCGCCTGCAATGCAGGAGACCCTGGTTCGATCCCTGGGTTGGGATGATCCCCTGGAGAAGGGAAAGGCTACCCACTCCAGTATCCTTGGGCTTCCCTTGTCTCAGCTGGTAAAGAATCCACCTGCAATGCAGGAGACCTGGGTTCAATCCCTGGGTTGGGAACATCCCCTGGAGAAGGGAACAGCTACCCACTCCAGTATTCTGGCCTGGAGAATTCCATGGACTGTACAGTCCATGGGGTCGCAAAGAATCGGACACGACCACACGACTTTCAGTTTCACAGTATGTCAGGCCCAGTGGTCAGGCAGGGAAAAATAAAGGCACAAGCCAGACCCTAACTCACAATTCTGAGTGCCTGCACGTGGCCTGGAACAGTAAATAACCATCAGCTTGTGAAAGTGAAATTTCACCACACTGCTAAGAGAGTAAACCAGCAAGCCTGCTACCATGCACAGGCGAGTTAGGGTCCAGGACCCACACCAGCGACCTGGGCCTCAGCTGGAGCAGCAGTCCACCCCGGGCACACGCTCTGGGGCGGGCCTGCCTACCACACCCGAACAGACATCCTAGCTCAACTTCTCTATCGAGTGCTGAATAAACACAATCATGTTTTTAAACGTTCTCTCATGTCCCCCCTGGGAACACCGCACTCCACACCCCGGGGCAAACTCTGAGCTGCCCCGACAGGCTCCAGCAGGGGCAGGCAAGGCACGGGGACGGGGCCTCCAGGGAGACAGGAAGCAAAGCGCATGAGTCAGCGCACAGTGTGCAACAGCTGAGAGGCCCAAGTAAATGACGTCATATCCCTACGTCTTCACATCAAGACAGACTCCTGACGGACCTGAGGTTTGCACACATACAGAGCACTGTAAAAATACGGGAGGATGACACGAGCATTGTTCTTAAACGCTCGGTGTGAAGGAAGACCTCTCTAAGGAAGAAACGCCACTCCACACGCTAAATCTATGGTACTGTTTGTCATTAACTTATTTAAGAATTATAAGTTTGATCCCATAAAAATTAAAACTTTATACACAGAAAAACATTATATCCAAGGTTTAAGAAGGTGACAGTGGAAATATCTGTAACGCTGCAAAACCGCTATTTGTAAAAGCTCTCAAAAGTAATTTTAAAATATCAATCATTAGGAAATAAAAACGTATTTTAAACATAACTTCATTTTTACTCATTTTTAGGGGAAAAAAGCAATACAAAAGCAATGGCAGGCTTTAACCTGACTAGCAAATCTACCCTCAGGTAACAGGCTGAGGCGAGGACGGGCAGCAGCTGCCTTCATGCACTGGTGTGCTCTCCTCAGAGGGCGGTTTGCAAATCACTATAAAAATTCACAGTGTACACGGACTTTGATCAACCCTCCTAGCAATTTAACCTGCAAACGTTACCGGCACACATGTAAGTATATGCACCCAATGCTGCTTCAATTACCAAAAAAAAGTCGAAAACAACCTAAATGGCCATTAAACTACATGACAGCTAGGTAACTGCAGAACGCTCGTCACAGGGAGGCTCACAGAGAACTGCTTTAAAGTGCAGGAGATCCATGTGTACTGACCTGAACTGCCTCCAGACACAGTGCTCGGCGCGGCGGGGGGTGCAGCAGGGTTTCCGCGCGCTCCAGCACGCGTTCAAACAAGAAGAGGGCACACCTCTGTGACTCACGCACAGAGCAGGGCTCTGCAAGGCCACTGAGAAGAGTCAGACCGGGCGGTGAGCAGCAGGCTGAAAGGCCAGAGACGCTGCTTTTACTTGAATCTTCATCTTCTCCTGTTTGAATTATTATCCAAGTACAACAAATAACCTCTCACTCTTTTAGACTAAGACGCTAACGAAGCTACTCCACAACATAAGTTTTTAAATACAGATCAACAAAGCCAAGAATAAGTTCATGACATGTGTGACTGCGAGGAAGACAGCAGTAAGTGCCAGCCAAAAAGCACAGGTAGACTTTGATTTTTTACAGGTTGCTGGTTTCAACTTACTGCACTGGAAAGCATCCTTTCCCTTTCAGCATCTACGGGCCTGGATAAGTCAGGGATCCCAGCAGCAGTTACACACTCGATTTACAAAAAGCACTCAACCAGGCAGTGACCAACCCTCCTGTCCTATCGCAGACCTGCTGCTCTCAGCGCCACTCTCTCACCTCCACAGCGGGGACGCTAACCCTTTCATCAATAAGTAAACAAGAGCAAACCACAGCGGACTTCTCTATTTGACCTTTGACCTTCAGGCACATTATCTGCTCTGAAGATTAAATATGGCCAAACTTCACAAATACCATTAATGAAGTTTTTTTTCAAGGGGAAAAAAATGCTTTCGAACTTCATGCAAATGAATTTAGTGGTAACAAAATGAACTTTTAAAAAAAAGTCATATAGAGTTTAAAGTAGATTTCATTAACCATCAGAATTTTTAAAAAATGCATAGTCAAAAATTTGACTATAGGTTAAACTAAGTTTACATAACATGACAATTTACATAAAGACAAACACTCAAACTGACTGCTAACCACTTAAAAAGAACTTCAGCATGTTTATTAATACCTTTATTTTAAAAAATAACGTGAGATCTTCTGTTTTATCTATATGGGCTATTTTCTACTAGAAATTTACCCCATTTACTAATATAAACAGACTCAGTCTTACATCTGTTTCAAGTTATGCACGAACAATACTAATACTTTTACATAATTTGAAGAATATTCAAGTAAAATACTTTGAGTTAATTAAAATTAACAGAAGTTTCATGAATAATGTACAACCTATGATCTCTGGATTTTTCCTTCTTTTATAGACCTATAAGAAAAAACCTTTATGAAAGATACAATGGCGACTAGCTTCACACACAGGCAAACACAATCAAAGGGGCAAAAAACACAGTCATAGGTGCTCCCTCTGGCAGCACGTATCTTAAAACTGGGGGCTTCCCTGGGGGCTCAGACAGTACAGAATCTGCCTGCAACGCAGGAGACTGGGTTCGATCCCTGGGTCAGGAAGAGCTCCTGGAGAAGGAAATGGTAACCCACTCCAGTACTCTTGCCTGGAGAATTCCATGGACAGAGGAGCCTGGCGGGCTACAGTCCATAGGGTCGCAGAGAGTCGGGCACGACTGAGCAACGAACACTTTCACATCCTAAAACTGGAACAAAATAGAGTGACAAATTACGAAAATCACATTTATAAAACAATGCACTATGAGCCCCACTTCAAAATCTACATAGAAAAAAGGCATTTATGCTGACTTAAAAATAAAATTTATGCTCATTTAAAGTACCACAATAAAATGTAACAGTGTATATTCCATTACAGTAAATTCCAAAAGACCTGCTGTTCTTACACCAGAACTGTGTGGTAGTTACGGCAGTTGCACTAGCAAAAGCCTAGAAACAACCGGCACAAGTCCATCCAACCAACAGAAAAGTGGTCGTGGGATATCACGCATCCACGAAGAGAAGCTGCACATCAAGGTGCTGGCGCGGAGTCGCCACTTGGACACTGTGCTGAGGAGAAGAGCAGCTCTCCTGGTGGTTTAAAATGTCAGGGGGACGTGTTTATCTATATTTACTCTAGTTTTGGAAACCCTGAGGAAGCTGGTAATAATTTTGGAAAGCCTGAGGAAGCTGGTAACAGTGGGGAAGTTTGGGATCTTAGTGAGAGGAAGGCTTCATTATATATGCCCTTTAGAATAATCTGTTTTAAAAACTTTTTCCAATTTAAAAAAAGAAACTTTTTCAGGGCCACTGACTGGAGATTAGAGACGGAAACATCATCAGACTTAATGAAGGTGAGTGATAATCTAAACACCTCATTAGCAAGAATTATGACTTTCTCATTACGAAGTTTCAGAAACAGAAGCCCAGAAAAGACGAGGAACTATGTTGCAGACAACTGGTTACAGAGATCAGCATTTTGTCAAGTCCCCATTATACTTTTTACAGTTTCACCTTCCACAGTAAAGATGGGCTACGAGCTGTGCTGCCTGCTAACCCACTAGGGTTGCCAACACTCCTTCTAAAGTTAAAGGGAACATCTCTTACAACTGCCATCAAAAAATCAACTCAAAAAGACACAGGACTGCTAAAGCCACCCTTCCAGTGCCTGCAAGACAGGGTCCTCACCTTGCTGAACAGTGAAAGGAAAGCTTACGCAAAGCTTTAGAAACAACACAAGACATGCAGGCTACACAACATCCAGACCAGGGCTCACATACTTGACCTTCGTGCTTTTCACCAAATGACCCGAGTCTATGAGCCCTGATTCCTACCTCCGCAGGCTGCTAGCGTCTCTGCATCACAGAGTAGGAGTCAGGAAGAAGCAAGAGCACACAGCAAGCAGGCACACAGACCGAGATACGGCCCGGCTTATGGCCATGAACAAGCAGAAAAGCAGAAACCCCTGGAAAGCGCCCTCGGAGGCCAAGGCTGCCTGCCGCAGCCCTCTGTGACCTGCACACGCAGCTGCTTAGGCAGCAGGGCTGCGCAGCCCAAGGGACATGCCAAAGTCGACGTGCACACGGAGACCGAACAATCCAGCTTCTTTCTGAAATCTATCCTCAAAATAATTATAAACCACTGCCTAAAAAGATGTTCACAACAGGAGAAAAATAAATTACTGCTGCTGCTCCTAAGTCGCTTCAGTCGTGTCCGACTCTGTGTGACCCCATAGACGGCAGCCCACAAGGCTCCCCCGTCCCTGGGATTCTCCAGGCAAGAACACTGGAGTGGGTTACCATTTCCTTCTCCAATGCATGAAAGTGAAAAGTGAAAGTGAAGTCGCTCAGTCGTGTCCAACTCTTAGCGACCCCATGGACTGCAGCCTACCAGGCTCCTCCGTCCACGGGATTTTCCAGGCAAGAGTACTAAAGTGGGGTGCCATTGCCTTCTCCGGAAATAATCTACAAGCCCCAAAATAAAGCATGAACACAAACACTTCATACACAGCTCATACAGAGAACATGCACGGTAATTTTTTTTTATAGGAGTCTGTTTTTTAATTAAAAAAAAAAAAAAAAAAAACACCTCTTAATTCACGTTTGGCTATGCGGACCCTTTGCTGCCACACGGGCTCTTCTCTAGTTGCGCTGCGCGGGCTTCAGCAGTTGTGGCTCCCAGGCCCAGGGCAGAGGCTCGGGCATTGGGGCACATGGGCTTAGTCGCTCTGCAGCATGTAATTTCAGAAAACAGACTGAACAACTGGACCCTACGCTTTGGGGGAGTATATATGAATGCCTCGTGGTCAGTCCACAGGACAGAGTCTCAGCTACAGCAAATAAAACCACAAAACCAGTACCAAAGGTCGGAGGCCCTCCAACAAGCCCCAGTTCCCCAGGGAGCTCTGCTCTATGGCCTCTGGGTCAGAACTACTGTCTGCACTCACAGACACGCAGACGCGCATTCTGGCTGGCCACGCCGCTCTGTTGGTCCTCTGAACGCCAGCGTCCCTCGGAGTTCTGTCCTGAGCCCATGTGTCTTCTCGGCAGAACACTTTCCAGCACATCATGCAATTTCAACTACCTACTGATGGGCCAGCGGAGTGGACTCCCAGCCTCTCCCTGAAGCTGCTCCTGCCAACTGCACATCCCCAGCATTTCACAGAGCACGTCCTAGGGACTCCTCAGCGCCTCGATCATGTCCACTCCTGTCACCCCAGACTGACACCTGATGTGCCTGCCGCGGGTCCCCGCAGATCTCATCAACTCTAGCTCCTCACCAGCGCTGGAGCCCTCCCCTAGGGGCTAGCCACCTGCCTCAGGCCCCCACTACTCTGTGCAACTACAGAAGCTTCTCACCTGGGGTCCGGCCCTGCACCGCCCCCGAGGGACGAGCTCCTCACGGGCCCCCTTTGTGAGCTGGCCCGACTGCCGTCCCCCCAGCCTCGTCTCTGTAAGTGACAGCTACTTTCTCATGGTTGGACAACCCTGCCCATGGCTTCTCACTGGTGGCAACAACGTTCAATCAGAAACCTGGCAAGAACCCAGCCCAGCAGAGCCGAGGGCACCAACACGGGCTCGAGGGCAGGTCGAGGGGCAGGTACTCGAGGAGGAGGAGAACTAGCTTCCGCCTTGCATCCTCGCACCAGACTGCCCAAGGCAGAAATACACTTTCTGTCCTCTCTTACTTCACCCTCTCCCCCAGGCTGCCCTGTGACCGTCAAGATTCCCAAATCACTCACTCCCCAGTATATTCCCCGCTGTGCTCCAAAGGTGGCTGGATTAAAAAGGTAAATGATCTAAGTGAATTCAAACTGCTGCAAATAAATGACAGCCCTTCCTGCTTCTAAGGCTTTTTTGAGGAAGATGGCTAACTCCTAACAATTCAGGTCAGACTCTGCAGGTACGCCTGTTTTCGAGCAGCATAAGGTAACAGCTCAGTCAGGAAGCCTTGCCTGGGGGAAAGGAATTTTTAGTCCGTTCCCTAGTTCACCAGTTTGCTCTGCTGTTCCCAGTTCACCAGTTTCTTTCCTTCTTACAGCTCCACACTGGTGGGCTTCACCTAAAGCTCGGACTGGACCATCAAACAGGGCAGAAGGGACAATGCCTGATGCTCAGGACGCTCCCCAACAGGCACTGCACGTTCTCCCTGCTCTCCTGCGCCACTAGCTATGGGGAAGCCAGCTGCCGTGTCAGGAGCACGGTCAAACAGCCCTGAAGACATCCAAGGGGCAGGGAACGGACACCTCCCACCAAGACCCAGCTCCAACCTCCAGGCACAGACACGAGCCAGCCCCGGAACGGAGCCCCCAGCACCAAACAATGGCTTCCTGGTTTCCAAAGCCTAGGCCTCCGAGAGACTGCCGCACCAGCCCTCAGGTATCTGGCCCCACAGAGAGCGAAACCGCACTGCTTTAAGCCACTAGATGCAGAAACAGACAACCAGACCTTCACTCACTGGAAATTAAGAGACTGGTGAAGCGAGAGATCATGACCGTTCAGATGAACACAATGTAAACGGAGTACTGTTTTGCAATCTAGTTTCCATTAAAAATGACATTCTGATACAGATGATGAACAGACATCAGTCAGTAATAAGTAAAACTCCCAGATCATGACCGCTTTAAACAGCTGTACAGCACTCCACTGTACTGTTACATCACCATCTGTCTAACAGATCTCCTACTGTTAGACATTTAGGCTGTTTCGAATTTTTCAATAACACAAGCAATGCCACAACCGTCGGCTCTTCTTTCCCAGGCATCTATGCCGGACGCCTGTTACATCGCTTTATTAGAATACATCTCTAAAAACAGAACTGCTGGATTTAGCAGGGCCGCGCCTGTTTGTGACTCTGGGTACTTGCTGTTAAACTGTGCCCCAGGTAGACCGTGCCAATTCATGCTGCCACCCACACCTCCACAGGTACTTCCATCTTTAGTTCGGTCAGCACTGAAGGCGATGGACTCTGGGACACTGGACTGAAGTGCCTGCTCCTGCCCTCGTGCTCACAGGTGGCAGAGGAGACGGAACGTGTGAAGAGGCCGTGGTCGGAGAACAAGTCGTGGGCAAAGAATAACACACTTAACTTCCAAACTCCTAGGTGCCCGCATTCTTTGAAGTTATAAGAAAAAGGGAAAATCACAGAGGAAAACTCTTCACTGCTTTTGCAATAACCTCTTTTGAGGGCTCTTCTACAGTCCTATGAGATGACTAGTTTATTACCTTAGTTAAGAGACTTGGTTGGCAACTAACTCTATAACTCCAGAAAATCAGGGCACACAAGTGTGCAAAGTCAGACAGGACAAGGGAAGGCAAGCGAGGCAGGTGCCGGACACGCTGAAGGAGGTGCTCACTCTCAGGACCAGGCAGCCCCTGGAGTCCGCCTTAAGCCCTGCGCCTGCGCCCCCAGTCAGCGCCTCCTTGATGCTGTTCCCCAAGTCTGCTGGTCGCCTCAGCCTTTGAGGCCCAAAGACAACTCATCAAAGTCTCAGCCCTTCCATTCTGCTTACTGTCCCTGAGAACTAGACCAAGAACTTCTGACTTTATCTGCGACAGGGAACTCAGATTTCTGGTCTCATACGTGAAAGCTACAGATAATCACATTCAAGAGGACAGACTGGGGCCAGTGGGAAAAACGGTAAGGTAATAATATCAGTCCTGACAGTAAATTTTAAAATCTGATCTTGGAAATCATTCTGCTTCCCTTGAGTCAGGCCTGTAAGAGACAGCTTACACCGCAATGCAATGTACACAGAGTACAGAACAACACAGTGTCAGCTTTTCAAAGTGAAACAGCACATGTTCTTAAGTTAAAATATTTACGGTAAGACCTTCAATTATACAACAGAGGGCATTTGTATAAAGCTAACCAGAGGGCTTGCAGTCTTAAGAGCAGTCTAGACTCAGGCACAGAGAAGGCAATGGCACCCCACTCCCGTACTCCTGCCTGGAAAACCCCATGGACGGAGGAGCCTAGTGGGCTGCAGTCCATGGGGTCGCTAAGAGTCAGACACGACTGAGCAACTTCACTTTCACTTTCCACTTTCACGCATTGGAGAAGGAAATGGCAACCCACTCCAGTGTTCTTGCCTGGAGAATCCCAGGGACGGGGGAGCCTGGTGGGCTGCCGTCTATGGGGTCGCACGGAGTCAGAGACGACTGAAGCGACTTAGCAGCAGCAGCCGCAGCACCAGACTTAGGCAAAGGTGACGCTAAAATCCCAGCAGCGGGCTTCGGGAAGCTCTACAGTAAAACCTGCTCTGTGAACCAGCGGCACCCTAACACCCAAACCAGAAAAAGATATCACAGGAGGTGAAACCTACAGACAGTTCTCCCCTGAACACAGGCCAAGAACCCCCAAATAAAACACTATGAACTGAATGCAACAATGTATAAAAAGAATTATATATCACAACCAAGTGGGACTTATGCTAGGTATGCAGGGCAGGTTTAGCGTTTATTAGGTTGGTGTAAAAGTAATTGCAGTTTTGGGCCATACATTTTAAATTGTTGTAACTAGGCTCAAACACATCTTTATTAATCAAAACAGGAACCATTACAATCAACACATTTTTGCCAAAAAGAAATAACTGTTTTCCATAGCAAAAAAATCCATGCTTGGGGATTCGACGAACTCTTGGAAGGCATTTTCTGCATCCTGCTGGTTGTGGAAGCATTTTCGCTGCCAACAGTTGTTGAGACGTTTGAAGAAGTGGTAGCAGGTGAGCGAGAGGTCGGGCGAATGTGGAGGACGAGGCAAAACTTTGCAGCTCAATCTGGTCAATGTCTGACGTGTTGCTTGTGCGACGGGCGGCCAGGCACTGCGGGGAGAAGAGGCGGGCCCTTTCTGTTGCCCAGCGCCGGCTGCGGTGTTCAGTGCATCTCATCCACCTGCTGAGCGCACTTCTCAGATGCGATGGTTTCGCCAGGATTCAGACTCCAGCAAATCCATCACAGGTGCAGTCAGTCAGACAGGCAGACCACCAAACAGTGACCAGGACCTTTTTTTTGGTGCCAGTTTGGCTTTGGGAAGTGTTTTGGAGCTTCTTCTTGGTCCAAATACTGAGCTGGTCATCGCTAGTTAGTTGTATAAAATCCACTTTTCATGGCAAGCCAAAATCCAATCAAGAAATGGTTACTTGTTGTTGCACAGAATAAGAGAAGATGACATTTCAAAACAACAATTTTTTTGATTTGCAGTCAGCTCATGAGGGGCTTCCCTGGTGGCTCAGACAGTAAAGAATCCGCCTGCAATGCAGGAGACCTGGGTTCGATCCCTGGGTTGGAAAGATCCCCTGGAGGAGGGCCTGACAACCCACTCCAGTATTCTTGCCTGGAGAATCCCGTGCACAGAGGAGCCTGGAGGGACTGCTGTCCACGGGGTCGCAGAGAGTCAGACACGACTGAGCGACTAAGCACACACACAGCGCGTGAGGTGCTCACTTATCGAGCTTTCTCAACTTCGAGGATCCTCTCAGCCAGTCACGGTCAACTTCTGATGAGCAGCTACTGCGCTCCTCGTCTACAAGGCTCTGGGCAGCTTCTGGTTCTTTTGCAGAAAGCACTGTACATTTGTTAGCAGTTCCTCTGCCAAATGCATTGTTGATGTTGTGAGTTGTTTCTGCAGCTTTATGAAGCATTTTGAACTCTAATTAAAAGAAAATCACTCAAATTTGCTTTTTGTCTAATGTCATTTCCCTAATCTAAAATAAATATAAAACTGCAAGTAATGAGTTGTTAGTGAAAAAACATAAGACTTAAATGATGCATAACACAGACACATTTAAGAATGCATTCTAATACCAAATGGCAAAGTTCAACAATGCAAAACTGCAATTACTTTTGCACCAACCTAATAAAACCTATAAACCATTATAACAACAGACTAAAGAAAAAGCATATAATCACACCAGTGCTCAGCTCCTCAGTCACATCCAACTCTGTGACCCCAGGGACGGCAGCCCGCCAGGCACTCTGTCCATGGTATTTCCGAAGCAAGAACACTGGAGCGGGCTGCCATTTCCTACTTCAGGGACCCTCCCTGATGCAGGGATTGAACCCATGTCTTCTGTGTCCTGCACTGATAGGCAGATTCTTTCCCACTAGCATCCTGTAGGAAGCAACCCCTCCAGGGGCTGCTCTTTTGATTTACACATTCAACACAATCCCAGTCAAAACCAGTAAATCCATACAACACAGAGAACACAGCCAATACTGCAGGGAACCATGGTAGCGGTGTTAGTTGCTAAGTTGTATCTGACTCTCTAGACCCCGTGGACTACAGCCCACCAGGCTCCTCTGTCCATAGGATTCTCCAGGCAAGAATACTGGAGTGGGCTGCCATTTCCTTCTCCAATATCAACCATAAATGGAGCATAACCTTTAATAACTGTGAATTACTGTACATCTGCAATTTATGTAATATTGTTCATTTAACTATACTTAAAAAAACCTGATGTAACAAATACTTAAAACACAATGGTTTGTTTTAAAGAAAGGAAAAAAAAAGCAGAGTACGTTACTTTGTGATTATCAACAAAGTGACTCTAAGGTTGCTATGAAAGGGCAAAAGACTCAAAAAAGCCAACACGATGCTGAAGAAAAATATGAACAAAGTCAGAGGACTAACACTACCCAACTCTGAGACTTACTTTAAAGCTCCAGAAATCAAGACAATGTGGCACTGGCAAAAACAGAGCCAAACAAACCAAAAAACCCCCAGACAGACAAAGAGATCCATGAACCAGAATACCAAGCCCAGAAACAGACACACAATTGAACCAACTGATCTTTGACAAGAGCAAAGACAATCCAATGGAGAAAGAACAGCTTTTCAACAAACGTGCTGAAACTGGACATTCACATGCCAAAACAGAAAAAACGGCACCCCACTCCAGTACTCCTGCCTGGTAAATCCCATGGACGGAGGAGCCTGGTAGGCTGCATCCATGGGGTCTCAAAGAGTCGGACATGACTGAGTGACTTCATTTTTTTTCACTTTCATGCATTGGAGAAGGAAATGGCAACCCACTCCAGTGTTCTTGCCTGGAGAATCCCGGGGACAGGGAGCCTGGTGGGCTGCCGTCTATGGGGTCGCACAGAGTCGGACACGACTGAAGCGACTTAGCAGCAGCAGCAGCAGACACAGACCTTAACACAGTTCACAAAAATTACCCCAAAATGGATCATAGACGAAAAGGTAAAATACAGAATTATAAAACTACTAGAAGTTAACACAGGAGAAAAGCCAGGTGACATTCTGTTTGGCATGACTTTTTTTAAAAAAGAATTTGATTTATTTTTTGGCTATGCTGGCTCTTTGCTGCTTCACAAGCTTTTCTCTAGTTTCGGCAAGTGGGGGCTACTCTCCAGTTGCCCCGCGTGGGCCGCTCACTGCAGCGGCTTCTCCTGTCGTGGAGCACGGGCTCTAGGGTGCGCAGGCTTCGGCAGCTGCAGCGCGAAGGCACAGCAGTTGTGGTTCCCGGGCCACAGAGCACAGGCTTAGCACTCGTGGCTCGTGGGCTTGGTCGCGCCGAGGCGTGTGGGACCCTCCCAGACCAGGGATCGAACCCATGCCTCCTGCATCAGCAGGCAGGTTCTTTACCTCTGAGCCGCCAGGGAAGCCCTGGCATGACTTTTTAGATGCAACACAAGACAATTCATGCAAGAAAAAAACTGATAAAACTGGACTTCACTACAATTAAGAACTTCTGCTCTGCAAAAGACAGTATTAAGAAAATGAGAAGAGAAGTTAAAAACTGGGGCAAGATATATGCAAAAAACACATCTGAAAAAGGAGTTCACATATACAAAATATATAAAAGTACATTAAAAATGTATGTAAGAAACTCTTAAAACTTAACAGTAAGAAAACAACCTGATTAAAATATAGAATAAAGACCTGAACAGACACCTCAACAAAGCAGCTAGATGGTAAGTAAGCACCTATGAAAAGACGCTCCGCGTCACGTGTCATCAGGGAAATGGGAACTAAAGCGGCGAGGCCCACCACACACCCACCAGAAAGGCCACATGTGAACCTCCAACACCAAACGCCGACAAGGACGTGGAGTAACAGGAGCCCCCACTGCTGGTGAAACGCAAAACGGGACGGCCACTCTGGAGAAGACGGCAACCACTGCGGTATTCCTGCCTGGAGGATCCATGGACAGAGGAGCCCGGCGGGCTGAAGATCATGGTTTTGCAAAGAGTCGGACATGCCTGAGGTGACTCGGCACGAACGCAGAGCCACTTTGGAAGACAGTTTTTCAGTCAACTACAAAACTGAACGCAATCTTATCAGACAATCCAGCAATCCCACTCCTTGATATCCACCCAAAGGAGTGGAACACCATATCCACGCAGGGCCTGCACGTGGATGTCGACGGCAGCTTTATTCACAACTGATGCTAAAACTTGGAAGCAACCGAGATGTGCTTCCGAAGGTGAAGGGACGAACGAACTGTGGTCCATCCAGACAACGGGGTATAATTCAACAACTGGGGAGGGGGAGAAGCTATCAGGCCACAACAGGGACTTCCCTAGTGGCCCAGTGGTTAAGCCTCCGCCTTCCAATGCAGGTGCAAGGGTTTGATCCCTGGTTGGGGGACTAAGGTCCCACATGATGTGGGGTGCATCCAGAAAAAAAAATTAGACCACAAAAGACATGGAACAACCTTAGAAGAAAATTCCTAAATTCAAGGAACCAGTTTCAAAAGATCAAAACCCACAGAATGTACAACACCTACAGTGAGCTCTGATATAAGCTGACTTAACAATAATGTATCAACATCAATCCATCAATTGTAGCAAATGTACCACGTAACAGCAAGATGGAGGAGATGAGACAGGAAACAAAGGCGCTGCAGAGAGGTAGTGTGTGAGAACTCCCTGTACTTTCCCAGCAGTTTTTTCTGCAAGCGTACAACTGCTCTAATAAAATAGTTTGCTAACAGAAAATAAGGTTTTAAAAAAATCAAGCTATCAAAGCTCACAAAAAGGCAAGGAAGAACCGTGCATGCATTTAAGCATGCTGCTAAGTGAAAGAAGCCAGCTGAAAAGACTACACACTGTACGATTCCAACTACACGACATCCTAGAAGTGCAAACCTACGGTGACAGGAAAAAGGTTGCTGGAGGCCAGAGATGGGGTGGGGGGGGGGGGGGCGGCGGCGCAGGGAAAGCACGGGATAAGGGAGATGAACAGGGAAAGCACAGGGCAACAAACTATGCTCTATGACACTGCAATGGAGGATACAAGTCATTATACACGTCAGAACCCACTTAATGCGACACAAAGAATGAACTTTAATGTATTGATATTGGTTTATCAATGCAACAAATGAACTGCACCAGGGCAAGATGTAGTGAACTTTCAGATGTACAAGGTGGATTTAGAAAAGGTAAAGGAACCAGATATCAAGTTGCCAACATCCATTGGATCATACAGAAGGCTAGTGCATTCCAGAACAACATCTACGTCTGCTTCATTGGCTAAACTAAGGCCTTTGACTGTGTGGATCACCACAAACTGTGGAAAATTGTTAAAGAGATGGGAATACCAGACCACCTGACCTGCCTCCTGAGAAATCTGTATGCAGGTCAAGATGCAACAGTGAGAACCAGAAACAGAACAGACTGGTGCAAAATTGAGAAAGGAGTCTGTCAAGGCTGTATATTGTCACCCTGCTTATTTAACTTCTATGCAGAGTACATCATGCGAAATCCTGGGCTGGATGAAACACAAGCAGGAACTGAGATCACGAGGAGAAACATCAACAACCTCAGATATGCAGATGATATGTGCAGAAAGAGGAACTACAGAGCCTCTTTTATCAAGAAGGTAAAAGAGGAGCGTGAAAAACCTGGCCTGAAACTCAACATTCAAAAAACTAAGATAATGGCATCTGGTCCCATCACTTCATGGCAAATAAAAGGGGGAAAAGTGGAAACAGTGACAGACTTTATTTTCTGGGCTCCAAAGTCACTGCAGGCAGTCAGTGCAGCCATGAAAGTAAAGACACTTGCTCCTTGGAGGAAAAGCTATGACCAACCTAGACAGTATGTTAAAAAGCAGAGACATCACTTTGCTGACAAAGGTCCATCTAGCCAAAGCCATGGTTCTTCCATTAGTCATGTACAGATGTGAGAATTGGACCATAAAGGCTGAGCACCAAAGAATTGATGCTTTTGAACTGTGGTGTTGGAGAAGACTCAAGAGTCCCTTGGACTGCAAGGATATCCAACCAGTCCATCCTAAAGGAAATCAACCCTGAATATTCACTGGGAGGACTGATGCTGAAGCTCCAATACTCTGGCCATCTGATGGCAAGACCCAACTCATTGGAAAAGACCCTGATGCTGGCAAAGACCTGATGGCAGGAGGAGAAGGGGAAGACAGAGGATGAGATGGTTAGATGGCATCACTGACTCAACAGACATGAGTTTGAGCAAACTCTGGGAGATGATGAAGGACAGGGAAGCCTGGTACGCTACAGTCCATGGGGTGGCTAAGAGTTGGACACGACTGAGAGACTGAATAACAAGGCAAGATGCTAATAACAGCAGATTTCTAAACCTATAATCAAATGACCTCTAAGATATTCTTCTATGCACTACTGAGAAAAGAAAAAAATACTGCCAATAACTGTGTCACGTTACCAAGCTGTACTCTGACTTCAGAAATACTAAGTGGAAACCATGGTGACTTAGCACCAGAGGAATCCAGTATACACTGACACACACAAACCCTCCCACCCACCGGGAATGCTTGCTTCCCACCCACCCTCGTTCGACCCTCCAAGACCAAGCCCACTAACTCTGTCCTTTCCCGAGTCAGCTCCAAGGGAAATCCAGAATGTGGTACTTACTCTCTCTATGGTTATTTAAGGTTTAACTACATAAGTCTTATCTCCCCAACAAGATTACAAGGAGGGCATGAACTTTTCCTTACAATGTTTCAGATCCTTCAAAGAACCTTCACAAATAAATATATTAAATATTCATTTAATTTGAAGGAAAAATTTATATTCACTCAAAAAGTGGCAACTATTCAGTTTCCACTAAGCTTAAGAAAGAAGAGAAAGGACTTAAGTTGCAGAGAAAGAGAATTAAAGAAAATAAGCAAATTTGGGTGCTCAGATATCATTTAGTTGTTAGGAAACAAAATCAAAACAACAATGAAACTACATACCCACCAGAACAACAGAAGAATTTTCATATTAAAAGGACTGACAATACTAAGTGCTGGCAAGAAGCGGAGCCCCTGAAACCCTCAGACGCTGCAGGTCTGCCTTCGAGGGGACAGGGCAGAGCGCACTAGAGCTAAACCCAAGTGCAATGTGCGGCCAGCACGTGAGAGCAGGTGTCCACCCAGAGACTCACACAGCAAACGTGGGCCAACTGTGCTACGTTCAGACAATGCATCAAAGTAAGACAATGGGCTCCACCTCTCAGAGCACTGAGCCACAAGAAGCCAGCTCCAAAAAGAGGGGACTGATTCCAAGCACAGGAAGCTCAACAGGCAGAATTACTCTGTGGTAATAAAGGTGAAAACAGGAGATATCTCTGGGTTGTTGTTCAGTCACAAAGTCATTTCAACTCTTTTCAACCCCATGGACTGCAGCACGCCAGGCTTTCCTGTTTTTCACTCTCTTCCAGATTTTGGTCAAACTCATGTCCATTGAGTCAGTGATGCCATGCAACCATCTCATCCTCTGTCATCCCCTTCTCCTCCTGCCCTCAATCTTTCCCAGCATCAGGGTCTTTTCCAATGAGTTGGCTCTTGGCATCAGGTGGCAAAGTACTGGAGTTTCAGCTTCAGCATCAGTCCTCCCAGTAAATGTTCAGCGTTGATTTCCTTTAGGGTTGACTGGTTTGATCTCCTTGATGTCCAAGGGACTCTCAAGAGTCTTCTGCAACACCACAGTTCAAAAGCATCAATTCTTTGGCGCTCAGCCTTCTTTACAGTCCAATTCTCACATCTGTATATGACTACTGGAAAAACCATAGCTTTGGCTAGATGAACATTTGTCAGCAAAGTGAAGTTTCTGCTTTTTAACATGCTGTCTAGGTTTGTCATAGCTTTTCCTCTAAGGAGCAAGCATCTTTTAATTTCATGGCTGTACTGACCATCCACAGTGATTCTGGAGCCTAGAAAATAAAATCTGTCACTGTTGCTACTTTTTCCCCTTGTATTTGCCATGAAATGATGGGACCAGATGCCATGATCTTAGTTTTTTGAATGCTGAGTTTCAAGCCAGCTTTTTCATTCTCCTCTTTTACCCTCTTGATAACAGAGGCTCTTCAGTTCCTCTTCACTTTCTGCCATTAGAGTGGTATCATTTGCATATCTGAGTTGTTGATGTTTCTCCTGGTAATCTTGATTCCAACTTATACCTCATTTAGTCCGACATTTCACATGATGTACTCTGCATAGAAGCTAAATAAGGAGGGTGACAATATACAGCCTTGAGCGAACGCCCTTCTCAATTTTTGAAGCAGTCCATTGTTCCATGTCTGGTTCTCACTGTTGCTTCCTGACCTGCGCACTGGTTTCTCAGGAAGCAGGTAAGGTCTGGTATTCCCATCTCTTTAAGAACTTTCCAGTTTGTTGTGATCCACACAGTCAAAGGCTTTAGCTTAGTCAGTGAAGCAGTAGACGTTTTTCTGGAATTTGCTTGCTTTTTATATGATGCAACGGATGTTGGCAGTTTGATCTCTGGTTCCTCTGCCTTTTCTAAATCTAACTTGTACATCTGGAGTTTCTTGGTTCACATATTGTTGTGCCCATCCTTGAATGAAACGTTCCCTATCTCTGGACAGGAGGGCTTGGAATGGAAGGATGCCGAAGGCAGCCTCTGGAATGCTGGGCACGTGATCTGATGGGACTGGTGGGCCCCAAGGTGTGTTCACATGTAAAAATCCTTCAAGCAGAACATACAGTTAATTCCCCACCCAGATTCCATCACCCAACCACTTGAGAGTTACTGATACCTCTCAGAAGAACTGCACTCTCACCCACGCCAGGGGCGGCCTGCAGACAATGAGTAAGTGATACAAGAAGGGGCAAGTCTGTGATGCCAGCTGCACTCCAAAGCTACCGGCGGGATTGGCTAAAGCTGGACTGCAACCCTGGTCCCCTGACCTCTGCTCTTCCTTCACTCCACTCGTACAAGGATTTCCTCCTCAGGCTTCTAGTGGATGGGGCCTAAGATACAGACACTTAATGTTTGTGCCTTGACTGTATGTTAAGTCTAAACCTCAAAGAAAAAGGGGATAAAAGGGGAAAGGAAAAAAAAAACCTGTTTCACACAGTTGAAACGCCAGATACACAATCTCCTCTTGAGATTCTGATTTTCCTCAGAGACGAGATGTGTTACCTGGTGAGAGAACAGGATCAGCACCCGATAGGATCTGCAGGGTACTCGTCGGTACTGAAGTCACAAGGTTGTACAGAACTGAAGGGACATGGATTCTCAGGCGGTGACCTACAGCCAGGCCACATGGCCGTGCAGTCACGCAATGGCTCTTTATCCCACCTGAAAACTAACTCTGGCCCACAGGGTCTTCAAGGCCCCTTCCAAGGGCAGAAATCCTTTGGTCTCACCTGGAATTTTCATGAATAGCCAAGCCCGAATATGGCCCATGCCAGCCCTGCCACACTTCAACACGTACCCTGTTCTGCAGCCAGCTACATTCAACCAATCACCATCTTGCAAAACCCAAAGCCTGAAAACTATCAACACGCTTCTCTTCCCAACTCGCTGCTGGGATCCCATCCTCCGCCCTCAGAAATGAGCACATACATACCCCCGTGTGTGCTCAGTCTTGTCTGACTCTTTTGTGACTCCATGGGTTGTAGCCCACCAGGCTTCCTCTGTCTGTGGAATTTTCTAGGCAAGAATACCGGATTGTGTAGCCATTCCCTTTTCCAGGGGATCTTCTTGACCCAAAGACTGAATCCAAGTCTCTTGTATCTTCTGCATTAGCAGGCAGATTCTTTACCACTATGCCACCTGGGAAACCCACATACACTCACAGTACAATTTAAAACAGGTATCTTTACACTGAGCAATCACTTTAGAGTCACAAGTCGACCCAGTCGCAAATGTAACAAACAATACGTTAGTATAGAAGAAAAAAATACACGAAGCATTTAAAGACCATTTTAGAAAACTATGTAGTAAACAGCTAATTATACTCACTTGAACTTTCCAAACACTCTAAGTAGGGAGGACCACACTTTATTTTCAGCCTGATAAAACTAAAACAGGCAGAAAAGGGATTCAGTCAAGTAGTGGAAAGCAAGCAAATGAAACAACGCTGATGCTGAGCTGCTTACCAGCAATTCCAGCCAATCAGCAGATGCCAGTCATCAGAGAGGACAGCAGAGTAGTCTGTCCACTCTTACTCTCAACTGCTATCCCAAGAATAACTGTCAATCCTAAAAGAAATCAACCCTGGATGTTCACTGGAAGGACTGATGCTGAAGCTGAACCTCAATACTTTGGCCACCTGATGCGAAAAGCTGACTCATTAGAAAAGACCCTCATGCTGGGAAAGACTGAAGGCGGGAGAAAGGGACGACAGAGGATGTGATGGTTGGATGGCATCGGGGAGATAGTGAAGGACAGGGAAGCCTGGCGTGTGGCAGTCCATCGGGTCATAAAGGGCTGGACAAGACTAACAACAAAAACAACTATCATAACAGAAAATAAGTTCTAGAGTCTCTCCAGAAATGTTTCCAAAGGGTTGCTGAAGAATAATTTTCATGCTCTTGGATTCAAACACACGGCCAAAGTCGAGGAGTACGCCTCAATTTCAGAGATTGTCGTCAAGAACGAACACATCCTGCTCACCTCCTACAACAGAGGAGAACTCCATAAAAGCAGTCACCACCAGATGTCAAGGCTGACAAAGTATCCAAAGCTCATTTCGGAAAGAAACACTGTGTCCCTGGCCCCGAGTTTTTCAGCATCTAAATGTGAAGGGCCGTCCACCCTCAGCATCCTCGCAGCTCCTGGGCGATCCCGGCGCACACGGCCCCGGCAACCATCAGCCTTCCTCCCGGACCCGGTGTGACCCTGGGGGTGACCCCGCCGCCGGGCCGGAGGGACGCACGCGCCCCGCCCCCGCCCGGCCCCGAGGCGCCGCCGCTCGCAGGCCGCTCTTACCTTCCGGCTCGCGCCTCCCAGGGACACCTTGGGCCTGGTTTTGAAGTCCCCCTCAAAACTAAACATCTTTACAGCCTATCCCATTGGGGGACCCGACCCAGAGAGCGCGGGCGGCGAGCGGGCGCCGGGGGAGTGCCCCGGCGGGGACGAGGCCGCGCCGGGCAGGGACCCCGCGCCCGCCGGCGTGCTGTCCGCTCGGCCTGCCCTGGGTGGGGGGGTGGCGACACAGGGGGCGGCCCTCGGCCACCGCCGCTCCCCTCATCCACGCCTCGCCGCCACTCCGGCCGAGCCCGAGCGCCAGCGGGGGCCGCGGACCCCTCACTCACACCCAGAGCGGCCGCTGTGAGGAAAGATGGCCGCCGCCGCCGCTGCTGTGCGCCGCCCCGTCGGCGTGCGCGCGCCCGGCACGGACGCCGCCGCGCCGCTCCCGGCGCCCGGCTCGCGTGCGCGCGCCCGTGTTGACGGCGCCGCGGAGCGTGGGAAGAACCCGCGGGGCCCGGCGCTTTGGCGGGAGGGGCGAAGGGCGGGGCCGGGGCCTTGAGGGGCGGGAGCTGGTGAGGGGCGGGGGCCAGGGGCCGGGGGAGGGGGCCAGGGGCCGGGGGAGGGGGCCAGGGGCCGGGGGAGGGGGCCGGGGGCGGGGCTGGGGCGCGTCGCTGCAGCGCAGGTGCGGGGGCAGGGAGCGCCCCCAGCAGGTGCTGCGGGGCAGAGGGCGCTGTCCAAGGGGTGCTGAAGCGTCCCGCGTGCACAGTGCTCCGGGGCCGGCTTCGTGGGCGCCTGCGTCCCGAAGCTGGACTCGGATTCCGTGTGTGCACTTTTCTGGGAAGCCGACTCCAGGCTTTTTGTAAGATACCAGGCTTGACTGATATGAGAGGGAAAGATCAGCTTTATTACTTAACGCCCTTAGAGAGTGCATCACTAAACGTTGTGACCTAGTTATGTGCGGACTTAGTACACACATATACACCTATATATCACACACGCACAGATAGAAGCATGTAGCACATACACAGCATGAAAGTATATCATGTACACATACATACTCTTACATAAATGTCAAAAGCACGTCAATATATACACAAGTACATATGTACATATATAAACATATACATACAAACGTATAATATATACAGAGAAATAGATATCGCATCAGATCAGATCAGATCAGTCGCTCAGTCGTGTCTGACTCTTTGCGACCCCATGAATCGCAGCACTCCAGGCCTCCCTGTCCATCACCAACTCCCGGAGTTCACTCAGACTCACGTCCATCGAGTCAGTGATGCCATCCAGCCATCTCATCCTCTGTCGTCCCCTTCTCCTCCTGCCCCCAATCCTTCCCAGCATCCGAGTCTTTTCCAATGAGTCAACTCTTCCCATGAGGTGGCCAAAGTACTGGAGTTTCAGCTTTAGCATCATTCCTTCCAAAGAAATCCCATACACACATATATACCAGATACATATATACATTTCATATACACGCAAGTAAAATCAAAATCGTAAAATCTAATACTTCCATTTCTATGCGAGATGCACTGTTTTCTTTTATTCTGTCCTCTTTTTTTAATACTAGCTGCAAACCACTAAGTACATTTCACAACCCTCTAATGGGTTTCAATCTTAGCTTGAAAAATTCTGCCATGTACATAGACAGACAGACACACAAACATATATATATATATATAATGAGAATTAGGTCACAATAGGATCAAAAAACTTTGAAAGTCAATGATAGTGTGGCTTCTCAGTTAATGTATAAGCTACTCTGATATGTCAAGAAATCCTTGATTCATCAAATATGTCCAAATTGTATCAATTTTTAAATTGTACAGATTTTGTAAATAAACTGTCACTTTTTTTGAACCTGTCAGATGACAAAGATTTAAAATATTGATAATATCCGTTCTGTGTCCTCAGTGAGTCTGCTCTGAGGTCTCAGGTTCTGCCCCAAATGAACTCTTCCAAGGTCCAGGCCACACGAGGAGCAGGGGACCATTTCACCAGGACACCAAACTTGGTTCTCCACTTCAGCTTTGTTGGTAATTAAGGGTATTTTTCAAATTTTCTGAATTGTCTATCTTAGCTTCCTATCATTGTTGTAACAAATTACCATAAACTTAGTGGCTTAAACAGCATGAACATATTGTCTTATGGTTCTGGAGGTCCGAAGTCTCTCTGGGCTAAAATCTAGGGGTCTACAGGGTTGCGCCCCTCCTGGGGATGGGACAGGCTATAATTTATTATCTCACCATTTCCCTGTAGTTTGGCACTTAGGCTAACTCCATTTTGTCGTTGTTAAAATTATACTTCAGGAACATGCTTGCATACAGGAATGAGTTCTTTCTGCAGGAAAGACACCCTAAAGCACTGCGGCTGGGTTGTAGGGCCGCAGGCTTAGCTCTGATGGGGTCTGTTCCCTGCTGCCCCCAGAGGATACACAGCCTCTCCTCCAGCTGTGTACATGCTGGCTCCAGAGACCCTGGAGTCGGTCCAAGAGAACATGTGTTAAATTAACACCAAGGCCACTGTAGGCCCGAGGCTGGAAATTCACTCCTTTTACCATCCCACGCTGTCCAGTGCAGTTCCTCAGATCTCGTGCAATGAGGCTAAGTGATCACAGTCAGAATCTCTGATGATAAAATACCAAGGTAATTCCAATGAATAAAGCGACGAAGAAATATACAGAAAATTTTGTCCCAAAGTGGAGATGGTAGTTACTGATGGGAGGAGACCTGACGTGGAAGGAGATGACTGGCAATGTTGTTTCTCAATCTGCATAGTCTTTCCAGGCTTGTCTTTAAAGTGTTGATATATGTTTAATATGCTTTCTATGTGTATAATAATTTTAATGATGAATTTCTTTCAGAAAAAGAAGTTTAATTATCTTTGTTCAGGCTGCTTTGATAGAATACCACAGACTGGGTGGCTTATGAAAAATGGAAATTTATCTCCCACAGTCTGGAGGCTGGAAGTCCCCGATCAGGCCTGGCGGATTCGGTGTCACGGAGGACTCACTTCCTGGCTGATCACTAGTGCCTTCCCTCTGTGTCTTCCTGTCGGGGAGGGGACAGGGAGCTCTGGGGTGGGGGCGTTGCTTTTACAAGGACCCTCATCCCCATTCAGGAGGGCTCTACCTTCGTGACCTCATCACCGCTCAACACCATCACACTGGAGGTTACGACTCAACACGTGAATTTAGGGTGAGGGGGACGCAGTCCGTAACATTCATTAATACAGCAGCAACAGTAAAATACCCTAAATTTAAACACATACTCCTCTTCCATTATCATATTTCAGGCAACATTAGAGGACAAAAATTAAATCTCTTTGCAAGATTAAATCCAGAGGTGAAAAGGTCCAAAAGAATCAAAATGTGAAAAAACGGACAGAAATGAAGGGAGAAATTGACGATTTGAGAATATCAGTTGTAGGCTTCAGACACCCACTTTGAATGCTGGCCAGAACATCTAGACAAAAGATCAACAAGCAATGAAGATTCTAAAGCCGCTCTTAGCAATTTGACCCCCAGACTGTGGGGTACGCCCGCTTCCCACAGCAGAGTGCCTCCTCTGCCCAGGGGTACCCGGAGCATACGCTGGGCCCTTCGGCAAAAAGTCAGAACTACAAACGGTGTCCTCCAACCACAGTGGGATGAAATCAGAGATTCTAGACAGGAAAAAACCAGGACTCTCACCAATGTGGAAATTAGCTTCTAAGTAGCCCCAGCATCAAAGAAGAAATCAGAAGGGAAACCAGAAGCGAGTGCAAATTGTCATGAGAGACGTGGCCCAGAGCAGGGGCTCAAGGGCATTTAAGAGGTGGGTGGAAAATTCTTAAAGTTCACAGATGAGCCGCGTGCAGAGTCGACGCAGCGAGCTCTCAGTTCCTATGAGGCGTGTAACCATTGCAGCATCCGGAGCAATGGGTCGCTTGCTCAAACACCTGGCAAACGCTGCTTTTCACAAAGTGGCCCCACACGCTGCTGCACTCTGCCCGCCACACTTTGCCATGGCCAGGCTGGCTGGAGGGCCGTTCTCTCCCAGTCCACGGATCCAAGACCCCAAATCTCTCCACGCTTCCCCAAGCCCTGCCTCCCTGTGCTGGATGCCCAGCTCAGCCTGTGACATTGGCTGACGGGGGCTCTGGGCTATTCCGAGGCGTGGTGGCCCTCCGCCTGTGGCCCCCACTGCAGAGGATTCCTGCTCCCCCACTACGGATCCAGCTGAGAGTCCCGAGCTAAAGCCTCTATGGGAGTTGCCGTGGGGTACCCAGGAACTCTTCCCTCTGTCTGTCCTCCACCCAACACAGTCCACACCGTGAGCTGAAGCCAGGCCAGCTGCCGGCTGGCCCTCCTACCAAGAGCCCTAGTGCGGTGGCTAAGATGTCCTTCCAGCAGGGCCAGAGTGAAGAGTCTTACGTATTAAAGGCCCAGACACATGGCCTTCACCTGTGGGCAAACCCCCCATCATCAGCAGCCACCCTCATGGGCCAACACTTTGTGTGGCCCCCAGTGAGCATTCTCTCCCCACAGGCAGTGAAGAGCCAGCTGATGTGCGGTGTGAGCAATGCCATCCTGGTGGGCCCTGGCTCAGTGTGGTGCCCCAAACCCCGGGGGGCCCATGCCCTGCCAGGGCCCCACACAGGCAGGGCCCTGTAGTCAAGGCCTAAGTCATGCTCCCAGGCCTCAGAGGTGCCTTACAGCCTGATGTAGAGACCAGGGGCTCCTGGAGAGAGGAGTCCAGGCCAGTGGTGGACGTGGAGGGACAGGGTGTGGGTCAAGCCAAGGCTGGCAGGAGTCATGGGGTTGGAGGCAAGAGTTGGGTAGAGAGAGCTCAGGAAGGCTGATTCCACACTCTCAGACTGGCATTCGTCAGCGGTGACCCTTTTTCTTTTTATCATGAAGCTCCTTTTAAAAATACATATGTTTATTTATGTATTTCCAGCCACAGGACTGGAAAAGGTCAGTTTTCATTCCAATCCCAAAGAAAGACAATGCCAAAGAATGCTCAAACTACCACACAGTTGCATTCATCTCACACGAGGTTAAGGCATCTACCTGCAATGCGGGAGACCTGGGTTCAATCCCTGGGTCGGGAAGATCCCCTGGAGAAGGAAATGGCAACCCGCTCCAGTATTCTTGCCTGGAGAATCCCATGGACGGAGGAGCCTGGTGGGCTACAGTCCACGGGGTCGCAAAGAGTCAGACACGACTGAGCGACTTCACTCACTCACTCACTCACACGCTAGTAAAGTAACAGTCAAAATTCTCCAAGCCAGGCTTCAACAGTACGAGAAACGTGAACTTTCAGATGTTCAAGCTGGATTTAGAAAAGGCAGAGGAACCAGAGATCAAATTGCCAATATCCAGTAGATCATTGAAAAAACAAGAGAGTTCCAGAAAAACATCTACTTCTGGCTTATTGACTATGCCAAAGCCTTTGACTGTGTGGATCACAATAAACTGTGGAAAATTCTGAAAGAGATGGAAATACCAGACCACCTGACCTGCCTCTTGGGAAGTCTATATGCAGGTCAGGAAGCAACAGTTAGAACTGGACATGAAACAACAGACTGGTTCCAAATAGGAAAAGGAGTACATCAAGGCTGCATATTGTCACCCTGCTTATTTAACTTATATGCAGAGTACATCATGAGAAATGCTAGGCTGGATGAAGCACAAGCTGGAATCAAGATTGCCGGGAGAAATATCAATAACCTCAGATATGCAGATGACACAACCCTTATGGCAGAAAATGAAGAACTAAAGAGCCTCTTGATGAAAGTGAAAGAGGAGAGTGAAAAGGTTGGCTTAAAGCTCAACATTCAGAAAACTAAGATCATGGCATCTGGTCCCACCACTTCATGGGAAATAGATGGGGAAACAGTGACAGACTTTATTTTTGGGGGCTGCAAAATCACTGCAGATGGTGACTGCAGCCATGAAATTGAAAGACACTTGGTCCTTGGAAGAAAAGTTATGACCAACCTAGATAGCATATTAAAAAGCAGAGACATTACTTTGCCAACAAAGGTCCATCTAGTCCAAGCTCTGGTTTTTCCAGGAGTCCTGTATGGATATGAGAGTTGGACTATAAAGAAAGTTGAGTGCCGGAGAACTGATGCTTTTGAACTGTGGTGTTGGAGAAGACTCTTGAGAGTCCCTTGGACTGCAAAGAGATCCAACCAGTCTATCCTAAAGGAAATCAGTCCTGAATGTTCATTGGAAGGACTAATGCTGAAGCTGAAATGCCAATACTTTGGCCACCTGATGGGAAGAACTGACTCATTAAAAAAGACCCTGATGCTGGGAAAAATTGAAGGCAGGAGGAGAAGGGGACGACAGAGGATGAGATGGCTGGATGGCATCACCGACTCAATGGACATGAGTTTGAGTAAACTCCGGGAGCTGGTGATGGACAGGGAGGCCTGGCGTGCAGCAGTCCATGGGGTCGCAAAGAGTCGGACCGACTGAGCGACTGAACTGAACTGATATTTATTTATTTCGCTGTGCTGGGTCTTCGTTGCTGCGCAAGCGCTTTCTCCAGTTGTGGCGAGCGGGGGCTGCTCTTCCTTCTGGCGCGCACGCGTCTCCTGCAGTGGCTCCTCCCGTCGTGGAGCACGGGCTCTAGGCACACGGACGTCAGCAGCTGCGGCGCTCGGGCTTGGTAGTTGCAGCCCGTGGGCCCGGTAGTTAGATGTGGCACAGAGGCTTCGTTGCCCCACGGCATGTGGAATCTTCCCAGAGAAGATGAATAATTCTGATTTTTTTCTTTACCAAAAACTAGACAGTGTCCAAAACAAAATGGCCCGTGCCCTCATCATTTCCAGGTTCACTGCAGAGGTACTATGTTATTCTGGAGCGAAACCGTGTTCACACTGTCCACGACAGGTTACGTAGTGTTCATGGCTATCCATGCTTGCTGTCAACACACAAAGGAAGTTTAAGATATGTGCCCGTGGAAGACAAATACCACACGATGTCACTTACGGGTGGAGTCTAAAACGCGACACAGTGAATAGACTCACAGACGCAGAGAACAGACTCGCGGCTGCCGGGGGAGGGGAGGGAAGGACTGGGAGGCTGGGATTAGCAGACGCAGACTAACACATAGCGGGTAGGTAAGCAACAGAGGCCCAGGGTATAGCACAGGAAACCACGTTCGATATCCTGTGATAAACCGTCATGGAAAAGAATACGAAAAAGATAGCGTGTGTGTGTACGTGTATCGCTGAACGTTTGCCATACAGCAGAAATTAACACAACCTTGTAAATCACCCATACTTCAATAAAAAAAAAATTTTAAGGTGTTTTTTTTCGTGGTCAAGCAGGGCTGAGGCACAGGTCTGAGCCCTGCCCTCTCTAACTGCATGACTTTGGGTCCGCCAGTGACCCCCATTGGCCGCAGGGACCAAATGCCTCCTGGGTTGGCGGCAAGGCGTGGTCCCCGTGGCTCGAGGCCTGTACTTGGTGACAACTGGATAAAGCCGAGTTGTTTCCAACTACTGTCAGTAGCCTGAAGCATCAGCAGCACTTTGCTAAGTTCATAGGCCAAAAAAAAATTTCTTTAACAACAAACAACATTGAAAGAGCAAGTATTAATATGCTGTTAACATTCTACCGATACTATTTTTATGCATTACCATCATCATCCTTTTAATCATTTAAAAAGGTTAGACAATTAAGAGTGTGCTTGGCAGTCAGTCCGCATGCGGAAAGTGGGAAGCCAAATTGCAAAAGCTCCAGAAGGCCTTACACAGACACGAGCCGCCAGCATCACCAAGGAGAGGGCCTCTTCCCGAAGCTCAGCTCAAGTATTAAATCTCCAAGTGAACCGGGGTTTGGAAAGCTAGCTAGACTTACACTTCTGTTCAAAGTCACCTAAAATAATTGAGTGCAGGAGTATATCAACACAGCAGTGGAAAATAAAAGCTGCTATTTATTGGGCATTCACTCTCTATCAGACGTTACACTCCATGCTACATAGACTCTTACTCAGTTACTTCTCACAGCAGCCCTGTGACCTAAATGTCATTCTCCACATTTGACCAGTGCAGAGACTGGACACAGGAGGGGGGTTAGCAATTTGACAGCCGGTCAGCGCACAGCTGATGTTCCAAAGCCTTTGCTGTTATTCAGTCGCTCAGTCGTGTCCAACTCTTTGCAACCCCACAGACTGCAGCACACCAGGCCTCCCTGTCCTTCACCGTCTCCCAGAGTTTGCTCAAACTCATGTCCATCGAGTCAGTGATGCCATCCAAACATCTCATCCTCTGTCATCCCCTTCTCCTCTCGCCTTCAATCTTTCCCAGCATCAGGGTCTTTTCCAATGAGTCAGCTCTTTGCATCAGGTGGCCAAGGTACTGGGGCTTCAGCTTCAGCATCTGTCCTCCCAGTGAATCTTCAGCATCCGTCCTCCCAGTGAATCTTCAGCATCCGTCCTCCCAGTGAATCTTCAGCATCGGTCCTCCCAGTGAATCTTCAGCATGCGTCCTCCCAGTGAATCTTCAGCATCGGTCCTCCCAGTGAATCTTCAGCATCGGTCCTCCCAGTGAATCTTCAGCATCGGTCCTCCCAGTGAACATTCAGGGTTGAGTAATTTGACAGCTGGTCAGCGCACAGCTGATGCTCCAAAATCTGGTGTTTCCCTTCAAACGTATCACCTTATAATCTACAGTCAGCCTGGGTTCAATTTCTAGCAACATAATTGAGGCTTTGCCTCAAAGATTTCCATAGAACTTTTTTTTGTTTACTCTGAGGGGGAAAAAAAAGTGCTGTAAAACAAGCCAGTGTTGTAAAGACAATATTGTAGAGAGCACTCCACTTAAGTACCTCCCGACAGTTAAACATCAGGGCCGTGTGTGCTGCCAAAGAATGAAGACATTTTATTTAAAATTACACTGGCGCAAGACCATCAAAGTATCCTTAACATTTTCATTAAATTGAGATACAGATATACTTAGGGTAGTAAATCTCTTGTGATACAAAGAGCTTATTTGAGAGCCAAGCTTCTGGGCAGCGATGAGCCTGGAAGGAAACCCAGAGACGATGACACCTTGTTCAGAGCTCTCCCTGTGACGCCCGGCCGCATGGTCCACTGTCCCCCCAACAAGGTCCCAGAGGGGCAGCCTCCAACGACGCCTTCACCCAGGTCTGCAACGGCACTGGGTGGGGGTCTGTGAGGGATGCAGAGAGCCCAGCTGTTACTCACAGATCCTGGGAGGGGGGGACATGCCACAGCGCCGGGGGTGCAGTGCAAGTCAGGAGGGGAGGCATGCACGGCCAGAGCAGCAGCCCCAGCCTTTTCGGCACCAGGCACGGTTGCATGTAAGACAGTTTTTCCAGAGACGGGGGCGAGGGTGGGCCTGGTTCTGGAATGATTCAAGAGCAGTACATTTCCCGTGCACTTTATTTCTATTATTTTTCCATCAGCTCCACATCAGATCATCGGGCATTAGATCCCAGAGGTCAGAGACCCGTGGGCTAGAGCATTTACTGTGGTTTCTGCAGGCAGAGACGGGTGTGGCCACAGACACCGGACTGGCTGGTATGGATAGTTCAGGTGAGTCTGGAGCAGAGGGGTGGCCCCTCGTTGTTGGGTCTGGCCCCAAGCTGGTGTGCGCAGGTGGACGGAGGCCCAGCCTAGGAGAGCCTGATGGAGAGGGTGGTGACGGGGTGCAGGCACCATTGGCTGGTTAGCTTTCATGAAGCACACTCACCGGTGGCCATGTGGCTACATTCTCCAGGAACTGGCTGACCCTGGGGCAGGCAGTTCCTCCAGGGTTGCCAAGGCCCCCATGGCAGAGCAGCAGGTTACAGAGGACCAATGCCTCCCGCAGATAAGCAGGCCGGGCGCCGTCTTGAAGGCGGAGTCTTGGATGAGGCTGCCTCACCTTTTCACTCACCACAACTTTATTCTCTAACTGAAGTAGGCCTGATTTACAATGCTGTGTTCATTGCTGCTGCACAGCGAGGTGATTCAGTCACATGCACACACACATACTTTTTACACTTCTTGGGCTGCCTCAGTCTTGGTGGCAGCAGCTGGGCTCTCTCTTCATGGCACACGGGCTTCTCTCTAGTCGTGGCCCTTGGGTCCTAGAGCACGCAGGCTCAGCAGCTATGGCGCGAGGCTTGGTTGCTCTGCAGCATGTGGGATCTTAGTTTCCTGACCAGGATTGCACCTACATCCCTGCACTGGAAGGCGGAGTCTTAACCACTGGACCACCAGGGACGTCCCTGCATTCTTTTCTGTTAATGGTTTATCACAGGATATCGAATACAGTTCACTGTGCCGTAGAGTGGGACCTTGTTGTTTATCCATCCTGTGTATCTCCTAAACTAACATGCTAATCCCAAACTCCCAGTCCTTCCCTCCCCCAACACCATCTTGAGTCCGATCTCCCAAGAGTATATTTATCCTTTAGTGTCCGGCTCATTTCACTGAGCATAATGTCCTCAAGGTTCATCCATGTGGTAGCAGGGGTCAGGGTTTCTTTCCTTTTTAAGGCTGATATTCTTCTGTATGGATGGACTTCACTGCGTTTGTTTACTCATCTGTTGGTGGACACTTGGGTTGGTTCCATGTTCCGGATACTGTGAATAATGCTCTGATCGCTGGTGTACAAGCATGCTTGAGTCCCTATTTTCAATTCCTGTGGGCACACAGCTAGATTTCAAATTGGTCAAGGAGTCATTTATTTATACTTATTGAACTTACATGCAGAGCACATCCTGCGAAATGCCAAACTGGATGAAGCACAAGTTGGAATCAAGATTGCAGGGAGAAATATTAATAACCTCAGATATGCAGATGACACCACCCTTATGGCAGAAAGTGAAGAACTAAAGAGCCTCTTGATGAAAGTGAAAGAGGAGAGTGAAAAGTTGACTTAAAACTCAACATTCAAAAAACAAAAATCATGGCATCCAGTCCCATCTCTTCATGGCAAATAGATGGGGAAACAGTGGAAACAGTGACAGACTTTATATTCTTGGGCTCCAAAATCACTGAAGATGGTGACTGCAGCCATGAAATGAAAAGACGCTTGCTCTTTGGAAGAAAAGTTATGACAAACCTTGACAGCATATTAAAAAGCAGAGACATTACTTTACTGACAAAGGTCCACCTAGTCAAAGCTATTGTTTTTCCAGTAGTCATGTCTGGATGTGAGAGTTGGACTATAAATAAAGCTGCGTGCCGAAGAATTGATGCTTTTGAACTATGGTGTTGGAGAAGACTTGAGAGTCCTTTGGACTGCAAGGAGATCCAGCCAGTCCATCCTAAAGGAAATCTGTCCTGAATATTCATTGGAAGGACTGATGCTGAAGCTGAAACTCCAATACTTTGGTCACCTGATGTGAAGAACTGACTCATTGGAAAAGATCTTGATGCTGGAAAAGACTGAAGGCGGGAGAAGACGGGGACGACAGAGGATAAGATGGTTGGATGGCATCACCGACTCAATGGACATGAGTTTGAGTAAGCTCTGGGAGTTGGAGATGGACAAGGAGGCCTGGCGTGCTGCAGTCCATGGGGTTGCAAAGAGTCAGGCTCGACTGAGCGACTGAGCTGAACTGAACTGAACTGACACAGCTAGGTGCTGAAAAAACCTGAAATGTGAAGGCAAACTTCTCCCTTATGGAAAAATCAGAGCAGCAAAAAGAAAACATGAAATCTGGTATGCATGAGAAAGGGCTTCCTAGGTGGCGCTAATGGTAAAGAAACCGCTTGCCAATGCAGGAGGTGCGGGTTCAGTCCCTGGGTTGGGAAGATCCCCTGCAGGAGGGAACGGCAGCCCACTCCAGGATTCTTACCTGGAGAATCCCATGAGCAGAGGAGCTGCGCAGGCTACAATCCATAGGATTGCACAGAGTCTGACATGCCTGAAGTCACTTAGCACACGTGGGCATGAGAAAGCAAAGCGTGACTCAGATGCTTTTCCACCCAAGACAGTTTCTCTGAGAGTAGCTGCAAGGCTGTGATTCAGTGGAGAAGCACCATGCCAGGCCTCAGAGGCACAGAGGTTTTCCTCTTGAGACTGAAAATGTGACTGATTCAATCTATTGAAGAGCCTAAGTCCTGAGACTTTGTAAAAAGAAATATACATATAATTGATGTGAAATAGAGACTTGAAATTAAAAATTTGTGATAACAAGTTAGTCATATTCTGGAATCTGGGTTTTACAGTCACTTCTACACAAAATACAGACTATACTAAAAAATGAACGCAGAGCCATAAATATCGCACTAGAAAGCAAGCAAGAGCCTGTTGCTCATCTTTCAAATTAAATTTGGTAAGTAGGTTTATGATTGTATTTTTCCTGGGGAAATGTGATTACTTTAAAATAGTTTATGTTTTTTTGAGGTGCAAAGACTGACATACAGATATTAAATAGATCAATATTAAATAGAACAGAGATTGATAGTCATGGATCTTGTCCAACCCCCTCATTTTACAGATTAGAAAATTTGAACTCTGAGAAATCAAGAAAATTACCCAAATGGATGCAAATTCCAACTCCCATTCTTTATATTAATATCATGATGTCTTTGCTTATTATTCTAAAATTATCTCCATCATGTTTCAAAGAGAGCCTTTTTCCTTGCATTTCAGGACTGAGAGGATGTTTAGCAAAGCTCACGGAGGACTAGCTGAGCAGGCTGCCCAGCCAGGGCCCCAGACTGCATCGCCCTTGCCAGGGATCTGCTTCTCTGCAGACAGTAAGAGTAAGTCCTCTTGATCAAGGGTATCTGTCCTGTATCCTGATTTCCTAGATCCCTAGTCTCAGCTACTGACCTGTAAAGAGGTGGCAGTGATGTTGTTGTTGAGTGCTCAGTTGTCTCCAACTTTTTGCGACCCCATGGACTGCAGCACGCCAGGCTCCTCTGTGACCCAATACAGTGAACGTGGGAAAGGAGGGCAAATGCTCGATTGGTTTTTCCCTTTCTCCACCAGCTCTGAAGATTTCACACTGGTTCCTGGGTACTCTCCATGTTTGCCAGCTGTGGCAGTAGGAGCTTGGCTGGTCCTTCGGTCCCTTGGAGGACTCTAGGCCCTCCTGAGTGATGGAGGGCACTCATTAAGTACACGGACCACCCTGCCCACTTATGCTAATGAGGGGGCGGGCCCCAGGAAAGGCCCACACATCCTCAGGAGGCGAGGACCCGTGAGCAGAGGGCTGGGGATCCAGGAGGAGTCCTCTGGGAGCTCTGTCACACGTGGGTGCTGGGAGGTCACGTGGCCCTGAAGACCAGGACACGCCCATCCCTACCCTTTGCCTCTGCCTGTGGCTGATTCTGATCTGTATCCTCTGTTACAATGAAACTGGAATCATCAGCACTTGCAGAGGTGTTTTTTTTTTTTTAATATATTTTTACTTATTTATTTATTAGGTTACTCTGGGTCTTATGTGCAGCACGCAGGATCCACTTCCCTGAAGATGGATTGAACTCAGGCCCACTGCACTGGAAGCTCACGGTCGTGGCCACTGGACCACCAGGAAATTTCTTTAAGAATAAGAAAAAACCCCATAGATTGTATGTCTTCACCCACTGTAATTAGTATGCTTACTGGTGCTTATATCACCCCATTTTTGGCTGGAGGAGACTGGTAGACTCAGCTCCCAAGCCCATCGGGCAGGACTCTTGCCATCTTTGATAGCTTCCTTGATGTGGGATGACGAGGTGTACCAGGCTCCACGTACACGATTCTGGCTCCATTTTTGGTGGCCCCATCGTGACGCTTTCTGGCAGAAACAGAGCAGATGACAATGCCGTGTGCAGACGAGCCACTGTCATGGGGGAGTTCTCACTCATCTTTCTCATGAAATGTTTTAAACACAAGTACATAGAGTATAGCAAATACACCCTCTGTCCTCGTCACCTAGATTAGGAGCTATTTCGCACTTTTGCGTCCCATCTTTTATCCTTTTCTGGTGGGCTCGGAGGGTTGCTGCACCATGCACCATACGGCACTTCCCCGACCAGGGCTGAACCCGCAGCCCCTGCAGTGGGAGCACAGGGTCTTAACCTCCAGGTGGCCAGGGGAGCCCACACATTGTTTTTCCTTAAAGAAACAGAATGTCAGCAATTGTTGGAGCCCTCAGGTTGCCTCCCAGGTACCCTGCCCGCCCCCCACCCCGAGGTGCTTTGCTCAGGAAGCTGTGCACCCCCAGCCACATCATTCCGCTCCACCACCTGTCCTGTGCGTCCACACGAGTACGGTTTGCAGTGTTCTTAGATTTAATCTTTATCAAAGTAATACACAGACATTGTTTTCAAAATCAAGCAGTACTACATGGCTCTAAACAAAAGTAGGTCTCTCCAATGACAACTCAGTAACAAACAGGCAAATAATTCAATTGAAAAATAGGCAAAGGAACTGAATAGTCATTTCTCCAAAGACATACAAATGGCCTACAGATGCATGGAAAGGTGCTCAATGTCACTTCATCACCAGGGAAATGCAAATCAAAACCACAGTGAGATCTAATCTCATACCTGTTAAACCCACTATTACCAAAACAAACACCAAGAAAGATAACAAGTGCGGGTAAGGGGTAGAGAAAAGGGAGCCCTTGCACACTGTCGGCAGGAGTGTAAATCGGCGCAGCCTCGATGGGAAGCAGTAAGGAGGCTCCTCAGAAAATTACAAACAGAACTACCAGATGGTTCAGCAAGTCTACGTCTGTGTATTAACAGTCATCCAAAGGTCATGAAATGAGGACCTCCAGGAGCTGTCTGCACTCCCAAGTTCACTGAGGCATTATTCACATTCCTTTTTTTTTTTTTTTAAAGTAAACACTTATTCTGGTTGATTTCTCAATGTATAGTTCAACATAAAGGCCAGCTTTCGATGGCAGAGATCTGGTTCCACTCAGACTGTTTGGAGACACGCACTGACTGAAACCGCCCACCCTGGACGGGCACAATAGTAACCATTTCTGAGAGCTGTTTTATGACAGGACGTCCTGGTAAGGAACACGGAGCTAAGAACCCACCACCAACAGGAAGAGTTCGGGAAAGGTCAAAAGGAGATGCCACGTGTCTGACCGCTTCCCAGAATCCTTCTCTCTGGCATCCATCTTGGCTGAACAAGGCACGCCACCAGGAAGCACTCTGAGTCAGAATGATTGGCCAAAGACAATCCGGAAACTACTCCCATCACCATAAAACCCGAGACTGCGAGCCACATGGCAGAGCAGTCCTCCTGGGTTCCCTTATCCTCCTGCTCTCTGCCCGGGGGGCCGCTTCCCAGTAAAATCTCTGACTTTGTCAGCATGTGTGTGTCTCCTCGGACAATTCATTGCTGAGTGTAAGACGAGAGCCCGCTCTTGGGCCCTGGAAGGGGTCCACTTCCTGCAACAAAATTTCATGATGCTACAGAGAGCTACAACTTTTTCCAGGAAGTAAGTGAACAGCTTTTTCATTCTGTTCATGAACATGGTCAGTACCAAATCAGACTGACTAAATTCTTTAGAGCCAAAGATGGAGAAGCTCTATACAGTCACCAAAAATACGACGTGGAGCTGACTGTAGCTCAGATCATCAGCTCCTTATTGCACAATTCAGGCTCAAATTGAAGAAAGTAGGGGAAACCACTAGTCCATTCAGTTCAGTTCAGTTCAGTTGCTCAGTGTTGTCCGACTCTTTGCCACCCCATGAATCACAGCACACCATGCCTCCCTGTCCATCACCAACTCCAGGAATTCACTCAAACTCATGTCCATTGAGTTGGTGATGCCATCCAGCCATCTCATCCTCTGTCGTCCCCTTCTCCTCCAGCCCCCAATCCCTCCCAGCATCAGAGTCTTTTCCAATGAGTCAACGCTTCACATGAGGTGGCCAAAGTATTGGAGTTTCAGCTTCAACATCATTCCTTCCAATGAACACCTAGGACTGATCTCCTTTAGGATGGACTAGTTGGATCTCCTTGCAGTCCAAGGGACTCTCAAGAGTCTTCTCCAACACCACAGTTCAAAAGCATCAGTTCTTCGGCACTCAGCTTTCTTCACAGTCCAACTCTCACATCCATACATGACTACTGGAAAAACCATAGCCTTGACTAGACGGACCTTTGTTGGCAAAGTAATGTCTCTGCTTTTCAATATGCTATCAAGTTGGTCATAACTTTCCTTCCAAGGAGCAAGCGTCTTTTAATTTCATGTTGCAGTCACCATCTGCAGTGATTTTGGAGCCAAAAAAACAGTCTGACACTGTTTCCACTGTTTCCCCATCTATTTGCCATGAGTGATGGGACCAGATGCCATGATTTTTGTTTTCTGAATGTTGAGCTTTAAGCCAGCTTTTTCACTCCCCTCTTTCACTTTCATCAAGAGGGCCTTTAGTGCCTCTTCACTTTCTGCCATCAGAGTGGTGTCATCTGCATATCTGAGGTTGTTGATATTTTTCCCGGCAATCTTGATTCCAGCTTGTGCTTCTTCCAGCCCAGCGTTTCTCATGATGTACTCTGCATAGAAGTTAAATAAGCAGGGTGACAATATACAGCCTTGACATACTCCTTTTCCTATTTGGAACCAGTCTGTTGTTCCATGTCCAGTTCTAACTGTTGCTTCCTGACCTGCATATAGGTTTCTCGAGAGGCAGGTCAGGTGGTCTGTATTCCCATCTCTTTCAGAGTTTTCCGCAGTTTATTGTGATCCACACAGTCAAAGGCTTTGGCATAGTCAATAAAGCAGAAATAGATGTTTTTCTGGAACTCTCTTGCTTTTTCCATGATCCAGCAGATGTTGGAAATTTGATCTCTGGTTCCTCTGCCTTTTCTAAAACCAGCTTGAACATCTGGAAGTTCACAGTCCATGTATTGCTGAAACCTGGCTTGGAGAATTTTGAGCATGACTTTACTAGCATGTGAGATGAGTACAATTGTGCGGTAGTGTGAGCATTCTTTGGCATTGCCTTTCTTTGGGATTGGAATGAAAACTGACCTTTTCCAGTCCTGTGGCCACTGCTGAGTTTTCCAAATTTGTTGGCATATTGAGTGCAGCACTTACACAGCATCATCTTCCAGGATTTGAAAGAGCTCAACTGGAATTCCATCACCTCCACTAGCTTTGTTCATAGTGATGCCTCTAAGGCCCACTTGACTTCACATTCCAGGCTGTCTGGCTCTAGGTGAGTGATCACACCATCATGGTTATCTGGGTCATGAAGATCTCTTTTGTACAGTTCTTCTGTGTATTCTTGCCACCTGTTCTTAATATCTTCTGCTTCTGTTAGGTCCATACCATTTCTGTGCTTTATCGAGCTCATCTTTGCATGAAATGTTCCCTTGGTATCTCTAACTTTCTTGAAGAGATCTCTAGTCTTTCCCATTCTGTTGTTTCCCTCTATTTCTTTGCACTGATCGCTGAGGAAGGCTTTCTTATCTCTTCTTGCTGTTCTTTGGAACTCTGCATTCAGATGCTTATATCTTTCTTTTTCTCCTTTGCTTTTCACTCCTCTTCTTTTCACAGCTATTTGTAAGGCCTCCTCAGACAGCCATTTTGCTTTTTTGCATTTCTTTTCCATGGGGAAAAGACCATAATCACAGAAAACTAGCCAATCTGATCACACGGACCACAGCCTTGTCTAAGTCAATGAAACTAAGCCATGCCATGTGGGGCCATCCAGGACGGGCGGGTCATGGTGGAGAGCTCTGACAGAATGTGGTCCACTGGAGAAGGGAATGGCAAACCACTTCAGTATTCTTGCCTTGAGAACCCCACGAACAGTATGAAAAGGCAAAATGATAGGATACTGAAAGAGGAACTCCCCAGGTCGGTAGGTGCCCAATATGCTACTGGAGATCAGCGGAGAAATAACTCCAAAAAGAATGAAGGGATGGAGCCAAAGCAAAAACAATACCCAGCTGTGGATGGGACTGGTGATAGAAGCAAGGTCCGATGCTGTAAAGAGCAAGATTGCATAGGAACCTGGAATGTCAGGTCCATGAATCAAGGCAAATTGGAAGTGGTCAAACAGGAGTTGGCAGGAGTGTACATCAACATTCTAGGAATCAGCGAACTGAGATGGACTGGAATGGGTGAATTTAACTCAGATGACCATTATATCTACTACTGTAGGCAGGAATCCCTTAGAAGAAATGGAGTAGCCATCATAGTCAACAAAAGAGTCTGAAATGCAGTACTTGGGTGCAATCTCAAAAACGACAGAATGATCTCTGTTCGTTTCCAAGGCAAACCATTCAATATCATGGTAATCCAAGCCTATGCCCCAACCAGTAATGCTGAAGAAGCTGAAGTTGAAGGTTCTATGAAGACCTACAAGACCTTTTAGAACTAACACCCAAAAAAGATGTCCTTGTCATTATAGGGGGCTGGAATGCAAAAGTAGGAAGGCAAGAAACACCTGGAGTAACAGGCAAATTTGGCCTTGGAGTACGGAATGAAGCAGGGCAAAGGCTAATAGGGTTTTGCCAAGAGAACGCACTGGTCATAGCAAACACCCTCTTCCAACAACACAAGAGAAGACTCTACACATGGACATCGCCAGATGGTCAACACCGAAATCAGATTGATTATATTCTTTGCAGCCAAAGATGGAGAAGCTCTATACAGTCAGCAAACAAGACCAGGAGCTGACTGTGGCTCAGACCATGAACTCCTTAGCCAAATTCAGACTTAAATTGAAGAAAGTGGGGAAAACCACTAGACCATTCAGGTGACGTAAATCAAATCCCTTATGATTATACAGTGGAGGTGACGAATAGATTCAAGGGACTAGATCTGGTTGACAGAGTGGCTGAAGAGCTATGGACGGAGGTTCATGACACTACAGGAGCCAGTGACCAAAACCATCCCCAAGCAAGAGGAATGCAGAAAGGCGAAGTGGCTGTCTGAGGAGGCCTTACCAACAGCTGAGAAAAGAAGAGAAGTGAAAGGCAAGGGAGAAAGGGAAAGATAGACCCAACTGTTTGCAGAGTTCTCGAGAAAAGCAAGGAGCGATAAGGAAGCCTTCCTCAGCAATCAATGCAAAGATATAGAAGAAAACAACACAATGGGAAAGACTAGAGATCTCTTCAAGAAAATTAGAGATACCAAGGGAACATTTCATGCAAAGATGTGCTCAATAAAGGACAGAAATGGTAGGGACCTAACAGAAGCAGAAGATATTAAGAAGAGGTGGCAAGAATACACAGAACTGTACAAAAGAGATCTTCATGACCCAGATAACCATGATGGTGTGATCACTCACCTAGAGCCAGACATACTGGAATGTGAAGTCAAGTGGGCCTTAGGAAGAATCATTACAAACAAAGCTAGTGGAGGTGATAGAATTCCCTTGGACTATTTCAAATCCTAAAAGATGATGCTGTGAAAGTGCAGCACTCAATATGCCAGCAAATTTGGAAAACTCAGCAGTGGCCACAGGACTGGAAAAGGTCAGTTTTCATTCCAGTCTCAAAGAAAGGCAATGCCAAAGAATGCTCGAACTACCTCACAGTTGCACTTATTGTGATCTACCCCGTCAAAGGCTTTAGCCTAGTCAAAAAAAAGAAAAAAAAACAACCAGAAATAAATGTTTTTCTGGAACTCCTTTGCTTTTTCTATGATCCAACAGATGTTGGCAATTTGATCTCTGGTTCTGCGTTTTCTAAAACCAGCTTGTACAACTGGAAGTTCTCAGCTCAGGTACAGTTGAAGCCTAGCTTGAAGGATTTGCTAGCATGTGAAATGAGCAAAATTGTGCGGTAGTTTGAACATTCTTTGGTATTGCCCTTTTTCGGGGATTGGAATGAAAACTGACCTTTTCCAGTCATGCAAAGATGATGAAAACCCAAATAGAGCTGTAAAGATTTCAAGGGATAATTATAGAAAAGAGAGTGAGTGAATACGTTTAAAAATTTTAGCTATGGATATCATATATATGTGGGCTTCCTTTGTGGCTCAGCTGGTAAAGAAGCTGCCTGCAATGTGGGAGCCCTGGGTTCGATCTCTGGGTTGGGAAGATCCCCTGGAGAAGGGAGAGGCTACCCATTCCAGTATTCTGGCCTGGAAAATTCCACGGACTGTATGGTCCATGGGGTTGCAAAGAGTTGAACTCGCCTGAGTGACTTTCACTTTTATCATATATGTATTTTTACACATATGCATATATGATGGAATGCTTTTCAGCCTTTAAAGAAATAAGGAATTCCTGTCATGTGTGACATCACAGATGAAATCGGAGGACATTATGCATTAAATATGCACAGTTTTTTGGTATAGTTCTAAACTTAAAAAAAAAATTTAGGTCTCTACCCCCAATGCCCTGGATGGCCACGTTCCGGTTTTTCATTCTGGTTCTTTCTGTATAAGAAGCATATGCAGCAAACTCTGGATTCGGTCTTCAGCACGCTGACGTCATGACATCATGATGACGCGACGTCATAGATGAGGATTTAAACCCTCGCCTGAACGACTTCGCTTTCACTTTTCACTTTCCTGCATTGGAGAAGGAAATGGCAACCCACTCCAGTGGTCTTGCCTGGAGAATCCCAGGGACGGGGGAGCCTGGTGGGCTGCCGTCTAGGGGGTCTCACAGAGTCGGACACGACTGCAGCGACTTAGCAGCAGCAGCAGCAGCAATACCCCTCCCCACCGGCTTCCCCAGACGGATGCATCACAGGTCCATATTACCTCCACGCTTAGTGTTTTCATCATTATGGTAATGTAAATATTTGTCTCTGCTGACCCAAAGCTCCATGTTAGCAGGCTCTGTCCAACAGAACTTCCTGAGATGACAAAAATGTTTTACATCTTAGCTGCCTAACCTCAGATGTACGTGGCGATGAGCTTTGTGCTAATGCAGCTAAGGAACTGAATTTTGTTTAATTCAAATTAATTACAATTTCAATAACCACTCCTGTCTCAGGTTGTCATTTTGGCGGCACATTGAATCCGTACTATGACTGTATTTCCGTTCTTGTGTAACTTTCTTTCCTAAGCTAATAAGTGCCTTCACTTTTATACATTCCTTTCTCTTGGCGGTGTGCCCTCACCTCCAAGGGCCATATAAAATGCGGCCCATTGTTCCCAGTGAGCTGTTGGTGTGGGCATCCCCGTCAGCCATGCCATTTCTCTGGAAATGCTGCGATCCCCTTCCACCTGGCTCACCTGTCACTGGGTGGGACGCAGCTGCCAGAAGCTTGCTAAGGAAGAACGTGAGACAAGTAGACTTTGTGACGTCCTCGATGTCGGTGAATTCTTTTTCCACACAGTTTGGTTGCATATAGGATGCTGGATTCCATGGCGTCTTTGAGGATGCGAGGAGGCTCCGACCTCGATCCCTTGCACAGAACTTTGGGATTCTTTTCTCTCTGGAACCGTTTAGGATCTCACCCTTCATATTTTGAACTTCACACCATGTGGGACTTTACATTCATGATTCTGGGGCATGGAAAGGGCCCCTTTCAGTCTCAAAACGTGTATGTTTCAGTTCTGGGAAACTCCCTTCATTATTTCTTTGTGTATTCCCTCCGTGCCTTTTCCCTACTTTGTCTTCCTGAGACAGACACAGTTTGAGATCGGGCTCCCACGTGTCCCTCTGGTCTCACTGGTCTCTCTGAGCATCCCTTTGTCTGCAGACTCTCAGGACGAATTCTTCCAACTTTTATCTGCTTGTTCATTATTCTCTTTCCTGTTCTCTGACTTTTATTTATTGGAGCTTTCCTGGTAGCTCAGATGGTAAAAGAATGTGCCTGTGATGTGGGAGACCCAGGTTCAATCTCTGTGTGGGGAAGATCCCCTGGAGAAGGGAATGGCAACCCACTCCAGTATTCTTGCCTAGAGAATTCCATGGACAGGGGCTACAGTCCTGGGGTGAATTCCTTCAACTTTTATCTGCTTGTTCACTAGTCTCTTTCCTGTTCTCTGACTTTTATTTGTAGTTTTCCTGTGCCTTAAAGCTACAGTATTTTCTCTTGTTAGTCTGAAGAACTTGGCAGTTATTTGGTAATTTTCTTCCACTCGTTCCATGGTCTCTGCTTCTTCTGAGGTCCTTTCATCATTTCACTTGTTTTTATCTCTGTCATGTTGGAAGCATCCCATAATGTTCTTCGTTGTCCATTCAACTGATTACAGCACTAAAAAAGAAACCTTTGGAAGGTGTGTGAGTGGAGAGAAGATGGCATGTCAAATGCAGGCTTGTCTCTTGGAAAACGCTTCCATATTTGGTGGCATCTGGGCTTTGATTGGAAACCCTGAAGGTCAGCAACTGCATATCCTGCTCCCTGTAGCTCAGTGTCTCCAGGGCAGGATGCTCGGGGTGGCGGGGTGCTGCCCCAAGGCTGCCCCCAGGGTGCAGAGCAGGACTCCTCCCTGGAGCTGGGGGCGGGGAGGCCTGTGGGCTCGGGCCGCATCTCCCTTCCTCCTGCCATGCGCCTGGTTACCAATCTGGAGTCTGCCTCCAGTTTCTCCAAATGATGCAACTCTAAGCCCCTGGACGCAGGGAGTGGCTGCCTGACTGTGGGGCTGGGTACTCCTCGTGCAGACCCCGAGTCCCTGGGGCCATGCCCCGTCCTCCCTGCCCTTGTATTCCCTTCTCTCCTCCCTCCGACCCTGGGGTTGGCCAATGGCAAGGTTGACGGCATTCTGAGCTGAAGAGGATATTGGCTGCAAATCTTCCTAGAGTACTGCTAGGGAGGAAGAGGTCCTTTCAAAGAAAGGAGTGGGCAAAGTGAAAGCTCGGCCCAGCTGCTTTGAAGAGAGCCTCAGAAATCCTGATTAGTGGGTGTGAGGTGAGGGGATGAGGGCTGGTGGGCAAGCTAGGCCAGTGGGTTGGCATCAGCCTGAACGTTTCGTGCAGAATTAAGGAAACCGCCAGTGCAATGAAATGGCAACCTCCAGCCTGGGAGTAAAACATGCCAACCACATAGCTGATGAGGGGTTGTTCATGTTGTTCAGTCGCTCAGTCCTGTCCGACTCTTTGAGACCCCATGGACTGCAGCACGCCAGGCTTCCCTGTCCTTCCCCACCTCTCGGAGCTTGCTTCAACTCATGTCCACTGAGTCAGTGATGCCATCCAACCGTTTCATCCTCTGTCGCCCCCTTCTCTTCCTACTCTCAATCTTTCCTAGTGTCAGGGTCTTTTCCAGTGAGTCAGCTCTTTCCATCAGGTGGCCTCTCCAAAGTCCACAAGGAACCCATACAACTTAATAACAACAAATAAATAACCAGGCTGAAACAGAGACACAGGACCTGAATAGACATTTTTCTAAAGAAGGCATAGAGATGGCCAACAAATAGATAAATAGATGCTCAACATTGCTAAACATCAGGGAAATGCAAATCAAAACCACAATGAAACATCACCTCGCACCTGCCAGAATGGCTATCACTAAAAAAAAGCAAAAGATTGTGAATGTTTGCAAGGATGTGAAGAAAAGGGAACCCTTGTACACTGTTGAAACGTAAGCTGGTGCAGCCATAATGGAAAACAGTATGGAGCTTCCCCCCAAAATTAAAAATGGAACTGCCTTGTGATTCAGCAAATCCCACTTGTGGGTATTTATCCAGAGGATTTAAAATCAGAATCTCAGTGAGACACCTGCATCTTCAGGCTCACTGCAGCATCATCCGTGATGGCCAAGACATGGAAACAAACCAAATGTCCTTCTCTGGGTGAATGGATAAAGATGATGCGGTACATGTCACAATACAACACTAGCCAGCCTCAAAAAAGAAAGAAATCCTGAAATTTGCAACGAAATGGACAGAGCTGGAGGACATTATGCTAAAAAAAAAAGAAAAAAAAAAAGACCAGATCTAGTCTCAGAAGGACAGGTATGACATGATCGCACTTAGATGTGAAATCTAAAACAGTCAAACTGAGGGCCTCCTTAGCCGTCCAGTGGTTAAGACTCCACACTTCCAACACAGGGGACACAGGCTTGAACCCTGGTCGGGGAACTAAGATATGTGTGGCGAGGCCAAAAAGTAAAATGAAACAGTCAAACTCAGAGAAGCAGAGAGTGGCATGGCAAGTGCCCGGGGCTGGGGGCTGGGCTTGGAGAGGCGTTTGCCAATGGTTCACAGTTTCAGTTACACAAGAAGGATGGGTTGTGGAGACCCAAGGCACAGCCGTGCGACTTCCGTCACCAGTGTGCTCAGTATACTCGAAATTCTCAGGGAGGCTGTTGGATCCCAACATGACAGTTCCCACGACTCGGTGACTATGGGAGGCGATGGATGGGTGGGCTTTTCACGATGTGTAGGGATGTCACAACACCCGTGAGGCCTTGCAGCTGGGTCTTCAGCCCCGCCTGCTGATTCTACGTCAGGAAGTGTCTGCAGGGGCCCTGAGATCCAGTCAGACCAGCAAAGGTGCTAAGGAAACGCTGAGTGAAGGGACTACAAATATTCAATCTGCCAGTGATACACAGAGGTGTGTGTGTCCCATGGCTGATAGGTTCCTGAAGATTTCAGAAGAAGACATGCATCCTGAAGAAGAGGAAAGCGTCCAAACGTTGCTGCTGGCAAGCCCTGCGTCTTCCTGCGCTACACGCCGAAGTCACTGACCCTAAAAAGAAATGCATTTTCAGAAATTATTTTTAAAAGCTGAAAGCTCTTCCAAGAGTCTCAAAGCATAAATCATGTCTTTCATGAAAACCCATAAAATGTACTCAGCTTGTGCGATGAAATGAAGCCAGGACAGACCTCATGTTCACAGTCTCGGTCTGTGCCGGGCCCAGGCAGAAGGCCACTGCCGGGGGTCTCTGCCTCTGGACAAGCAATCCATAAACCCAAACAAGAACCGCGTGGAGCTTTTCGCTCTAGAAATTGCCATCCCGACATATTTCGACAAGTCCCTGCTCTCTGGGATGGGAATGCATCTTCAGCTAAAGCAATTGTAAACTCATTTCTTTTTTGCGTGCTGCTCGGAATTTTTCAGACCTACCCTAGAACAACTTGAACAGGATTTTGTCACCGAAGCAGCACATTTTAGAGATTTTTTTTCATAATATCTTGATGAGGAGCAGCCCAGCCTCGTGTGGGCGCTGCTCTCGTGTCCCCAGCGAGTGGCAGGTTGCAGCCAATAAATCAGGCATGTGGCAATGCTGGGCGTGTACAATAGCCGTCCATCAGTGTGGCTGACAGGGCTCTAAGACCGAGCTTGTGAAACCCTGGAACCTTCCCAAGGAATTCAGAGCCTTAAAACACAAACTGGGGGGAAAAATACACCTCAAGATGAAAATACATTTTTAACCCTCTTTGACATCGAAAAACCAAGAGAGCTCCAGAAAAACATCTATTTCTGCTTTATTGACTATGCCAAAACCTTTGGCTGGGTGGATCACAATAAACTGTGGAAAACTCTGAAAGAGATAGGCATACCAGACCACCTGACCTGCCTCTCGAGAATCCTATATGCAGGTCAGGAAGCAACAGTTAGAGCTGGACATGGAACAACAGACTGGTTCCAAATAGGAAAAGGAGTACGTCAAGGCTGTATATTGTCACCCTGCTTATTTAACTTCTATGCAGAGTACATCATGAGAAACGCTGGGCTGGAAGAAGCACAAGCTGGAATCAAGACTGCCAGGAGAAATATCAATAACCTCAGATATGCAGATGACACCACCCTTATGGCAGAAAGTGAAGAGGAACTAAAAAGCCTCGTGATGAAAGTGAAAGAGGAGAGTGAAAAAGCTGGCTTAAAGCTCAACATTCAGAAAACTAGAATCATTGTATCTGGTCCCATCACTTCATGGGAAATAGATGGGGAAACAGTGGAAACAGTATCAGACTGTATTTTTTTTTGGCTCCAAATCACTGCAGATGGTGACTGCAGCCATGAAATTAAAAGATGCTTAACCTTGGAAGGAAAGTTATGACCGACCTAGACAGCATATTCAAAAGCAGAGACATTACTTTACCAACAAAGGTCCGTCTAGTCAAGGCTATGGTTTTTCCACTGGTCATGTATGGATGTGAGAGTTGGACTATGAAGAAAGCTGAGCACCGAAGAATTGATGGTTTTAAACTGTGGTGTTGGAGAAGACTCTTGAGAGTCCCTTGGACTGCAAGGAGATCAGTCCTGGGTGTTCATTGGAAGGACTGGTGCTGAAGCTGAAACTCCAGTACTTTGGCCACCTTATGTGAAGAGTTGACTCACTGGAAAAGACCCTGATGCTGTGAGGCATTGGGGGCAGGAGGAGAAGGGGATGACAGAGGATGAGATGGCTGGATGGCATCACTGACTCGATGGACGTGAGTTTGGGTGAACTCCGGGAGTTGGTGATGGACAGGGAGGCCTGGCGTGCTGCGATTCATGGAGTCGCAAAGAGTTGGACATGACTGAGTGACTGAACTGAACTGAACTGACTTTAAGTATGAACTTCAGATTACCTGGTCTTCTGTGAGGATAAATGCATTGGAAGGGTATTTTGCAATGAAAATAAAAAGTCTAGATTTTCAAAATCCAAAAGCAGAGACTGTCCCACCAAGGCTGCCGGAATGACTGTTATTTTGAATACATGATGGATTGCTCACCCATTGGGCAACTCAGTCTGGCTTCCCCTGTTTCAGATAGCCTTAGGGTAATAACTGAGTAAACAGCACAAGTCAGCGGGGCCTCCTGGGGATCTTGGTGCTGTGGCGACAGATGAACAAACCCAAGCAAGAGGGCCAGCTGACGCTCCGGCCCTGAGCATCGAGGTGGCTTCCCAGAGATTCTGGGCAGAGCATAGTTTTAAAAAATTTATGTGTTTATGTACAAGTAAGACAGTAGGTGTGGCCAGAGGGCATCAGAGGGCAGACACACTGAAATCATAATCACAGAAAACTAGCCAATCTGATCACACGGACCACAGCCTTGTCTAACTCAATGAAACTAAGCCATGCCGTATGGGGCCACCCAGGACGGGCGGGTCATGGTGGACAGGTCTGACAGAATGTGGTCCACTGGAGAAGGGAATGGCAAACCACTTCAGTATTCTTGCCTTGAGAACCCCACGAACAGTATGAAAAAGCAAAATGATAGGATACTGAAAGGGGAATTCCCCAGGTCGGTAGGTGCCAATATGCTACTGGAGATCAGTGGAGAAATAACTCCAAAAAGAATGAAGGAATGGGGCCAAAGCAAAAACAATACCCAGCTGTGGATGGGACTGGTGATAGAAGCAAGGTCCGATGCTGTAAAGAGCAAGATTGCACAGGAACCTGGAATGTCAGGTCCATGAATCAAGGCAAATTGGAAGTGGTCAAACAGGAGTTGGCAGGAGTGTACATCAACATTCTAGGAATCAGCGAACTGAGATGGACTGGAATGGGTGAATTTAACTCAGATGACCATTATATCTACTACTGTAGGCAGGAACCCCTTAGAAGAAATGGAGTAGCCATCATAGTCAACAAAAGAGTCTGAAATGCAGTACTTGGGTGCAATCTCAAAAACGACAGAATGATCTCTGTTCGTTTCCAAGGCAAACCATTCAATATCATGGTAATCCAAGCCTATGCCCCAACCAGTAATGCTGAAGAAGCTGAAGTTGAACGGTTCTATGAAGACCTACAAGACCTTTTAGAACTAACACCCAAAAATGTCCTTTTCATTATAGGGGACTGGAATGCAAAAGTAGGAAGTCAAGAAACACCTGGAGTAACAGACAAATTTGGCCTTGGAGTATGGAATGAAGCAGGGCAAAGGCTAATAGGGTTTTGCCAAGAGAACGCACTGGTCATAGCAAACACCCTCTTCCAACAACACAAGAGAAGACTCTATACATGGACATCACCAGATGGTCAACACTGAAATCAGACTGATTATATTCTTTGCAGCCAAAGATGGAGAAGCTCTATACAGTCAGCAAAAACAAGACTGGGAGCTGACTGTGGCTTGGATCATGAACTCCTTATTGCCAAATTTAGACTTAAATTGAAGAATGTAGGGAAAACCACTAGACCATTCAGGTATGACCTAAATCATATCCCTTATGATTATACAGTGGAAGTGAGAAATAGATTTAAGGGACTAGGTCTGATAGATAGAGTGCCTGGTGAACTATGGATGGAGGTTCGTGACATTGTACAAGAGACAGGGATCAAGACTATCCCCATGGAAAAGAAATGCAAGAATGCAAAATGGCTGTCTGAGGAGGCCTTACAAATAGCTGTGAAAAGAAGAAAAGCGAAGAGCAAAGGAGAAAAGGAAAGATATAAGCATCTGAATGCAGAGTTCCAAAGAATAGCAAGAAGAGATAAGAAAGCCTTCCTCAGCAATCAGTGCAAAGAAATAGAGGAAAACAACAGAATGGGAAAGACTAGAGATCTCTTCAAGAAAGTTAGAGATACCAAGGGAACATTTCATGCAAAGATGAGCTCGATAAAGGACGGAAATGGTATGGACCTAACAGAAGCAGAAGATATTAAGAAGAGGTGGCACAGAAAAACTGTACAAAAAAGATCTTCATGACCCAGATAATCACGATGGTGTGATCACTGACCTAGAGCCAGACAGCCTGGAATGTGAAGTCAAGTGGGCCTTAGAAAGCATCACTATGAACAAAGCTAGTGGAGGTGATGGAATTCCAGTTGAGCGCTTTCAAATCCTGAAAGATGATGCTGTTAAAGTGGTGTTGCACTCAATAGGCCAGCAAATTTGGAAAACTCAGCAGTGGCCACAGGACCGGAAAAGATCAGTGTTCATTCCAATCCCAAAGAAAGGCAACGCCAAAGAATGCTCAAACTACTGCACAATTGCACTCATCTCACACACTAGTAAAGTCATGCTCAAAATTCTCCAAGCCAGGCTTCAACAATACGTGAACTGTGAACTTCCAGATGTTCAAGCTGGCTTTAGAAAAGGCAGAGGAACCAGAGATCAAATTTCCAACATCTGCTGGATCATGGAAAAAGCAAGAGAGTTCCAGAAAAGCATCTATTTCTGCTTTATTGACTATGCCAAAGCCTTTGACTGTGTGGATCACAATAAACTGTGGAAAATTCTGAATGAGATGGGAATACCAGACCACCTGACCTGCCTCTCGAGAATCCTATATGCAGGTCAGGAAGCAACAGTTAGAACTGGACATGGAACAACAGACTGGTTCCAAATAGGAAAAGGAGTATGTCAAGGCTGTATATTGTCACCCTGCTTATTTAACTTCTATGCAGAGTACATCATGAGAAACGCTGGGCTGGAAGAAGCACAAGCTGGAATCAAGATTGCTGGGAGAAATATCAATAACCTCAGATATGCAGATGACACCACCCTTATGGCAGAAAGTGAAGAGGGACTATAGAGCCTCTTGATGAAAATGAAAGAGGAGAGTGAAAAAGCTGGCTTAAAGCTCAACATTCAGAAAACTAAGATTATGGCATCTGGTCCCATCACTCATGGCAAATAGATGGGGAAACGGTGGAAACAGTGTCAGACTTTATTTTTTGGGGCTCCAAAATCACTGCAGATGGTGATTGCAGCCATGAAAGTAAAAGATGCTTGCTCCTTAGAAGGAAACTTATGATCAACCTAGATAGCATATTCAAAAGCAGAGACATTACTTTGCCAACGAAGGTCCGTCTAGTCAAGGCTATGGTTTTTCCAGTGGTCATGTATGGATGTGAGAGTTGGACTATGTTGAAAGCTGAGCGCCAAAGAATTGATGCTTTTGAACTGTGGTGTTGGAGAAGATTCTTGAGAGTCCCTTGGACTGCAAAGAGATCCAACCAGTCCGTCCTAAAGGAGATCAGTCCTGGGTGTTCATCGGAAGGACTGGTGCTGAAGCTGAAACTCCAGTACTTTGGCCACCTTATGTGAAGAGTTGACTCACTGGAAAAGACCCTGATGCTGGGAGGGACTGGGGGCAGGAGGAGAAGGGGACGACAGAGGATGAGATGGCTGGATGGCATCACCAACTCAATGGACGTGAGTTTGAGTGAACTCCGGGAGTTGGTGATGGACAGGGAGGCCTGGCATGCTGTGATTCACGGGCTTGCAAACAGTCGGACACAACCGAGCGACTGAACTGAACTGACGCACATATCTACATATTTTTGGCTGTTGTGGATCTTTACTGTGGCGATTGGGCATTCTCTAGTTGCAGCGTGGGGGCCTCTCATCACGGTGGCTTGTCTCGTGGGGCACAGGCTCTTGCACGTGGTCTCAGTGTCTGTGTGACACGGGCTTAGTTGCCCTTTGGCACATGGGATCTTCTCAGACCAGGGATCGAAGCCGTGTCCTCTGCCTTGGCAGGTGGACTCCCAACCACTGGACCACCATGGGAGTCCTTGGCAGAACTTCTTGATTCTATTAAACTTTGCTCTCAGGAAGCAAGGAAGGCTTATGTTTCCCATCGTAGGAGGTGACCATGTCATGCTGCATTCCTTTCTGTGGTGGCCATGACGGAAGACCACAGACTCAGATGCTTACAACAGCTGTGTGTTCTGGTTCCTTCTGCGACTTAGGGGAGCATCCGTCTTCTCACCTTTCTGGCTTCTGGAGACAGTCATGCCAGACTCATGGCTCCCCCCAGGGAGCCCACTGTTTCCCCAGGACATCTCCTCCTACCTCCCTCTTATTAAGGACCCGCCCAGATAATCCAGGACAATCCCCCAAGTCAGTATCCTTAACACCATCACGCCTACAGAAGGTCCCTGTGCCCAGCCAGGCGAGGTGCCCAGAGGGTCTGGGGATTATACTGTGGGCATCTCCGGGAGGTCTTGAGCCCACCGGCCATGAGTGTGTTTCTTATTTAAAATACTCTTGCCTGGAGAGTTCCATGGACAGAGGAGTCTTCGGGCTACAGTCCACAGGATGGACACGAGTCAGCTACTAACTTTTTCCTTTCACAGTGAAGGAGGAGAAGCTTTTCTGAGAGGACCAGAGGCAGCCTTCAGCGTTACCAGAGCTGAGGAGCTACCTCGTGACACCTAGGGCCAGGTGAGGGCAGCCTCTCACCTTAGCAGGGGGCCAGAGAGTGACCCCAGCCACAACTCCAAGCGAGTGGGTCACAGCGGGGCTTGTGCACAGAACCGGAAGGGTCTCTGAGACCAGAAACGGTGCCACTCAGCTGAGTCCTGTGAGGAGAGTGCTTTGTGAGTGCCTGCTGTGAGCCGTGACCGAGGGACAGCCTGTCCTGAGGATGTCGCTGTCTGGTTCAAGGACACGCAAGCACCAAGAAAGGCCAGCCTGGCAGGGGAGGTGGGGCAGGACCACGCTAGGGCCTGGGGGCAGCGAGCAGAGGCCTCGGGGGCAAGGACGGAAGAGACTGGCTCTCACTTGCCGCTCTCGCTGCCCATCACAGCCCCGGAGTGCCATCCACCCCCCTGACACCTGTCCGCCTCTGCTTCTAGGCTCCAGACCTGGCTGCCCACCCGCCGGCCCCACAAGCACCCCTCTGCCCCCAAACCTGTTTACGGGATGCCCTTGGGACACCATCCTCTCGGCCTCAGCCGAGGGCTGGCGCCCCTGGATTCCGCTCTCCTTGTCCCTCCACTTCCTGTCCACATGCTGGCCACCACCTGCCAGTCCCATTGAGGTTGCCGCCCTTGGCCATGGGCCACCCTCGGCCTCTCACAGGCTGCGCTCGCCTCTCCGGGCAAGTGGTCAGTGTCCCCACGTCACGTGTCTCCCTAAGCAGGTGTGGAGGAGCGCTGTGCACTGAGCTCTAGGGCAGCACCTCCGTGTTCCCTGTTGCAGTCCAAAGCCTGTCGGCACCTGGGTGCCCTCTGTCCCTGTCACCCACCTATGCGGGGTGCCCTGCGCTCCTGGTCTTGGTGGGGGAGCTTGTCAGCCCTGGACCCAGCCCCTCCTTCCAGGTGGCCTCCCCTGAGAGAGGGCCAGCGCCAGAGCCCGTGGGTGCCACTCTCCGCTGCTCCAATTCTCCTCCCACCAGAGGAGGAAGGGTCACCTTCACCCGGAGGTGCCCACCCGGCTAGTGGTAGCCCTGGGGGGCCAGGCCCCGAGCTGCCTGCCCGATTAGGGGGCCCCTGGGGGTGCCAGTCCCCCAGCCCTGAGTTCCTCCTCCAACAGACCCACATGGCCCATGGGAAGCCCATCTTTCCTCCTCTCCCAGCGGCCTCCCTGGGTCCATGTCAAAACTGATGAATTGCAAAGCCTGCCACCTGAAACAGTCAGCAAACCTGCCAAGCACCATATAAAGACTTCTATTTTAGAATAAATTTTCGTGGTGCGGCCACGAGGGAAAAACCAGTCTATGCCCTCACGGAAATGCAGATGGCTGGTCAATGTTGAGCCTGCCACCCACGCGTCTGGCTCCGGTCAGGTCCGATCCAGGTTCTGGAGACGTAATTCATGGTCAGTTCCTGGCCTGGCTGGAGCGCAGTGTCTGACCACCCTCTATCAGTGTGGTTTGGGGCACACGTGCAGCCCTCCCTGTGTGGGATAAATCAAGATCCTTAATGAACAGGACGGGTGTGACTGCCAAGGCAGTGAATCAGCCTGTGTCTTACCTGCGGGACCACAAGGCACCGTAGTAACAATTAATGGCTTTGATTTTAAATGCAAGGGCCTCCGTACCAAAGCGCTAAAGAAGTCCGTTCTGGCATTCTTATGACTCTTTAATTGTAATTGATGTACCTGGGAAAGATGTCAGCGGCCCGGGTTCCCACACAGGTGTGAGGCCCCCCTAACGCACCCCCCCAGACTCACTGGTGATCACCGCTTATCAGCAACATGGTTTTGATGAAACCTAAATTTATTAGGGTTATTAAAAGTCATTAATTATTTGGCACCATCTAGATTTCATTTGCTTCATCCTTAATGAAAATTGACAGCTTTACATTTTTAGGTGTAAAAACTGGGATTGCATTTTAAACACTTCCGGTCCTGTACCGACGGCTGAGCCTCCCCTGTCTCTCCCCACTTCTTGTCCCCGATCTCTGCTCCCCGCTTCCCCCTCGCCCCCCAGTATTGATCTGTAGTGCTTTTGCTTTCAAACAAATGGGTCATTTGTCTTCCCCTGGGTTCCTTTTCACAGGGCCTTCCTTGGAAACTGCCCCCAAACCCAAGGACAATGATTTCAGTCCACAAGTGGGCTCCGAGGGCGTGAATCCAATCACCCCGCCTGGGGAGGAGCCCACGGCCTGGGGAGAAAGCCTTGGTCTGAAAAGGAGCCTCGCCTCTCCGTCTGACACTCCCTCTCCTGCTCATGTAACGGTTCTGGGTGTGAAACAGCTTAGCTGGTGTCTGTGGAAGAAAAGGCAGCCATCTGTGGGGTCACGTCTCACACTGGAGGCCGGCCCAGCCATCTGTCCCCGCTCCCGGGGGCTCCTGACTGCGGCACCGTGCCCCGGACAAGCGGCTCGGGCTGGGAACCCGAGGGTGCAGGACGCGCCTCCGAGCTGAGGTCTCCTGGCTTTCTCCAGGGCCAGCAGGGCTGCCCCGCTGGAGGGTGGCGGCGTCCAGGCTGTGACCTGCTGGAGGCAGGCGCCGCGGGGCCGTTCAGGGTGTCACAGAGAGCAGCTGCCCCTACTCTGAGAAGCCAGTTCCCAGAGGGAGGAACGAGCAAGGGAAACGGAAATCTCGGCAGAGTTCCATCCACGCATGTTCATCTTCTGGCTCTGGAACTGGAAATCCACCTGCTGGAAGGGCAGATGCAGTCACCACCAGTTACTGTTTATTATCTCCTCTGCACGTAAGTGGGCAGAGTCGAGGGAGAGGGGGAAAGAATGCTTCCAAAGAAAATGAAGCTTCTCTGGTTGTCTTCACAGAAAAGGAGGAAGGAGTTACTTGCATCCTTCAGACAGAAGATGCCGTGACTCAGGGAGGAGAGTTTGCACCTGGACCCCTGCAGTCCTCCACGGTGCCCGCTGAGCCCAGGACCGGGGGCCACCTCTCCGCCCCCTCCTTCCCCTCCCTCTGTGCCCAGCAACACAAAGCCACCCTGAGGTCTGTGCTGCCCTTGGTTAGAGGGACAGGCCTGGAATCCAGGCAGTGGTCTCGCCAAGGTCTTAGTTAAGGCATGGATGGGGTCGCGTTGGATCCCACAGGACATGAGACTCCCCGACCCCGGCACTACAGCAGCGGTCCCTGGCCATCAGGGGGCACCCCGTACTCCTGGGCACTGGGCAGCATCTCGGGTCGGGGGGCAGCTGGCGTGTTGCATGGGAACCAGACACTGTGAACACCCCGAGCGGAGGGCCCGCTCCCCTCTCCTCCTTCCCACCACTTTCCAGGGCGTAAGCTGCAGGAAACAAAGCCCAGGGAAGTCGGACTCGCGGAGTGAGGGGCGCGCGGGCCCCAGCAGGGTCCCCGGCCGGGCACAGCCATCCACACGTCCCCTTCCTCCCCTTCCCAGGGCTGCTTCTGTGACTCCACGCTGCTCCGCACTCAGGCTCCGCCGTCGGCCTTGCTGAGGTTTTTAAATTTGCATTTGGTTAGGACACTGCAGGTCAGGAGCCCACACGGGCATGTTCACTCCGAGAATGGCAGGGTTGTTGCAGACGGGGTGCAGCTGTGCCCGGCTGCTGGCGACCCCCTCTAGGGGCTGGGTCTGGAGGGGAGGCAGCGAGGCTGGTCTCACAGGCTCCGTCCAAGAGGGGACTGGAGAGCAGAGAGACCCCGATCTGGCCTTTCCCGGCTGTAACGGGCAGGTGGGCACCGAGCCCTAAGCTCTGCTTCCCCCCCGTAGGCTGACTCACAGCCCGGACCCTGGGTCCCCTCTACTGGCCATTTATAGGGTCTGAAGGTGGAGAAGCAACAGTAAGCTCCCCTGAAGGCCCACGAGGTGCCAGCTACCAAATCAGGGGCCCGAAGAGAAACAGCACAGGCGATCCAGACAGAGGAGCTGGCCTCCGGCCACAGACACCTGTGTTCTGAAGTGTGCGGGGTCTGCTCCCGCCAGGCCCCACCTCCATCCTCTCACCAGTGAGGTAAACACACAGCTGCGTCCATTACTACCTCAGCAAGGAGAGCCTAGATGCCGCAGCAAATTAAAGACCAGGCTCCTGAGCGTTAAAAGACGCTTACTCCTTGGCAGGAGAGTTATGACCAACCTAGACAGCGTATTAACAAGCAGAGACATTACTTTGCAGCAAAGGGCCGTCTAGTAGAGGCTATGGTTTTCCCAGTGGTCATGTATGGATGTGAGAGTTGGACTGTGAAGAAGGCTGAGCGCTGAAGAATTGATGCTTTTGAATTGTGGTGCTGAAGAAGACTCTTAAGAGTCCCTTGGACTGCAAGGAGATCCAACAGTCAATCCTAAAGGAAATCAGTCCTGAATATTCACTGGAAGGACTGATGCTGAAGCTGAAGCTCCAATACTTTGACCACCTGATGTGAAGAACTGACTCACTGGAAAAGACCCTGATGGTGGGAAAGATTGAAGGCAGGAGGAGAAGGGGGCGACAGAGAATGAGATGGTTGGATGGCATCACTGACTCAATGTACGTGAGTGTGAGTAAGCTCTGGGAGTTGGTGATGGACAGAGAGGCCTGGCGTGCTGCTGTCCATGGGGTCGCAAAGAGTTGGACACGACTGAGCGACGGAACTGAACTGAGCAAGCATGACTTTTCACTCCTAAATACTCCATCTCCTAAAGTAACTTATGTAGCCACACTATCATTATCACGCCACAGAGAGCAGACGACTCGGTCGCATCATGTGATGTTCTCATTTCCCCAGTGGCCCCTGTTGCTGTTACTCAGTCGCTCGGTCGTGTCTGACACTTTGCGACCCCGTGGACTGCAGCACTCCAGGCTCCTCTGTCCTTCAACCTTTCCCAGTGTTTGCTCAGATTCATGTCCATTGAGTTGGGATGCCATCCAACCATCTCATCTTCTGCCGTCCCCTTCTCCTCCTGCCCTTAATCTTTCCCAGCATCAGGGTCTCTTTCCAGTGAGTCGGCTCTTCACATCAGGTGGCCAAAGTATTTGAGCTTCAGTTTTCACATCAGTCCTTCCAATGAATATTCAGGATTGATGTCCCTTATATTGACTGGTTTAAAGCTGAATTGTAGAAGTTCAGATCCACACAAGTTTCACACGCAGCTTGGGAAGGGACCCATAAGCAGCCTGATGGTTTGTGTGTGGGGTCCGGCCACGTGCAGACCACCCCACTGACCATGAGGGACTTGCAGTACTAGCCCCAGGATACCCCCAGGCCTGATGGACTTGTGGTTTGGGGTTCTCAGAAAAGCCATGAATTCTGCCAGAACTCTTGGAAATGTCAAAAAATAAAAAGTAGCAACACTGCCTAATTTATATATACAATACTACATTTCCTAAACATTTTTTCATGTAGTAATTTTCACAGCTATCTAGTGAGGTCAGCAACATTCATCTCGTTTTACTGATGCAAGTGGCTTCCCAAAGACAGACAGCGGCCAGCACAAGGCAGGTGTGGGCATCGGGCAGCGTTCATGCAATGGAGTCCCATGACCACCAACAGACTGGAGAAAGAGCTTTCCAGATGGGACCTCGACCTGCTGGGCCCAGGCCACACAGAGGAGCCCACGAACAAGCACCCAAGGAAGACAGCGCTCAGAGGGACCAGGACTGCCCACAGGGCGCCGGGGCGCCCAGGGAAGGACGTTAGAGGGCTTCAGGAGGATGGTTAATTCTCAAGTAGCCCTGGAAGCTGGCAGGTCCACACTTCTCTGCCACACCAGAGTGGAGGCCAGAGGGAGGGCTGGAAAGAGAACGGAATAGCCAGAAGCAAGTGACCTCCCACCTGCTCCACAACTTCACCTTGATTCCAGACAGACAGCCAAGTCTAGGTTCAGAAGGAAAATTCAAAGGCACTCTTCCCGAAGCTCTCCAGATTACAAAAACATTAACCTTTACAAGCCATTTGGGGTCAGGCTCAGTGCATTTATTTAAAGACATATTGCTTTGCTCAAAGAGAATGTAGGATTTGTAATATGAAACTAAAACACAGGAAAATCAGGTGTTTTTTTTTTTTTTTTTTTTTTTTTTTAAAGAAATAGCCGCTGCCCTGGTGGCTCAGCGATAAAGAATCTGCCTGTCAATGCAGGAGACACACGTTCGATCCCTGGTCCAGGAATATCTCACACGCCACGGAGCCACCAAGACCGTGGCGCGACAACTACTGAGCCTGTGCTCTAGAGCCTGTGCTCTGCAGTCAGAGAAGCCAGCGCAGAGAGCAGCCAGCGCATCACAGCCAGAGAGCAGCCAGCGCATCACAGCCAGAGAGCAGCCAGCGCATCACAGCCAGAGAGAAGCCAGCGCGGCAGCAGAGACCCCGCACAGCCAAAAGTAGCTAAACAAACAAACCACACAAAAGCCTCCAGCAGAAATCAGTAAAGACTTACTCTGTCCTCTGCCCCATAAATGAAAAAAAAAAGAGAGACAGAGAAAGAAAACTTTCCCAGCGGTTTAGCCATAAATTTTGTGGTAAATAGGGCAACTATTAAATTAATTCTGTGTGATAGTAAAGTGATTAGCTTTGCAAAAAACCCTCGCCTGCAGTGTCCTCCCTGTTCCAGCCCCCGGTGGCCCAGTTTCCAGCCATTTCCACCTGATGTCTGGGCACGGCTGGACGCGCTCCGGCAAAGCTGGCTTGCAGACATGCCTGTGAGTCTCAATTAGGCAGGAATTTTAGGAGCAACAAAAATTATGGGAGGAACGTGGCTTCATCAGTCATTTTCCTGCGGGAACAGTGGCAGTTTGAAGAGTTTTAGCACTTTGAAGGTCAAGATTAAAAACCAAGTAATTTATTACTACTGATTTAGAGATTAACATTGTGCCAATTAATCAATTACTCAATGTGACGAATTGACAATTAATTGACATTTCAGTTCCAACCTGGCAAAGCTTTCTGATTTCCATAGTGAATAATACGAAATCGCTAAATTGAAAGGTTATGAGGATTTCTTCCAAGAGCAAAATGAAAAGGAATTAAAAAAGGATACATAAGAGTAATCATCCACAAAATTTTAATATAGGAAATATAGGCCATTGTTTCAGCAGCGAGCAAACCGAAATCACTGAGTGATCGGGTTTAGGCAAAACAGGGCCTTTTATAGTTGATTCAGGAAGGTTTGCCCTAGGCGTTTTGTCCTTCTGCTTTTGCAAACACTCCTGTTGCCTTGAGCACTGAAGCCCGAAGCGCTGCCGGCCTCAAAGCCCGCAGCAGCAGAGCAGCTCACAAACAAAGGGTGTTGTGAGGGGCCGGCTGGGTCGGCTTTGGGTCACCCCTCTGAGCAGCCCTCACCATGGTCCCCGCAGTCAGGGCCAGATCCAAGGTCAGAACAGCCACACGCCAGCTGTCCAGCCAAGACCACACTGCTCCCTCTGGGGCGCAGGGCAACGTGGCCTGTGCTGGCCTGGGAAGTCAGCCGGTCACAGTGAGGGGTCAGATCGGAGGACGGCTCTGAAGGCCAGGAGCAAAGAGATACGGGATGCTCAGCACACGGCGGGCCCGTCCGAGAAGTCAGGTGAGGAATGAGGGGCAGGGACGCACTTGAAGCTTGGGACAGCCTGCTCTCTTCCAAGCTCCCAGGCCCCCTCCTGCCCCTGGCTGCACCTGTTCCCGGGCCTGCCTGGCAGGGGCTGGCTGACCTCTTGGGCTCTGACCTTGACCTCTTCCCGGAGCCTCTCCCATAGCTTCTCCTCCCTGTGTTCCCAGCACAGCCCAGACCCACTTCGTTCTCTCGCAGGAAGAAGACTCCCTGAGGGCCACCTTCCTCCGCAACCGAAGGGGAAGCGCGGCTGCCGCTGTGGAAGCCAGCCGGTCGGACAGGCAGCGGCCCAGACCTGAAGCTTAATTAGGTAAAGGGACCTCTGCAGCGAAAATGACGTTCCTGATAGAAACAGCTGGAAAATAAAGTGACGAGAGAACTTTTTCAGTGTGTGCTTCAGTTAAGAGAGACCCTCCCATCCTCACAGCGATTGTCTGAGACCCCAAGGGAAGCCCCAGCTGTCAGGGTCCAACGAGCCGTCCCCACCCCCACCCCTCACTCCCTGGGCACTCTGATTTTTTAAGGCTCTCGCCTTTCCTTTGATTCGCTCAGAAAAGCCAGTCAGGTTCCTGGACTGAGGGCTCAGAGAAGGAAGGATGAAGCCTGGAGGTTGCAGAATGTGCTCCGTGGTGGGCGGGCACGGCTTGGGCATAAGGGCACCCACTGCGCGTTGTCTGAGGTCTTTTGCTCTTTCTCTCACTGTCTGCTGAATCCATAGACCACCCTCAGGCCAGTCAGCTGCTGGTGAAGGCAGAGGTTAGGGGGCGGGGCCTGTACCCCCTTAACAAGACGATCAGGACTGGAAGCTGAGGCTGAGTTTGGGGTGAGAGATGCTGGGAAAGGAGAGAAGTCCCCAGAAGAAGTCATGGTCAAGGACTCAAGAGGTCAGTTGTTGCCAGGCAGGCTCAGGAGCAAGATCAATCCACACAGGAGGGACGGAGGCCATGAAAGTGTTAAGTGCTAGTTGCTCAGTCGTGTCTGACTCTGTGACTCCATGGACTGTAGCCCGCCAGGCTCCTCTGTCTATGGGATTCTCCAGGCAAGAGTACTGGAGTGGGTTGCCATTCCTGTCTCCAGCAGATCTTCCTGACCCAGGGAATAAATCCAGGTGTCCCTCATGTCAGGCAGATTCTTTACCGTCTGAGACACCAGGGAAGCCCCAGACCCTGTGAGAGTCAAGTTTATAGCAGAGAGGAGGCTGGAACTGGCCAGAGTGGCCCCTGGTGGATACTCATCCATATCCAAGCTTACAGGGTGACCATGGCTCATCCTGCCCGTCACCCTGATGAGATCCTGTATCAACCAGCTGCAAGTAAGAAACCAATCCAACAGCTGCCCCCATGCCTAAGGACTTGGCCTCACATTGTAAGAAGTCTTGAGGTGGGTGACCCATGCAGGTGCAGCAGCTCAAAAATGCTGCCAGAGACTCCATCTCTCTCTGCTCCATCCTGCCTAGTATGCAAGCTTCCAGACTCAGACTTACCACCCAGTGGTTTCAAGATGCAGGCTGCCTATCCAGAATGCATCTGCTCTCCTGCCGGGCAGGAAAAAGGGAAGGGGAGAGAAGAAAAGGGAAAGAAAGAAAGGGAAGGAAGGAGTGCTTCCTGTGTCTGGTTAGCTGAGCTTTCCCAGAAATCATGCTCATACATCTCATTGGTCAGAACTGTGTCACATGGTCACCTGTACTTTCCCAGAAGTCACACTCACACATCTCCTTACATCTCATTGGTTAGAGCTATGTCACGTGGCCACACAAACTTTCCCAGCAGCCTCCTCCTTACGTCTACTCACATCCTATTGGTCAGAACTGTGTCACATGGCCACCGGTTTCAAGAGAGATTATGGAGCACTAGTGTTTTGTTGGACACATTTCCCCTCCTCCAAATTTAGAGTTCCTTTTTAAAAAATTAATTAATTAATTAAGCCGCATCAGGTCTTAGGTATGATATTCTATCTCTATATCTAGGGCCTATCTCTAGTTGTGGCGTGGACTTAGTTGTCCTGAGACATATGGGATCTCAGTTCCCCGACCAGGGATTGAACCTGTGTCCCTTACATTGTTTGGAAGGTGGATTTTTCACCGCTGGACCACCAGGGAAGTCCCTCAGAGTTCTTTTTGTGAGTAAAGACCCAGGCCTTAAGTGGAGGTGTCCGACTGGTATTAAAGAGTCTGGTAAAATCTTGGGGGAAGGCAGAAAGTCAGCTGGGTAGAGAAGAGGCGTGCACACACAGCATGTAGAGTGTGGCCACATGTCCTCTGTTCAGGGTATGAAAGATCTCAGTCATGCCCACCACGGACTGTGACCTGGAAATTATGTCTCCACGGGGACACTTAGCTTCTGGACCAAATTGTTCTTTAAGCAAATTAGAGATGGAGGCCAATTGCATCATTTCTCTTAATTAGCAAACCAATCTCTTTCAGAGGCTGAGAGTCCAAAAATGAAATCTGTCATCCCAAGTTCTCTGTCAGCTCACTCTCCAAGCAAAAAGGGAGAGGCATGGATGTGATGCGCCCTCCCAGCCCACCAGCGAAGACGGAGAGCGCAGGAGAGCATTAGCATTAAGCGGCCTGCTAATGTCTGGAAGCCTAAACAGTCAGAGAACAGCAATAAAGGAGCTCTTCAAATGTTGCTGGAGAATGTCCATAAAGAGGATATAATGAAAAGGACTGCCCAAATGTGCAAGGATAATATAGTTAATGTATTACTTCTTTTATTATTTTATCATCTTTCATTAATTGCTGGCAGCGTGCCTGCAGGAGTTGGTTCCATGGAAAGGGCTTTTAGTTAAATGTCTTAAATGAAACGACCACTTAGAACCTGCGAACAAGGTTGAACCAAGGTTCACTTGACTTCAGTAAATCTTGTCTGAAGGGTGCAGGGGCGGGAGGGAAGGGATTCATTCTGGGACAACCGAGCAGTCTTTAGCCGCCCCACAGCGGCTTGGAGCTGACTGTCTCAAGTTTGGAATCACAAAGGCGTGATTTTATTTTTGAAAGAAGGCCTTGTCTACCACCTGCTGCCACTGATCTGCTGTGTGACCTTGAAGAAGTGACTTGCAGTCTCTGAACCTCAATTTCCCCACTCTGCAAAGACTTGACCTGACTCCAAGTCCATTCCCTAGATATTTCAGGGTCACCAGGTCATGTACCGGGCTTCCCAGGTGGCACTAGTGGTAAAGAACCACCTGCCGACGCAGGAGCCTCGGGAGGTGTGGGTTCCATCCCTGGGTCAGGACGATCCCCTGGAGGAGGGCGTGGTCACCCACTCCAGTATTCTTGCCTGGAGAATCCCATGGACAGAGGAGCCTGGTGGACTTCAGTCCATAGGGTCCCAAAGAGTCAGACATGACTGAAGTGACTTAGCACGCAGGTCATATATTAATTAATGGAGAGGGTGGTGAGGTTGAGGAGAGGAGTGTGACCCGAAGCCAAAAGATGGCCCCAGAAAGGGGATGCCCGCTGCTCAGGAGTGCTCTGGGACCCCCAGACGTGTAAGCGTGCGCCCCTCCTTAAAGCCCCAGCTTCCTTCATGGAGCCAGGTGCCCCACCACCTCCCTGTAGACAGCAGAGCATCCCCAGTGCCAAGGTGCTCTTGCCCAAACGGCCTCCTTTTCCTGAAGGTCTGGGGAAAAAGTATGAAAATGCCGCCAACTCCTGATTTGAGCATCTAGCTCTCCTGTCTTCTTGCACGTCTCAGATACAGCTGCCCCTCACTCGAAGCTAGCACTTCTGAAGCCTGGCCTGAGTGCCTCGCACAGCAAGGGCAACCGCACAAGCCACGGCTGCCCAGATGCAGCCTCAGGAGGTGAAGGGAGGGGCAGAGCTGGGCTGCTTCTGGGACTGACTTTCCCAGGCTTGAGCTCGGGTCAGCTGACCATTTCCACTTGAGGGTCCCATTCGTACCCCTAAACCACCAGGTCCCAAGCTGAATAAATCAACTTCCTCCTAAACTAACCCTCCTGCAGACATTCCAGTTTCTTTCCGCGGCTCTGTAGCTTTCCTCTCCTCCAGCCCTCTGTGCGCCCCTAACCTCTGGCCTGTATTCAACGCCCAATCCCATCTAGGCACAAACCACTTGACTGTAAGCTAGTATAGACACGGCCAAGTTTTGATGCCAATAGGTGCATAACAATTCGTGAAATTTAACTGGAGTGAATGACTCCCTCCTGGGTTAGACTCTGCCCTAGAACCACTTCCATCCCCTCACCCTAAGTCAAGGTCTTGGTAAAAGAGACGGCACCCTTCCCAGCCACTGTTTATCTTATTGCTGCATTTTATTCCGTTAATAACAGTTTTGCTACCTGAAATCATCTTGTGCATTTAATGACTTACACACCACGTGTCTTCCCCAAGTAGAATATAAATTTCACAGCAGCAGAGACCTTGTCTGTCCTGTTCCTCGCTGTATTCTCAGGGCCAAGCATGGGGCCTGGCGGATCACAGGAGCTCGATAAGCACTTGCTGAGTTAATGGACTCATTCCGTGTCCTTTAATATTCCTCCTCAATCCATACTGCTCACCACGGCCAAGTCAGACTTCCCACTTGTCACCCGCTGCTTAGACACGTGTGGTGTCCCCCCACGGCCAGGGGACAGGGGCTCCAGCTCAGCCTTCCTCACCGCCCACGTGGCCCCTCCAAGCTGACCTTCCACCTAGGCTTCTTATGCACATGGCCAAACCCTCCAGGAAGTACACACGCCTGGCCCAGTCCCACGTGTCCTGGTTAGAACTCTTAGTGGCAAGTAATAGGAAGCACCTGGAGCTGATTCAGAAGGTGACAGAGCTTCAGTTTTACCAGATGGAAGGAGTCAGGGAGATGGAAGGCGTGGTGGATGCACAGCCGTGCACAGGGACGCACTGTCGCTGAGCTGTGCAGTTACAGATGGCTACGACGGTCAGTTTTACGTTGTGCACACTCGGGACCCATCAGAGAAGACCCTGATGCTGGGAAAGATTGAAGGCGGGAGGAGAAGGGGACGACAGAGGACGAGATGGTTGCATGCCATCACCGACTCAACGGACGTGAGTTTGAGCAAACTCCAGGAGATACTGAAGGATGGGTAAGCCTGGCGTGCTGCAGTCCAGGAGGTCACAAAGAGCTGGACGCAATTTAGCAACTGAGCAACAACAATCTGAAAAACAAGACCCAGCAGGGTAGGATTTAGTGTGATGACAATACGGTTGTAGTGGTCACTGTGGTCACTGAGGTCCTGTAACAGCACCGAGACAGTCCAGGCTCAAGGCTCAACCCGTGAGGACCGGCAGCTGCTGAGTCTCCGTCCCCTGTCCCTGGAGCAGAAAACCTGCACGGCCCGGGCTGCGCCAGGGTTCAGCTCCCCCAAAGTCAGCAGTGGTACAGAGAGGTCGCGCTGGGTCCTCCTCCGGGACCTTGCTTTTAGAGAGACGGCCGTTCTCCATGAGTGCAAATCATCAAGAAAAGGGAGAACGCCCCCACGAGGGCTCACGCCTCACCTGAGATTCAACTCAGCGGAGATTTCCTGGACGAAGCAGCATTTAATCTAAAATCTGAAAAATAAAGAGGCATGATCTGAGCAGAAACAGAGCAGAGAGAGGAATTCTATCCTGGGACTGTGTGCAGAAGCCTTGAGATGGTGCATCATTGAGTTTGACCACAAAGAATAATGGCGGCCTCCACCTCTTGATTCAAGAGGATGCTTGAGTTCCAGCCGTTGTGTCTATATTCAAGGAAGAAGAATGAGGCAAGGGTCCCATCTCTTCCATTAAGCATCCACTCCAGACACCTCTTCTGCTTTGCAAAGCATTGACTAGAACCTAGTCACACAGCCACTAGATGTAGGGAAGACTGAAAAAGGCCATCTTTATTCTGGGTGGATATATGTTAATAGGGAGCTAAGAGTCAGGGATTCTATTGTCAGAGAAGAGACACAGATCCTGGGAGTTTTCTAGCGGCCTCCACTGAAGGTGTGCTAGAGCATCACTCTTTTCAGGAAACGGGAAAGCGAGGCATGAGGAATCCAAAGATTAAGCAGGGGAGCCTTTGATTGGCTGTAGAAGGTTGGCCGCAGCTTTTATCACTGTCCATGTGTGTTCTCGCACGTTCAGTCGTGTCCAACTCTCTGCGACCCCACGACTGTGGCCCTCCAGGCCCCTCTGTCCATGGGATTCTCCAGGCAAGAATACTGGAGTGGGTTGCATTCCCTCTTCCAGGGGATCTTCCCGACCCAGGGATTGAACTTGTGTCTCCTACATCTCCTGCATTGGCGGGCAGATTCTTTACCAATGCACCAACTTGGAAGCCCTTCTTTGTCCATGGGCCCAGCCTATTTTAAAATAAATTATTTATTTATTTGGCTGTGCTGAGTCTTAGTTGAGGCATATGGGATCCAGCTCCCTGATTGGGGATCGAACCCAGGCCCCCTGCATTGGGAGCTTGGAGTCTCAGCCCTTGGACCACCAGGGAAGTCTCAGGCCCAGTGTATTTTTTTAAAACCCTTAATTTATCAATAACTGTAGAGTCACTGGAAGTTGCAAAGAAATGTACAGGAAGGTCCCATGCACCCTTCCCCACCACTGCCCCCCAGTGTGAGCATCATCCGTCACTGTAGTACACGGTCAAAGCCAGAAACAAACACTCGTGTGTGTGTGTGTCTGTGTGATTCATCACCCGTGTAGCCTCAAGCAGTCAGCACAGTCAAGCCACTGAACCGAGTCATCACCACAGACCCCTTTATCCCCTCCTCTGCATCCCTAACTCCTGGCAACCACTAATCTGATAATTACGTTATCTTACTCAAGCCACATGTTTCCTAACAGGCAGAATAATTTCCTTGAGGCTTGTCCAAGTTGTTGCGTTTATTAGCGCTGGTTCCAATTTGTGGCTGAATCCTGTGGCCTAGGATGGCTATGCCCTTCGGTTTAGCCATTCACCTTCTGAAGGGCACATGGGAAGTTTCCAGTTTGGGGCTAATACAAATAAAACTGCTATGAATGTTTGCATACAGGTTTCTATGTGAAAATAAATTTTTATTTCTCTGGAGTATATGGATAGTTGCTGGGTTGCAGGAGAAGTCCGTTTTTAATTTTTAAAGAAATCGTCAAACTATGTTCACAGCGGCTGGACCATTGTGCGTCCCCACCAGAAACGTACGGGTGACCTAGTTTCTCTGCATCTCTAGCAGCATTTGGTTTTATCACAATTTTTAACTTTGATAGACGTGTAGTGACATCTCGTGTGATTTCCATTTCCATGTCTCTGCTGACCAACTTTTCATGTACTTGCTCGCTACCTCTACGTCAAATATCACCATGAAACCTGCGTGTCCCCTTCCTTCAGGAGACTGACGATTTCTTCTCTGGAATGATTGAACGAAAGAGGCTTCTTACATAAGGACGCGTGCAGAGAGATGCGTGGAGGGGGTTGGCTCTGGTACAGCTCCCACGCTGGCTCCAGGCAGAAGGTGGCTCCGTCTTGTCTATAGTCAGGTACCCAGGGGTTCACCAAACTAGAGGCCAGTTTGCCACCTGACCACCCCTGAGTGAGCACACTGTTGAAACCCCCTGCCTAGCTGTAGAAGTGGTTGTCTATGCTGGGTCCCAAACCACCCCAAAATGTAGTGCCTTAAAACAATGGCAATCATTTGCGTACAAGCCCACAGTCTGGCAGAACTCAGTGTGGACAGCTCATTTCTCCTCCATACAATGGGCTGGCGTGGCTGGGGCTGGAGGATCAGCTTCTAGAACGGTTCAGCCCCAGGGCTGTGGGTGAGGGGCTCAGACCAGGCTGCTGATCCTCTCCACATGGGCCTCTCCGCGGACTGCTTGCGCTTCCCCACAGCATGGCAGCTGAACTGCATAGGCAAGAACTCCAAAAAGCTGGGGCAGCAGCCACAAGGCTGTTTATGATCTGACCATAGAACTCTCAGGATGTAACTCAACGGGAGGAATAGAAGGAATTTATGGCTATATTTGGAGAAGGCAATGGCACCCCACTCCAGTATTCTTGTCTGGAAAATCCTATGGACGGAGGAGTCTGGTAGGCTTCAGTCCATGGGGTCGCTAGGAGTCAGACACAACTGAGCGACTTCACTTTCACGCATTGGAGAAGGAAATGGCAACCCACTCCAGTGTTCTTGCCTGGAGAATCCCAGGGATGGGGGAGCCTGGTGGGCTGCCGTCTGTGGGGTCGCACAGAGTCAGACACGACTGAAGCGACTTAGCAGCAGCAGCAGCAGCGGCATGGCTATATTTAAACCACATACCCAGAGCTCTGAACAGTTTTTTAATGCCTTGTCAAATGTGAGCTGATAGCCACATATCAGAAGACATTTGAGAAAAGCCTCCAATATGAAGACAAAGATAAAGAGAAGTAAAAGAGACTACAAAAAGCAAAGATAATATAGGAGAATAAGAAAACAACAACAACAAAAAAACACCAAACCTACTATAATTAATATCTGCAGAGAAGTAAGAGAAGATATTGGATTCATGCAGCAATGGAACTGAATGTTATTTTAACAGGGGAACAACTTATAAGTAAGAAAGTGCTCTTATACTGAAAGTATAAGAAATATTTAAAATTTTAGAAAATTTGGTAAAGGAAGTTGAAGAAATCTCTCAGGGGAAAAAAAAATACAAGAAGACAAAGAGATGGAGTAGCATAAAAAATAAGGAAATGAGGATCAACCCCCAGAAGTCACACATTACACTAATAGGAATTCCAGAAAAGGAGAGGGGATAACAACAGAAATGAAGAAATTAACAAGTAATACCAGCACTTTTCCCAGAACTGAAAGACATGGGCCTCTAGATTGGGTTTGATAAGCATATAGCACATTATCATTTTTTTAGCCCATTATCTTTTAAAGAAAACTTTTAATGGAAGTATATTTGAGATACTGTTGGACTATAAAGATGGATGAGCACCAAAGAATTGATGCTTTTAAACTGTGGTGCTGGAGAAGACTCTTGAGAGTCCCTTGGACTGCAAGGAGATCCAACCAGCCCATCCTAAAGGAAATCAGTCCTGAATATTCATTGGAAGGACTGATGCTGAAGCTGAAACTCCAATACTTTGGTCACCGGATGGGAAGAACTTCTCATTGGAAAAGACCCTGATGTTGGGAAAGACTGAAGGCAGGAGGAGAAGGGGACGACAGAGGAGGAGAGGGGATGACAGAGGATGAGATGGTTGGATGGCATCACTGACTCAATAGACATAAATTTGAGCAAACTCGCCAAGATAGTGGAGAACAAAGGAGCCTGCCCTGCTGCAGTCCATGGGGTCATGAAGAGTCAGACACGATTTAGCGACTAAACAACAATAACCTATACTGTTATCTACAGCAACAGTTTGGTTTTCATTACCATCACGTATTTCCTTGAATGAATATACCACCAATTATTTATCCATTCTGTTGTTGATGAATTTGGGTTATTTCCAGTTGGTGGTTATAACAGATTTTGTTGCTGTGAACATTCTTGTTTGCTTCTTTTGGTTGATTGGATTTACATTTTGGGTGCGTAGGGAGATGTAGGTTGTATGATTGGCTTCAGTAGAAACCGCTGAACAGTTTCCCAAAGCGGTTGAACCAACGTATGCTGCCATTAGCGGTGTGGGAGAGCTCCAGCCGTCTCTGCAGCTTCTCCGACAGCTGGTACTGCCTTTTCACCCACTCCCATCCAGGTCATCATGACAAGTTGTGAAAGGATGTTCAGTAAGGGACAGTGTGTTGTCAGAAGCACTTCCAATCTTGTGCTGGGAAGGATCTGAGTAAGAAAGTGGCTCAAGAGAGGCCAGGAGAGCAGCCAAACCCTGAGGGACTCACGAGCCCTGACCGGGGTCAGACTTCATCCCGTGTGCTTGGCAGGCCTGAAGACCACTTTTTGAGTGTCTGAAATGTAGTTTTGGCTTCACTGTGGACCATGGGTTCAAGGAAGGCAATATAAATGCAGAGGGAGCTGTGAGCTATTGCAGAATCGAGGCCGGTACTGACGAAGCTTCAAACGAGGATGAGAGGGCTGAAGAGAAGTCGATTCAGGAGCAGTTCAGGTGGGAGACCCTAGCCGTCCCGGTGGCGGGTCTGCGGTGTCAGCTGAGGGTTGGGAGGACCAAGGGGACCCCACGTGCCTGGCTCACCCCCAGGGACTGACGCTGCAGATGTGGGGCAAGGAGGAGAGTCCAGTCCTGGGTGTGCTGAGTCTGAATTGCCTGCGAGACACCCGAGTGAAGACCTCACACAGGAAGGGGGCTGTTTCAGCCTCCTGGTGCTCTCTAAGCAGAGGCGTGGTTGGGGTGGCAAAGATGTAGATCTGGGAGTCAGAATCACGAAATGAGGTCAGGAGCACAGGAAGAGCGCCTGGAACAAGAAGAGGCATAGGCAGGCCTGAACCCTGAGGAAACACAACACTTCATGGACGCAAGGAAGTCTGCAAGGTGCTGTGGGGTGGAGGTGGGGCTGGGGAGGGCGTGGGACAGGAGCCGCTTGGGCGGAAGGCTCTGCAACTTGGGACCAGTCTCGGAGGGTGTTCTCGGGGCGGCGGATTTGAACTTGCAAGGGAGTTGGAGCAGGAAGAGTGAGACAGGATGGAGGAGGAGGCCAGTGGTAAATCCTTCTTTAAAAAAAAATGAAGGTCTGAGGCTAGATAACTTTCTCCATGGCCAGATGACTTCCCTCTAAGCCCCTCCCACCAACCACAGTCTGCCCAAGGCCCCCTCGGGGGACAGAGGTGAGCATGGGATGCTTGCTCCAGACTGAACGTTGTGGACATCACGGATGTCTCAAGGTCAAGTTCATCCAGGGCGCAAACCGCAGGCGCATGGGAGGGGATTTCCTTTTCTCCTTCCCAGAGGAGTGCCCCTAAGTGTCCCGGCTGCAGACTGAGGAAGGGGAGGGTCTCGCCCTGAGACTTGAGGAGCCGCTCGGGGGCGTCTCCAGGAGGCCGAGGACCCGAGACACCCAGAGGGACAGTGTCCTGACGGCGTCGGGAGCCGATGAGGGGCGCGGGCGGCCCCAGTGGCCAGTGAGCTGACCCTCTGGGGGAGGCGTCCTGACCCCAGAATGAACGCGCACATGAGCAACACCAGCCGTGTCCTTCACAGCGCATCCTTCACAGAAGGCGTGAGGCAGCGCTGCCCACTGGAGAGGGCCCACGATGGCGCTCGGACTTGAGCGTGAGAGGCTGCGGCAGGAAGAGCCCAGCCCTGGGCTCAAGGTGAAGCACCTGCTGTCCCCGGGCCTGCCCATTCCTGACCCAGAAGCCGCGGCTGCGACATTTCTGAAGGGGCCAGCCGCTGGAGCCGAAACTGGGGCAGGCGCTTTTGTGTGCGTGGTGTTGATTGCCAGCGGTTAATCACCAAGGGTAAGTGGAAGAAATCATTCCTGTTCATTTGCAAATGGAAATCAGACGAGGGCTGTGCTGAAATGCATCAGCGTTTTCCCTTCCAAATGAAAGGATTTCAGAAAGACAGCTGACCTTGGGGTGCCTGGCAGGCCCAGGCCGCCGGCTCCGAGTGTCCTGGGTCTCTTCCAGACGTTCCCGGGCCGCCACGCCCGCAGGTCCCCAGCAGACCTACTTAGTTGAGAAAGTAGGAGCATTTCGGATGCCATGAAGTCACAGGCACACAAACAGCCAGGCTCCCTCTTTTATTACCTTGCAAAGCCCTGGAGACGCTTTCACCTCACTTAAGGAGCCCCGGCAAATTATGCTGAAATCCTTCCAAGGGTTGAAATGATATGTTTATAAATCCTCCTTGCTGAACTGTTGGCCCCAAGAAATCTTACAATAATAAAGACGTATGTGCTGGGGGCAGGAGGGGGGTTCTTTCCTCTCTGTCCACCCCCCCCCCCCGCCCCACCACCAAATGTGCAGCTTTTTCTGCCTACGGGCGGTGTGTTGATACTGCATTTTCGTCCGGCATTATCACCCTCCAAGGCACATGATGTAGCCCCCTGATCAGACGTGTAATGAATGTCTCTCCATGCTGGTGGATTCATTACTGTGATTTATAGCTGTTTTAATGTACACAAGCTTCTTAAACAACTTAGAGTTGATTGTTCTGGAACTAGACCTGGGTCCCCGGGAACTCTTGGAGCTGAGCCACGGTTCAGGGAGTTATTGGTGTCCCTGGGCAGGTAAACAACCCTGGATCAAAGGTGCTAGGCTACCTGCAAACAGTGTCGATGGGAACAGGAAGTGCCTTATAATGGGGAGCAGGGGCAGTCTAATAAACCTCCTGAGCCTGGGCCAGCACCCCGGGCATGGCTGCACTTTGTCTCTAGCATGCAGGAAGGACGGGCTGGGGCCCAGGAGAGGTGAGTGCTCTCGCCGGCATGCCTGGGCCGGCCGGGCACCTTCACGGAACTTCCCCAGGAGGCCTGCACAGGGACATACAGAGGCTGACAAATGCCGGTGGAGAGAACCAACCTGGGTTACTCAGTGCACAGAGATCCTGCTTTTTTCAAAATACATTTTAACTTAGTCATCTTAAGAATGGCTCTAATGCTGTTCAGAATGTCAACCTAAACCAAGCACCCGCTGGAGCATTCCAGAACTGGGGGGCTGTGGGACTTCCCTGGTGGTGCAGTAGATAAGAATCCGCCTGCTGATGTGGGGAACACGGGCTCAGTCCCTGGTCCGGGAGGATCCCACGTTTGTCGGGGCAGCTAAGCCCACACGCCACAACTACTGAGCCCATGAGCCCTAAAGCCCGTGCTCGGCAACAGGAGAAGCCACCCCCTGGGTGAGAAGCGCACGCAGCACAAGTGAAGAGCAGCCCTGCTCGCCACGACCGGGGAAAGCGCGCCTGCAGCGATGAAGACCCAGCGCGGCCAAAAATAAATACACAGATGATTAAAAAAAAGAATTGGGGGTTGTACTCAGAGGGGAGGGAGGGGAACCCTGTAGCAACTGCGACCAGGAATGGGGTGTGGAAAGCTTCAGCCGGACTGGGAGAGCTCAAGGAAAGACAGAAGGCTCCAGAAGGAGGGGGAGGGCTAGGGGAGGGGGTGCTTTGCAGACAGAGGGCTGGCAGCGTTCTGGAAGTTACCGCCTAGAAGGAGGGCTTTCCTGGGCCAGGGGGAGGCAGCGGTGGTGAGGGTGCCCAGGAGAGACTGCCCACCTGTGCCCGGGTGAGAACCCTTGAAAGGAGGCGATGCCCACAGGGTTTCAGGGACGCGTCCCTGGTGCAGAAGGCTCTTCCTCACCACCCACTGGAGGACCGCCCGGTGAAGTTCAGTTAGTCCATCACTGTCCCCAAAAGCAAATGCAACTTGGCTCATCTCTGTGGACCCGAGTTATTTGACTAAGAGGGTTGGATTTAGAAAAAAAAATCACCATCTGAGGCTTGATGACTTATTTCATGGCCGGATGACTCTCCTCTCTAAGCCCTGCCTACCCTAGCTAGGGTGAGGGGCGTCTGCTCTGTGGAGCTGGACACCCCTCTGTAAGGCCGATGCACAGGAGTCCTGGGCTGGGCTGACCCCTGTGGACCCCTGGGCGGAAGGTCACAGGGGAGCCGTGAGAATGCCTGCCCAACAGGCACACAGCCTCCTCACCCAGAGGGGGCAGCGGGGTCTGAGGTGGGCAAGGGATAAGCCATGTTCACCGGAGCGGAGCTGAGCCCGGGACACTCTTTCCCAGCTTCCCGTGTTCTCCCAGCTCCATCCTGCTCCCATCCATGGGACTGTCCCCCAAAATTCACAATGAGAGGTATGAGCCTCCCCCGCCCACCTCTCCTGCACCCCCACCTAAGGGCCCCTGACCTCTGTCCCACAGAGGAGACCCAAGTCCTGGGTGGGCCCCTTCCCACCTGGGTGCAGGAACCTCTGCTATTCAGTCAAGAGCGCAACTGTCTAGACGGCAGCTGACGGGTATTAATCGGCCAGACGGGGTGATCGTGTGCCCCACCGGCCAGCAACTTCAAGCCCAGCCGCGGCAAAGGGGATGCCCACAGGGAGGACAGCAGTGGACGCGAGCCCGCGAAGAAGGCCTCTCTCTGGCTGCGTCACTTCTGTAGGCTCCACTTCTCCAACCCTGGGCTGGTCTGAGCGTGGGCTCACCCAATGTTAGTGATGCCACCGTGTCTGAGAGATGAGATGGAAGTGGGACCTGGCTTCTGTTTTGAGAAGCTCCCAATTTCATAAGATATCATGTACTTTATCAGTTGAATTACATTCTCCCTGCCCCAAATCACACGACGGAGTCCTAACCCCCAACCTCAGAAGGGGCCTCACTTGAAAATCAGGTCTTTGCCTGATGTGATCAAGTTAAGATGAGATCATTAGGGTGGGTCCTGATCCCACAGGACTGTCCTCACACAAAGGGGAGATCTGGACACAGAGACAGATGCCCACAGAGAAGACCCCATGTGAAGACGGAGGCAGACCTGGGGGTGATGCTCCTACAAGCCCAGGGACACCAAAGACAGCAGAGACCACTGGAATTGGGGGAAGGCCTGGGACCGAGGCTGTCTCGTGGCCCCAGCAGGACCCAACCCTGCCCACAGCTTGGTCTTGGGCCTCCAGCTCCAGGACAGTGATATAATATATTTCCACTGCAAAGGATATGAATTTGAGCAAACTCTGGGAGACAGTGAAGGTCAGGGGAGCCTGGAGTGCTGCAGTCCATGGGGTTGCAAAGAGTCGGACACGACTGAGTGGCTGAGCAACAACAAAGCCGCCCCAGCAGCGCTTTGCTCCGGCAGCCTCAGGACTCTAATAACACAATGTGTGTAGCAAGTTACCTCCTACAGGGACCCACTGCCCCCTGAGTCACGGGGAAGGCGGGATCCACATACACAAGTCACACAGATCATTTTTTACCCGACCAACCACTTTAATTAAAGGGAGGAGAAAAAACAATTTAGTTGAACGGCTGGTTTCAGTGATATTTTTTTCTGTCTTTCTCCAGCAGTTTGCCTGAATTTATATGGTCTTTCCACGGACAAGCGTTCCAGCCCCTTGACCCTAGGACGGGGTCTCTGGCTCTGTGCTGGTGCCCTGGTCTCATGCCTGGCCTTGACCCCTGGATGCCTGGGAAAGCACCTGACTGATCCAGCTGGGGACGCTGCTGAGGCCAGAGACGCACGCATGTGGCTCCATCAGGAAGTAAGGTTGCTCTAGCCACCACCGATGAATGTCTTGCTTGGGGCCAGGAAACTGTCTCCCCTGAGAAGATGCATCCTCCTATAATTTCCATAAAATATTAAAAGTGGAGTTCGGTTATAAGAGCCGCACCTGCTGATTCCCACCCCTGAAGAGGAGATGGCTGAAGGGCTCTGGAATGAGGTCAGTCTTCCTAACCCGAAGGCGGTCTTGGGAAGGTGGGTTTCTGCTGTATCTGCTGAGAGCACCCAGCTTTGGAGACCAGCAAACTTCCGCCCACCACGAGGTCACAGGAGGGCGAAGGCAGCCATGTGGCCAGACGTCTGGGGGGCAGGGAAAGCAGTGGTCACTCAGAAACCTGGGAGACAGTGAGCTGGCCAGTGGGAGAAGGGCAGTGAGTCTCCAGCTGAACTCCAAGGACAGTGCATCTCAGGGCTGTGAGCCGAGGTGTCCCAGAGACCCACCCCGGGAGATCTGTGGACCATGTGCGGCAGCATGGATGGACCTAGAGACTCTCACACTGAATGAAGTAAGCCAGAGAAGGACGAATATCCCATGATGTCACTTACATGTGGAATCATATAAAGCGGTGCTAATGAACAGAAATAGTCACAGATGCAGAAAACAAACTTATTTACAAAACAGAAATAGGGTCAGAGATGTAGAAAGCAAGCTTATGGTTACCAAGGGTGGGGGGAAGGGCATACAAATAAGTTGGGAGACTGGGACTGACATATGCTGCTGTTGCTGCTGCTAAGTCGATTCAGTCGTGTCCGACTCTGTGCGACCCCATAGACGGCAGCCCACCAGGCTCCTCCGTCCATGGGATTTTCCAGGCACGAGTACTGAGTGGGTTGCCATTGCCTTCTCCAGGGACTGACATTTCACTTTCATGCATTGGAGAAGGAAATGGCAACCCACTCCAGTGTTCTTGCCTGGAGAATCCCAGGGATGGGGGAGCCTGGTGGGCTGCCGTCTGTGGGGTCGCACAGAGTTGGACACGACTGAAGCGACTTAGCAGCAGCAGCATATATAAAAATGTGAAGTGAAAATCGCTCAGTTGTGTCCAACCCTTTGTGACCCTGTGGACTATACCGTCCATGGAATTCTCCAGGCCAGAATACTGGAGTGGGTGGCCTTTCCCTTCTCCAGGGGATCTTCCCAACCCAGGGATCGAACCCAGGCCTCCCACATTGCATATATAAAAATAGACAACAGATGAGAACATATTGTACAGTCCTCACGCTGGCTCCCGGCAGCCGGGGACTACTCAGTTCTCTGTACTGACCTGTGTGGGGAAAGAATCTAAAGAAAAGGTGGATATATGTCCATGTGTAACTGATGCACTTTGCTTCACACCTGAAGCTAACACAACATTGTAAATCAACACTACTCCAATAATAAGGTAAAAAAAAAGACAGTTCTGTGGATACAATTCAGGAGTCCCTGTAACTGGATAGGAAATAATATCTTTGTTTTCACTAACCTGCGACCAGAATTTCGCAGGCCTTTTAATTATGAATGTGGCAACAACCCACCGCCAGCGGCAGGAAGCAGACCGTGAAGTATCACGTGACTGCAGGCTCCTGTCACGTGACTGCAGGCTTGGGCCGCCCCGCACAGACCTCGCAGGGTGGCTTACACATGTCAGTCCTTCAGAGGCGTCTGCACCAGGGACTTCGTGGTTTAAGTCACTGGTTAAGAGGCGAGCGTGTTACTCTCACACGTTTATTCAAATGTTCTCATAAATATGTTTCAGAACAATTGTTTTCCTTTATAAGCCCCCATATACCTGTAATGCAGGAGATGTGGGTTCGATCCCTGGGTAGGGAAGATCTCCTGGAGGAGGAAATGGCGACCCACTCCAGTATTCTTGCCTGGAGAATCCCATGGACAGAGGAGCCGGCGGGGTCGCAGAGTCGGACACAACGGAGTGACTAACACTTTCACTTTCACATGTTGCATCACAGCCCGAAACCCTTTCCTCTGAGAAGCAGGTCCCTGGGCTCCACCAAGGGGCCAAAGCGCCCATGACTCACAAGATCAGCTCCCAATCCTCTAAGAGGGGACGGGAGCCGGGTTTGAACCAGGAAAATGGTCAAGGACTAAAGGGAGGTGACTCGGGGTGAGGGGGTCCCAGGAGTGGGGGGCCAGGCAGCTGAGCAGGGCCAGAAAGATTCTCAGCAACTGCGACAGCGGGACCGCTATCATCCCTCGAGCAGAAGACAGAAGGGGCGCATGGTCCAGACTCCAGAAGCAGCCGGGACTGTGGCAGAGACGCCCACTCCAAGGCCCTCCGAGAGGAAGGCTACCCACCCCTCCCTTCCCCCGGCTTCCAGAAAGCCACCTGTACCTCCTCTGGCCGAGTCCCCGTCGTGCAGGGGCTGGGATCGGCCTCCCCCGGCACGCCCCGTGTCACCTTGCAGAGCAACGTGAGGGCTCATCACCTGGGCTGAGGCCCTTTCTCCTGGGGCTGCGGTGGCCCCGGCAGGACAGCGGGAGGGCCCTGGCAAGACCAGCAGCCCCATGTGCAAGAGCCCCCGAGTGACCACACTCAGGAAACACGGAATCACAGCTCCTCCACTCTGAACGCGGGACTCCTGCCGACGCGCCCTTTCTGACCTCCTCCCCAGATTGTCATCTTGTGCATTGACACGCTGTTGAGGGAGAAGAAATGAAATTATGAAGAGTTCTTATTGATTCACTCGTCAGCAGGCAGGCCTGATCCGGAGGAGACGATAAATATGGGTGGTACCTGTGTGAATTCGAACAATCACTGGCTTATTAGTGTTTGGCACCAGGAACACGGCTGGGATTAATGCCCCGGGATCCCTGGTGCTGCCTCCAATCTTATCTATTTTATGAGCCAGCGCTTTGCTTTCTGAGTCACTGGGAGAATCGCACTTGTACATCAATTACATTTCCATTAGTACTGAGATCTCTTTCTTCCTAGGGCAGGATCAGGCTGCAGATACACAAAATATCAATACTGACTCTCCCTTCGTTATGCTAATCCCGGCCTCGTCCAGGGCCTAGACGGGGTTCATGCTGATGCAGTGTTTACAGGCAGCTGGGCTTCCCGGACAGTGCGGTCCCCACTTCCGTGGGCGCTCAGCCCCAGAGCTGGAGACTGGGGTGGAGACCCCACGCGTCTGCCCAGGTGACCTCCTGGTGGTCCGGGCACGTTCGCTCCGTCAGGGATGCTGGAGTCGTGCTGCTGCCGTTGGCTTACTCATCGGCTGCGCCTCCACACCGCAGTCAGAGCATCCTTACATAAATGAGTGAAGAGGACATGATGGAGATGTTAGATCACCTCAGGAGCTTGTTCTTTGCCTGGTTTTCCGTCGCTGACCTGACCCCCACCCAGAGTCAGACATGGCTGAGCCCACATGCACAAGTGTGTTCTTTGGGAGGGTGACCATTCTGACTCCCGCATTCATTCATTCAAATGAAGGCAGCTATTATTTTATTCAATCAATATTTACTGACACTTTACTGTGGATATTGAAAGCCACGAGACTGAAGGAAGTCACCTGAGGAAAGATTTGACCTAAGGAAGAAAGGAAAGTTAAGGGCGGAGCCTGGCGCACTCCAGTGTCTAGAACTTGGAGAAACGAGGAGGAATCTGAGACAGGGACTGAAATGCAACATCAGGTGAAGCACGGACACCACCTGGAGAGGGCATCCTGGATCCCAAAGACAGCGCCGTAAGGAAGGTGCAGGAACCCCTGCAGCCACTGGGCAGGGGCCCAGACAGGGGGCTGGACTCAGCACACGGGCTCCCTCCCACAGGTCCCAGCAAGATGAGACAGGCTCCAGGCAAGCCTGAGCGGAGAGGGCCCGGCAGAGGCCCCACCTGGCCTCAACAGCCTTGCAGAAGAAGAGCGACGGTGCTGGAGGACTCGCCCGTGCCGAAGTGCAACCATTCCTCACGGCACGGCGCTCAGGAGAGTGAGGCACTGGCCAAGGGCGGTGTCGACGGACGGGAAGGAGCTGCGGACCCAGCCCTGAGCCCTCACATGTACACTCAGCTGTTTGCACGAGGTTGCTGAGACAACTCGGCGGGGGAAATACTGATGACCACCTTTGCAACAGGTGGTCCTAGGACAACAGGCTATAGCCACGGCAAAACGATGAACCTGGACCCTCGCACCACGCAAAATGTAGTTCACTTATAGTAGATCATGGACCTAAATTTTAAAATATTCATTTATTTGGCTGCACCTGGTCTTGTTGGGACATCTTAGTTGCAGCGTGTGGGGTCTCAGCCCCCTGACCAAGGATTGAACCCGGGTGCCCCACGTTGGGAGCACCAAGTCTTAGCCACTAGACCACCAGGGAAGTCCCCATAGATCTAAATTTAAGAGGTAAAACTATCAAATTCTTAGAAGAAAAGACAGTAGCAAATCTTCATAACCTGGGTTAGGTAAAGCCTTCCTAGGCTTTTAGGACACTAAAAGCAGTAACAAAAGAAAGATAAGTAAGCTTGACTTTGTCAAAAAGAAATACTTTCGTTCTTCCAAGAACACCATCCAGAAAGTGAACAGACAAGGTGGAAGAAAATTCTTGCGAATCATACGTACAACTTCTAAAAAACACTTGTATCAGGAGTATGTGAAGAACCCTTACACTTTGATGATAAAAAGACAAATAACCCATTAAAAACAAGCAAAGGATCTGAACAGACACTTCTTCAGTGAAGATGTTCAAGTGTCCAATAAGCACATGGAAAGGTGTTCACCTTCACAGGCCATCGGGAGGCGAAAGTGAAGTCGCTCAGTGTCCGACTCTCTGCGACCCCGTGGACTGTAGCCCACCAGGCTCCTCTGTCCATGGGATTCTCCAGGCCAGAGTACTGGAGTGGGTAGCCTTTCCCTTCTCCAGGGGATCTTCCGAACCCAGGGATCGAACCCAGGTCTTCTGCATTGTGGGCAGATTCTTTACCAGCTGAGCCACCAGGGAGCCCCAAGAGAAGTCAAAACTGCAGTGACATAGCATGTCACGCCCCACTAGGGTGGCTGCCACGAGCTGGCCGGTGATAGAAGCTTGTAAGGATGTGGAGACCCTGGTAAGTTACCATGCTCAACAGCAGGGGTGCCAAGACACACCACCATGATGGGGTGGTCTGAACAGCAGAATTTCCTTCTCACAGTTCTGGAGGACGGCAAGTCTCCGACCAAGGTGCTGCAGGTCTGGAGAAGGGCTCCCCTCCTGGCTGGAGACGGCCACCCTCTCTCCGTGTCCTCACACGGTGGGGAGAGAGGAGGAGAGAGAGGGGGAGAGAGGCTCTGGGGTCTTGTTATTGCTGCTCAGTTGCTCAGTCATGTCCGACTCTTTGTGAACCCTTGGACTTTAGCCCACCAGGCTCCTCTGGCCATGGGATTTTCTGGGCAAGAATACTGCAGTGGGTAGCCACTCCCTTCCAGGGTATCTTCCTGACTCAGGGATCAAACCCGTGTCTCCTGTGTCTCCTACATTGCAGGTGAATTCTTTACCCTCTGAGCCATCAGGGAATCCCCTTAAGAACAAGTGCAAAGGTTGGAAAAGACCAGCTTTCCAGCTCGTCTCATCAGGCAACAGGGTCCCTCTTACTCAGCCCTTCCTTTCAGCCAGGCCTCCTGGTGACTGATGAGGCCCAACCATGGGGAGCCATCGGCTTTAGTCTATAGTTTCAAACGTTCATCTCATCCAGAAACACCCTCACAGACACGCCCAGAGCAGCATCAGACCAAACGTCCGGGCACCCGTGGTGCAGCCAAATTGACACGTAAATGAGGCATCACACAGTCCTCAAAAAGTTCTGTGTCGTGTTACCAGACAACTCAGTCGTTCCATGCCTGAGCATAAGCGACGGGAAATGAAAAGGAACAACCACACAAAAGCTTGCCCACGAAATGTCAAAGCGACATTTCTCGTAATAGCCAAAAGACAAAAACAACCTAAATGTTACCAGCCGACGAAAGAGTAGATGGAGCCTGGTCCATCTTTGGCAAGAAGAAAGGAGGCCCTGACGGAGGCTGCAACGTGGTGATCCTCGAACACGCTGAGTGAGAGAGGCTGGACACAGACGCTCACGTGGCCTGTGATCCCGTTTATACAGTGTCCGGGAGAGGCAAGTCCATCAGGACAGGAAGTAGACGAGCGATCACCAGAGGCTGGGGAGGGGCAGATGGGAGCCGGGGCGGGGGTCTACGAGCAGGTAGGTCCATGACCACCCACTGGAGCTGAGACAGTCGGCGTGGGTGTCTGCTCAGCTGCAGAAGTGTGGACAGAACGTCCCTGTACTCCGCTTGGAGATTTGCAGGACGAGGGTCAGACAAGGGGCGGGACGCAGGCGCAAAGGAGTTTCGGACGTTGAACGTACGCCATGCAAACCTGGGAATCTGGACGAAACAGCCTGCTGCTGGACTACCTGAAGGGTCCTCTCTCCCCGGAGCTCACTCACGGCTGCTCCTGGCGGCCTGCCCCGCCCCGCCACATCGCACAGTGGGGATCGTGGGGTGTGTCCTCCCAGAGACGACACAGCCGTCTCAGACAGCTCAGGAACTGGCTCCATGTCTCTTTGCTATGAGGACCAGTCTGTAAGACCGTTCTTAAATATTGATGTATATTTTTTAAATAGCAACAATTAAGTTATAAAGTAAAATCTGGGGAAAATATTGGCAATGAATGTGATAACTAAAGGTAAAGGCCTTCGGTACATACGTGTTGAGCTTTGATAAGTCAATAAGAAAATGCTGAGCATCGCATGAGAGAAATGGCAGAGGACATTACTCAAGAATGGGCTTTTTACCACGATGTTTTAAAAAGAAGGGCTTCTCTCGTGACTCAGACAGTAAAGAATCCTCCTGCAATGAGGGAGACCTGGGTTCAACCCCTGGGTTGGGAAGATCCCCTGGAGAAGGTACTGCTACCCACGCCACTATTCTGGACTGGAGAGTTCCACGGACTGTATAGTCCATGGAGTCACAAGAGCTGGACACAACTGAGTGACTTTCACTTTCAAAAAAGAATGTAAAAAGGGGGGAGTGAACTAGTGATACAGTGTGGCTGAATCTCAAAATAATCACACTGAGTGAGTCAGACCAAAAACAGTCCGGAGTCCACACTCTGTAGTGTATGGATAATCTACAGCCAGCCAGCCAGCCAGTGCCTGCTCAGTCGTGTCCAACTATCTGTGACCCCACGGACTGTAGCGCACCAGGCTCCTCTGTCCACGGGATTCTCCAGGCAGGAACACTAGAGTGGGTTGCATTTCCTCCTCCAGGGGATCTTGCCGAGTCAGGGATGGAACGCTCATCTCGGGGACAAGGTCCCAGCTCAATCGAGTGCTTCTTCAAGGAGCACGTACCCCAGGGCAGGAGAGCTGGCTCTGCTGGGGGTGGGCATGGGGGGCAGGGCCGAGTCCTGCTGGAGGACCAGCTGACCAGCCTGGCCAGGGAGGGGCCCGTGAGCCCGGCGCTGGCAGGAGCAAGGAGAAGCCTGACCCACACAAGGGCAGGAACGGCCTGACGACTCGGCCATCGACCGACATAATGGAGAGATGACGGAAGGAAGGCTGGCGGCCTCGCTCCTCGTGATAAATACATCGGTGGCCCTCCTGATAAATGCTCGCGGCACAGCGGAGCGGATGAAGCTGTACCCAATAATGGTCCTCATTCGTTCTTGGACCTCTCTGCTGAAACTGCCAATTAAGATAGTGCTTTAAGAGGGATGTGGGTTCCCACCAGCTCCAAGATGGCTTGAAACCAGCACGTCTCACCAGATGCCAGGAGGCTTCCGGGTGGCTCTGCTGATGAGCAGCCACTGACCTGCTTCTGACCCCGGGTGACCAGTTGCGGGGGGACGCTCACTGTCCTTGAGACAGCCTTGGCACTGCGTGCCCCTGCCAGGCCCTCTCCTGTCCCCGCCAGCACGCCGGTTCCGCTCCAGAGAGGGCCCCTCTCTGCCCCCCGACCCCCGCGTGCATCCCGCAGCCTCCGTGCCTGGTGCCTTGTTACCCAGGCCGCCTCAGGTGGAGTGGGGGTTAAATGGAGAAGGCCGGGCAGCCACACTTGTTTAGGAGGTGCCACGGAGGCAGGACCACGTGAGGGGCTTGGTGGAGATGCTCTGAGCCACAGGTGACCACACTGTGGTCCAGCCTCCATCAGCTTCAGTCTCCCCCACCTCTGATCTGAGAGCTGTCCAGGATGGGTTCCTGAGCCTCAGAGGCTGTGTTCTGTCCATCCCTCTCAGACCCCCACCCATATTTAACTGTCATCTAAGCCCACGCAAGTTGGAGCCACCCAGATCCCTCCTGGGGTCCCCTGGTGGCTCAGTGGTAAAGAGTCTGCCTGCAGTGCAGGAGAGGCAGAATCGATCCCTGGGTGGGGAAGATCCCCTGGAGGAGGGCACGGCAACCCACTCCAGTATTCTTGCCTGGAGAATCCCATGGACAGAGGAGTCTGATGGGCTACAATCCATGGGGTCACAGAGATTCAGACACAACTTAGCGACTAAACAGCACCACCACCCAGTCCCAGGAGACCAGGCTCCACAGCAAAGCCTGAACAGCCAGACCCTTGGCACAGTCTGAGCTCTGGGGTCTCTGCGTGCTCAGAGAACAGCGAACAGTCCTCGCGATTTGGAAGCTGCATGTGGTGGTCGCCTAGGGCTGCCAGAGCAGACCAGCAGAGAGCTCGTGGCTGACAAATGGCGGTCACGGTCCCCAGTCTGGAGGCCGGAGTCTGGACATGGCCAGGCTCCCCGAGCGTGCTGGGGAGGGTCTGCTCCACGCGCCTCTCCTGGCTTCTGTGGGCCCTTGACTCGGGGCTACAGAGCTCCAGGCTTTCTCTGGCCTTCTCCCTGCACTCGTGGCCACGGCCAAAGGGCCCCTTTCTGTGCCGACACCGGGGGTATTGGGCTAGGACCCTCCCTACCGACCTCACCTTCACGTGGTCATCAGTAAAGTCCTGCTTCTCTAAATAGGGCACGTCCTGAGTCAATGGAGAACATCAACACAAGCATTTGTGGGTGTGGGGGACACCATTCAACCCACAAGAGGGGGCAAAAGCAGACTTGAGCCTGTAAGAGCTGTGACTGCAGATTGTTATGAAAGGAAAGCAATATTATATCATCCAGATAAGCACAGCAGGAGTGAACACGCTCTGGTATTCACCCAAAAGCTTCATCGAAGTCTGAGTGAGGTGCAATGATGCTCCGTGCACACCCCTCGCCCCCACGCGGATCTGCGGAGAACACGCGGAGCAGACACACAGATTTACCTGGTTCTTACCCGGATGGGCTCGCTCGCAGAATGAGGCAATTGATTAGATATACAGCTTTAGGAAAGCTCAGTATTAAACTGTCATTTTGTCAATAAAACGTCATTTCATCAATATAATGTCGGCACGCCTGAATGTTTCTGCATAATTAATTCTGCTGATGCATTAAGGAATGTTATACACAATATTAATCAAAAGGTAGTGTCAACAGAGGGCCATATATAAACCCAGATATCAAGACTGCAAACCTCTCTGAGAACCCTGTTCCCACCGAGACACTGCTCATCTAGAAACACTTGGATTTTTTTTTCATAAAACTGCTATTTAAAAAATTAATCAGTCAAGGAAAAGCAATTAGAGTAATATACAGACACCTCCTGGGAAATTAATTTTTTACAAAACATTTTTTAATAAATTGCATTTGCTGTTGTTGTTGTTCAGTCCCTCGGTCAAGTCCGAATTTTTGTAACCCCGTGGACTGCAGCATGGCCTCCCTGTCCCCCACTATCCCCTGGAGTTTGCTCAAACTCATGTCCATTGAGTTGGTGATGCCATCCAACCGTCTCATCCTCTGTCATCCCCTTCTCCTCCTGCCCTCCATCTTTCCCAGCATCAGGGTATTCTCCAGTGAGTCAGCTCTTCACATCAGGTGGCCAAAGGATTGGAGTTTTATTAGCTTCAGCATCAGTCGTTGTAGTGAATATTCACGACTGATGTCCTTTAGGATGGACTGGTGTGATCTCTGTAGTCCTAGGGCTTCTCAAGAGTCTTCTCCAGCACCACAGTTCAACAGCATTTAGCTGTACTCAGTGTTCAGAGAGTGGCCCTGAATCACGGGGTTACGGGGCACATGGAAACCCAGCAGTGTCCTCACAGACACTCGGGCACAGTTCTTCGTGGGCTGTTTGCAAACAGATGCAGCTTTGTCATCCTGGGAAGAGGGGCTCTTGACCACATGCAGACACATGGTCAAGGCCAAGGCCGAATGCTGAGCTCTGGACCTCTCCGCAGAGCCCAGGAAAGGCTCCACTGGCCCCCAGCTGTTTCAGAACCAGCCAGGAGCAGGCGAGGGGCAGGCGCCTGCCGGGAAGAATAGCCCGTGGCAGCCCGCGACCAGCTGCTGCCCTGCGCCTCCCGTTACCCCTCATCGGCCCCTCTCTCCCCGACCCCCATTTCTCCCTCTCTGTGGCCACAGGCCTGTGAGCCCCCTGCCCTCTGCTGGGGCTCTGTACCCCACATCCACTCACGGGAAACTGGACTCCCCTTGAGCGAAAGAGGCCCCCGACAAGCAGAGGGGGTGCTCAGATCTGCAGAGCTGCCTGTCCTGGCTCACCATATCGCGAGCCTGGGGCACTGAAGCCTGGCTCCCCCAGGACTTGAAGCCAGGGTGACCCCATGAAGAGGACACCTATCCCCCATCCTGGCTACTACGTCCTGGAAGCGGTCCGGCTGCCCCAAGCCCAGCACCCACCTGGACGCCATGGCCTCACCTAGAAGCCCCTTCACGGGTCCCCAGCCTGACTGGTGGAGTTCTGCCTGTCCCGACCAGGATCAGACCCAAAGACCCCCATCAGGGTGTGACGACAGACGCCTGGGCTTGAGCCCCAGCTTCGCCACCTCAAATGCTGCTGCTCTGGGCAAGTTTCTGGATTCAGTTTGCAATTCCAGGAAACAGGGATGATATTAACAGTTAGTTAACATCATCATGTGTTGCTCACGCGGTGTGAGCAACACACGAGACTAGACGTCATCACGTTACCGCCTCAAACGGTGCTTGGCACGTGTAGAAGGCGTGGGGAGATGTCGGCTGTCCCCAGGGCAGGGCCTGGACACCGGTCCATACCCAGGGGGCAGAACGCGGGTGCTCCCAAGCTTGAGTCAGACGTGCGGCACCTACCGTGCTGGCTCAGCCACCCCCAGCTCTGCGGCCGGACACACCCCTCCAAGGCGGGGCCACGGCTGTCTGTGCTGTGCACCTCCTGAGCCCAGAAAGCTCAGAGCTTGGAAAGGGCGAGAAGCAGTAACCCGCAGGTAGGTTTTCTGAAGGTCCGTGGCCGGCCCCGGGGTCCAGCTCTCTGGTGGCAGAAGCCTCACGCTCACAAGGGAAGATCCAGAAAGACTGTTTAGCAAGGAGGCCTGGATCGCCGCCTGGCACCTGCGGGGTGGTCAGGGCCACACACGGTGAGGCCCGCAAGCTGGACTCCCCGGGTCCCTCCAGGGCCACAGCGTCTCCAGAGCGGCCCTGGGCTCGTCGCCGTGAGGCTCCAGAGGGAACCATGGATGAACCCAGATGCACGGCCTTCAGACTAACAGCAACTGCGAGCCAGCTTGGCTGCTGCGCCCCCTGAGCCTCAGTCTGCTGGCCCCTCAGATGGGCAGTGATAGAACCCACCTCACAGAAACGCGAGGCTTGCAGGCTCAGTCCAGAATCAAAGCGCTGACCAGTTCCATCCTTGGCGAGGCCCCCTGCCTGGCTTGTGGGCTCCCCGGGTCCTCACGTGATGGGGGTTGGGCTCTGACCTCGTCTCAGGAAGATCTCAATGCTGTCATGAGGGCCCTCCCAGGGACCCCACCTAAACCCGAGCCCCCCACCCTGAAGGCTCACCTCCATAAGTGATCGCACTGGGCGTCAGGGCTTCGACAGATGAATTCTGGGCACACAAAAGTTCAGTCCACAGCAGACACATTCCCCCCACGACTCCAGCCGCCAGCACTTCACGATGAGCGGATACCAAATATCCCACAGAGAGACGGGGACCTACACGTATAAGGCCATTGCTGTGTGCCGTATGCTCCACGCGTGAGCTTTCCTCCTGCCCCAACATCCTCATTAGAATCCCAGAGGTTATTTCCCCATTTTACAGATGAGATAAGGAAACCGAGGCTGAGAAGACCACAGCCTCTCACCCGGGTCCCATCACAGTTCCCAGGTTGGGCGGGCTCCAAAGTCCAGCTCCCACCTGGGAACCTGGCTGCCTACCCCCTCTCCCTACCATGCACCAGCTCCCAAGAACACTTGGCCCCTGCGAAGCACAGGTCTCTGTGTTCTGAGCTGTTCCGAGCTTCGCCTTACATGTCGCGGTCTTGGGAGCTCAGAGATGCTCAGAGATGCTTTAACAGGGATTTGGGATTTTTACCTCTATTTGCAATGGATTCCTAAAATTTAAAAAGCCATCTTTTATGGAAACTTTTTATAATTATAAAAATGATTTTTTACTCACAGAAATAAAATAAGAATATTGTTGTGAACTATTTTACATTTGTTTTTTTTTTCTTTAGTATTTCTGGAGACTGCATTTAACTGCACTTTAATAGAAAGGTCACTGATGGGTTAATAAAGGGCCAAGGGTGGTCTGGCTACAGAGGCCAGGATGGTCTTTTAAAACCTCTTTAGCTGGCAAGACAGATATTATTAGCTCTGTATATCATCAAAAGGCCCATGTTTGAATCAAATAGTTCTTATTAATTTAATTATTTAACCAAATTTGCAATCATTACAATCCCCTTCAAAAGAAAAATTGTATTATCAATATATTTCCCATCAAGGATTCTGAGGAGCTTACAATTATCTGCAGATATATCCGTGCTCTGAGTGAGGTCCTCCATGTGAGACATTTCATCTTCCTCATCTGATATCCTTTATCACCTGAAAATGCTTTATAATAGATTGGGAAAACCAAACTCTCTTCATCTCTTAAGTTATAGGGCATCAGTTCAAAGGAAGGTCATTATGATATATTTAAGGCACGCAATAACTCCTAGGCATATTTTTTTGCCTGTGTAGGAGCCAAGCAAGCATTTTCCTTGTGGTAATATAAGTGGGAAAGATTCACTAACTAAAAATAAGTATGGCTTGGTAATCACTTAGAACGATCTGGTGAAGACCGAAAAGGTTAGGGTGATGGGGAGGTTGATGATGAGAGTATTAATAAAATGTGTCCTAAATTGCTCTCTAACTAAATCAATAAACCCCAGCCCAGAATCCCCGGGTCTCCAGGCATGGAGGGAGGTAGACTGGGGAGGGCATGCCTTTCGGACGATTTCAGTGTAGTGGAAACTTCATAGAAGTCTTGCCTTTTCTCTCCACGAGGCTGCCTTGACTGAAGTTGCCAGAGTCTCTGGTTGGAAGTGGAACTGCCTCAGCTCGGTGCTGTATGTGTGTCCTCTCTCTCGTGAGCACCAGATGCTCAGTATGTCTTAAACGGATTTTTTAAAAAGTAATGTATTATTTTAAATTCAGCTTGGTATGCAAGAATAAGGTCTATAGAGAAACATAAGAGCAGTCTTTCATGTTGCAAAGTTTTTTAGTTTTTTAAATATTTGTTTGTTTGATTGCACGAGGTCTTAGCTGCAGCACGTGGGATCTAGTTCTCTGACTGGGGCTCAGACTCTGGGGGTGCGGAGTCTTAGCCACTGGACCACCAGGGAAGTCCCACAAAGTTTTCTTAAACAGACCAAGTCAGAGAAAATTTATATACAAAGATAAATCTATCAAAGTAGATCTATAATGAACACCAAAACGCTTAGATGACAAATTCTCATTACTAGATATTACTAGATATATTTTGGGAATCAGTGATGCTATCTAACCATCTCACATGAACTTGAGCAAACTCTGGGAAGTAGTGGAGGACAGACGCCTGCTGCAGTCCATGGGGTCGCAAAGAGTTGGGCACGAGTTACTGACTGAACAGCAAGAACAGCATCTTGGGAATCGGAGGAAAACACAGATAAAGTCAAAAAGATCAAATTAGATGGCCACTAATAGTCCATTCTAGGATTCTCCATCCTAACAATTCACCACTCGCTGTTTGGAAAATGCTGGCCTGCATTATGACAGAAGAAGAATATTACTCTATTCAATTTTATTCTAGAAAAATGGATCCTTGTTATCTGAGAACTAATGTGACTTGCGCCCCCAACCTCCCAGGACACCGAGTACCCTCAAAGACACACGGACTGAAATCTGCCTCCTGACATCGAAAGCCTTAAAAGTCTATCCCTCCTCCCCTAAAACACCGAACAGGAAGAGAGCATGCCTGGGGGCAAGGGCAACCCTGGCTTTAAGAATGTCCTGTGTACGTGACCAGCAAAGGGGACAGGGTCACAACACCTGGCACCTCGGCCCCCTTTCCAGATCCTTCTCCTTCAACCAGAAAACCCAAGAGAACACGCACGTCAGAAAGTGCCACGGGACTATGGCATGGCTGAGTGGGTTTTCATAGCATTCTGGGCTTCTGAGCCCCTGAAGCCAAAGGCCAAGCCCAGAGTGGTTCCCAGCTTCCTTTGCTGGGCAGTTCTCCTGGCTCTGAAAATGCTTGGTGCCGGGTTTCTGAGGCCTGGCGGCTTTAGGTGAAATGCAAGGTCGGCCTGGGTTGATTTAGTGCTTTATTAGCTGTTTATACAGTACTGAAGCGGCACAGGACGTATGAAAAATGACTTTCCGATCTCAGGGAGTAAATCAGGGCTGCTCGCGATTCCACTTAATACTTAACTTGGGCCAGTAAAATATTACACCTGTTATTATTCAAGGCAAACACAGCCCTTCCATTTGCTTATTGAGGAAACAATTTATTTGAGGACATTTAATTGCAATAGTGAAGCCTGCCTTGGGGGGTTAATCCCAGTTTATCGATGCAATTAAAAGCAGTGTGTGCTGGGTCTCATATTTATTATCTAGAGGGAGAGTGTTGACACAAGCCGGTGTTAAGCCTGGCCGCCCCAGAGCATCTGGGCGGCGTGAGGTGTAAGTTGCGGGCTGCCGGCGTGTGTCCGGGAACATCACTGTTTGTGCTCCGCGTAACCTGAGTTTGCATAATCTAATTGGGGAAAGGCTTCTAATTTGATTTTACTTGGAGCAATATGGGTTCAAATGGTCATACGGATCCAGCGCTGTTTGGTTTCTTGTCAATGATTCATGGCATCTTAATGCCCCCCAGACAAACACTAAAGCTTGTCACCTCACATTTGGCAGCAGGCCTCGGTCACCTTGGCGTGCAGCCCACCCCCGACTCCTTCCCCAGCCTCTGGATGTCTGTCCTTCTCCACCTCCAATGTTATTAGGTCTTGCCTAAGTCAGTTCCTGGGCGCCTGCCCTCTCGAGGGGTGACAACCTCCTCACAGCTTGGAGGGACTTGTCTCCCAGCGAGCTGTTCTCAGATGGGGTTGGGGGGGGTATGGACAGGAAGCCACCTGCTGGCCCCACACCACCCCCCACCCGGGGTCACCATGAGATGTGGCCAGTTCCAAAGACCTTGAACATCTCTCTCTTTTCCCCCTTTTGGTTACTATCTTCGTTTTCTTGATCGTATTTCTGGGGCTTTTCTTTGGGCTTCCACATTTTTCTCTTTAACTGTCTGTTTAATACTTGCCTCCCAGTCTTGGGAACCACCTCCTGATTTAATTTTGCTGCACTAATACGCGGAATGGGGACCGGCCTGAGGTTTCTCCACTGCCAGCCCTCCCCTTCCTGTCGGCCTCCTCCTCAGCACAGCTCCGAAACCCGCTCGTTTGCCTGGGCTGGCCCTGGTGGCCGCGGCTTCTCTCAGCAGGTCACTGGTTTGCATCAGTGGCCTTCTCTGTGCGTCCTGACCGTCCCCCCGGCTCCGTGTCTGGGGTGCTCCCAGGCTGTTGGTGGCTGGACTCCCACACTCGAGAGGCGTACAGAGCAGTGGCGCTTGGCTTTTCAACAGAAACGCGAGGCTTCGTCCTGCTGACATGTCACACTGCCCCCTTGCATGGTGGCAAATTCTCCGCTGCGAGGCGCTCGGACGGGGACAGATGCTTGGCGCGAAGGCCTTCCTGCCGAGGGCCGCCAGGCTGTGGCAGGAACAAGTGTGAGCACAGCGACGCGGGGCTTCGGGCCATGCGGGTCTCGGTTCAGATCCTGTCTCCGCCACTTGCTGGATGCGTGATTTGGGGGCAAAGCAGCCAAAGTCCCCAGGCTGCACCCCCTCCCCTGTAAAAGGCCTTAATACCACAAACGGCAGCTGGACTAGCATAAATGACCACTTCTCCACTGGGCTTCCACCATACTGAAATACCACAAATGCTAAAACATCCCCTTCTGTTTGATGACTTTATGAGCCTCCTAACAACTCTGTGGGCTTCCCTGGTGGCTCAGCTGGTAAAGAATTCGCCTGCAATGCAGGAGACCTGGGTTCGATCCCTGGGTCGGGAAGATCCCCTGGAGAAGAAAATGGCAACCCACTCCAGTATTCTGACCTGGAGAATCCTGTGGACAGACGAGTCTGGTGGGCTACAGTCCATGGGGTCGCAAAGAGTCAGACACGACTGAGAGACTGATATATTCATTTTCAATAACTCTTTAAGGATGGATGGCAAAAGACATTTTTCACGGATGATGAAATTGAGACCCAAGGAATTTAAGTAAAATGCCAAGGCGATGGGTAAAGAATGAGAGCCCAGGGCTCGAGCAGAAGTCATGCTTCCGTTGTGAGATGAAAAGAAAACAAGCTTCCCGCACCATTCCCTGTGCAGCCCGGGGTTCTTCCCTTAGAAGGGTCCTGGAGAGACAGTCCTGGGATCCATTCCATCACAGGTGACCCGGCTGCAGGTCCGCCTCCACCAAGCACTATCCCTGCTGCGGGGCAGGATTCCACTGTGTTTCTGTTTCATCTGTGCACGCTTTTCCCTCCCTTCAGAAGGAATTAAGTTCCTTGAGCACAGAAAGGTATTTTAAGTGACTGCTTTATCCTGCAATATCAAGCTGGTTGTGCAAGAGGCTTGATGAGCAGTTGCTGACTTGGATCATGTTAAATAGATTTGGGGCCAACACACCAGAAATGTCTCTGTGAGTGTCACCTGGGGCAGGGGAATGAGGCTGGATCCTCACCCCCTCCCGCCACAGCGGGAGATGTTGCAGGGAGTGGAGGTATTCCAGACTACAGTTTCAGTGAGCGCATCCTCACTTCCTCATCCAGCAGAAAATTCGCTTGGGGAGCTTACCTGCGCTCCCGCCCCCCGGCTGGCCTGTCTCCAGCCCCTGCTCTGACCACGTTCAGACTAAGCAGTGGAGACGAAAATAAAATCCATATGTTTTGCTCCGGGCTTGGCCGTGACCCCCAGGGTGGACATGACCCCCAGGGAGCCAGGCAGACGTCTGCAGCGTTTGCCATCTAGTGATCTGTGGTCAAGGACTCTTCTTCCCGTTAACCTGTTGGTGCACAATCGGGTTAATAACCAGAAAGATGAGCTGACCACAGTTTGATCTTCCCCAGCAGAAGGATTCAGGGTGAATTAAAGGAGACGGCCTGCCCTGTCCACTCTCTGGGAAAGGCTGGTCTACTGTGGTGCTTGGTACTGGAGATTTTCCAGTAGCATCCAGACTGAAGGGTTCCCCCCTCCCATCTTAGGCAGAGCGGCTGAAGGAATGGGCACCAGATTCAACTGGCCAAAGTCCTCCTCTCCCCTCAAAAGATGCCACTGCAGTAAAGACCCCAGGCGCCAGCTCCTCCCTTTTCCTGGAGCAGTGTCTTGGCAGAGAGGCAACTCACGGAAGGGCGGCTAACTGGGGTCCGGGCGCAGGCGGGACCCTGGCGAGGCCCCAACTTCTCTGGCCTGGCTTCCCACGGCCTCAGACGTCAGACGCCCAAACTTACAAAGTTCATTCTCTAGTCCCCTCTCCAGCTCCCCTGCACCATCAGCATTCAGGGAGCAGGCCCAAGAGCAGGACCCCTCTGGGCCAGGAGGAGAGAGTTTGAGGTTCCTGCGGAAGGGGATCTCCAACAGAGGCTGTGGCAGGAGGCTGCCCCAGGGCTGCTGTGCCAAGTGATCTCATGTTCCCACCTTCAGGACAGGGACCTTGAAGAGGAAACCGGAATCCCTGCTCCCTCCGCGGAAGGAACCCAAGGTGCCTAGAGATCTTCCCAGTCCAGAAACTTGTGGGAGGGGAGACTCAGCTCCTAAGAAATGTGCAAAATCAGTTTCTATCTGCCATGGCCCGGTGAGGGGGGGGGGGGGCAGGGAAGGAAAAGAGGGTGAGGGGCTTCCAGAACTCTGGCTGGAGGAAACCACCCCCCACCCAGCCTTAAAACTGGGGAAGGTTTCTATCAATAGAAGTGGCCTGGGGAGCCTGAGCCTGCAGGGAGGTCTCCTGAGAGGCTCAGGCAGGGATGGGGCAGGGATGGGGCAGGGGCTGGGGAAGCTTGACATTAACCATGGGTCCTGGGACACGGCTGTGACTGCCACCCAGGTCCCACTTGGTGGCGACTCCAGGGAGCCAAGAAGCCGACCCTCGGGACCTACTAAGCATCCACAGCAAGTAGGGAAGGACAGAGCAGGGACTGGGCGCAGGGCTGGGTGTGGACTCTGCCCTCGCCTCCTCTCCCCTGGCTGGGCAGGTCGGCGGGTGGGTGGGGAGTCCTCCCATCAGTTACCGAGTTTGAGGCTGGGGGCAAGCAGGGGTGAGGGTACGATGGGGGTGAGGAGAGCTGGGTCGGGGTGGGAGCGGGAGCTAGGCGGGGCTCGCACGGGCCAGCTGGTCCCTAATCACCGCGCGGGTAGGGGGGAGGGGGCGCGGGGGCGCCGGCGGGACGCCCGCCTCTTCCCGGGAGGAATTAGTTAATTCATCAATTAATTAATTAAGGAGAGGAGGACCCCCTCCGCGGTCAAGCTGAACTTCTGCGCCGTCAGATGGTTGTGGGGGAAGGAACGCCGTTGTCGGGGGAGCAGAGCCGGAGAGACTGGACAGTCAGACTTAGCCACGCCGTTTCCTGAAAACGATGTTCAGGCCTTTCAAAGCAGCGAGGAACGAGAGGGCGGTGGACAGGGGAGCCCGGGAGCCGCCCGGGGCCGCCCAACGCACCCAGAGCCTGCTGGGTGGCAGCGGCCCGAAGCCGCCCGGAGGGGCTACGGGCTCCTCCCCGCAGCGCTGCCCGAGGCGTCAGGGTTAAAATCGAGAGCAGCCACGCAAAGGCCCCGGGCGTGGAGGTGGCCGCGGAGCCCAACCCGGGCAGACCCCGGTGCCCATCGACCCGGGTGCTGCCAGGAGGCCCGGCGGCCCATTTCGGCCAGATGTTCAAGACAGATGAGGGACCAGTAGTTAAAACCCGCATTATATAGTTCTGTCGGGTATAAAATTGCATGTGCTGACCCATATATTCTAACTGGAAACGGACTCGAGTCACTTAAAATATTGCAACGTCGATAGGACTAATTAATTGGAAATAAGAAACGAAAGAATACAATTAAACGAGAAGAGAATCATTTTCTAATTTAATAGAGGGACATTTATAAAGATCACAAGCTAAAAGGCATCGAATGATCCTATCGACATTCTATTAAATCAGCCCCCGCGCCCGGCTGGGAGGAGGAGGGCCGGCGAGCGCAGCGTCCGCCCGGGTTTGGTTCGGGGTCTGGGCCCCACACCCGCACGTTCCCGTCTGACCCGCCGGCCGCCCTCCCCGCGGAATCGCTCCTGTCTCTGCGCCGCTTAGGTCCGCCCAGGCCAGCAGAGCCCTGCCTCTGCGAGAGTCCCCGGTTCGCAGATAGATTACAACAAAATTACTAATTGGAAAATGAAATTGTCAATAAAGCATCTCCCCACCCCCGCGTATACAATATCCTTAAATATTAAGTTATTTTATTAGACCCATTTCCTAACAATAATTTATTGCAATAAAACAGACACCGCAGGTCCACCTAAATTGTCTTTTCATAATGAATAAATTTAAGCAGGCTAATTAATATATAAACTAGCCCGATTTGTCAAGTTGATTTGTATTTCAGTTAATTGTGAAAGTAATTACCACATGGTCAAATTAACAGCTTTCTGGAAATGACCAAGCCTGAGGTTTTATTTCCTTCCTGGGTGAAGAAAATTCATTTTTCCAAGCTCTTGATGTGATGAATAAAAGTCATAAATCTGGGTGATTGGTGCAGGCAGAGTCTAAATGGCTTCATATTTCATTTTAGGTTTAATAGAAATATTCATGCTCTGTTTTAATGAAATTAAATTGAGGGGGGATGGGGCTGGGAGGCAGCGGCTGGGGGCTTAAAGCGACAGCGCAGGCTTTCCTCCCCCACCTGCAAGCCGGGCGCTGAGGTCACGTCCAGCGCAGCCCCTCAGCCTCTCCTATCCGTGGGAGCCCAAGGCCTGGAGGGCCTCTTCTGCAGCCGGCTCACCTGGGGCGCAGGCGGGGGCAACCAGCCTGAGCCCCAACCCAGGTGCACTCTCAGGCAGCTGGTGCCCTCTCCCACGGGGCTGAGGTCAGGGGCCAAGGGCAGGGGCAGCCGCTCCCCCAACACCTTTCTGCCTACAGTGGACACGCTCTGGCCTGCGCTGACCCTTCAGAATCCGGGGTCCCCTGGTGGGGACACGCGGGAAGGACATGTGGCAGAGAGCCCCTCACTCACGCCCTCTGCCCTGCGCCCCCTGTGACATCCCTCCTCCCCCCCAAGGTGACCTGCTCCAAATCTGGAGCACCGAGGACCCAGAAGAGTGGAGGGAAGGCAGGCGCTGGGCCGTAGGCCTCTCCCTGGTCCTCAAGGGAAGTGGAGGCGCGTCTTCAGGCCTAGCGCCTCTGCTGTATTCCTCCCAGGCCCGCTGCTCAGACTTTAGGGGAGGCCAGCTCTAGACGGCGGGGCTGGGTACAAGGTCCTCAGGGGTAGCCCTGGGCCCCAGGACAGTCCTGGATCTGCAGCCCCCTGATCAGGGCTGATCTGTGACTTGTTGATTTCCCCTGAGCAAATAAGGCTTTGATGCAGTTCCGGCAAGAGTGGTTAGCTGATGAATTGACAAAAACTAATCAGCTTTATTGGGAAACAGGTTAAGGGCACGGGCGTGTCAATAATTCTCAGCCTGACCCCCTCATCCATTAACCGAGGCAGGCTGATTAGAGTAAGAAGACCCTCTCGCATTTTGCACTGAAATTGCTTTCATAAACTCACCATTATTAGCAGTCGATGCGAGCAGCTAATTTAGAGAAGACATCCCAGGCACGTCACATCTATCATCCGGGTTTATGTATCATTATCTCATTTACAGAATGTCGCAGTGTAATATGTGTTTTTGGCAATAGGCTTGGCCCCGCGCCTGGGCTGCGCCGCTCTTTTTAGCAGCACAGCGGGGACCTCCTCGCCTTCTGCCCCGCCACCCCGCCTGGAAACCCGTGCCTGTCGGGGCCGGAGGCGCACGGAGAGCCGCCCCCTCCGTCCGAGAGCGTCAGGGCCGGTGGTCGCCGCCCCCGCTGCGCCCTGGCTAGCTGCCGGGCCGGCGTCCCCGCCCGGGGGCTCCCTCGGCGGCCGCTCCTCTGCGCCTGGGGGGCGCGGTCCCCGGCCTCCCGCTTGGACCTCGGCCCACTGGGTCGCTGAGAGGCGGGAAGGCCCCCCTCCGCCGCTCCCCACCCCCGGCGGCGGCCCCGCGGCCCAGATGCGCCCGGGGGGAGAGGGCCACCTGTCCCTCCGGGTAATTATTTTAATGCAGGGGCGCAGCGTCTCCGGGTGCGCGCCTCTTGGAGCGACAGACGGCGCGGCGCAGAACCCTCTGCAGCCTTTCAGTGGAATTTCCCAGATGGGCCGAGGGGAGGCCAGGCGGGTCACCAGGGGCCGTTTAACGAGTTCATTAGCCAAATTATCTTGCCCGCCGCACAGGGCCCCGGAGACTGCGGGAAGGCAGCGAGCGCCGGCCGTTCTCACCCCTGGTCTCGAGGTGCGGGTGGGGAGGGCTGACTGCAGGGCTCCAGCAAAGCCCCAGGCCAGCCGGGTCAGGGAGAAGAGGGGCGGCGGATCCTCTGTTGTTGAGCAGCAAACATGCCACCTCCCTGCCATTGTCAGGTCCCACAGGTAGGAAACTGGCCGGGGCAAAGGTCGCTGGGAAAAGGGGTTATTAGATGCGTGGAGTGACTGACCAGGCCGTGGTGTGAGGCCGGGACTGCAGGGTTGGAAGCAGAGCCTGGCCTCTCTGCTGTGGGCTCTAAAGCAAAGTGCCTGTTTTCTCAGAGCCTTAGTTTGCCTGTCTGTAAGATGGGGGCATGGGTACACTTTCCACAGTGACAATGACTATTCGAGGGTGGCCTGAGGCACTCAGGACTGAGCACTTGGACATCCTGGCAGGTGGAGGGGGCGGTGGAACACCTGACCCCGCCGTACTTCCTACCAGCCCTTCTCGGGGCCTCAGATTCCTCTCGGGGGACATATTCCCTGTTCACCTGGTGGGGGAAGCAGGGAATTGCCTGCTGACCACACCCCACCGACCCCCACTTAGGAAACCTGGATGGGGCTGTGATGGGGCGGGGAAGCTCAGGGATGGTGTCCTTGGCAAACCAGCCGCCTCCTGTTTGCAAATACAACCCCCAAGTCCACTCCCAGCCTGAGAGCCATCCTGGGGCCCTGAGCGGGCACCTGGAGGGAGACGCTGGGGCTGGGCTGAAAGAGATGAACTTGACCGAAGATCCCCCAGCTCTGGGCGGGCGCAGCAGGAGGAGGTCCAGCTTCTCTTTGTCCCCCCATCTCTCCGCCTACACCCCCCACCCCCAGCTGCCTCAGCTTCTGCCACCTCAGCAACTTCTAAATAGACCAATTAGCAGCAACTTCCTGCCATTACCCACCGTGAATCTGGACATTAGCGCACTACTATTTAGCCATAATTTGGAGTCAGAACGCACTAAAAAATGCACGCACTGAAGCGTTAAAACGCCCCCAAGCAACGTCTTCCATGTGTTTGTGGGGACTCGGCAGTCAGGGTCCAGGCCTGCGGAAGCCAGCCTGTGCTGTCTGACCTCCGGGAGGGGGGCAGACCTGCTGGCCTGGGCTCTGCAGCCTCCCGCCTCTGGGGTGGCGGGGTGCTGAGCGTGGAGAGGTGTCAGTGCCCCCTGAACACCTGAGCAAGCTGCTCTTCCATGACCAGACACATCCCCTGGGGGACCGGAAAGCTGTGCAGATAAGCCTTGTTCTCGGTTTTAAAATAAGAAATCACCCAGATTCAGGACTCACTCACGAGAGCTGCAGGTCTGAAGGGGTCCTGTGGGCCTCTGCGCTCTGAAAAGCTGGCTTCTCAGGTGTGCCTGCTACATACCTTGTTTCTGCCAACAGCATGAGTAGAGGCCGCTGTGTGAACCTACAATTAAATTACATTGAATTTAAATCCTCTGGCCAAAAGGCAGTCTTCTCAGGAAGCTGTTCATCTCAGTTGAGGGTTGTTTACCCCCTCAAGGGGCTCCAATGAGCTTCCTCCCTGCTCCTGAATTTTGGGGGAAATATTGTTTCTCTTTTTAACCTGGGAGCTTTGAATTTGTGCAACAGAAAGGCTGGGTATACCTCTTCCTTCCCTGGTGGGAGGAGACCCGCAGGGGTGGAAACACTCTAGGGATACCCCACGCCTGTCCCTTCGCCCTGGTGTCCCTGGAAGCTGGAAGGCTGCCCAAAGTCCCAGAGTAAGGCAGATATTTTTGTGTTTGGAGGAAATTTCCAAAAATAGAAGGCTGGTAGCTTGCTGGGATGTTCCAATGATGGGAATGTAAACCCTGCAGCATCCTCTGGCCTTCTTAGCAAGCCCTCAGCAATGCGCCCCTGGTTTGAGGCTGAGTCAGCTGGGAGGGGACAGACCGAGACCCCAGGGACGCCTGGAGGTGGGCTGGGTTTCAGCCCAGGTGCCTGGCTACACGCAGCCTGGAGTGGGGAACCGCCAGTGTGTCCTGCAGGCCCTTCCCAGTCCCTTTGACAGGCCGAGCGCCTGGGTCTAGGAGGAGGTCGGCGAATCAAAGGGTGCGCTAAGAGACACCTTTGCCCACCACCCCCCCCCTCCGCCCGTTCTCCGGCTCTGCTGCTGGGGGGTCGGGGGACACCTGTGCAGCCTGCCCCGCCCCCCAGCTTGCCCTCCAGTGACCCCAGCCCCTCCCGCTCCAGTCCCCAGAGTCTCACACAGTTCCTGCCCCTCCGCCCTGACAGACCTGGGGATTCCTCACCAGCATCTTCGCAGAGTAACCTGACTGCCTAGGTCCTGACTCTGGCAGGTGACACAGCACCCAGGTGCCCGTTTCCTGAAGGACGCCAGGCATGATGGTTCGACTGAAGTTCAGCAGAGTTAGTCCCGGGAGCAGTGCATGGTTTGGGCGGTTCAGGCTGAATCACCTGCACCCGTCCTGGTCTCAGCTCTGGAAACCTCGAGCTCTGGGGGGGGGGGGGTGTGGGGGGAGCTGGGCAGAACGGTTCCCAGGAAAAGCCGTCTTCCCGCCTGTGTCCCAGGGCCAGAGGGATAGAGTCGCCCTCATGTTCCTGCTCTGTTGTGCCTGCCCCCTGCACGTGGAAGGAGGCAAAGTGTAACTGATGAAGAAGGATGCCTGCCTTCCATTATCTGAACACGTGAATATATAGGTTTAATCCCAGCTCCACATATACCGTTCCAGACATGAACAGACATGGATGACAACAGGTCTTTCTTTCCCAGTGGTTTGTAAACATCTCCAGCTCTGCTTTCTTCGTCAAGGAAGGTGGGTGCAGGCAGTGTTCGGTGTTAAAGGGACACGCTGCCCAGAGTGGAGGGGCAGGGTCGGGAGGCAGCTTGATGGGAGGTGCTTCTCCTGGGAAATGGAGGGTTCTCCCTGTGGCCCTGGCACCTGGAGACTGAGGCCAGGGGTACCGCTCAGACCAGACCTTTGATCTCTCGCTGAGGCCCTTCCCCAGACCGAGTCCACTCCTGTCTATCCCAAACCTTCAAAGCCAGCTGGGCTGGGTCAATACAGATGCTGGAAACAGGAAGAGCCCGGTGTGCACAGCTTCACAGGTCGTAAACCACACAAAGACCCCAAACCTCCCAGACCGCTTCATCTCTCTGCCTCTCTCTTCTCATACAACTTCACAGAGACCTCCCATATGTATTACCTAATTCTTAACATAAACAGTGTGTGTGACCATTTTAAAGTCCTTTAGCATGTAGAGTCCATTTTGTCTAACCCTGACTTTTCGAGACAAAGAAAAACTCATCAAGATAAAGAAGCTTCTACATCTGCAATCACACTGCATTTAGAGAGGCACCCAGGGCAACCTGGGCCGTTCAGGTGGTGTGGGCTCAGGGTAACCAGGTGACCCGGTTCAAGCCGGGTCCCACACACAGTGTCCATTCTGTCTGTTCAGGCAGTGTTACCAGCCAGTCCAAGCAGAGTAGAAGCCCAGGGGAGGTGAAGGTTATGCGAGTTCGGGAGCATAGTTTCTGTGGAACAAAAAAATGGTAATGTGAAGTCCTCTAGGAGTTATATTTTTTAAAAAAGAATGATTTTGTTGGTAAAGACGGGGTGATTTATGAAGTCTAGCCCACACACCCCATCACCAACTAAGACAGCCCTGGCAGCGGTTATTTGAGGTTGCAGAGAGGCAGTCTACTTTGGGACGTTTACCTTGCAGTCACACCCCTGCCACAGCCTCCTACGTTGCTGCTCTCAGGACCAGCCGACCTGCAGCACAGGTGGAGGGGGGGAGGCGACGAGATGGGGAAAGGCAGCCAACCATGGGCTAAACACCCCCATCAGAGGGGTGCTCACGTTCGTTGTCTGCTCACTCGATCTTGGGAAGAGTGATCGAGAGTGTTGCAGAGTGGCAACAGACACCGTCACCTCCCTCGAAGGGCGAAGAAGGTCTTTTGTCCAGAACCGCTGGCTACTCTCAGGTCTCCTTGTAAAACCCTCCTTCCCCAGAGAGAACAGACAGGATGGGGAGCAGGGCTGGGGACGCTGGGAGAGCTGGGGACAGCCAGTGGGAATGTGAAGCTCCTGTAGTCACACCCATCTCATTTCAAACTCTGAGGCTTAACAAGTTTGCTGGGATGAAAGCTTCAACCTCTTTGAATCCGCACTCTGTGAAACAGATGAGAAATGCTTCATCAGGCATCACAGTGAGGATGAAGTAAGATAATTCTAGAAAGCCTGTGGCACACAGCAGGTGTTTGAGGGATGTGAGTCCACCCCTCTCTCCACTCAGAGGAAGGATGACTGCACTTTTACCACCATAGAGACATGATCTAGAGAAGATAACCACGTCAAAGCTGCCGTTTCTTGCAAAACTGTGTAACATTTATTCCAGTTGCTGTCACTTATCTGCCCCTATCCTCCTAATCTTCCTACTAGTCCTGTGGGTCTCGGATCTACCCTGTTAGAGTGAAAAGGAAACACGGCTCACCCCCGGAACCAGGAGTCACTGTGATCCACTCTCACCTGGGTAAAAAGCCTTTGAAGGGAAATGACTTGGTCCCTGCATTTACCACTAAAAGTCTGTCTGTAGCAACCTGACCTGCTAATTGTAAAGCTTACCTGGCCCTGTGTTTTATCCTCCCTTGGCCCTCGGCCCCTCCCACAGCCCCTTCCTTTTAGTCACCTCTCACCTGCAGGGGAAGCCACCTAAGCTCCCTCTCAAATTCTCACATCGGTCTGGAGAAGATAACTAAGTCTGATGGAGCTGTTGACAAAGTCTGGTGTTGGTGGCCGCTGGGCTTTTGGACCTGCATGGTCATTCTTTCCACTTCAAAAAGCCCTTGGAAGTGTTTTTTACTGTAAATATGTTAAGTGCAAATGGGGGACGGAGGTGATGGCTGGACTCTCTCCCCACTGCCCTGCTCCGGATGAGGGAAGCCCTTTCCTCCAATTTCCCAGAGCTGCAGGCAGGAGAGAGCCTGCATCATTTAGCCCACGGCCTCGGGGCAGCAGGATCAGAGTGACCAGCCTCGGAGGCCTGCGGCCCTGCTGGGCTCTCCAAGGCCAGGGTAGGCGCCGCGTGCTGCGTGCGCACAGCCGGGCGTCCCTGGCCGAGAGGAAGAGCTCTGTAGTCGAGGGCCTGTCCCAGGGCAGGTGGGCGACGGCTGCAAGCCCATCTGCGTATTGCAGATTTTCACCTGGACCCGAGAGGGCTGAGGGAGAGGGTACGTGTGCGTCCCCCGCCCCACCACACACACAACACCTGAGCCGCACAGAAGTCCCAGAGAAGGTGGGAGACCGATGGCAGGGACACGGCCGCCCACCCCGGCCCCCCCCCGCCCCCCGCCCCGCGCGTCTCGAGACCTCGGAGCAGGGCCGGGGACTCTCTGCAAACAGCCGCCAGATGTGAAAGCCGCGTGGGCTCTCCCGGCAGAAGCGGGCACCCTCAAGTGCTGGCGGGGAGGAGGGTCAGGACGCACGCTAGACTCGGGTAGGGAGGCCAGCACCTGCTGGCCCGCTGCAAGGTCTCAGGAGCGCGAGCAGGCACCGTGGGGGCGCGCCCCTCGCAGCCCCTCGCCGTCCCGCCCCGCCCCCGCGGCCCGGCAGCCCGCGCTCTTTAGGACCCCGCGGCGCGGGGGCGGGGCGGCGAGAGTCCGGGGAGCTGACAGGTGCAGTCCCCGGCCAATGGCGGCCCGGGGCCCCGCCCCCGGCCCCGCCGCGCTCGCCAATCGGCGGCCGCGCTGCGCTTCAAGTGCGCGGAGGGGCGCGGGGCCCCAGCGGCGCGCTCGCCCGCGGCTGCAGCGCTGAGCCCGGCTCCCGGGCCCCGGCGCGGCGAGCGCTCTCGTGGCCTCCGTGAGGGCGCGAGTGAGCGCGGCCCCGGCGGGCCCGCCCGGAGGAGGCTTTCGGGCCATGGTCGCCCTCGGCTGAGTTTCCGGCGGCCACTTTGATTACCGGCAAATAATCGTAACCATACCGAGCCTCGGGGCCGGCGGCCGCCGCGCACGGACTCCGCGAGCCGGCACGCGGCCGCGTCCCGCACCGCCCGGCGCCGATCGCCGGCCCCTAACGAGCCGATGGAAAAGTCCAAAAATTTCCGCATCGACGCGCTGCTGGCCGTGGACCCCCCGCGAGCGGCCTCGGCGCAGACCGCGCCGCTGGCCCTGGTCACGTCGCTCGCGGCCGCCGCAGCTGGACCCGGCAGCGGCGGCGGTGGCGGGGCGGGTGGCGGGGCGAGCGGCAGCTGCAGCCCTGCGTCCTCGGAGCCGCCCGCGGCACCCGCCGACCGCCTGCGCGCAGAGAGCCCTTCGCCGCCGCGCTTGCTGGCCGCGCACTGCGCGCTGCTGCCCAAACCCGGCTTCTTGGGAGCGGGCGGCGCGGGCGGCGCGGCGGGCGGCGGGGCGGGCGGCGGGCCCGGGGGGCCCCACCACCACGCGCACCCCGGCGCCGCCGCGGCCGCCGCAGCTGCGGCCGCCGCCGCAGCCGCGGGGGGCCTGGCGCTGGGGCTGCATCCGGGGGGCGCGCAGGGCGGCGCGGGGCTCCCGGCGCAGGCGGCGCTCTACGGTCACCCGGTCTACGGCTACTCGGCGGCGGCGGCGGCGGCCGCGCTGGCCGGGCAGCACCCGGCGCTCTCCTACTCGTACCCGCAGGTGCCGGGCGCGCACCCCGCGCACCCCGCCGACCCCATCAAGCTGGGCGCAGGCACCTTCCAGCTGGACCAGTGGCTGCGTGCGTCCACCGCGGGCATGATCCTGCCCAAGATGCCGGACTTCAACTGTGAGTACCGCGTAGCCCGGAGCCTGTGGAGCGAGGAGGAAACGGGGCGGCGACGGGGGTGGCGAGTATGGGCAGAAGGGTCTCCCGCGCATCCTCCGCCGGGCATCTCCTGCCCCGGCTCTCTGCCCCGAGCGAGCTGTGGACGCGCCCCCAGGCCGCCTCGGCTCCACTCGGGGCCTGCGAGGACTCGCGCGGGCTCCGCAGCGTGGGATCGCCAGCGATCGAAAAAATGGCCACGCGCGGTCCTTGTTCTCTTCCTCTCTTAACGGGAAGGGGCAGCTGGAGGTGTAAGACTAAAATCTAATGATTAACTGGCAGGCTAGAGGAGAAGGAAGTGGTGGGGGAAGGCGAGCCGAGTTAGGCGTGCCTGGGAATTAGAGGCCACCGAAACCAGGGCTTTATGCTCAAAGAAACGGACGTGACTTCGGTCCCACATTCTGGGCTCTGGAGAGACTCCGGGTCCCTCCCAGGAGAGGGAGAGCTCCCAGAGTAGGATAGGAGGAATGAGCCTCAAGAGGCTGGAGACGCGAGGCTGGAGACGCAATGCTGGGGCCCTTATGGGGCTGTGTCCGCCTCTGGAAGGCCCCAGGTCCGGGGTGGGGTGAGGTCCAGGAAGGCGGGTGGCCCGGTCTGAACCAAGATGGCATGCTCCAGCGGGCCAGAGAGGCACCCTCCTACTTTGGGGTATTCCCTAAGGGGCTTTGAACAGCAGGCGCCCACCTCGAATTCAGGGCGCCCAGCACAGCACGAACCCCTCCCCAAGACCGCAGCCGGGGAGGGCTGGGCACCCCCAAGCCCAGAGCGCCGGCCTGTGAGCGGAGAACTCGCCACTCAGACAGGACACCTCGCCGGGGCCTGGGTCTCTCTCTTGGTGCGGGCCGGCTGGGGCCCAGGACTGGAGCTGCAGAGAGTGTGGATCTCCGGTCGGCTTGCTGCACCCAGGCTCGATCAGTGGAAGATGCGTGAGGCTTTATGCTTCGAGCGGCCAAACACCCAAACAAAGAGACCCCATTATTTCCGTCTGAGTGAATTGGTTTAGACTAGAGACATGCAGGCATGTGGGGGGAATGAAAAAGAAAACAAATAAACACTTGCCATAAATCAGATTCCTCTGCTAGAAGCGATGGTTGTGACTAAACAGAAAAAAGCTAGGATCCCACAAGGCTGGAGAAGTCACAGCGGGGTGAGAAAAGCCTAGCATGTGCGCTGTTTGCCCTCCGTGCCCAGGCCAGCCCGGCTCAGCTCCTAGAAGGCCCTGATAGCCACCCTTCCCTTCCATGGGGTCACCCCTCCCGGCCCCAGGCCAGGCAGAGGGCAAGCTGGCTCTCACATCCACAGCTTCAGGCACATCTGAACTGCTGACCCGGGTCCACCAAACCCAGGGAGCCCTCGGGGCCTGGCCTCTGAGCCCAGCAACTCCTTCTGATGAAATGCCACCCAGCCATCTTCCACTCTGACGGCATCTCGCAGCACCTGGCAGGCTTAGTCTCCCGCCATGGGGGCCCCGGAGGGAGGGGTTGTGCACACTGGCTGCCCCCCTCCCCCAAACTGGGTTCCCTGGCCACCCGGCTGTTTTCTCAGGCCTGCATGGAGCCCAAGGCTGCCCAGAAAATCGACTAAAACCCCATCGCTTTGCATTCTTACTCCTAATCTTGACCCGGAGGTAGCTAATTAAAACCCAGCCAGCTTTAAGTTCAGAGAAGGAATCTGAACACCAAGTCCTAAAGGGCAATACGAACAGGCAAGGATGCTGGAATGGGTTCTCACTGGAAAACCTGTTTGGTTTCAACTGGTGTCTCAGCCATCGGATGGCATTTCCCAAATGGTCCCTTCAGAGCCAGCGTTTTAATTAAAGTTCTAATGTATTGTCAAGTTGGGAATTCGAGGCCTTGTTTAACTAAAGCAGGGGGCGTGGGCCTTCCCATAAAGCAAATTGCCCATCCCAGGGGAGCCTGGGCTGGCCTGCCTGGGGCTGGCTGCTTCTTTCCTTTCTTTTATTGTCTAACACTTGTCAGGCTCCTGGGAAATCAAGGGAAGTCTCGTTTTGAGGTCATAAAATTCTCTGTGATGTAACCGTGTGAAATTATGTAAATGAAGCAGAGAGACCTCCTTGAACACACAGAAAGCCGGGTCCCCTTGGGCCCAGGCCTTTGATTTGCGTCATGAGAATTGTCCTGAAAAGCTCCCAGTTGCCCCGGGCTCTGCCGCCGGGACTGGGCAGCGTTGTCAGAGAACACTACAGGAGGAGCACATGCTTAGGCCCAGCATCTGGCCCTTTTCCTCCCTCCTCCCTTCGTCCTCCTTCTCCCCCTTTTCTCCTTCTGCTTGTTTTGTATGTAAGGAGGTGGTGGTGGGAATTCTGCACCCGGAAGAAGCAGGAAGTGATTCCCAGGGCCTGTGTGGGTTTGGGCCTGAGTTGGGGGGGAAGTCGCTGGGCAGAGCATGCAGGGGGTGGTCTCTGGGTTTCTGCTACTTGCCTTTCTGTCCACCTGCTTTCCACCAACGCTCACCCGAGGGGGCAAGCCGAGCCTGGTCGATAGGACACCAGGCCCTGCCTGGGATGAAAAGATTTGGTCTCATTAAACCCAGATGGTCTGGGTCCACCTGGCGGTGGGGTCCGGGGCTCCAGGGCCTCCCTGGGGAGGGGTGCTGACACTGAAGACTGAGCAGCAACCCTGCAGGGCCCAAGCAGTGGGCAGCGGGGTATGGGGGGCGCTGCTGGCCCTGGCTTGCTCCAGCCTCACGGCCTCTCCCACCCCAGCCCAGGCGCAGTCCAACCTGCTTGGGAAGTGCCGCCGGCCCCGCACCGCCTTCACCAGCCAGCAGCTGTTGGAGCTGGAGCACCAGTTCAAGCTCAACAAGTACCTGTCACGGCCCAAACGCTTTGAGGTGGCCACCTCACTGATGCTCACCGAGACTCAGGTATGCTGCACCCCCCACCCCGCACCCACACTGCTGGCACGTTCCAGCCTCCCAGGGACCCTGTCCTGTCTGCACATCCTTGCCTCCCGGGGACCCTGTCGCCCCTGCTCTCTTCACCCTCGGCCTCCCTGGGCACCTGGAGCTGATCCTGCTGACCTTGACGGTGTGGATTCGCATTTCCCCGAGTCCACATCTCCCCTCAGGGTTCCTACGCCAGGGTCTGATTCAGCTGGTTCTGGTGGGCCCAGGAATTTTCACGTGCACACACACATTCACGCACACACCCTGTTTGGTAGCGGGGAGTCCTCAAGCCATATTAGAGCAATTTTGTTCGTTCCGGGAAGAGAGAGGAGGGGGCATCTTGAGACTCAGCGGCGGGCAGCATAGTTGCCCTGACCCTTCCCACGCAGACCAAGGATGCGGGTAGAAGACCTCGGGGGTGGCGGGGGTCTTGGTTTGAGCTTCCTCAGAGCCCCCAGCCCGTGTCAGAGTCTTCCGGAGCTCCTGAGCCCTCTAAGGGGAACCTCACCCGAGCCCTGGCGATGGCGGGCGCGCCGGGCCAGTGCGCAAGCAGGTGCGGGAGCCGGGGCGCAGGAGACGGACCGGCAGGGAGGGAGGCGGCAGGCCTCTCACGCCGCGCGCGCCCGCAGGTGAAGATCTGGTTCCAGAACCGGCGGATGAAGTGGAAGCGCAGCAAGAAGGCCAAAGAGCAGGCGGCGCAGGAGGCCGAGAAGCAGAAGGGAGGCGGCGGCGCGGGCAAAGGCGGCGGCGCCGATGACCCGGGGGACGAGGAGCCGCTGGGGCCGCCGGCGCCCGGGGACAAGGGCGGCACACGCCGCCTGCGGGACTTGAGGGACAGTGAGCCCGAGGACGACGAAGACGACGAGGACGAGGACCGCTTCCCCTACAGCAACGGCGCGGGCGCGCGCGCCGCCTCCTCCGACTGCTCCTCCGGGGCCGACTCGCCGCCCCCGCGGCCTGGCGCGCCCGGCCACCAGCCCCCGCCCCAGTAGGGGCCCCGCCGGCGGCCCAGAACGCCGCGACCTCACCCGCGCCCCCAGGCCCGCGAGCCGAGGCGCGGGGTCCTGGGGGCTGCCCTTCTGAGTCCGTTTTCAAGGGACGGAGAGAGGGAGGCCCAGCAGGTTCAAACTCGAACTCTTTTGTTCTTTTTAATTTAATTTGGCTGGCGTTTGGGGGAGGCGTTTCTGAGAAGAACCGACCATCGGGGTGCCTCCCGGCTCCCTTCTTCCCGAATGGTGACGTCGGAAACCTGCAGTGTTAAACGGCCTCCGAAACCTGAAACCTTCTCCGGATACGCCGTTCTTCTGAGTGTTGGAAAAAGAAAAAAAATGTTTTGTGCTTACGTATATTGGGAAGGGGGGAATTTATGTAATGAGCGTTCAAACTGCTGGACATCCCAAAACTGTATTGTCTTTATTTTTGTATATTGTATTTATAAATATATATATATAAAGAAATGTCTACTTACGCATGCTAAATTATCATTTAGCTTCTGCCATCGACCACGATGGAATGTAAAATAAATTGGTTTTTTTACTGGATGAGAGTGCAAGTCTTTTGAGGGGAGTTGTGAAAGCAACAAAAAAGAAAGTTTTACTGTTTTTGTTGCTGAAATGATGGGGTGGGCTGTATTCCTGAGTTGACAGCAGAAGGTGAAAATCAGAATGGCGAATGGGTGTCAGGACGGCCACCTCCTCCCGGCCCTGAGGCCAGGGGTGGGGGGAACTATATTCCGGCTGCTGGGGGAGGCGCAAGTACCAAATGTCGCTAAAAGTCCCCGAGGCCAGGTGTCAGCGCGCGTCCACGTGCCGGCTCACATCTGTCGCGGATGCGAGCATCTCAGAGGAGTAACTCTGGACGCCGCGTGTCTGTTTTCCTATTTCTATGAGGATCTTCTATCTTCGCTGGCGCCCCAGACGTGGAAACACACTGTGAATGTTTCAGAAAAGGAGCTTCAAATGACTACACTGGTCTCCAGGGTCCGTTTGGCCGCGGCGCTGCTTGCGGGATGGCCTCGGACAGCGCGGCTCGTCTCCTCTCCGACCCCGGCCCTCTTTCCTGAAGCGCCTCGAGCCGGCCAGGGCTGGTTTTCCCGGATCAGTGCAAACGGCAGCCTGCGAGGACCGCAGCGGAAGGCGAGAACGCTCCAGCCGGGCCGCGGCAGCTCTGGGTTAATCAACGCGGCCGCGCGTAATCCATCACCGGCAGAGCCTGGCCCTCGCCATGTGCGGCACACATGCCCGCGCGCCCTCCGCGGCGCCCCTTCCCCCGCGTGACCGGCCGGCCGCCCCCGGTCCGGAGGAAACAGGTGAGCCTGGGCCCTGCTGCTCCCCGCTTCAGCTGCCTCCCCCGCTCCGGTGTCTCACTCCTCGCCCGCACCTGGGCTGGGGCGCGCCCCTCCCCCTTCCCTCCCCCTCCGCGGGCCCCGCTACTCCCGGCAGATAAATGAGTTCAGAAGGGCCTGCAGTTTCATTTGGGTGATTACCGCGCGGGCGAGCGGGGCCACTCCTCGACTTCAGGGCCGGGTGAGATTAATATCCTCGCTGGCAGCTCATTATCACCCCGGCTCCTTCCATAAAACGCGGGCTCAGCCGCGGCCGGGGGCGCGGTGCTGCTGGGAGCCGGGCCGGCGCAGCTGTTGGCGCGGGCGGCCGGGCGCGGGCCTGGCCGCCTGGGGTCCAAAGGTGGGGGAACCGGGACTGGGTTTGCAACTGGGGGGAAAGCCCGAGAGCCCCAGGAAAGGGGTGGGAAACGGGGAGGGGGGAGAGACGAGAAAGACGCCTTGGGGCTTAAGGAAACCTGCCCTCCGTGTGCATCTCGCTGTAATTTCTACCACATTGCTCAAGTTCAGCCTGAAGCCATCTCGGCCCGGCAGGCGGCACATCTGGGGGATAGTCCTCTGCGCCCCGCCTTCCGGCCGGCCGGGCGTCGGCGCCCCCCATACCCCGTCTCAACACCGCCCCCTCCCCCGACCGGCGGCGGCCCTGGAGCGGGGTGGGCATCCGGCCTCGGCAGAGGGTCGTTGCCCCATCCCAAGGCCGGACCCTCCTGAAGCCCAGGAACCGTTCGCTCCGCCGGCGACAGGGGGCAGAGAGCAGGGCGGGAAGGCAGAGTGGTGACGACCCCCGCCCCCGCCCCCCGGCGGAGCCAGCCCGGCTTGGCGCGAGGACTTGGCGGCCGGGAAGGCGGGACCCGCCCGCGGCCCCAGCGTCTCCAGCCAGCGGCTTAATCGCGACTGAATTTATCTCGCTAATAAATTTAATGATCAATTCGTTCTTGTCACAGTAGCTCTTCCCCAAATCAATTATAGCAAATTTAAATATAATCACTGGCTCATCCTCACCCACTCCGGGCACAGCGAACAATTCATTCCGCCGAGTGAGCGGCCGCCAGCCCCGCTCCGCCGCACTGAGGGGAGAGAGGCCCTGCCGCCTGGAGGACCCGGGTCCCAGGACCCCGAGCCAGGTCCCCTCAGCCGGGCCCCGAGGGGGACGAAGCACTGCTTCCAGACAAGCCCGGCCTGGCCGTCGGGCGGCCGGGCGGGCCTCCGGCCGTGGAGCCCCAGTGCCCGGGGGGCCTCTCCGCCGTCCACCCGCGAGGGTCGGCCCTGCGGACCCTGCTGCCTCCGACAGTGCAGCCCCGCCCAAGGCAAACCCTGCCTTTTGGGAACCCTGCCGGCCCCTGTTCATCCAGGGCACCACTCTGGGCGCAGGTTCTCTTCACCGTGGTGGGAGGCGGGGTGGTCCTTAGTTCTCGTCGTGGGTCACTGTCTCCAGGGTGTGTGAGAAAATGCGGTTAAAGCTCTCTGTGATTGAGACCCAGCGATCGCAGGTCCAGCCCTCACAGAGCTCCGGCCCAGGGTCCGAGGCCCTGACCAGCCTTATGCTCAGAGTCTAAAGTGCAGAAATGGCTAGAAAGTCGACAAAATGGGGCTCTTCCTTTCAGGTTGCCTTCCTGCACCCTGCACCCAGGCTGAAGTCAGCCTGGAAGGATCAGCAGGAAAGACGATGACAGCAAAAGCAAAGGAGATGATGTCAGCAGTTAGAACTGCAGCAAGGGAAATGGCCAGCAGGACCAGAGGCAACCTGGGGAGGAGGAAGGCATTGGCAAATCAAGTCTCTGATAAGGGATTGATACCCAGAATATGTAAAGAACTACGGTTCAGCAACAACAAACAATTCGATTAAAAACAGGCAAAGGAATTCAAAAGGCATTTCTCTGGAGAAAATGTACAGGTGGTCCACGAGCGCAGGAATTCGCATCACCAATAGTCAGGGAAATGCAGCTCAAGGCCACAGCGAGCTCTCACCTCCTGCCTGTTAGGGTTTATTATAGAAAAGAGAACAGAGGATAACAAGTGTGGGGGAGGATGTAGTGAAATTGGATCCCCCCAGCACCGTAGGTAGGGATGTAAAATAGTGCGGCCACTGTGGAAAACTGTATGGAGGGGCCTCAAAAAAAAACAAAACCCAAGAACAATAAAAGCCTAGAATTACCATATGACCCAGAAACCCTACTTCCGGGTGTGTATCCAAAAGAATTGAAAAGGATCTCGAAGAGATATTTGCACACCCATGTTCACTGTAACGTCACAATAACCAAGAGGTGGAAGTCACCTGAGTGTCAACAGATGAACAGATAAGAAAATGGGAGCCACATATAAATGGTGGAATAGTGTTCAGCCTTTAAAAAGAAGGAAATTCTGACACCTGTTACAACAGGGATAAACACTGAGGACATAATAGTGAAACAAGTGAAAGTGAAGTCGCTCAGTCGTGTCCGACTCTTCGAGACCCCAGGGACTGTGGCCCACCAGGCTCCTCCGTCCATGGGATTTGCCAGGCAAGAGTGCTGGAGTGGGGTGCCATTGCCTTCTCCGAATAGTGAAATAAGCCAGTCACAAAGAGACAAATACTCTAATTTGTACACAATTCTACTTATATGACTTCCCCTGGTGGCTCAGACGGTAAAGCGTCTGTCTACAATGCGGGAGACCTGGGTTCAAGCCCTGGGTTGGGAAGATCCCCTGGAGAAGGCAATGGCACCCCACTCCAGTACTATTGCCTGGAAAATCCCATGGATGGAGGAGCCTGGTAGGCTACAGTCTATGGGGTCCCGAAGAGTCGGACACGACTGAGCGACTTCACTTTCACTACTTATATGTGTGTGTGCTCAGTCGTGTCCGACTCTGTGACCCTGTGGACTGTAGCCCGCCAGGCTTCTTCGTCCGTGGGATTCTCCTGGCCAGAACACTGGAGGGGGTTGCCATTTCCTCCCCCAGGAGATCTTCCTGACCCAGGGATCGAACCCAGGTCTCCTGCATCTCCTGCATCATCAGGTGGATTCTTTACCACTGTGCCACCTGGGAAGTCCATCCTACTTATATGTGGGATCTCAAATAGTCAGATTCTTCAGTGACAGAACATAGAAAGGAGGTTGTCAGGGGCTGGGGGCGGGAGAAAGAGGATGTTCAGTTTTGCAAGATGAAAAAATTCTAGGGCTCTGTTGCACAGTATGTGTATAGTTAATGCTACTTACCAGACCCTTCCCATGGCTAGGATGATCAGAGGATAGGCCTCCTTCCCCTCCTCGCTCATCCCTCCCTCGCCCTCCTCCCCTCCCTCCCCCTCCTCCTCCTCTTCTCCCCCCACCCCCATCGCTCCTCCAGAAAGGGCTCGCTTGCTGTAGAACACCGGGATCCCGGGAAGGCTGAGGAAGGGAGCCCCGGCCCCCCAGGACTGGAGCGGCACGGGCCCCTCTCCCGCCACCCCCTCTTGGTGTGGGGAGCCTGGTGCACCCCAGGCCGGTTCGCGGGCATCCAGGTTTGCGTCCTCCCCTGTGCCCCCACCTCACCCCCCGCAGACCCCGGGCAGGGGACCGCGCCTCGGGGGTGGGGGCCCATGCGGGGAGGGGCCCCGGGGTGCAGCGCCGGGTGTGGGAGGCGTGGGGGGGCTCTGCCTGTGGCCCGCGAGCGCCCCCCGCCCGTATCAAAGTCCTGCGGTGCCTGGTGTCTCCCTCAATAAAACTAATCCTTTCGGAGGTGTGACTCAGCCCAGATCGCAGCAGTGTTCCAGGCTGCAGGCAAATATGTTTTTCAGATTTGGTTTTTATGGTCGGATTAAAGTTTATTTTCCATAATAGGGCACCTAATAAAACTCATAAAGCCGGGTCGGGGCTCCAGCTGGTGGCCTCGTTTAACACTTTCACTTCGTAAATCACTTTACGACGTGCCAGGTGTGTCCCCAACGAGAACCAGCCTGCGACCCCCGGATCCCCGCCCCCGCGCCCCGTCCCGCGCAGCCCTCGGGGTCCGGGCCGGGCGGGCCAGCCATCGAGGGTCCGCGCCCCGGTCCCTCCCCTCCTGCACCCCGATAGGCGGCGGGGGACCCCCAAGCAGGCGGGGAGGGGGGTCGGGGCCGGAGGCGGAGGAGGCCCCCGCGCGCGCGCCCCGCCCGCCGGCCCCGCGCCGACCCTGCATTCCACGGCCGCGCACCTGGCCGCCCCGAGTGTACACAAGGTGCCGGACAATGTGCGGCTCCCCGGCCATTGTCCGCGGCGCTGGGCGGGACAAAGGTGCCCCCCGGCCGGCGGCCGCGGCGAGGGGCGGCGGCGCGGTTTACCCAGCTGGGGGCGGAACAAAGGGCCGCCGCCTTATCGCCGCCAGGCGGGTGGGGGGGACCGCGGGCCGGGCGGGGCGCGGGGTCAGCCCGGGGGCGCGGGGAGGGCCGCCCGAGGGGTGGCCGCGCCCCCTCGCGGAGCCCCTGCCGCCCGCGGGGGGCTCGGGAAGGGGCGGCCTAGGCGCCCCACGGGGACCCGGGGGCTAGAAGAAAAGCAGGCTTGTCTGGGGGCGGAGTTGGTGCTCCGAGTCTGCGAAGCTGCTGGTGGTTTTTTAGTGGGATCACCTTCCGATGCAGAGCCGTGGTTCCAAGCACAGGTTTTCTTCTGTGCTGAAACAGCACCTTGGAAAATGATACACAGAAAGAGTTAGAATCGCCCTGGTTCGGGGGTCTGCGAGGAGAGAAGGGCCCGCTTTCCCGTGTCCAATCTGGGGGACCCCGAGGGGTTTTCTGGGGCCAGTCCTCCTAAGGGTTAGACACCCACGCCAAAGGTTCTTAAGGGAGACACCAGAGCCTGAAGCTTGCAGTTGAGTTTTTAAATAGCTAAATCTGTAAAGGAAAGGTAACGTGTGTGTGTGTGTGTATGTGTGTGTTACCCTGGGTCTGCTTTCCTGCTTTGTACCTTTTGCCACCCTGGTTCATTTATCCTGGTGATTAATTTATTGGGGATGGGGAAACTGTCAGATTCCCACAAGCCCTGGGATCAGGCACCTGTGTGACACCACAGCCTTTTCACCTACAAGAGATACTAGCCAGCCCAGAAAATCCATCAACCACCCAGTCGTTTGGCAGATTTAGAACAGCTGCTCTTCTAGACATGGTTCTGAGCACCAGGGTGGGTGCATGGATGAGTGAAAGACAAAAATCTCCACTCTCCTCGAGTTACACAGTGGGAAGGGAAAGACAAGACTGACTCACACTAAACTCGTGCATCACATAGTGTAAGAGGTATGTGAACCCGGAAGGTGTCAGGTAAAAAGTGACCCTGCTAAGTCACTTCAGTCGTGTCCGACTCTGTGCAACCCCAATGCAGGAAAGTGAAAAGTGAAAGTGAAGTCACTCAGTCGTGTCCAACCCTCAGCGACCCCCATGGACTGCAGCCTACCAGGCTCCTCCGTCCATGGGATTTTCCAGGCAAGAGGACTGGAGTGGTGTGCCATTGCTTTCTCCGAAAAAGTGATGCTACTGCTAAGTCACTTCAGTCGTGTCCGACTCTGTGCGACCCCATAGACGCCAGCCTACCAGGCTCCCCCGTCCCTGGGATTCTCCAGGCAAGAACACTGGAGTGGGTGATGAGGGAGGTCCAAAGCCTCCATCACCTGAGATGCAGGACCCATCTTCTCCTGCACTGTGGGAAAGTGAGGAAGTGCGCTGTAGCTCAGGCTGCCTGCCTGTGAGAGAAGAATTAGAGACCTTTAAGAACCATACAGGGTACTTATCCCGGGTCCAAGCCATCAGATACTCACTTCTTGATTTAAAGTGCTTGTAGTCCTGATGGCGGAGTCAGTCTAGAAAACAGAGGTGCGTGTGTGCGTGGTGGAAGTGGGAGTTTGGAGACAGGAATAGGTTTCAGGTATGTTTTCCTCCCTTCTTTGTTTTCCACTGAGATGTAATTGACTTAAACCATGGTATTAGTTTTAGGTGTATAGTGATTTCTTAAGTAATTCAGGCCTTTAAGACCACTCTGGAAAATAGAAGAGAAAGCTGCAGTTTTCACGTAAAAGGTTCACTGCCAATTTTAGGGAGTCTGACCCCAGACACAGAAGCTTCCAGACCCCTGGGAGCAGGACGAGGTCTGGCGTCCCCCTGCACGGAGACGCCTGTGCACTGCCGGGAAGCTGGAGGCAGGCCCTTCACACCCAGCACGCCCCGCCTGCAGGGGCCGTTGGAGCAGCAGAACTCGGGTCTCCCTGGCTCACCGTGGATGTGGAAGCCTGTGCATGCTTCCAACCAGGATGCAGGCCCGTCACCGCCCCCCCCGCCCCCCCGCGCCAGTGTTCTGTGCCCAGAGGGCCCCGTGCCCCCATCTGTAGGAGGAGGACCGGGTCGTCCCCATCTCACAGGAAGAGAGAAGACTTCGACAGCTGAACCCGCACCGGGCTGCACCCGCAGGCTCACGGGACAGTTACACAAACCAGCCCTCAGCTTCCAGAGCCGCAGGCCCGGGTGGGACGCAGAACCAGTCCTCGAGATCCACTGAGGATCCTCGGGGTTGCAGTTCAAGGCTGGTCCGGGGGAAGGCCGTGGTGGGTGCGGTGTGGGCTGGGGAGGAAATCTCAGGGATTCCAGGGACTCGGGAAGCCAGGCTGAGAGCCAGGAGGCAGAGGTGCAGGCGATACCTGGGCACTTAGCAGCTGGGCGGCCTTGGGCAGGGGCGTGAACTCTCTGTGCCTGAGCGCCTCGCTTGGGAGAGTGGCAGCACCCATCTCCTGGGGCAGCTGTGGAGAAGGGCATGCACCGTGAGGAGGGGCCAGAGGAGGCTCCCCACGTCAGCCCCCCAAGCCTATACCCTCTTGCCTGGGGGGTCCCTGCTTTCTACTCACTGCCCTGCTGGGCTGGTCGGCCAGGTGTCACGCAGACCCAGGGCCACTGTGTCCACACCACGGGATCATTCTCTTGGGGACTCCAGCCGAATGGAGAGAGGGACAAACAGAGAAGGAGAAAGCGTGTGAGCTGATGGCTGCCTGGGAACCTGCCTCTCTGGGCAGCCCGAGCCCTGAGCCTCCTTTGGTCCAGTGGGCATGTGCAGATGGGATGTGCCAGGGCCTTGGAAAGGGCTTGTCCACCCGCTACCCTGGAGGGGCAGGGGCCAGCCAGCTGGACTCAAGTGACACGCAGGGCGACCGCAGGCCTGGGAGGGAGCCCCGAGTCCCACCCGAACCGCCGACCCAGACAGAGACGAGCTGAAGGCGGCTGCTGCAGGTCGCTGCGTCCAGGGCAGCCTGTCACCTGGGAGAAGCTGTCTGAGGTGTGGCCACACGGACGCCGGGGTGAGCTCTGGCCTACTGAAGGCTCCTGGACCCCGATGGAGGTAGTATTTGTGGAGTAAGTCTCATCTGCTGACTCGGAGCCAGTCTGGATGGAGGACAGAGAACTGCAGAGCCGGGCTGTCCCTGCCGTGGGCCTCAGGGCGGAGCAGGCTGTGGCAGGAAGCCCGGGTGGATCCCCAGGAGTGGGCAGCTCCCTGGAGGTGTCCACACAGCCCGCGCTAGTCGGTGACCGTGGGGTCCTCATTCTCAGCGCTGTGCGCACCCGCCGAGGCCTGTAGGCTGCTGGAATGCAGGGGTGGAGTCAGCGTTCATCAGTGAGGATCGCGGTGGGGGGCGGTCCCCAGGGGCAGGAGAGCCCGAGGGACAGAAGTTCACTCTGTCTCCTTCCACCTGGGCCCCTGGGGCTGGGCTGGTGGCCCTGGGACCCCCCAGGTGCCCAGGCCCTTTATCACGTGGCTTTCCCTCTGTGGTTCAAGATGGGGCTCGGGAATCCTGGCCAGCCAGATGGAGGGCGGTGTGCGTCCTTCCTGGGGATGAGAGTGTGGCCCCTTCTTTCCCTCCCCTCTGGTGAGAAGTCTCTCTGTTTTAATTTGGGTGTGCTGTACGGCTTGCAGGATCTCAGCTCCCTGACCAGGGATTGAACTGGGGCTGTGGCAGTGAAAGCCCCAAATCCGAACCACGAGGCCCCCAGGAAACTCCCCGGTGAGAAGGCCTGATGCCCCCACACTGAGCTTTGCCGGCGGTCAGGAAGTCTTTATTTCCATCTGTGCACAGGCCTGCGTTTCGGTTGTGTGTGTGCGTGTGTCCAGTCACATCACAGCATCGTGTTCCCCATTTCTCACCCCAGCCTAACTCTGTCCTGCTTAAACACCAGCCTCCCCAGCCCCCGACCCGGGAACCTGTGCTCTGCCGTCCAGCTCTGAGAGTCTGCCTGGTCTGTTGAATGAGTAGGTTGTGGTCCTTTCAGACACTTCCCACAGCATCCCCTGTAGGTCTGAGCACGTTGAGGGGCTCCAGTGAGTGAAGCTGGTTTTCCCATGTCTCCTCCCCGGTGTTTGAGCCAAGGGCTCCGGGTCACATCTGTGCTCCCTCTCATCCTCCCAGTGCAGGCCCTGAGGCTGAAGCCGCCCTGGACACCACACAGGGCCTGCCCCAGTGCCGCGGCCTCCGCCATCGCCCCCGTGTCCGAGGGCCTCCCCACCGGCCGCCCCATCTGCCCTGTGCCCAAGAGTCCAGGGGCAACAGCTGGTGGCCCGGGTCAGGAGCCCGGCAAGCTGACTCCTGTGCACCAAGGGTTCCTGAGGCCTGACCGACCGGCCGTCACGGGCACCAGTACACGCTGCTGCCCAGGACGCGCCCAGGAGCCCAAGGGCAGGGCAGCCAACAGAGCAGCGGTCAGGAGGCGGGGGCCAAACGTCTCGCTTTGAAAGGTTAGAGCCAGTGCCCCCACGACGTGAGTCCTCCACTGCATAGCACCGGGAGCTATGCTCAGCAGAACCTGAATATACATATATACACACATACACACACGTATGCTTAGCAGTATATGATAACCTACAAGGGAAAGAACCTGAATATACATATATACACACATATACATGCATGTATGCTCAGTAGTATTCATGTTATGGGCTTCCCTGATGGCTCAGTCAGTAAAGAATTTGCCTGCGATGCGGGAGACCTCGGTTCTATCCCTGGGTTGAGAAGATGCCCTGGAGAAGGGAAAGGCTACCCACTCCAGTATTCTTGCCTGGAGAATCCCATGGACAGAGGAGCCTGGTGGGCTACAGTCCTTGGGGTCACAAAGAGTCGGACACAACTGAGCAACTTAGCACAGCACACATGCTCAGTATTATATGATAACCTACAAGGGAAAAGAACCTGAATATACATATATATATGTATACACACACACACACGTATACACACACACACATACACATGCACACACATATACACACACACACATATATACACATGCACACACATATACCGACACACATATACACACACATATATATACACATGCACACACACATACACACACACACCTACATATATATATACACACGCACATATACACACATAAGCACACACATACACACACATATACACATGCACATATACACACACATATACACACGCATGTGTAACTGAAGCTGTGCTCACGCCCAAAGCTTACATGATATTGCAAATCAACTCTACTTCAATAAAGACAGTTTTTAAGAAAGTCCTCTGCTACATTTAAAACCAGCAATATTGGCGGGCTCCATAGCTCTCAGAAGTCTTCCCACTACCTTGACATATTTCCTGTTCCTATTTTCACAGGTAAAGGAAACACCTGAATTGTCACACACTGCATTCTTGGCAGCTTTTCAAAACTGCTTAAAATAGTCCCAGGTTTTCCCAGAAGCACCAGGGGTGTCGTGACCCCTTGGGTCTCCTCCCAGCAGCACCCTCCCTGCGGGTGGTCTGCCCCCCCGGGGGGGCCATGGAGCCGTCCCAGGGCCCCCACACTGTGAGGCCTTCCCCTATCTTCGTAAAACAAAGTAATTCGCTTTTAATGACTGCCGGTGTTTCCTTTCCCAGTTCTGTTTGAGCAGATAGTGTGGCGGGGGCGGTCCCAACGGGGTTAAACCACCGCGACCTTCATAATCAGGGAACAGAAACAAATTGTGTTTACTCACATATGTGACCCAGTCTCTGGTGCCCAGGTGCCCCCTAATCACAGGTGGGGTGATAATATGTTGCTTTTATCAGGCCTCTCACTCACAGGTAACAAAGTACTTTATTATCCCACCCAGCAGGGACAGGGCCCGTGGTCACATGGTGTCCGTGGCCTGGGGCACAAGCGGTCTCCCTGCTGGTGGCCCCGCCTGGCCCCCCAAGCCTGGAGATGGGGGTGGCAGGAGGTGGAGGGAGCAGAGCCCCCGCGGGTCCCCTCTGCGGTCTCGACAGGCACTGTTGGCCGCTGCTTTCAGGAGCCACGTCCATGGCCCCGGCCCCCCTGGGCTGGACTGACCTCAGCGAGAGGCGTGACCAGCTCACGACAGACCCCCATCCGCGTTATTTCTCTGCCCACTCGCTTCCCAGGGCTGGGCCAGGAGCCTGCACGGAAGCTCGGCAGGGAGGTGGCTGGAGCCCACTGGTGTCGGGGAGAAAGTGGAGGCCTGCGCCGACCTGGCAGACCCGGACCTGGTTTCCTCCAGGCCTGAGTGGCCCGGCCTCCAGGTGGGCAGGTCAAGCCCCAGATGCGAGGCGACTGGACGGGGACATGGAGCACAGCTCCACCTCGGCCTGGTCCTGCGCACATGGCCCGTGGCTCGCGAGCATGGGGGCGGTGGGCCTCGCTCCTGCTGCCGTGGGCCGTGCTGTGCGGACAGACAGGGCGCAGGAGCAGACGGCCAGCCCAGCCCCGGGGTCTGCCCTGTGTTTCCCGCTTCTCTGTTTCAAGGCTCTGGGGGGTGTTCGTGGTGGGGCTGGCACACCCCTGTTCCAGGGCCGACCCGGGGCAGGCCGCCTCGGCCTGGGCAGCGTTAGTGAGCCCTACAGTCACTAAAGCAGTATGCGGACTCTGGCTGGCTCATCAAATCTGATTAAGAAAACAGGTTTAAAAAACAAAAATACTCATTGTCCGTCTAAGTCAAAGAGCGTATGGGTTCTCATGACCACTATCTGCGTCTCTTACCTGCTAGCCTGGAACCAGACTGAAAAGTACTTCCTCCCCCAGTGAAAAGTTCGAGGGCAAGGATAGAATAAATCTCAAATAATCACGTTGTATTTTTGATGGGTTACATAAGCGAGGTCTCTGCCCCGGGCATGTGGACTGGCTTTTCTGCACACAGTAAGCCCAGGAGAAGCACTTGGGGAGGCTGGGTTTCTGAGAATCACGCCCTCGGGCACACCTGCTCGCAGTCGGCTCTTGGGAGGAAGTCGGAGCTCTGGCTGCCGGGTGCAGTTAAGTAATGATCCTAACAGCACTCGGGAGGCCCGCCCTCGGTTTCGGACGTGTGGTGCTGGCACTCTGCAGGCGGACTCGGAGCCGGGCTGGCCCCCAGCCCGGTTTCCTCTTGCGCTTTTCTGCAAGTCTTGTTTTACTCTCATTAAGGATAGTTTCCCAGAGATAGTAACAATGTCCTGAATAAGCCAAAGGTATTTAAGAATTATAAAGTAGATTCAGACGGCAGATTGGGGATTGAGGAAGCAGAATGCCCTTAGACACACCCCCTCCCCAATGTGCGCTTTGGGGAGAAGCAACCACAGGGACACTCCAGCCTCAGACGACGAGCAGGCGCCTCCTTTGTCCAGGTGAGAGGCTCCCTGGGGGCTGACTGACCCACGAACACAGCACCAGGCCCCCTGAAGGACGCATGGCTCATCTTAGGCCATAAAATCTCCTTCTCCTGCAAGGTAGATGTGCCCGCCCTCCTGCGAGGTCAGGCTGTCCGCGGAACTGATAAGCACGGCTTCTTTGGTCAAGTTACTGATGCAGACTCGGGAGGGTGGCGGAGAGGGAAGCCGAGTGTGGGGACAGACCCCACGTCCCTGCTGGGGACCCTCGGGGCCCGTCCGTGGGGCCACTGGACGGTAGCGGGTCCCGCTTCCCAGCGCTGCTCGTCCGAGAGCAGCCCCCACTGAGCTCTTGGGGTGACCGACCAGGACAGCTGGCCACGCTGCCTGTTCTCCTAAGTGGGCAGTGATTCAAGGTCTGTGAAAAGAGAAACAAGAGGAGCATGGAGTGACTTCGTGGTTAGTGAACCATCCTGAGGCTCAGAGAAATTACCGCTGCCATTCCGGGCACTCACAGACCTACCTGAGCAACTAGAGAACACACAGATGGCAAAGCGGCTTCACAGAAGGGGTGGCCGCGCTGCGGGCGTGGGGGGAGGCTGGCCTGAGCCGGCCAGCCCCGACGCACTTCGTCCCTTCTGCACCTCGTGCCTGAGCAGCTGGCAGGCTACCGGAGCGTCACCGTCGCTGAGGCGAGACGGGAGTGCTCAGGGGCCGTGCCACGAAGTCTGCTGATGAGGGGGTTGGAAACTGAACCCTAGACCTGGGTTTACAGAGCTGGGTTCCCTCCAGCTGGCAGGATCTCCCCCGACAGGCAGGGGACCCCCGCCCGCCCAACCCGAGGCTTTGGCGGGAACACATCTTCTGTGCTTGCCGCGGCCAGCGACGGTGTCTCGAGACTGCCATTCACCACTTCAGTGCTCTTGAGATGGGTAGAGTCTGAGCTTTCCCGGGAAAAGCAGAGGAGTTATAGAGGCTCATTTTTCAAGAATGCGAGCTAGTCATGTAGGAGGGATGACGGAGTTAGAAAGTGACCAATTTGCCATAATTGATCCTGGCAAGCATCACTGGCACGGGCCTGACCCACTGGGCAAACATATGGGTGGGGAGCAGGAAATTCACATTCTGCTGCACTTTTCCCTGTTGTAAGATGTCCTTAACTTCTGGTGATTAGTTTCCCTTAATCATCACAAAGGTGACAACGTAGCTGTGCAGGCCTTGGCCGTAACTAGTGGCCAAGCATCGCTGGCCTGAGCCGTGCGCTGACCGCTGTCCCATGGTGCAGCTGGGAGGGGCCGGTCCCCGAGTGTGCTTCCCCGGCCACGGCCACACGGAGCCCGATGGACGTGTGCAGGGCTCTACGTGACAAAGGGCTGGTTTCTTGGGGAATTTTAGTTTTTTGGCAGCAGTATGGGGCATGTGGGAGCTTAGTTCCTGACCAGGGATTGAACCAGTGCGCCCTGCGTTGGTTGCCAGGGAAGTCCCCCCGGCCCCTATTTTTGGGCCTTGAGTGAAAATTTTAAGTGGAGATGGGATGGGGTGGGTGTTCGATACTAAAAAAGAAATAAAAAGAAATGTAACGATTGAACCTTGACTGTATTCTGTCTAGGGGGAAAAAAAAGCTGTAGGAAATTCACTTCAGGACAACCGGAAGGATGAAAACGGCCCTTCTGCTGGACTGTCCCTGAACCGACATCCGTGTTCTCAGGGTGCGCCTGACTCCCTTGTACTCGAATGTACGAGAATGTCCTCGTTCTCAGGAGACACGGGCTGAGGGCTTAGGAGCTGTGTCCTGACGTATGCACTTTCTATAGCTGCCATCAAAACGTGTGTGTGTAAATGGATGTGGATTACATACAAAAAAAAAGAGAAAACGCAAATGGGGAAAATGTTAATGACAGACAAACCAAAAAATAAAAGCAGAAGAATTTGCCATCTTCTTAGGAAATGCTTCCGACCAAGTAAAACGAAACATACAATCCACCTTAAATGATTTTCTCTAGAGAATAATTTTTAAGTCTTCTTACTTATTTTGACCTCGGACTGAGCCAGATAAATGCGACCCTGGTTGCACATCATGGGGCCCTAGAGGGGCAACCCCCAACACCTCTGTCAGCAGGAGTGGTCCTGGTGTGTGAGGGCCAGGATGGGAGGTCCCAGGCTGGTTCCCCAGGGCTGGAAGGAAAGACGCAGGCCGTGCCGCAGCCGGGGGTGGGGGCGGGCACCCATCCCCTGCAGACTGGCGGCTTGAGTGCGTGGGGACGTGCCTCCGCGATAACCCCCCAAGGCCCTGGCCGAGCATCCGCTTTGGACATGCTCAAGGTCAAAATCAGTCTGCTCCCCAGGCCGGTGTGCACACACATGGCATTGTTTTCCAAACACACACAGCAGCCTCAGAGCGTTTTAAACTCGGTCCCCACTTTCCCTTTCATCATCTTATCATGCAAACATCATTTTTCATTTTACCCAGCTCAACTCGAGATAAACGTCATCTGCGTGTGAACTTGACCCCTCTCCAGTCGGCGTCATCCGTGTGGAGTAAGGTCTGAAATGTGAGAAGAGGAAAAGCCCTGATTCGCAGGCCAGTACTCCTTTCCCCGGAAGACCCAAGGTTCACCGGCCTCTTGGAACACTCTGGATGTGTGTGCATGGTGCTCCCTGCACACCCACTCGTGCGCCTTAAATGCTCGCCCACGGGCAGACGTGCAGCCCTGCAGAGGCTCACAGTCGTTGCTCCCGTCTGGGGTCTGCCTGAAGCCCCTCCGCAGTCACAGAGCCACCGTCCCGGGACGGTCCTGAGCTGTGCTGGAGCTCCCGGGCCGTCTCTGGGTCCTCCCGGGTTCTGCTCTCTGCACTAGAAGCTGCCAGGTGGCACCCTGTCCCTGGCCTCCTTCTCCTAACTCAGCTTCCTTGGGGGGTTCCGACACCTGGGCCTGAGGCCCCCACCTTGGGCGGTCTGTCTGTGGCCTCCTGCCCGATCCTGCTGCTGACGGGCACTGGCAGGGCCCCAAACGCCCACTGACCTCTTCACTGAAAGGCGCCCCCTTCTGCTGTGTGTGCCTCAGTCGCATCTCCAGAATCTTCCTTCTCACGCTGCTGTCCTGGGCCAGGAAGGGGATGAGAGCCACCTACCCGGGCTCAGCTGCCAGCCTTCTCACCAGGTGATCTGGCACCTCTCGCTGTTTTCCGGCAGCATTCCTGAGAACGCAGCCTTGGTGGCTTCACTCCCTTGCTGACGCTCCTTCGATGGCTTCCCCTGGTGGAGCAGATACATGCCTGCTCCTCACAAGCAGGCTGCAGGTGCTGGTCCTGTCCCACCGTCTGTCCCGGGTCCCAGGGCCCCACACGGCCCGGCCCCGTGTCCCGACCCTCCGCTGCAGCCCGTGCTTCCCTGAGTGCCCCGGGCTCTGGCTGGAAGGGCCGGGGCCGGGGTCACCTCCTCCGGCAAGCTCGCCATGCCTGGCCCACGGGGGCTGGCTGGCTGGCTGGCTGCCGGCCACCCTTGGCGCACATGGCGACAGGGCACGTGATGTCTCTGAAACCTTCAAGCTGCCCCGGGGCTCAACTCCGTGTGTGGCATGGAGGAGCCCCCAGCAAATGCTGAGTGAGACCAAGCCCCACTCCTACTTGGCGCCCCTGGAAGAGGCCTCGAGCTGGTGTAATTCAGACACCGCAGCCTCAGGACAAACAGCCACACCGCAGCTGGGAGCGGAAACGATCCCAGACGGGCTCAGGTTCTGCAGCAGCTGCCGGTGCCGAGTCCTGCCACACCCAGCAGCACCCAGCGCAGACTCGCAGCGCCCTGCCCTGACACCCTGGCAGGGATGCGGTCTGCGGCCCCCAGTCGGCAGCCTTGAGCCCAGAGCTCTGGTGACCAACGCCCTGGCCACCCAGGCCCAGGTCAAGGTCAAGGCGCAGGCCGTCCCTCTGGCTCCTCCTGCTGACCCAGGGGCACCTCGCAGGGAAGTACAGCAACAGACACGGGGTCACTGCTTTACAGTAAGGACTAAGCCATGTTTTTAAAAAGGAGGTTAGGGCTTCCTCGGTGGTCCGGTGGTAAAGAATCCGCCTGCCCGTGCAGGAGACCTGGGTTTGAGCCCTGACCTGGGAAGATCTCACGTGCCTCGGAGCAACAGGGCTCTAGAGCCGAACCTGCAGAGGCCCAGGCGCCCTGGAACCTGCGTTCAGTGACAGGACACGCCACCCGAACGAGCACCTGCACCCCGCAACCGGAGAGCAGCCGCAACCGGAGAGACGTCCCTGCAGCTACGAGGACCCCGCGTGGCCACCACTACAGTTAATACAAAAAAGGAGCCAACGGTGATCCGAATTAGCTTAATTATTTTCATGGAAAGACAGAATATTTCACACCTTGAAAGAATGAGTTCTGCAGTATGCATGTTTTAGAAGAATTGTTTATTTTGAAATAATTTAAAACTTGAGGAAAAGTTATAAAAATACATTCCATCTGCATAAACCTCACCCGGACTCAGCAACGCGGACATTTCGCCTCGTCTGCGCTCTGCCCAGGCGCAGTGAGTGGGGGCAGGCGCTGTGCTTCAGGGGCAACCCGGGCATGCCCGCTGCGGGCGGTCTGTCTTGAGTTCCCACACGAGAACCCACTCAGCAGGCGCGGCCGGCCAGCCCAGGCTCCGTCTGCTCACGCGGGGGCTTCAGAGTTGTGTGGAGTTAGGGACACTTGGGGGAGCTGGCCTGCCCCAGTGGGAACCTAAGGTGAGGAGCCAGGAGCACCCCCACACCGTGAGGCCCAGGTCAGCTGCCACCTTTCCCAGGACAGCAGCCTCCAGGACACTTCATGTATCAACACAGCATCAGGCACGTTTGATGGACGACTTCTGAATTTTTAACCGATATACAAAGATACAACCACCACCAGTCTCTCTCAGACTGTAACCTCGGGCTCATCCTGTCTCCGAAAAAAAAAAAAAAAGACACTGCACACCCTCTCCCTCACTGCCTAGGGCCTGCCCTGCCCGGCCCCCTCCTGAAGATATAAATAGTTATCTGAAAATGGTTTAAAATACAAATACAATACAACCCTGGAGCAAAATACACTAGCTTACAATACAGGGCTCCAGCCGCCCCGCCTTCCAGTGAGCTGTACAGGAGATGCCTTGCAGACAGGCCCCCTCCCCTACATCCTGAGGGACCCCCGCCCCTGCAGGGCCTGGGTGCACAGTGTGGCGCGCTCCCGCAGGGCGCCGGCCTCCGGGGCGCCCCTCAGCAGGAAGTGGCTGATGAAGAGCTTCAGGCCCTCACGCAGCAGGCCCAGCGCCGGCTTGTCCGACACCCTGGGGAGGAAGGGACACACGTCGGTGACCAGCTCCTGGCGCTCCGTCGGGGGACCCGGAGAGGGAGGCTTGGCCGGTTCCCACCGAGGCACAGCCCTCAGTGCAGACGTGCTGTACTGGCCACAGACCCCTTCAGTGCCCTCTTAGGCGAGCCTCCCACCCCCAAGTAACGCTCACCACATCATCCAACTTACACTGAAAAGCTGCCCCTAAATACCACATACAGCACAACAAGCTCGCTTTTCTAAGATAATGTGAGTGAAATGCTTTCTCTTTTCTCCTCCATATGTTTTATCAAAACGCTGGGAACAAACCTTGCAAAAATCAAACCAAGGTCTTCAACTTCTGTTTCCATCAGCAGTATATGTAACACTTTCCGTAAGAAGTGGACTCTGGGTTTGTCCAGTTCACTGAATTCCACAACCTAATAGAGTCAGGATAAAAAATAATAACGTTACACAGGTTTAGCCAACTTTTCAATGATTTCTAAGCACAGTCTGAGGGAATGCTACCCCCTCCCCCGCCCCCTTAACTAAGGTTATCTCCAGTTTTATAAAGTGACCAGCTGAGGCCCTGCGCCCTCTCATCACGGTTGCAGGGTGTGCGCCCGCTGGCAAGGGGACTCAGCAGAGCTCAGTCAAGTTCAGGGGTGGAGGGGCACCGAGCGAAGCAGGACTCCCTAGAACTGAGACAGGTGCGATCATCTCCACGCCTCAGAGAAACTACCCCCTAAGACCACACACACACACACACAGAATCTAGGTCCAGGAGGGACAAATTTGTGTATATAAAAATCACAGTACACTTATACAGTGGAATGCTATACAACACTAATAAAATCTGAGAACAGAAGTGCAGAGATCAACGAGGATACATTTCAAGCTTATGCTGAATCACAGTAAAGGACAGCCGCAGCCCGGTGACCCTGCGCCACCAACGGTACGGGGGGAACAACGTGCAGACAGAGGCCCAGTCAGACCCCTGTGAAGGAAGGAGGGGCTGCCCTGGCTCAGGGGTGTCTCCAGGACCTACTGCAGCTGAGGGACACGCCGTGTGCCGTCCCTTCTGAGCTCAAACTCCAGTAAACACAAGGCGAGATCCCCCCAGCAACGAGAAAGCCAGAGAGGTCTGTGCCATGGGTGTGCCCCGTGCCGGGGTGTGGGGCGAGGCGGTGGGCCCTCACGCTTGCTGCGCCGTCTGACGCCCAAGCCCCACCCCAAAGGCACAGGAGGCTAACACGACAGGTGTGTGAGCAGCCCCTGCACTCGTGCCTCCGGCCCCAGGGAGAGCAGCCAGCAGCTGTCACGGCGCCCTAAGCCACCGGCAACCCGACGCCGCCCGCAGGGTGAGGACGCTTCCCAGGCGAGGCAGGATCCAAGGACGCGTGCGTTCCCAAGGCAACGAACACACCGGCTCTGGGCCCCGAGCACGCCTATGGACTGCACGTCCACTTACACGAGGACGTCTTCCCCTAAAACGCACTGCAGGGCCATAGGCGCCCCGGCGGGGAGGCTCCTGGCACGTGGAACCAGAATGCAGAGGCGACTGTGACGTCAGACGAGGACTGTGACCGCACCGGGGTCTGCCCCGGGCCCCGCGGCTCCAGGCCCAGCTGCGCTTTCAGCTTCAGTGCCCTGAGTTACTCCGTGGGCTCTACACACCTTTAAGAGGGAAAGTGGCAGTGACTTCGTCTTCAACAAGTGGGCCACCAGATGAACCAAATTAGCAAAATTAGTGGCTGGCAAATTTTCTAGGTCCCGAAATTTGTCCCATATGCTGAACTGGAATGTCATCTAACAGAATAAGAAGGGGGAAAAAAGTTAAAATCCCACAAATTAAAATAATCACTACAAACATAATCCAAAGGTATGACACTTAATCACTTAGATGTAATATCCTTAAGCTGAAGGCTTCTTAGAAACAACCACACTGGCTTTGTTACACAGTTTGAAACCGCTTCACAGTCATCTCTTTCTTTTGAGATGCTGTCCCTCAAATCAGAGAAACACTGGACTGCAGACGCCTCGCCGGTCCACCAGGTCACGGCACCCTCATCTGTGACGCGGATCCGGGGGTGCCACGTGGACGCGGGGAGCCCACCCGCCACGCGGGGCTCGGGGCCTGCAGTCAGACAGTGATGGCAGGTGGCCTCCCGGCCCCGTCACCTGGAACCTCCGCTCGTAGGCACAGAACTTGCCGGCCAGGAAGGCGTAGAAAGGGTTGTAGGTCTTCTCCTGCAGGCAGCAGTCCACCAGCACGTGAACGATCTCTCTCTCCTGCTGATCCTTAAGCCCCAGCCTGGAGGGCAGAAGCAGTGAGCTCTGAACCTTCAACCTGCCCGATGTCGGCAGCCCGAGGCAGACAGCTGTCCCAGAGGCACTCCCTGTCCAGCTGTCTGTCTGGTGAGGTGAGCCGAGCAGAGAAGGTGAGGGGCAGGACTGGACCCCCGGCCCCGGGAACAGGGGACCCCAGGCCTACAAGGGCCTGGGCTGGGGACTGAGCCACAGGACAGCGTCTTAGCCGCGGGCCGGCAGCGCATCCCTGCCACTGCCCCTGCTGTGTCTGTCCTGTGTGGGCGGGTCTGGACACAGTGAGCCCTGCCCCTTCCGTGCAGTGTGGAGTCTGCACAGTCCTGCTATACCCACCCTCTATTTCTTCCTGAATTTGAAGCAAGTAAAGGAAAATTAATGAACACTAGACTTTTTAGATGTACTTTGTCAAAGTACACAGATGCTTTTAAATCTCATTACAACCGAGTACAGAAGCCACACGGGAGGTTTAATTTAGATGTAGTCAGAAAGACAACTTTAACAGGAAGAGTTAAGCGACTCATGACAAGCGGCGGCCACTGGGAACCATCAGGTGGCCACTGGATCCCTCCAATCAACAGATCATAAGCTGTCTGCATCTGGAGCGACCATCGGTCAGTCAGCAGGAGGGACGCTGGGGAGGCGGGTACCCCAGCCCCTGACTCAGAGGCCAAGGAGGAGGCGCACACAGGGCTTACTTCAGGAGCTTCTCGAACGCATCCAGAAAGTCTTCGCTCGTCATTACTGTGCAGAATATGTTTCTCCTGACGTCGGTGTTCATTCTCTGCTTGCGGGCAAGCTCCAGGATCTTCGAGCTCACCTGCAAAGAGGGACGACAGGGCGTAGGTCGTACAGACATGTCACTAAATTTCTCCTTTGCTTCAGTACAGTTACGAAGTTTTTAAAAACTTATGTGTGTAATCCTGCGGTTTGACCTCGGGGATAATTGTAAGTCACACATGTAAGTGCTGAATCTTCATTTCTGAGCACCACCCCGCAACAGCAAGACGCAGAGCAGGCCCCGGAGGAAGCCGCCGCATGTGGCGGTCTCCCGTGTGAGCGAGGGGCGGGGCGGTCGAGCGTCCCCTCACTCGCCTCTGCGTCTAAGTCTCCCAGCTAACGTTTTGATACTTTCAGAGAAAGTAACAGAAATGGAATCACATGAGGTCACAAAACCACAGCAGCCTCTGTGATATCGTCAACTACCCCAGGGACAGCCGCACGCGGGCTCGGTCCCCCACGCGCCATCCCTGCCCGCGGACTCGGTCCCCCACGCGCCGTCCCTGCACGCGGGCTCGGTCCCCCACGCACCGTCCCCGCGAGAGGCTTCTGCGGGGCCTTCTGCAGACCGCCATCCACCATCGGGGCGCCGCTCCAGGCGGACCCCACGATCCACCAGCGCCCGGTGCGCTCGGCGTTCAGGACGCTGTCCCAGGACACTCGGAGCTCAGGGTCCGTCCCTGCGCTGGCGCCGCGCACCTGGAAGAGAGCAGCCGCGGCCGGTGCAGTGGCTCAGCACGCGAGCACCAGCCAGGATGCTCCCGCCTGGGCGAAGGTGCTGCTGGTGCGGAACGCTGAGCTGAGTCGCCGACAACCCGGACACTAAACCCCTGGGAGGGATGGCAGCGTCAGAGGAGAACTCCGCCTGTGAGCTTCCTGGGCCCACTCCCAGATGTGCTGTGGGAGGACAGCGGTCCCACGGGGGTCCAGGGAGAGCCCACGCCGGCAGTGAGGACGCCGCCAACCAGCCTGTGATCCATGGGACGCAGCGACGGGACCAAGGCCTGGGGCTGAGGGAGCCGCCAAAGGGGCCCACGGCGAGAAGTCCCAGGGAATTTCAACAGACGAGCCCTCACTCCCAGGCTGACCTCGATGGTCTGGGTGGGACCCCAGCCAGAGGACGCGCCTGTGAGTCTCTGTGTGGCTGAGGGCTCAGTGCAGGGGTGTCCACAGCTCACGGGGGGGGGGGGGGGGCGGGGTCTCACCACAGAAACCTGCAGATTCCCCCCGACCTGGGGACCCCGGCGACTGGACGGGGACCTGACCTGTGGCTCCTCTATCTGCTGCAGAAGTCTCATGGGATAGTGCAGCCGGGGAGCATAGGAGCTGAAAGGAGGGCTCCCCAGGGAGAAGGGGGTGTTCCCCAGGGAGGAGAAGGAGGCCCATAGGAAGGAGGGGGGGCTCGCTCCTCAGGGAGGAAGGGGGGCGCCCAGGGAGGAGGGTGGGCTCCCCACGGAGGAGGGGGGCGGGCTCACCAGGCCTCTCTGCAGCTTCCGCAGCCTCTCCACGGGCTCGGGGTCGTAGCCTGGGATCTTCCGCACGTCGTTGTTCTTCAGGGCCAACAGCGTCTCCAGCATGAAGCGGACCTGAGACACGGCAGGAGGAGCCACCCTTTCAAAAGGGAGGAACCGGCGGCCCTTCAGCTCGGGAAGGGAGGGGGTGTCCTCCCGTGTGCGGTCGCCGCCGCCGTCGAGCAGCACTGCCGCGTGGCTGCCCGCCCGGGGCTCCCAGCTGCCCCACCAGCTTCAGGTGTCCCCTTCCCACCCCGACTTCTTCCCACTCCTCGCCTTTCTCCTTCTTTAACTCTCAAACTGGAAATAACACTGTACTGAGAGAAAAGCTGCAAGAACAGCAGTGAGAATTCCCACAGGCCCAGAGCAGAGTCCCCCAAATGTGAGCGCTGAGACACAACCCACACCACGCGTGCACTGAGCACTTGGGCCGCCGCCTCAGCTCAGCAACCCCAGCCCTCAGCGAGCCCCCGCCCCCACCCACCTCCTCCAGCTTCTCGCTACCATCAGAGCTAAAGGCACGTGTCTGCTGACCTCCCTATGGTCAAAGCTAAAGGTCCGTCCAATCAAAGCTATGATTTTCTCAGTAGTCATGTATGGATGTACAAGTTGGACCATAAAGAAGGCTGAGC